>NC_072390.2:88671875-89273437 GCF_028885625.2 Pongo pygmaeus | reverse complement strand
CCATCAGGTCGTTTATGTTCTTCTCTAAACTGCTTATTCTAGTTAGCAGTTCCTGTAACCTTATATCAAGGTTCTTAGCTTCCTTGCATTGTATTAGAACATGCTTCTTTAGCTCGGAGAAGTTTGTTATTACCCACCTTCTGAAGTCTACTTCTGTCAATTCGTCAAACTCATTCTCTGTCCAATTTTTTCCCTTGCTGGCAAGGAGTTATGATCCTTTGGAGGAGAAGAGGCATTCTGATTTTTGGAATTTTCAGCCTTTTTTGCACTGGTTTTTCCTCATCTTCATGGATTTATCTACCTTCGGTCTTTGATGTTGGTGACCTTTGGAAGGGGTTTTTGCGTGATTGTTCTTTTTGTTGATGTTGATGCTGTTCCTTTCTATTTGTTAGTTTCCCTTGTAACAGTTAGTCCCCTCTTCTTCAGGTCTGCTGGAGTTTGCTGAAGGTCCACTCCAGACCCTATTTGCCTGGGTATTACCAGCAGAGGCTGCAGAACAGCAAAGATTGCTGCCTGCTCCTTCCTCTGGAAGCTTAGTCCCAGGGGGGGCATCTGCCAGATGCCAGCCAGAGCTCTCCTTTATAGGGTGTCTGTCGACCCCTGCTGGGACGTGTCTCCCCATCAGGAGGCACGGGGGTCAGGGACACACTTGAGGAGGCAGTCTATCCTTTAGCAGAGCTCAAGCACTGTGCTGGGAGATCCACTGCTCTCTTCAGAGCTGGCAGGCAGGAACGTTTAAGTCTGCTGAAGCTGCACCCACAGCCACCTCTTCCCCCAGGTGCTCTGTCCCAGGGAGATGGGAGTTTTATCTATAAGCCCCTGACTGGGGCTGCTGCCTTTCTTTCAGAGATGCCCTGCCCAGAGAGGAGGAATCTAGAGAGGCAGTCTGGCTGCAGAGGCTTTGTGGTGCTGTGGTGGGCTCCACCCAGTCTGAACTTCCAGGTGGCTTTGTTTACACTGTGAGGGGAAAACCACCTACTCAGTCCTCAGTAATGGCAGATGCCCCTTTCCCCGCCAAGCTAGAGTGTCCCAGGTCGACTTCAGACTGCTGTGCTGGCAGCGAGAATTTCAAGCCAGTGGATCTTAGTTTGTTGGGCTCTGTGGGAGTGGGATCCACTGAGCAAGGCCACTCGGTTCCCTGGCTTCAGTCCCGTTTTCAGGGGAGTGAAGGTTCTGTCTTGCTAGTGTCCCAGGTGCCACTGGGGTATGAAAAAAAAAAAAAACTGCAGCTAGGTCAGTGTCCGCCTAGTTTTGTGCTTGAAAGCCAGGGCCCTGGTGGTGTAGGCACCCAAGGGAATCTCCTGGTTTGTGGGTTGTGAGGACTGTGGGAAAAGCATAGTATCTGGGCTAAATAGCACTGTCCCTCATGGCACAGTCCCTCACGACTTCCCTTGGCTAGGGGAGGGAGTTCCCTGACCCCTTGCACTTCCAAGGTGAGGTGACGTCCCACGCTGCTTCTGCTCACCCTCCGTGGGCTGCACCCACGGTCTAACCAGTCCCAATGAGATGAACCGGGTACCTCAGTTGGAAATGCAGAAATCACCCACCTTCTGCATTAGTCTCACTGGGAGCTGCAGACCCGAGCTGTTCCTATTTGGCCATCTTGTCCGGGAATCAGAATCTGAATTTCTAGCAGGTCCCTGGATGGTGCCACTGGCCGTCAGGCCCAGTGCTGAGAACCCTGGAGTCTCCCATCAGCCTCTCACAGCTCAGGAGTCACCAGAGAATCTGGAACCAAAGCAGAGGAAAGGTCAAGAGGATGTCCTCGCTTTAGGAAATAACTCTTCATCCACATATAGGGTGAGAGGAGTGGGGTGGGGCATAGTCAGGACAGGGGTCAGGGGAGTTGTGGGGAGCCCAGTGAGAAATGGCCCTGAGAGAGCCTAAACCAGGAGGGGCAGACGCTTGGGGAAGAGGGTTTATACCCTGGTGCAGGATGGGTGGGTTTGTATTCACCATTGTGTCCCCAAAACATGTTCCTTTGCTCATAAAAAAGACTTACTCAGAAAGTCCTCATTGAAATAGATTAATATCCCCTTTGAAAGTCATGACTAGATGACAGACTCCAGGGTAATGACAGATATTTGGTCAGGGTGGGAAGACTTTCCCTGTTTGTATCTGCCCTGAATCAACCAGGCGATGTTTGTCCATCTCCCTGAGAAACTGCAGCTAGCAGAAGGAGCTACACAGCAGAAAATGTGTCTAAGAAGTCTACATTCATGCGTTCATTCATCCATGTACAAAACTCTCATTAAGTTCCTAGGGTATAAAAGGCATTGTTCTGTATACACAGGGGATAGCCCAGATCCTCGCTGCCTTCAAGACTCACACAACCTAACCCAGGGACTGTTGAAACTGTGATCTTAGTGTGGGCAGAGGCAGCACTCTGTCTGAGCTAAGGAGTCTATGGATCTCTTAGCGGTCAGACGGAGCAGCACTGACTGCAAGACAGGAACCATCCTGCCTTGGACTTGGGAATATGCTGCCTGCCTGGGGGACATCCCAGGTGCTCAATGCCAAAAGGTTACTGTTGTTTAAACTGGCATTCCATGCTGAACAATGACATTACTCTCTGAGCAAGCAACTCTACACTTCTTAATATGATGACAATCTTCATGTCCCACAACCCAAAATGGAGTTCTCCAAAGAAATCAATGAGAGATGAAAGTAACAGTTTCTGATGTAGTACAAATAGAATGCAACTCAGCAGCACTTGTCCGTGTATAAAAATTTGCAGGGTGATAGAGTGTGGATTTACTAGCTTGCAATGACAAACACACAGTAACACTCTTAATGCACAAAGATATATTGTGTCTGCATATTCCCTCTCTCCTCTCTTTCCTCCAGAAACATTAACAGGGCTAATTTTCTGGGAAAATATTCCATAAGAGTTCTGAATCTTAAATCAAGGCCATCAGGACTTCGCCCTGAGATAGATAGTTGTGTGCTCACTCTCCCATTGGTGCAGTGTACAGAATGACAAATCACATCGTAATGAGAGGAGAATCCCTTGTGGGGCTAATGCATGTCCTTAGAAAGTCTGCTGGAGGACAGGGTTCAATACTGAAAAACACAGGAGAAACTACAGCTAGGAGCGAGTGAAAAGAACTGCTTTTATTCACACTCCTTCCCAAGTTATTACATTCAATTCAACAAATATTTACTGAGTACATAACAGGTGTAAATTATTACCTGTCTCCCTATAATATTTACTCTATCACACTCTATAATAAGATCTGTCTGTGATTCAATAGTAATTTCCCTGTTTTCAACCATCAGTGTCTATTTAACTTGAAGATAACGCCTAAATTTTCAGAGCCCAAATTAAAGTTCCCGGGCAACTTGCGGCGAGGAAGTAAGACACTTTCAATGAATTAAAAATGGGTTCGTGATTCTGTTTTTTTCACTTGCCATGTTAGAATCTTAGAGAAATGGCTCCACATGAGAGGAAGTCAGCTATGCCTCTCCTGGGATCAGAAATCCAATGTATATATAACAAGCAGCTGCAGATGGTGCTGGATGCCGCAGCGTAGTTCTTCCTCCTCCTCAGCAACTCCCCTGGCATGTGTCTAAAGGAAGACGGTGGATGTGTGGATGAGGAAGGCGGGATGCAGCTGAAAACGTTCAATTTTAGAAAGTTACAAGCATTGTGACTGCATGGAGGTTACAGTGTTTATTGTAACCATCTGGGCATTAGAGAGTGAGTCAACAATGTTATATGTCCTGCTTCTAACTTTGAGGTTCACTTTCAGAAAGACCTTTAGGATGTCATTTAGAAGAGAATCTTGCTGATCAAGTTGGCATGCTAAATAAAGCCCACAAAGAGAACACGTTGAATTGATGAAGCTTCATACTTCATTACAGTTTGCCAAGGGAGAGAAATTGCAGTAATGAACTGATGTCATCCTTCACATAGTAGACAGTCAACAAATGTTGAATCCAAGCAAGTTTGTGGCAATGAATGCAATTACACATCTTCTCCTGACTTGACTCAAATGATTAAACCGCTAATATCCATTAGAAAAGCAGTACTATGTTTATATAATTAGGCAAGTTATTTTTAGAGACAAATGAATACTAGAAATTGTGCCCAAGTCTCTGCCCGCAGGACATTTTATAGCTGCCTGTGTCCAGAGAAGTTAATAGCTTAGTTTTGGAGATGTAGCTTTAGTATAATTCCTTAGCCAGAGCTGAGATCTCTGAAGAACCTGTATAATTGGGATGGAATTCACCTAAGAAACAGTGGGATAAGCCTCCTTTTATTAATCTATGAATCTTAGATATGATGTTCCTACTTCTGTCATTTGTAGAATTACCTTCCAATCCACCAACTCTGCAGACAATGTAGAGCAGGGAAGAAGGGATGATTAGTTAGAGAGCTTATCTGTCTTATGAGAAGTAAAAATAGAAATTGATAGTTAAGTCTGACCTATGGGGATGACAGTTTTCACTTGTTTGCTGTACAATTTAAAATCCAAGATAAAGGCCAATTGAGACCATGTGGTAGTACTATTTAAAACAAAAACTGAGATGCAGCTAAGCAGCATGGAAAATATAAAGTAAGGTATTGATAGATGACTCCTGGCTAAAAAAGCAAATAATTTTCCTAATACATTGCATTCCTAAACTCTCTCACAGAATATTAGAATTTGCTGAAAATAGTTAAATCCACTTTCTTTCCATTGGGGAAAGTGACCTTTCTAAATATGTTGCCAAACATTTTATTCCAATACTGAGATGAATTATTTCCATAAAGATAAATATTATCCTGGCTTTCAGGATATTATGTGCTTACTTTTCTTTATACTTTCTTTTCTTTTTTCTTTTTTTTTTTTTTTTTCTGAGACAGCGTCTTACTTTGTTGCCCAGGCTGGAGTGCAGTGGCCTGATCTCGGCTCACTGCAACTTCTGCCTCCTGGGTTCAAGCGATTCTCCTGCCTCAGCCTCCTGAGTAGCTGGGATTACAGGCACATGCCACCATGCCTGGCTAATTTTTGTATTTTTAGTAGAGACAGGGTTTCACCATGTTGGTCAGGCTGGTCTCAAACTCCTGACCTCATGATCCACCCGCCTTGGCCTCCCAAAGTGTTGGGATTACAGACGTGAGCCACCGTGCCCAGCCTCTTCATACTTTCATAATCTTACTATGCATTCCTAAGTGTTTCAGTTTCTTCTGTTTGTGAACTTTTATATAAATGGCTTGGATGGAGGTCGTGGACAATGCAGTAAGTTTGTAAAGAGAAAAAATGAATAAGAATTAGAAGTAACTAAGCTGTTATTTGCAAATGATGTGATTTTCTACATTGACGCCCGAAACTAACCTATTGACAAGTTTTAAAATAAGAAAGTTCAGTAAGACTTCTGGATAAAATATCTATGTATGAAAATCAATTTAATTCCATTAAAAACCCACCAGTCAGAAAGTTAAACTAAATAATATGTTATTTATAATTGCCAAAAAGCCTAACTGAAACAAAGATAGATAACTCTATGGTACTTGGGAACAAGTTCAACAAAGGACATATAAAACCTATATGGAGAAAATGTACAATTTTTTCAAAAGCCACAAACAAAAATGTAAATAAATGGAGAGTTAGCATTTTCATAGATGGAAAGGCTCTAGCAATGTCTGTTCCCACTAAATCCACAAATACAACATCACCACAATGTAAATAAATGGAGAGTTAGCATTTTCATAGATGGAAAGGCTCTAGCAATGTCTGTTCCCACTAAATCCACAAATACAACATCACCACAATGTAAATAAATGGAGAGTTAGCATTTTCATAGATGGAAAGGCTCTAGCAATGTCTGTTCCCACTAAATCCACAAATACAATATCACCACAATGTAAATAAATGGAGAGTTAGCATTTTCATAGATGGAAAGGCTCTAGCAATGTCTGTTCCCACTAAATCCACAAATACAACATCACCACAATGTAAATAAATGGAGAGTTAGCATTTTCATAGATGGAAAGGCTCTAGCAATGTCTGTTCCCACTAAATCCACAAATACAACATCACCACAATGTAAATAAATGGAGAGTTAGCATTTTCATAGATGGAAAGGCTCTAGCAATGTCTGTTCCCACTAAATCCACAAATACAACATCACCACAATGTAAATAAATGGAGAGTTACCATTTTCATAGATGGAAAGGCTCTAGCAATGTCTGTTCCCACTAAATCCACAAATACAACATCACCACAATGTAAATAAATGGAGAGTTAGCATTTTCATAGATGGAAAGGCTCTAGCAATGTCTGTTCCCACTAAATCCACAAATACAATACCACCACAATCTAATTGCTAAAGAATTGTTTTTATTTAATAAGTGAATTAAAAAACATGGAAAACTACAGGACTAAGAATGGAGAGGATGATTCTGAAGAACAGCGTGGAGGGCATGCTTTCGAGACGTATCTCAAGGGTAAACGTTGCTTTATAAACAAAGTCATGCATAGTGGAAACAATTTACAGCAAAATAGCATTATCAATTAGTTGGAAATGATAGACCATTTAATAAATTGGATATCCATATGCAAAATATTAAAATTAGACTTTTACTTTACACCATACGCCGAGATACAGTCCAGGTAAAGATAGAAGCAAAATTTCAAATTTGAGATGAAAATGTTGGAGAGTATCTAATCCCAGTGTAGGGAGGGATTTAAATAAAGACACAAAAAACACAAGCCATGGGAAGAATGCAGATCAAATTGTCTATATTTAAAACAAACATTTCCATACATAAACAAACTACAGAATGAGAGATATTTGTAAAACCTATAACTGTTAAATGATTGGTGTTCAGAATAACTTAAAAAACCCCAAACTCCTTCAAAGCAGTAAGCTGCAGACCAGAAACTCACTAGGAAGATGATAAAGAATATGAGCAAACAAGTCACAGGAGAGGAACCAACATGAAAATAATCGACATCACTAGTCCTCAGAGAAGTTCACATTAAAACCCAAGTGAGATTCCATTTCACATTCTTCAATTGGCAGAAAGGTAAAAATCTGACAATTCCAAGTGTTAGTCAGGATGTGGAGCATAAAAACTCACATGCCCTGTGATGGGAGTACAAACTGGTATAACCACTTTGTAAAATAATTTTGCATTCTCTAATAAAGTTCAAAATGTGCATAATCTACAATCTACTAATTCCATTTCTAAGTATATGCCAATGGAAACTTGTGCACATGTACACAAAGAAAGTTGAAAAATGCTTATAAAAATATTGTTTGTGATAACAAGAAATGGGAAACATCCTGTATATTTGTCAACAGGAAAATGAATAACTAAATTGTGCTATATTCATAAAATGTTAATATTATACAGCAAAGTGAATGTACCAGAGCCACATGCATGAATATGAGTAAAAAACAGAGCATTGCAGTATGATATTATTTATGTAAGACTTTAAGACCTTCAAAACCAACACTCAATATGTGTTATGAAAACATACATTTATAGTAAAATCATTAAAAATATGAATGGAGATGATAAACATCAATTCAAGTGAGAGATTAGGAAGGGAGGGAGAGAGCGTTAGTGGGACTGAGGATACTTTAAAAAGTAATATAAAACCAATATGGCAAATATGAAAAAGCAAAGAAGAATGATGGTATGCTTGAAATATTTCATACAGAAAGGAAAACCATCATTAATATGTACCATCATATCACTGTGCTCAATTTTTGATATCTAAATAGTGTTCCTTAGTAAGGTCATATTTCATAGACATATCGAATAGTAATTTCATGATCATACTTATATATGCATATAAAGTTTAGGTTTATTTAAATTTTTAGAAACCAATATAGTTAAATAAGGCCAAGTATGCAATATATAAATTACATACGCCTACAAACTCATTTACTACAATTAATCATCAATTCTCAAGAACATCATATAAAAAAAAGTGGATGTTGTTAACCTCTGACCTCCTTTCAACTCTTTTCTAACTCAGCCCTTCCATGCCAATCCCCTACACTTGAAGGCCTGAGGAAAGGATACTATAAATGCAAGTTAAACCTGAGATATAAAAACGGGATCTAGGAAGCATCTGCAGAGTTTTAAAATATTAATGTATCAGGCCAACAAGAGAATGATGTTATTGCAAACATTTCCATCACTTTCCTTGATGTTGTTTTCTTTATACGCTAGATTGCCAGCCATTAGACTACACTAGGAGTGACCCAGTCTTTGACTGGAAGAGAATTAACTCTGTGTAACACTAGAACTGACGCAAAACAACGGGTAATTTCTGCTGTGAGAAAGTTACCAGTAACGTATGACTGTGTAATCTAAGCTCTGCCGTAACTTACAGATTTAAATGGGAAGAATGACAAAATACCACTGTCTTATTTTCTCAGGCAATGACACCAAAATACCATAGATCAGGTGGCTTAGACAGCAGACATTTATCTCTCACAGTTCTGGAGGCTGGAGGTCCAAGATCAGGTTCCAGCTGATTTGGGCAGCTGCCTTCTTGCTGTGTCCCCACATGGCAGGGGAAGAGAGAACTCTGGAGTCTCTTTTTATAGGGACACTAATCCCATCAGATCAGGGTTCCACCCTCATGGCCTCATTTAACCTTAGTTTCTTCCTTACTCCAAATACAGCCACACTGGTGGTGAAGACTTTAACATATGAATTTTGGAAGGACACATACGTCCGTCCCATATTACCAACTAAGGCAATTGTCCTCGAGCCACCCTGGGGCCATTTGTTATTATGTATCATTTGCACAACCAGTTAGGCAATGGATACATCAACTGGGCTTGGTTTTGAGTGCCACTCCGTGCACTTCCTGCTGCTCTCTTGTTAGAAATGAATATCAAGGACATTGGCATCAACTTTGGGCTCTCATAAAGGGGTTTGAAAATAGGAATATGCTACCTTTCAGAAAAAAAGATGGAAATTTAGATGAAAATTTTCAAAAGTATCTGACTTAATAGCTCTAACCTAATAGCTCTTATTCAACTGCTGGATGAAAGATGGTTCTGAATAGTAGAGACAGACAAAATATTTGGGCTTCTTGTTCCTCCCTAGAGCACTGATAAAGCACAGTGCCTGGCACACGTCAAATACCCAATGAAAATGTAATTTACATAAGGAACAAATGAATGAAAATTCGTTATTGTTTTACCACCTTAACCCAACTTGGCTTAGTGAGTGACTTGTTAATGGCTTATATTTCTGAACATACCACACTGTTTGCTATGCTTGGCAAGTTCCTTAACACTCTTCTACTTTTTGTAGGTCAAGGAGATAATTGCTACTTAATATTTAAAAGCAAATCGATGTCTTGGATAGTGAAGGACAGTTCTGAGGCTTTTTATTTGTAGCTTTATCTCCCATGTCCCCATTTCATTCTCTGACTTGTCCTTTTGGTTCTAACCATTATTTGCTTGGTGTGCATCAGAAAGCCCTAAAGAAGATGGAAAGAATAAATAAAATGATATCTCCAATGGGCAAGTGCTTTGGAGATGATAAAATGAAACACTTTGTAAATAAAATGTTTGGCCTTATAATTTTGATGACATATATATGTATATATATGTGTATATGTGTATATATATGTATATATGTGTATATATATATGTATATATGTGTGTGTATATATATATATATATATATATATTTGCAGCAATAGAAAATAGGGGAAGGGCCACCACCCTTTGGTTTTGGTTGCCAGGACCTGCAAGGTGGCGGGCATTAGGAAGAGGGCAGGAGTTCTGCTGGGGCCAGAGAGAACACAGAGAGGCCAATGGGCAGCTAGGTCTGAGGAGGCTCTGGCCAGGAAAAGCTCTGATTAAAAGGCTCTAATTTAGGAGCTTTCGGCCCCACAAGAATTTGTCTTCACCCCCACCTTTGCATTTTGGCTACCTGTGTTGGCTATATTGAAATAAAGTCACTTTAAAAATCTGAGTTACTTAGAGAAACTGCTTGATAAACTTGTCAAAATAGGAGATGATGTGGAAAGCATGAGCATTTGGAAGTTGGACAAATCCAAATCCCAGTCGTAGCTGTGTCACTGACTAGAATGTGATCTGGGTAACATTTTTAACTTCAGATCCTGAGTTCTCCATCCATCACCAGGAAGCAACACCTGCCCGTGGCAGTGGATTATTGCAGAGCTAATGGGAGGAAGGCAGCTGGCCCTGCATCTACACGTGGGAGGCACTGGTGCTCCTTTCATTCCTTTCCCATTCCAGGTGGAATTTTGGAAATCTGAATGGACATGAAGCCAGACAAGCAATGTAAAGGGAGAACTAAGACTTCTTGGGAGCTGCCAGTGGCCCAGGGTTGGGCCAAGAGCGTCACACCCAGAGCAGTTGTGGGCATGTTTCTGTGATAGAATATTGGGCGAGCACACTTTAAAACTTTGACTTTGTTTTTTTCAGTTATATTAGAATGACAGTTGTTGGTACTATGTTTTTATCATATGCTCTGGACTTCCACATGTGGTTCCTATTGTGTAATGTGGAAGTGACAAGCTTGTGCCTTAAGGGTGCAGGAGGAAAGGGTGACTCCTGTGTTGCGCCCCCAGGCTTGAGGGATGTGGAGGTGGACATGGGATTTATGCATGGAGTCATACAACAGCCTCGGTTGGATGGGTCTTGTAATTAGCACATTTCTTAAAATATATTTTATGACGGCTATTTATACTGTGGCATTTAGTGTGGCTTGCCTGTCTTAATTTGCTGAAATGCTTCTTGTTTCTTTTTAGGAGACATGAAAATGAAAATAGGGAGGAGTAGTAAGGATAGCTCTTTGTGTGTGTGCATGTGTGTAAGCAAGAGAGAAAGAGGGAGAGTTTTTAAAATTTAATTTAATGTGATTTTAAGTTCCTGGATACACACACAGGACGTGCAGGTTTGTTACACAGGTAAACATATGCCATTGTTGTTTGCTGCACCTATCAGCCGATCACCTAGGCATGAATCCCTGCATGCATTAGCTATTTATCCTGATGCTCTCCCTCCCCCACCACCACAGGCCCCAGTGTGTGTTGTTCTCCTACTTCTGTCCATGTATTCTCATTGTTCAGCTCCCACTTATAAGTGAGAACATGTAGTGTTTGATTTTCTGTTCCTATGATAGTTTGCTGAGGATAATGGCTTCCAGCTCCATTTATGTCCCTGCAAAGAACATGATCTTGCTCCTTTTTATGACCGCATAATATTCCATGGTATATATGTGCCACGTTTACTTTATCCAGTCTATGATTGATGGGCATTTGAGTTGATACCATGTCTTTGCTATTGTGGATGGTGCTGCAGTGAACATACGTGTGCGTGTATCTTTATAACTGAATGATTTATATTTCTTTGAGTATATACCCAGTAATGGGATTGCTGGGTCAAATGGTATTTCTGGTTCTAGGTCTTTGAGGAATTGCCACACTGTCATCCACAATGGTTGAACTAATTTACATTCCCACCAACAACATAAAAGTGTTCCTATTTCTCTGTAGCCTTGCCAGCATCTGTTTCTTGACTTTTTAATAATCACTATTCTGACTGGCATGAGATGGTATCTCATTGTGGTTTTGATTTGCATTTCTCTAATGATCAGTGATGTTGAACTTTTTTTCATGTTTGTTGGCTGCATGTATGCCTTCTTTTGAGAAGTGTCTGTCTGTTTATGTCCTTTGCCCACTTTTTACTGGGGTTGTTTTATCTCTGTAAATTTGTTTAAGTTCCTTGTAGATTCTTTGTCAGATGGATAGATAGGAAAAAATTGAGAGAGAGAGAGAGTTTAATAGGAAACACATTGACACCTTCAGAGAAGAGAAGGAAATACTTAAATATTTTGAGAGAAAAGCCATTATAAAGCTGAAAAGGTTTTCTAGCCTCCATATAAACATATCCCCCCTCTAAGTTTTTAGAAAAGTTTTATTATTCTTATTAAGATAACTTTATGTTGAGGTTTTGGTGTGGTGATTTAATAGCACAGAATAAAGAAAAAAAATGTGATAGAGACCAGATAATTTAAAAAGTTGAGGAGTGTTAGTCTGTTAGTCTCTTTTGAGATAAATCACTACTAGTCTTTCAAATTGGGTTTGCATTTGTTTGTTGTTGGCCTTCAGGGTGGAGCAGGGAGGACAATGGCTAGAGCATCGCTTTTGCCACTGGGGCAGCTTTGCTTCTGTTCTGTGCTCTGCTGCCCATTAATCGAGTCACCTTGTATGTGTGATTTGGTTCCCTGGGTCTCAGTTTTGTCATTTGTGGAATGTCATCTGTGTAATGATAGAAAATGTCTCATAAGATTGCTGTGTTAAATAACATGGGTAGCACCTGGCCCATAATAAATGTCCAGCTAATACAGTTATCATTTCTCTGTGTTTATACTGAGCAGTGTATTATAGAGAATTATGTCTGTGCATATTACTTAGCAGCATGGTTGAAAAGGGAAAAGTGGAGTAGAATTGGGAATCAGGTACAGAGGCTTGGAATTTATCTACTGCAAGAATTGGCATTATTTCTTTTTGCTTTGTTTCTTTTCCTATCCTGTTGAATCATGTCCTTGGAAAGCTGAAATTAACCTCATCCTAAAATCTAGAAACTGCTAGTGTAATACATACAAAATACATACTCTTCTCATAGTTTGCATTCCTTCTGATTTAAAATAAGTTATTGAAAGATTTGTTTTCTTTTTCCGGTTCATTTATGTGATCATTTCATTGCACTCTTACTAGCATTCACAGTGTGGTATGCACTCTGCTGAATATGAGCCAGAAAGCTGAGAAAAGAGGAAGAAAAATTCAAAGAGGAAGAGTAGGAGAAAGCTTTGGTCTGGGGAGAGCTTGCAGACCCACGGGGCACATTGTCCTGAGGGCCAGTGGTCTCCATGTGTTGTGGTCTATGGGCAGTGGTCTTTGCATGCTGTAGTCTCCACATACAGCGGGCTCCACGTGCTGTGGTCTCCGTGTACTGTGGTCTCCGTGTGCTGTGGTCTCCGTGTGCAGTGGTCTCCGTGTGCTGTGGTCTCCGTGTGCAGTGGTCTCCGTGTGCTGTGGTCCCCGTGTGCTGTGGTCCCCGTGTGCAGTGGTCCCCGTGTGCTGTGGTCCCCGTGTGCTGTGGTCCCCGTGTGCAGTGGTCCCCGTGTGCAGTGGTCTCCGTGTGCTGTGGTCCCCGTGTGCAGTGGTCCCCGTGTGCTGTGGTCCCCGTGTGCTGTGGTCCCCGTGTGCAGTGGTCCCCGTGTGCTGTGGTCCCCGTGTGCTGTGGTCCCCGTGTGCTGTGGTCCCCGTGTGCAGTGGTCCCCGTGTGCTGTGGTCCCCGTGTGCTGTGGTCTCCGTGTGCAGTGGTCTCCGTGTGCAGTGGTCTACGTGTGCTGTGGTCTCCGTGTGCTGTGGTCTCCGTGTGCAGTGGTCCCTGTGTGCCGTGGTCCCTGTGTGCCGTGGTCCCTGCGTGCCATGGTCTCCGCGTGCACTGGTCTCTGTGTGCTGTGGTCTCCGTGTGCTGTGGTCTCCGTGTGCAGTGGTCTCCGTGTGCCGTGGTCTCCGCGTGCCCTGGTCTCCGTGTGCCGTGGTCTCTGCGTGCCGTGGTCTCTGCGTGCCGTGGTCTCCGCGTGCACTGGTCTCCGTGTGCTGTGGTCTCCGCGTGCTGTGGTCTCCGTGTGCAGTGGTCTCCGTGTGCTGTGGTCTCCGCGTGCTGTGGTCTCTGCGTGCCGTGGTCTCTGCGTGCCGTGGTCTCTGTGTGCCGTGGTCTCCGCGTGCACTGGTCTCTGTGTGCTGTGGCCTCTGCATGCAGTGTTCTCCGCCTGCTGTGGTCTCTGCTTGCTGTGGGAAGGCCTCCATGGGAGCCATGTGGAGCAGGCCTGCTGCCCCCTGCTGGCGGGGTGAGCAGGCATCACAGAGACTGTTCTGTGGTGGGAAAAGGAAAGTTGTAGAAGAAAAATTTCACTAGAGGCCTGTTAAAAACAGCAAGAAAGACTTTACCCAAGACTATTGCAATAGGAGAGAGAGAGAGAGAGAGAGTGCGAGAGCATGCGCACATGCTAGAACTCAACTGTGTTGAGACGAAAAGCAGGAGTGGTTTGAAGGGTAGAAAGCTCTAAGTATGTCAGGGCAGAGGCTGGTCCGTGGGATTAGGAAAGCTGTGCTTGCTAAGTGGCCTTTGTTTTCCAGGTTCCTACCTTCCATAGAGACTGAGGAATAAGGATGGTATCTTTCTTTTCCTCTAGCTTTATTGAGGTATAAGTGACAAATAAAAATTGTATATCTTTAAGGTGTACTTTTTGGTGTCTTAATATCTGTGTGCATTGTGAAATGATCACCATAATCAAGGAGGTATCTTTCTTGATGATTATATTTCAAAGTGATGGCCCCCAGGTCCTTGGGGAAGACAATGCTGGGCTATAAAACTGGCTAGAGGCTGGAGGAAGCTTTACATCTCAAAGGGGCAGATAAAGGAATCACAATGGCAAGTTTTCTAAAGTAAACGCTCTAGGAAAAGGGAGATGGGGCTCTACAGTCAGGAGGAAGCCTATGTAAAGTTTAGTGCAGCTGAGGGGATAGTGAGGCCCTGTGGATCACAGTGAGGGGGCCGGGGAAGGACCTGAGGGAGAACAAAGGGGCTCAAGGCCCAGAGAGGCTGTAGAGTGGGAATGCTCAAGCCATGGCTCCGAAAGGCACCTGCCGGCTTCAATTCCAACACCCTCACTTCCTAAGTATGTGACAGAGCCAAGTGACTTCAGCTCTTGGGCTTTGACTTCCTTTCATGTAAAATGGGCATATTGTTTGAAGGATTAAATCAAGTAATTCCTGTGAATGCTTAGCCGACTGCCTGGTGTGTGCTACGGGATAATGTAAGGGTTTTATTTGACATGACTGCATAGAGATCCCAGGCAAATAGTGTGATCTTCTTGAGTGGCAGGGGTTGGAGCTGAATATCTTCACCAGGCCAGGATGGGAGGGCCTGTGTGTGTGTTCCTAAGGAGTTCAACTTTAGGGGAGGACATGAGAGTTTTAAGCAGGGTTGTGACATAGTGACATTTAGATTCTTAAAACAATCTGGCATTCATGAAGAGGGTGTGTGTGTTAGTCCATTTTCACACTGCTATAAAGAAATACTTGAGATTGGGTAATATATATAGAAAAGAGGTTTCATTGGCTCATGGTTCTGCAGGCTGTACAGGAAGCATGGTGGCATCAGCTTCTGGGGAGGCCTCAGGAAACTTAGAATCATGGTGGAAGGCGAACAGGAAGCTGGCACTTTACACAGCCAGGAGCAGGAGGAAGGGGGAGGGGAGGTGCTACACACTTCTAAACACCAGATCTTGTGAGAACTCTATGGCGATACAGTACCAAGGGAGGATGCTGCTAAACCATCATGAAAACTCCACCTCCATGATCCAATCACCTCCTACCAGGCCCCGCTTCCAACCCTGGGGATTACAATTTGACATGAGATTTGGGCGGGGACACAGATTCAACCATACCAGTCCATTACATACACAGAGCAGTCATTTTTTTTCTGTTATTTTTGGGAATAAGAATTTTTTTTTTTTTTTGAGACAAAGTCTCTCTCTTGTTGCTCAGGCTGGAGTGCAATGGCGTGATCTTGGCTCACTGATACAAAGTTGATCAAATGAATACATTCTGAGAGGATATATGAGACATTTCCACACTGTGTTCATCATGTGTTTTATTTTCTGTATTTTATGATGCTTCAGCATCTTGGAGCTTTGGTTGTTGGGGCGAGACAGCCCTTCCCAGGGCTGGTGAGTTCCTAGAGACAGCAAATGACTGCCCTGAGGGTGTGCCTTTCATATGAAAACCAACAACCCAAAGCCTGTATCCCACCTACCTCCTTGATCTGCCTCTCACACCCCCAGCCAGCATTTCCCCTGCCCCGAACCACCCCAGGGCCAGGCACTGAACTGAGGATCACCCTGCCCCTAGAGTCCGCTGAATAACTCAAACTGTCCAATCCTAGGCTTGCTCACACTTGCCTCTCCTGCCACACCCACTCCTTCCTGTGGCCACACAGTGCGGGTGTGGGGCTGTCCTGTCCCTCCACATCTGCTGCCTCCTGGCCGCCCTGGTGCTTCCTTCCGCCTATGGCCCTGTGCTGCATCCTGTGGCCCCTTGTCTTGGGAGCTGTGAGTAAGAATCCTTCCTTCGAGGGCATTGACCTGTCTGTGTTGTGCAGTCACCTCTGCAGATTAAATCTCGGTGTGATGGACCATACACCTTGCCCTTCTGTTCTCCTGTGCTGCCATCTCCTTTCCTCTTCACAGGCAGCTGTTGGCCCTGGGTGCTTCCTGGCACCTGCTTGCCTGGATGGCTCTTCCGGCTTCCTGGTGGGCTCACTTCATCCAGATGTCGTGGCCCAGGGCACACACTCAGCGAGACTCCAACCTTCCTGCTCACGTGGGTGCCTGGCCAGCACGGAGATAGGACATCTGCCTGTGAAGCACAGTCACTTCTGCGAGCTTGCGACCTCTGCTTCTCCCTAAGACCTTCTTCATTGCAGGGACAGAGCCTCGCTTCTGATTTTGTGTGCATCTTAGCTATGAGGGTTTATTTCAAGCCTTGTTTGTTGGATGGATGCCAAGCCATTTGGGCAATATGCTAGGCCAAGAGGAACCAGAAAAGAGGGATGGCTCAGCCAGGAGGGGAGGCAAAATCAGAGGTAGACGGCTCATTTCCTTTGAAAAGTGGCAGCTATTTTGTGTTTTGGGGGCAGTGATGAGAACACTGCAGGACTTCTTTAGAGTCCTTACCCAGTCTATGCAGGGGGTGATGACATCCTTCTTTGCTCACTGAGGGCCGGGGGGTCTTCAAGGAGTGAGGGCAAGCCTGGAGAATATCTTTCCAGGGAAGGCAAGCAGAGCCTATGATACAGGAGTGAGTGGAAGAGGCCACCTGGGATGCGAGGACAAGTGAGGACATGCAGAAACAAACAGGGAGGTCATTGCAGAAACAGGGAGGTCATTGCACAGTGAGAGATGTGAGGACACGGGGCCAGGAGACATCAAAGCCCTAATCCCCAGTACCTGTGCATGTGACTTTATTTGGAAATAGGGTCTTTGCACCCTATTGATCAAGTGAAGATGAGGTCATTGAATGGGACTTTATCCAATATGATCATGTTCTTATGAAAAAGGGAAATCTGGACACAGAGACAGAGAGTCCTGGAGGGAAGGAGAAGGGAAGACACAGGGAGAAGATGGCCATTGCCAAGCCAAGGAGAGCGCCCAGAACTGGTCCTTTTCTCATGACCTTCAGAAGGAACCAGCCCTGCGAAACCTCGATCTTGGACTTCTGGCCTCCAGAACTGGGAGAGGATATATTTGCATTGTTTTCAGCCAGGGGTCCCCAACCCCTGGGCCACAGACCAGTACCGGTTTGTGGCCTGTCAGGATCTGGGTTGCACAATGGGAGGTGAACAGCAGATGAGTGAGTGCCGATTCATTTGTATTTACAGCCACTCACCGTTGCTCACATTACCACCTGAGCTCCACCTCCTGTCAGATCAGTGGCAGCATTAGATTCTCATAGTAGTGCAAACACTATTGCGCATGCCAGGGATCTACGTTGCACTCTCCTTATGAGAATCTAATGCCTGATGATCAGTCACTGTCTCCCATCACCCTCAGATGGGTCTGTCTACTTGCAGCAGGAAAACAAGCTCAAGGCTCCCACTGATTCTACATGATGGTGAGTTGTATAATTACTTCATTACATATTACAATGTAATAATAATAGAAATAAAGTACACAATAAATGTAATGTGCTTGAATCATCCTCAAACCATCACCACCAACACTGATCCGTGGAAAAATTTTTTCCACAAAACTGGTGCCAAAAAGCTTGGGGACCACTGTTTTAGGCCACCCAGGTGTAATATTCTGTTCCAGGAGCCCCAGGAAGCAAATGTGCCTTGTTGAGGGTTAGCAAGCTCCCTCTAACATTTCTGGATATTCCTTTCCTTGGGCAGATATCTGAAAAACCAACTAAACCAAGGAGGAGTTTACCAGCAGGACCCTGGGTGTCCTAGGAATCATACAAAGAGGGATACGGCCCCACCCTGGCAAGGCCTGCAGGAGTGGACCGTGGGCTGCCAGCCATGAATCAGAGCAAAAAGAGCAGGGGGGGCCTTTGTCAGCTGTTTTCTTTTCTGTTTTTCTCCTGTCCCTGCTTGTTTTCTCAACCGTCCCAAGTGTTGGGGGATAGAACTGCTGGCCACTTTGAAATCACAATCTTGGGACTCCACAGCAAGAGACAAGGCAAAATTCTCTCTCCCTTTTCAGGTAATATCCTGGGAGGGCCATCCCTGGCTGATGGCAGGGATGGAGGCAGGGGCAGAACTCTGGTGGCTGAGTGGAAGAGGAGTCTTTCCCAGAGTAGGGCGGTCAGCTGGCTGGCAGGCAGAGGGAAGGGCTGGCTCTGTTGCATGCTGCCCACCCCGTAGCCTTCCCTGTATGCCCCAGTTGGCATGGGAGGAACGCTGCGCTCCATGATGAGGACATGGGCCTTTCTCTAAGTATTTTAATTTCTGTGGCCTCTGGGGCAAGTTTATGTGTTTTGCCCATTTGGTCTGGTTTCCAGCTATAACCCTTTGTTCTGGGTTTCTGCCCCAAGTACCTCCCTGGACCATGCCATGATTGGACAACTTCAGCTCCGATATGCACACAGCTCCTGTCTTGATTCCTGCAAACTCAGCCAGTTCCAGCCTGCAGTGTTTCACTGATTTTATTGAAGGTACAAGAGTGAAGGAAGGCCCTTGTGATTCTGAAAAGGAAAACATAAAGCTCATTAGAAGCTCCCAGTGAACCTGGAATCTGTCGTGGTCCTTTTCGGGGGGCTAAGATCAAGCTGTTCATCCCTAAGCCTTGCTTTTCCACCATGCTGAAAGGACATCATTCACTGCTCTTGAAGATCAGTTTCTTCACTTCTCCTCTCCCCTTCATGAGTGTCTTCAGCCTCCAGAGAGAAAGGCCAGGTCCTCCTTGATTACCAATCTAAGATCAACTTCATTTCTCCACCTCCAGATGAATGAAAGGAGGAACACCCATTTTCTTCAGTGTTAGACTGGCTTTGCATGACACAAGGAAGATATTCACAATGCAATTCACTTCTCAAAGTCTGTGCTATGCAATAGTAAATGCAGAAGAAGCCCCTGTACCTGAAGGACTCCAATATTTGGATAGTTAATTAAAAGCATCAGTTAAATGGGGAATCATAAGGAAATGCCACATGCATGCATGAATTTATTTTAACGTGGTTTCATTTGCCAATCTTTAGATGAAGAACCAAGGTTTATTCTCTGAGTATAGTGTTTAATTCTGTGTCATCTTTCTTGCATAAACCATGGCCATATTTCATCATCTACTGTGTTCAACTTTGCTTTCTTGAAAGTAGTGTAAACCAAAAGTATCTGAGACAGGTCTCAATTAATTTAGAAAATTTATTTTGCCAAGGTTAAGGATGTGCCTGTGATACAGCCTCAGGAGGTCCTGATGACATGTGCCCAAGGTGTTTGGGGGTACAGCTTGATTTTATACATTTTAGGGAGACATGGGATGTCAATCAAGGCATGTAAGGTGTACGTTAGTTCAGTCCAGAAAGGCAGGACTACTCAAAGCAGGGGCTTCCAGATCATAGGTGGATTTAAACATTTTTCTGATTATCAATTGGTTGAAAGAGTTATTATCAATAGAAAGGAATGTCTGGGTTATGATAAGGAGTTGTGGAGACGAAGGTTTTATCATGCAGATGAAGCCTCTAGGTAGCAGGCTTCAGAGAGAATAGATTTCAAATGTTTATTATCAGACTTAAAGAGTCTGTTCTATCAGTAATTCTAAAAGGAAAGGGGGGTACAAATGAGGTATGTCTGGCTCCCCATTCCCATCATGGCCTGATCTAATTTTTCAGGTTAACTTTGGAGTGCGCTTGGCCAAGGGAAGGGATCCATTCAGATGGATGGGGGACTTAGAATTTTGTTTATGGCTTACAGTAGAATGAGAACTTAAAGACACTTGCAAAGGAATCTGAGTTCAGAATTCCTTTAAAAATATATTTTTGATTAGTTGTAGCGAGTGGGATTAATCTGATTCTTCAGGTGATAATGGACTTGTCATGGGCCCCTGCAAGGGTCCTTTCTTTGTTATGCTGTATTATGAA
The DNA here is from genome assembly GCF_028885625.2 of Pongo pygmaeus. Lineage (NCBI taxonomy): Eukaryota > Metazoa > Chordata > Mammalia > Primates > Hominidae > Pongo > Pongo pygmaeus. Next base: position 89,253,290 of record NC_072390.2, on the reverse strand, counting down.
ATGAGATTACATCATGTCATGTTATATTATGCTGCATTGTGGAATTTCTACTCTTCCTCACCTGTCTTGACTCCTGCTGCCCTCCCCTAGATTCCCATTCTTGTTGATTACTCTTAAACAGATGTGTACCCTTGTAAAGTAGACGGTGAGTTTTCTGTTTTCAATTCACCTAAATGGTGTTAATTTATGAATCTCATTCTTACTCTTTTTTTCTCTTCACCTTTTTTTGGTAGACTATTTATACTGCTAAATATATACCTAGTTTGGGGTTTTTTTTGACCAGAGCATCATAATCCACAGTCTATATTTTTCCACATGTTTCTTATTCATTTCCCATAATGATAGCACAATTATTTCTTGCTGCATCACAAAACACCTCAAAGGTTTGTGCCTGAAGATGACACTTTACTTGCTCATGATTCTGTGGGACTACGGTTTGAGAGCTGAGCAGTTCTTCCAGCCTGGCCCAGGGTCTCTCATATGCCTGTGGCCATCTGGTTGCTCGGCAGGGGTTGGATCATCTCAGGTAGCTCCTCAGTAACATGTCTGGAGGCAAGTGCCGGCTATCTTCTGGATTCTGTGTCATCAGTGTCTAGCAAGTAGCCTTGGCTCCTTTACAAACCCCGGTGTACAAGAACTTTCAAGCCTCTGCTGTATCATGTTTGCTAATATCTTATTGGCAAAAGCAATTCAAGTGGCCAACCTGAGAGTGCTTAAAGATGGGTATGCATACAGGGAGGTGCAATTCATTGGGAGCTGTTGCTGTAACAACCTACCACAGACACTGGGATACCTTAACATCCTGCTACCCAAACAGATGGATAGGCTCGTACATGAGTCTTACAAATCTGTTTGGGTTTGTGTGTGTGTGTGTGTGTGTGTGTGTGTGTGTATGTGTATGTTTTCTGGGAATTATAGCTAGGAGTGAGACTACTGGATCCTGGAGCATATATATATATATACTTTCTTTAACAAAATTGTACCACTTTGCATTTGAGAGCTGTGATAACAGGTTCCATTTCACCAGTTGTGCAGAGTTTCTACCTCCCTACTTTCTCACCTATATAGTATATATTATCTGTCTTACTAAAATTTTACCATTTTGATGGTTGTAAAATGATACACTATTTATTCCATATTTCTTTCATTACTTGTATGAGATCAAGTAACAGTTCATATATTTCTTAGCCATCTGGGCTCATCTTTCTATGAATTGTATATTTCTATCCTTTGCCCATTTTCCTATTAAGTGTATCGTTGTTTGTTGATTTGTAGGTGCTCTTTATATATCATAGGTATTATATTTTGCAGACTCTCACCTGCCAGCTTTTCCCTCATGGTTTGGGTTTTTGTACTTTTAAAGAAGTTTTCCCTTTCCCCACCTAGGTCATAAAGTGATTCCAGTGCATTTACATCTATTAGCCTTTTAGTTTTACAGTTTGCATATAGGTCTTTAATTTGTATGTGGTGTAAACTAGAAATACACCTGTTTTTTTCCTAGTAGAGTATATGAAGTTTTCCTATCATTAATTACCTGTTTGTTTTCTATTTTCCTTGTAAAATTACAGGCAAATCTGTGAGCTCTCTCTTTTATCCCATGGGAATATGTCTCTGTCTCTGTGCTAGCACAATACTACTTTTGTTACACTAATTTGTAGTATGTTTTAATATCACATAGGGAGAGTCCTCTCTGCTTACTCTTCTTTTAAAAGTTTACTTAGCTATTTGCAGACCTTTCTTATTATTTATGTATTTTAATATGAGTTTGAGAAATTCTTCAAAAATTTTATTCTGGAATGTTGGATTATATTGATAATTTATAGGTTATTTGGGGGGCGGAAATTAACATCTCACAAGCCCAAAATAGTGAAAGCACAATGATAGTGGCAAAAAAACTTAAGAAAAATTGAAGCAGTAATTATAGCCATTACCCCTTAATTCCTTGATCCATGTGCGAGCTTTAATAAACTTTCAAACACACCTATTCTGTTTCATCATGCACTAATTTTGTCATATTTCTATAAAAATTTATAGTACAAAAATAACATATATAAGTAATTTATTTTTGTATAGTGATTTTTGGTTTCATGACTTTGATAAACTCATTTATTTGTTCTAATAGTGTGTGTGTGTGTGTGTGTGTGTGTGTGTGAGAGAGAGAGAGAGAGAGAGAGAGAGATAGAAATAGAGAATTTCTTTGGGATTTTCTACATCTAAGATTATAAGATAGTTTTACTTCTTTATTTCCACATTAGATGACTCTATTTTTTCTATCCATTTCTTTTGCTTTTTCCTCTTCAGTCCTCCTCTTCTTCCTTTCCTTCTCTTCTCTCTTCCTTCTTCTTCCACATCTCTTTCTTCTTCTTCTCCTCTTTCTTTTTATACTTATCTTACTGCATTGACTAAAACCATCCAGTTCAGTGTTGAATAGAAGTTTCTGATCTTGTTCTAAAACTTAGGGACCAAAGCAATCTGCCTTTCAACAATAAGTATAATACTAGCTGTTGGTTTCTCATAGTTACCCTTGACCAGGTGATGAAGTTCCCTTCCAATCCTATTTTGCTGAAACTTGTTATCATGAATGGATTTTAGATTTTGCCAAGTACATTTCCTGCATCTATTAAGATCATGTGTTTTTTGTCTTTTTGTCTGTTAATATAGTTTATCATAGTAACTGATGTTCAAATGTTAAACCAACCTTCCATTCTTGGGAAAATATCACTTGATCAAAATGTGTAGTCCTTTTTATATGTTACTGGATTTCGTTCGCTAATATGTAATAAGCATTGCTGTCTATGTTCATGAGGAATATTGATTTGCAGTTTTCTTGTCTTGTGATGTCTTTTTACGGCTTTGTAATATTAGTAGATAGTAGTAGTATACTAGGAAGTACGACTCATTAAATGATTTGAAAAGTCTTCTCTATTTTCTGAAATTGTGGAGGATTGGTATTATTGCTTTAAATATTTGCTAAAATTTGACAATGAAGTCACCTGGGCCTTGGTTTCTCTTTGTGGGAAATTTTTTATTACCATTTCACATTCTTTTCTTGTATTGGGTTGTTATTTTCTTGTTATAGACTTACGTTAGAATATACATTCTTCTTCAGTCAGTTTTGATAGTTTGTATTTCTAGATTTTGCCCACCTCATCTCAGTTGTCTCATCTGTTAACATATCATGGTTCATATATTCTCTTATAATCCTTTAAATTTCTCTAGTTTCCTTAATGACATCCTCTTTCTTTTTCAAATTGTGCTAATTTTTGTCTTCTTTATTTTCCTCCTGGTCTTGTTAAGGATTTGTTATTTTTTTTAGATTTTTTTTTTTGTGAAAGAGCACACTTTTGATTTCGTTGATATTTTCCTACAGTCTTTCTGTTTTCTATTTCATTGATCTTTGCTCTAATTTACTACTTGTTTCTTCTGTGTACTTTGGGTTTAATTTGCTCTTCTTTTCCTAGTTTCTTAAGGTAGAAGCTTAGGTTATTTATTTGTTACTTTTTTTTTTTTTTTTTTGATGGATTCTCACTCTGTCGCCCAGGCTGGAGTCCAGTGGCGCGATCTCAGCTCACTGCAAGCTCCACCTCCCGGGTTCACACCATTCTCCTACCTCAGCCTCCCGAGTAGCTGGGACTATGCCCGGCTAATTTTTTGTATTTTTAGTAGAGATGGGGTTTCACCATGTTAGCCAGAATGGTCTCGATCTCCTGACCTCGTGATCTGCCCACCTCGGCCTCCCAAAGTGCTGGGATTACAGGCGTGAACCACCACACCCGGCCACCTTTTTCTTTTATGATATAAGGTTCAAAGTTGTAAATTTCCCGTAATTACTTCTTTAGCTCCATCCCATAAATTTGATATTTTAAAAACTTTTATTCATTTCAAGGTATTCTCTAATTTCCCTTATGATTTCTTTGATTTGTGGAGTATTTAGAAACATGTTGCTTAGTTTTCCAATATATGAAGATTTTCCAGATTTTCTTTCTGTTGCTACAGACAAATTTCTATCCAGTGTTAATACCATTGTAATTTGAGAACACGCTTTGTGTAATTTCAAGCTATTTAAATTTTTGGAAACTTGTTTTTTGAATCAGCATATGGTCTATGCTGGAGAGTGTTCCATATGTGCTTGTGAAGATTGTGTGTTTTGTAGTTGTTGTATGGCATGTTCTATAAATGTCAATGTGATGGAACTAGTTGATAGTGCTTTTCACGTCTTCTGTATTCTTGATGATTTCTGTCTTAATATTCTAATAATGATTGGGAGCAGGATACTGAACTCTTCAACAATTATTGTTGTTGAAGATTCTAATCATTACTAGAATCATTCCTATATTTCTTTCAATTCTGTCGGATTGTATTTCGTGTATTTTGAAACTGTGTTTAGGTATGCGTGTGTTGTTATATCTTCCTGATATATTGACCGTTTTATCATTATAAAGTGTTTCTTTTTGTCTTTAAAATTATTTGTCTTAAAGTCAATTTAATATTAACATAGCCATTCTAGCTTTCTTACAGCTGCAGTTTGCATTGTATACCTTTTTTATCTACTTATTTTCAGTCTATTTACATATTTGAATTTAAGGTGTATCCTTTGTAGACAGAATATATTTGGATCTGTGTTTTGTCCAGTTTGACAGTGTCTTCCTGTTAATTAGGGTTTTTGAACATTCACATTTGATATAATTGTTCATACAGTGAGATTTACACTTGACATTTTACTGTTATTTTCTTTATGCCTTCTGTCTTTTCTGTTTCTCCCATCTTCCCTTACTGTTTTATTTTGTGCGAAATATTTTTAATGTACAATTTTAATTCCTTTGTAGATTTAAAAGTAATTTTTGTTTTTAATAATTTTGTGGTTTTTAAAACAGTTGCTCTATGAATTAAATGATGCATTTTACTTTATTGCAATCTCCTTCTAACTTAATTCTGGCAAAATGAGAAACTTACTCCAATGTAGCTCCATCATCTCCCCCTTCTCTGAGCCATTGTTTTCATATTGTTACATATAAATATGTTACGAACCTAACAATATAATATTACAATGATCACTTTAAGCAATCTCATGTCATTAAAGAAGTTAAAAGAAGAAATGAGAAGAAATATATTTGGAGTTTTTTATATTAACTTACAAATTTACCATTTCCAGTGTTCTCCATTTCCTTCATTTCCTATGTATTGAAGCGACTATCTGGTGTGATTTCCTTTCAGGTTGAAGCTTTATAGTTGTTTTCTGGGCCATTTCACCCAGTTGTTTTCAGTCATTTTTAGTTGGCTATAGCCAAAACCTATAAACCAACTAACCAACCAGTCTTCCTTCCTTCCTTCCTTCCTCTCTCTTTCTCTCTTTCTCTCCTTCTTTCCTTCTTTCTCTCTTTCTTTCTCTTCTGTCTTTTCTGTTTTTTCTTTCTTTCCTTTTTGGTCTTTGTATTTTAACTCTGAGTTGGATATTTAGTTTATTTGTTTATAATATTTTGAGTTTTTTGATAAATTTATTTAAAGTTATGTATTTCCCTATAAATAATTGCTCTTTCTGTCATCACAAAAATTGGTATGCAATATTTTCAAGGTATTCAGGTTAAAAAATTCCTTAATTTTTCTTTTCATTTCTTCTTTAACAAAATATTGCTTAGTAATATGCAATTTGTTCCTAGGTATATTATTTATTTATTTATTTACTTTTCTGTTTGTTATTTATTTCTAATTTTAAAGCAATACAATTAGAGAACAGAATTTTATAATGTTATTTTTTGGAATTTATTTGAAGAACATTTTGGGGATTAATATTAATCATTTTTGTGTATCTGTGTGTGTGTGTGTGTGTGTGTGTCTGAGTAAATGTATTAAATGCAACCAAAAGATTGTGTGCAATGTGCAGACTTGTTAGATGTATATTACTGGAAGTTTACTGCATTATTTAAAATTTAAATATATCTGCTTATCTTTCATCCAGTTGTATTTATCATTTTGAGAAGGGTATGTTTAAAAAATTACAATGTAAATTTCTTTAAGTATTTATTGCTTCCCATTTTTTGACAATTGTTTTTATAAATTTTAAAATCTGTATTGTTAGGTATAGATCTGTTCATAATCATTGTTTTTTTATATACTGCTCCTTTTAGCAGAAGACAGTATTCCTCTTACTTAACATTTTGTTTTCTTTGCATTCCATTTATTCTAATATTAAGCTTGTTACCTCGATTGTATTTTAGTTAAAATAAAATTTGGTGTATCATTTTATTCATGTATTTTAAACTTTTATTTAAATTTTTTATGCACAATATATTACTAGATCTAGTTTTTCTGTTTTTTTTTTAGGCTTAATCTGAGAATTTCTATCTTTTGATTGGCTAATTTAATCCTATTTTATTTATCATGACTACTATAATATTAGGAATTATTTATGCCTTCTTATTTCCTGTTTTCTATATATCAAATTATTTTTTTCTGCCTTTCATTGGATAGATTAAATTTATCTTTCTATTGTCATAAAAACCATGAACTATTTTCATCCTTTGTGTGGTTACTCCTAACTTATTATACTTATTATCTTTTTTTGAGATAGGGTCTCACCCTGTCACCCAGGCTGGAGTTCAGTGGTATGATCTCGGCTCACTGCAACTTCTGCCTCCCAGGTTTAAGTGATTCTCGTGCTTCAGCCTCTAGAGTAGCTTGGATTATAGGCATGTGCCACCATGCCCAGCTAATTTTTGTATTTTTAGTAGAGATTGGGTTTCATGTTGTCCAGGCTGGTCTCGAACTCCTTGCCTCAAGTGATCCGCCTACCTCGGCCTCCCAAAGTGCTGGGGATTACAGGTGTGAGCCACTGCACCCAGTCTATACTTATTAGCTTAAACTTATTAATTTCAGTATTACTTCTCTGAATAAGACAAGTGATTTCATATGACTGACTTTTCTCTGGTTCCCTCTACTTCACCTCCAAGATGCTGTCCTCATTAAAACAAACCTTTTAGGCCAGGTGTGGTGGCTCATGCCTGTAATCCCAGCACTTTGGGAGCCCGAGGCAGGTGGATCATGAGATCAGAAGTTTGAGATCAGCCTGGCCAATATGGTGAAACCCTGTCTCTACTAAAAATACAAAAATTAGCCGGGCATGGTGGCACATGCCTGTAATCTCAGCTACTTGGGAGGCTGAGGCAGAAGAATCACTTAAACCCTGGAGGCAGAGGTTGCAGTGAGCCGAGATCACGTCACTGCACTCCAGCCTGGGTGACAGAGTGAGACTCTGTCTCAAAAAAAAAAAAAAAAACCTTTCAGTTAAAGTATGATAAATATACATAAAGTACACACATCATAAGTGTATAGATAAGTGAATGTTCACAAACTGAATTCACACATGGGTGCAGCAGGCACATCTACCAGCAGAACACGACAAGTATTCCAGACTCCTGTGTCCTTAATGCACCTTCCTAGTTATTACCTTGCCTCCACTCCCCAAAAGGATGCCTAATGCCTTAGATTACTTTTGTTTTGGTTCTTCACACAGATGGAATCATGTTGTGTCATCCACATTGTTGCACTTAGTTGTAGATGATTAATTCCCACTTTTGTTTAGTGTTCCACTGCATGCCTATGCAGTTTATTGATTGACTCTGTTGTTTAAAGGCATTTGGGTTGTTTCCAGCTTTTGGTATTGCAAATAGCGCTGGGATGAACATAGTGGTGCATGTCTATTGGTGTTTGAGCCTATATAAGGCTTTATTTTGGATGTATGCCTTGGAAATGGAATTGGTGGGGCATAGGGTATGCACACATTTAGTTTTAGTAGATGCTGCCAAACAGTTCTCTGAAGTGGTGTTCTGATTCACATTCCTACCAGCACTTTATGAGAATTTTAATTGTTTCACATTCTTATCTATCCTTGATACTTTCCTTTGTTTCCATTTTAGTTATTCTGGTGGTGTGAATTGCTATTTCATATTCCTCCAGCTTCTAAATTCTGAGTTGTTATAGATATTCATCCTCGCTCCCTTCCTCCTTTACTTTACTTTTTGTTTTTGTTGTTCTTTAAATCTTTTTAGGTTCTTCTTTTCTTAAACAACGATAAACCCTACTAATTTATTTACTCATCATTCCCATATATTTCATTGTATCCTCCCGTATACATCTATTAAGAATGTTTTCTTTTAGGATCCTTGTATGATAATCCTTCTGAATCTACATGTATCTGAGAATATATTTTTTGTTTACTCACCTTTAAATAATAATTCAATTGTACCAAAATCATAGGCTTGACATTCTTTTTCTTTAATTCTTTTTCAAAGTATAATTTTTGAAAAGTTAAAAACAAGACTCACATGCAAATAAGAAATGAACACATACCAAAGATTTTATGCAACTTAGTAATTAAGGAAGAAACCATCAAGATTCAAAAGAATATTTGAAGAACACACACAACACGTATCAGAGTTAAGCATTCTGAAATCAATTTGCTAATAGATGCACCTCTATAGGAGAGTAACATGTAATGTGTGGAGTTATCTTTTCTACCCAGAAGAAATTAATTTTATCTCTTCCAGATGAATTTTTTTGCATAACTGTGGACAATGACATTTGCATTTCTCACAGTTTTCTACAAGCAAACTTCTACCCCTGCAGAGTTGTAAAGGAAATCATTCAAAAGATAATCAATCAAAGACGCACATCCCTATAGGAACGGATGATCCCAGAGGCCCTGTGAATGACATCCTGCACTATACTGAATGAATACCCATTGCCTCTTCTGCTTATGTTCAAGCATTGGAGGTTTTTTTTTGGTGCTTTGAAAATACTACCTCATGGTTTATTCAAAGATGCTCTTGAGAAGCCTGATGCTAACCCATTTGTTTTTTTTTTTTTTTTTTTTTGGCTTTGGAGAAATTTATTATTTTTGACCAGCCCTTCTAGAATTTTCATATCAACCTTAATGTCCTTAAGTTTTATTATAATATATTAATATCTAGGTATGAATTATCTTTCTTGTCTCTGCTGTCATTCTAGAAGTCTTTCACCTTTCTTTAACTCAGGACATTCTTACAGATTATTTTTCCAATATTTTCTCTCAATTAATTTTTTTCTCTTTCTCTGATATGTCTCTTATTAGTCCACAAACACTTTTACTTCTTAGCTCACATAACTTTTATGTATTCTTTTATATTTTCTGTCTCTTTATTCCCAATAATGATTGATAAGTTTCTTTACCTAATTGTTCAGCTCCTGAGATTTTATTTAGCTTTATTCAGTTTATTTATTTCATCTACTGAGTTTATTTCAAACCCAATGATTTTTCTTGTTAACTGCCTGTTCTTCATTTATGTTATTCATATCACCTCCTATCTCTTTGTCAAGCTTATTTTAAAGTCTCGATCTAGCAGTTCTATCGTTTCTAGTCCCCACAGTGCTGGTTGTTTCTTTCCACCCCTGAGGGCTTTTCTTCCTTGAATGTAGTAGCCTAATGTTCCCTGTGGGGACGGAGGGGAGGAAAGGGGCCATAGGGGCTGGCCCATCCACCTGCATTTCTTACCTGTCACTCGTCACCTTCCTGGTCTCTGGTGAGTCACTAGCAATATCTGTAGCATCTGTGGCATAGGGTGGTCTGCTTGTTTTCCAGGGCTGTTGCAGCAAAATACAGTCATACACCACATAATGACGTTTCAGACTGCATTATACGACAGTGGTCCCATAAGACTATCAGCCATCACAGAGCTGAAAATTTCCTATAATCTAGTGATGCTGTAGCCATCATAATGTTGTAGCATAACATATTACTCATGCACATCCATGACAGAAAAAAGAAAGAAACCAAGCAAACCACCCTGAACATATTTCAGGAAAGGGCAGCACCTCCTCAAGAAGAGCCTCAGGCAGGTCCTTCAGGAGGTGTCCAGAAGAAGGCCTTGTTATCACACGAGAAGGTTCCATGCATGTTATGGCTCCTGAAGACCTTCCTGTGGGACAAGATATGAAAGTGGAAGATAGTGATATTGATCATCTTGACATGGGTAGACGTACACTAATGTGTGTGTGTGTGTCTTAGTTTTTTAATGAAAAAAGTTTGAAAAGTAAAAAATAATAAGCAATTTAAAAATTAGAAATAAGCTTATAGAATAAGGGTATAAAGAAAGACTTTTTTGTATAGTTGTACGACATATTTGTGTTTTAAGCTGAATGTTATTACAAAAGGGTCAAAAAATTTAAAAAAGTTAAAACATTTATGAAGTAAAAATGTTACAGTAAGCTAAGGTTAATTTATTATTGAAGACAGAAAATTTAAAAAATAAATTTAGTGTCGCCTAAGTGTACAGTGTTTACAAAGTTGACAGTAGCATATAGTAATGTCCTAGGCCTTCACATTCACTCACCACTCACTAATTCACCCAGGGCGACTTCCAGTCCTGTAAGCTCAGTAAGTGTCCTATACATTTTTCATCTTTTATACCATATTTTTCATGTATAACCTTTAGTTGTTGAGATGCATAAATACTTACCATTCTGTCACAGTTGCCTGTAGTACTCAGTACAGTAACATGCTCTGCAGCTTTGTAGCCTGGAAGCAATAGGCTATACCATAGAGCCTAGGTGTGTAACAGACTTTGCCATCTAGGTTTGTGTAAGTACACTCTGTGATGTTTGCACAGGTACAAAATTGCCTAAAGATGCATTTGTGAAGTGAGGCATTAGTGTACCACAAAAATGCTTAAAACAATGGAAAGGTATTCTCTCACGCTTTGGAGCCTAGAAATCTAAAATCAAGGTGTTAGCAGTTCCACGCTCTCTGAAGGCCTAGGGGAATGTCTTAGGCCATTTTGTCTTGCTGCAAAATAATACGTGAAACTGGGTAATTTATAAAGAAAAGAGGCATATTTGGCTCATAGTTCTGCAGGTGGTACAAGAAGCGTGGCACCCACATCTGCATCTGAAGTGAAGAGGGCCTCGGCTGCTTCCACCACTGGCAGAAGGTGAAGGGGAGCTTGTGTGTGCAGACATCACATGGGGAGAGGGGAAGCGAGAAAGAGAGATGGGCAAGGTTTCAGGCTCTTTTTAACAACCAGTTCTCAAGGGAACTAATAGAGTGAGAGCAGACTCCCCTGCTCCTCCAGGGAGGTCTTTAATTCATGAGGGTTTCTCTCCCGGGGCTCAAATCCCTCCCACTAGGACCCACCTGCAACATTGGGATCAAATTTCAACATGAGGTCTGTGGGGATAAACATTCAAACTATAGCAAGGAGGATCCTTCCTTGTCCCTTTCAGCTTCTGGTGGCTCCCAGCAATCCTTGGCTTTCCCTGCTTGTCAGAGGATCACTCTGCCTCTGTTATCCTCTGGCATTCTCCATTTCTGAGTCCACACTTACCCTTTCTTAAAGGACACCAGTTATTGCATTAGAGCCTGTGTGAATAATCAAAGATAATCATTCTGCATTCATTTCCTAGAGCTGCTGAAACAAAGTGCACAAGCTAGGTGACTTATGACAGAAATTTATTCTCAGAGTTCTGAAGGTCAGAAGTCCAAAATCAAGTTGTTGGCAGGGTTGGTTCCTGCTGACGGCTCTGGGGAAGAATCTATTCCAGGCCTCGCTCCCAGCTTCTGGAAGTTTTCTGGCAATTTTTGGTGTTTCTAGCTTTGTTGAAGCATCACCCTGACCTTTGTCATCATCTTCTCATTGCGTTGTTCCTGTGTGCATGTCTGTCTCTGTTTCCAAATTTCCTCATTTTATAAGGACGTAGTCGTATTGAACTCAGGATTACTCTGATCCAGTGCAACCTCATCTGAATTGATTACTTCTGCAAAGACCCTATTTCCAAATAAGACTGCATTGTGAGGTTCTGGGACTTAGGACTCCAACATATTTTATTGGAGGACACAATTCAACCCCCAGGAGGAAGTACCGCTGTTTTTTAATCTCATGGTGGTCAGAGGGGGGTCAGTCAGTGGCCTTCCCAGGGGAATGTGACAGGGAGCAAAGAGCTCAGAGGGGAAGCCTTCCCCCCAGCAACTTTCCAATGCCAGCCTTTGCTCCAGGTTATCACTCTCTTCCACAAATGCTTCCTCCCCGACCCAGTAGGTTAAATACAAATAACTTAAATAAATAAAAAATAATTAAGTAAAAGTCATTTGTTCAAGAAAAGCTATTTATGATGGAGTAATGACCCGTCCTTTCTGGTTTACCAAGAAAATTCATGAGAATTTATGCTTTTAAGTTAACAAAAAGAAAAGAGAGAGAGATATATAAAATTGAATATTATTACCAGGGCCAAAAATTTTTAGTATGACACCCTGTTAGAATGTCAAGTTTCTTAAATGGTCACAGAACACACCGTCAAGGACTGACTATAAATGTCCTACAAGATTTCTTTGCTAGAAATAACATTTGCAAAGGCAGTTTCATAATGCGTAATATCTGTATTTGTTTAGTTGAAGGAATAGAAGCAGCATTTTCAACTTATTTTTCTGAGCTTTCTTTCATGTGCAGTTAGCACCTGCATTTTTTTGGCCAGACACTGGAATTATAATAGTTAAACTTCTGGGTGGATTGCAAGGATGGAGTGTGTATGGTTGAGAAAACAAAAACTTACAATATGGAAGGAAAAAAAGCAAAGCGGGATGAACAGTTGGAGGGTAGGGCATGTGGTCTTTTGCATCTGTGTAATTTTCATTTTATTCCCTAGGTCCTCTGTCTTTCTTGTCACTTGCGTGGGCTCTCTAGCATTGGACAGGAGGAAGGAACCAGCATTTCATGCTAATTTACCATCTTGCTGGGGACTCAAAATCATCCCTGTAGAATTTTAGATACATTTTCCTAAACATTTTATTATGAAAATGTTGAAACTTACAGAAACATTGAAAGAATTTTATAGTGAACCTGAATAGATGCAGGACCAAAATTCTTTAATTAATTATTTGCTAGGTCTCTTCTTTGGATTTTGTTATTCTTCCCCTTAAGCTTTTAGCTTTTTTTTTTTTTTTGAAATGGAGTCTTGCTCTGTCACCCAGGGTGGAGTGCAATGGCACAATCTTGGCTCACTGCAACCTCCACCTCCCAGGTTCAAGCGATTCTCCTGCCTCAACCTCCTGAGCAGCTGGGGTTACAGGCGCATGCCACCATGCCTGCATAATTTTTGTATTTTTTAGTAGAGCGGGGTTTTACCATGTTGGTCAGGCTGGTCTCAAACTCCTGACCTCAGGCGATCCACCTGCCTGGGCCATCCAAAGTGCTGGGATTACAGGCGTGAGCCACCACTCCCGGCCCCCCTTAAGCTTTTACAAGTGGTTTGACAATATCTGAATTGACCCCTGATATGGTTTGGATCTGTGTCCCTGCCCAGGCTTATGTCGAAATGTTGAGGTGGCCTGGTGGGAGGTGGTTGGATCAGGAGCAGTTTCTCATGAGTGGGTTAGCACCTTCCCCTTGGTGCTGCTCTCATGATGGTGAGTGAGTGCTTTCAAGATCTGGTTGTTTAAAAGTGTGTAGCACTTCCTTGCTCTCTCTCTCTCTTGCTCCTGCTCTGGCCGTGTAAGATGTACTTGCTTCCCCTTTGCTTCCACCATGATTGTAAGTTTCCTAAGGTTTCCCGCAAAGCAAAAGCTGTCATGTTTCCTCTGCAGCCTACAGAACCATGAGCCAATTAAACCTCTTTGCTTTTTTTCTTTTTCTTTTTCTTTTCTTTCTTTCTTTCTTTTTTTTTTTTTTTTAGAGAGTTTCACTCTGTTGCCAGGCTGGAGTGCAGTGGCGTGATCTCGGCTAACTGCAACCTCCGCCTCCAGGGTTCACACCATTCTCCTGCCTCAGCCTCCCAAGTAGCTGGGACTACAGATGTGCGCCATCATGCCCAGCTAATTTTTATATTTTTAGTAGAGACAGGGTTTCACCATATTGGCCAGATGGTCTCGATCTCTTGACCTCATGATCTGCCCACCTCAGCCTCCCAAAGTGCTGGGATTACAAGCGTGAGCCACCACACCCAGCCTAAACCTCTTTTCTTTATAAATTACCCAGTCTCAGGTATTTCTTTATAGCAGTGTGAGAATGGGCTAATACAACACCATTTTTAGCAATTCACATTTAATGAGTTTTTCTCGGCATTCAAATTTATAGAAAGAACGAATCTCCTTTTGCATTCATATTTATATGCCATTCAGTTGGCTTAGAAAACTATAATTTCTGTACCAACAAAGCTTTGGTATGTGCAATTTTTCAGTCTTGAAAATAGATGTGTCCTTGTTGGTGTACTTCAGGGAGCTCTTTGGGATGCATTATACTCTGGATCTGAGTCTGAGCTTCTGCGGAAGGCATGGGGGGCACTGACAATTTGCAGAGTTGAATACTGGAGTTTGTTTAAGAGAATTCTAGCACAATCCCATGGGTGGGACATCCAGTTCCAATGGTTCTGTGCTAAGTCCTGTATTGTTTCTGGTCTTCCCTTCAGACTAAGGTGTAGAAACCATGTGACTCTCCTGCTAAGGTGTGCTCTTGTGAGCACGTAATCAGGCATGTGTGCCCGTGTAACCCACAAGTGTGTGCACATGCACTGACATGTAATGGATAGTCCTGCCTTAATTGGTATTTAGAAAGAAAGAAACCAACAAACAAAACTAAGCCATACGCCTCTTTGCCAGGCCAAAGGTGCACTCCCATTCTTTTACCAAACAATATGCTTAACACCTGGGCCCCAGGAGCCTGCTTGGAATGACATCATCTATATACCATCTCCCAAGTCAAGGATTGGATACCTGCCTGACACCTGGCGGACTACAATGTACCACCAAGGTATGCACAGACACCTGCAATGTCCCCACGCAGAAGCTCTTAATGAGCAGCAAAGCTGGAAGCTTTCTAGCTTTGGTGTTTTCACTCTCCAGAGTCTACCTTCAGCAATGGAAAAAGAAACCTACTGGCAATTCAAAAAGAGCAGTTTATCCCCATATCACAAACAGTACCATTGCCATTCAAGTCCTCCTAATTTTTCACTTAATATTCACCTCCAGTTGAACCATTACTGCTTCTGATTGCTTTTACTGGCCTTCAGCTGCTCCCCCTGCTTCCTGTGCCTGCTGGATACTGCTTCTGGAGGACGTGAGATCATTGCAGAGCGTTCTCCGTGGTTTCCCATGGTCTTAAGAACACAGTCCTCATTTCTCAGCATGGCTTGCAAAGTGTTCAATGATCTGCCTTTAAAGTTCATGTTCAGCCTGACCTTGGACGACTTCCTCCCACCTCTCCCTCCTGCACAGACTAAGGCAGCCTCGTGTGAGCTGGCTCCCCAGTGTTGCCATCCCTCCAGCGTTCTCTTTGCCATTATTATCCTGATATAATTCTCCAAGGGCCACAGCAAATGCCACTGTCCTCTGACTGAAGGTAATGCCTCTTTTGTCCATGCTCCAGAGTCCGTTATCCCTCCTGTGCCTCACCTGTCTAATCTACCTGTGTAATGGACATTTGTGTGGTGAATGCTCCTATTCTAAGGTCAGCTCCCATGGGTAGAGACTGTGACCTCCTCATCTTTATTTTCTCCTGGGCACTTCCCTCAATGCCTTCTACATGGCCGTTGCTCAGTTGTTAATTGGAATCACACGCCACTTACTAAGAATGTTATCACAAAGTGTCCTTAACTCCAAAGTCATTATGTGTCTGTAGCATAAGAGCTTGCACATTTAGATGTAGAAAAAATTATATTTATGAGACATTTGCAGAAATACTGCTAATCAGTAATTATGTTAGCTGGAAACCTGTCCAACTCCCTTCTTTGCATAGGAAAGCTAAGCCATAAAGCTATTCTCAGAATGAATGTCTACTGGGGTAACTACAGCTATAATCTCTAAGTTGATAATACTATATCCAAATGACACCTTTGAGAGAAGAAGGCAGCAACAAGACTCTTGCTATACCTTAGAAGCTTCTGGATTTGCATACCATTTGAGATCTTTCACATTTGATTTTAAATGAAATGTAGCATGCACCCCTATTGTGCAGTGAAAAGTAGAGTCCCATAGACAAGCCGTGTATTCTCATGTCAGATGCCAAATCGATGCAAGCGATTTTTTGCTTTGCATCCCTGAGATGAACAGAAGGGCAGGAGAACTGTTCACAACTACACTTTGCAGAGGAATGGTCAATTCCAGCATCTTCCCTGCACCTGAAGGCTTATGCAGGCTCCTGTGCCAAAGCCAGAGGCTTGGAATGACTTTCAAACCCTTATGCTGTTTTCAGAGCCCCTGGGGTCCTACTGCCAGGATGTGCTATCATGATAATTGTGTAGAGAATCACTAGAGCCAAAAATTTAGAATCTTCTGTAAAAAGAACTTCAAAATTACTCATTTTTTTGTTGTTCTTGTTGTTGGAAATAGCTCATAATTATACACAGCACAAAATTTTCTGCATTGTCACTAAAATGATCATTCTTGGTAAAAAGAAATTACCTTCACTTTCTGCACTTTTGTGGTGACAGTTTATTACAAAACCCCATAAGGAGTAAGGAATGATTTCTCTAAGACTCATTATAAATATGACATCAGCAGTTGAAGTAGAAGAATCTTAAAAAGTTTGAGATGCTTCATTTGTATTCGCTGGGCCATTTGGTTATTCACCAAATTTATCTTTCAACTAGCATTTATTGAATGCACTTTTGTACTGGACTATAGGAAAAACAGAGTGGAATAAAACCACTTCCTCCCAAGGAAATAATAATCCAGATGGAAAGACGTGACATGTTCCTAAAAAATGATAATACAAGACAGAGCCAGATAAATATCATAAGGGATGTTTGGACCAAGTGCTGTAAGACTTGCAGGAGCAAATGTTTTCCTCTAGCTAGAAAGGAAGGAACTCAGACTAAGCAGATACTATGTGCTAAAGAACCATGTAATCTGTGTCTTAAAAGATGGGACCTATGATGAGGTTAGAGGAAGGACGATGGGAAGTATAGTCAGGGCAATGGAGTGAGCAAAAGCTGGGTTGAGGTGGGGACATGAAACAGAAAGTGGGCAGGCAGGCTGGGCATGGTGGCCCATGCCTATAATCCCAGCACTTTGGGAGGCTGAGGTGAGTGGATTGCTGGAGCCTAGGAGTTTGAGATCAGCCTGGGCAACATTGTGAGACCTGGTCTCTCAAAAAAAAAAAAAAAAAAAAAATTAGCTGGCTGTGGTGGTGCATGCCTGTTGTCCCAGCTCCTCGGGAGGCTGAGGTGGGAGGATTGCTTGAGCCCAGGAGGTTGAGGTTGCAGTGACCTATGATCATGTCACTGCACTCCAGCCTGGGCAATGGAGTGAGACAGACCCTGTCTGAAACAGACAAACAAAGAAACAAACAAACAAAACTCTGAAAGTGAGCAAGCATTTCCAAAGATTAACAAGATGGAAAGGTTTAGATCAAACTGTAGAGGGCCTTGGATACCAATAAATTATTTGGACATTACTTTGTAGGAAATGAGAAGCCAACACAGCTTTTTAAACAAGAGAATGATGCAATCAAAATTATTTTTTAGGAAAATTAACTTGAATGAATTCCAAGTTCGCTTAAAGCTCTTTCCTGAGGTGGCAGAAACTGAAAATGAGCTAAGAAAATACTAGAAAAGTAAACCAAAAAACAAAAACAGGTAAAAATAAAAGGAGAGCTCTCCAGTGTGGGGGAAGATGGTGTAATTTAATGTAGTCCTTTCTCCCCAGATGGCCCCGTATTGTTCCCTCCTGGTGCTTATCATTAATGGATCACTCTGTTTGTTTACATGTTTTTTTTTTTTTTTGAGTTTGTCCCTACCTCCACACTAGAATAGAATCTCAGGACCCTTGTCACAGTTGTTCATCCTCTGTGCCAGGGATGGTGTCTCACATATAACAGACAATTGTTAATTATATTTTGAATGAATAAAGATTACTAGAATGCAGGGAGAGCTTAGAAATACTCAACTCCTAGTTTGATTTGATTTTCTCCAGTAAGAATAGATTTGGAGACTGATATGGAGAAAGATCAAATTCCTTTACAGAAGCTGTACAGATTTTAAAGGATTTATACACATTTATTCCTCCTAACAGCCACAGAAGGCGATCTGAAAGGTAGTCATTCATTCACTTGACATTTATTGAGCACTTACTCTGGGCCAGATGTTGTCCTATGTGTTGTTTTTACAAAGATGCATTTGGGGCAATTCTTGCAACTGAAGGTCTTACAGTCTGATGAAGAAAATCAATGTATATAGAGAATTATAATACAACTTATCTGTATTAATGTTCTCCAGAGAAATAGAATCAATAGGATGCATACAGCTATATATATATATATAAAAGCACACACATACACAAAGAGATTTATGATAAGAAATTGGCTCAAGTGATTATGGAGGCTAAGAAATCCTAAGATCTGCGGTTGGCAAGCTGAAGACCCAGGAGAGCCAAGGTTTCAGTTTGACTCTGAAGGCAGGAAAAGCCAATGTCCCAGGTTGAAGAGAGCTGGGCAGGAGAAATTCCCTCTTACTCCTGGGAAGGTCAGCCTTTGTGTTTCCTTCAGGCCTTCAGCTGATTGGATGAGGCTTGCTTACATTAGGGAGGGCCATCTGCTTTACTCAGTTTACCCACTCAAATGATAATCTCATCCATAAACCCCCTCACAGACATATTCAGAGTAATGTTTGACTAAATGCCTGGGCACCCCGTGGCCCAGTCAAGTTGGCATGTAAAACTAACCATCACAACGTCCATTCTTACTATAGAGATATAAACAGAGTTCATTCAAACGAATTCCATCTTGGGCAATGAGAGCAGGTTTTGTAAAGGAGGTAACAATACAAGTAGTGGGTAGATATTGCTATCATCTCTATTTTTTTTTTTTTTTTTTTGAGATGGAGTCTCCCTCTGTCACCTAGGCTGGAGTGCAGTGGCACAATCTCGGCTCACTGCAACATCTGCCTCCCAGGTTCAAGCGATTCTTTTGCCTCAGCCTCCCGAGTAGCTGGGGCTACGGGTGCGCACCACCACACTTGGCTAATTTTTGTATTTTTAGTAGAGATGGGGTTTCGCCATGTTGGGCAGGCTGGTCTTGAACTCCTGACCTCAAGTGATCCACCCACCTTGGCCTCCCAAAGTCCTGACATTACTGGTGTGAGCCACCATGCCTGGCCATCTCTATTTTTAAAAAGCAGAAATAGTGAAAGATCACCTGATTTAAAAAAAATGCATTTGTGCATTCAGTTAGTTCAGTTATACCCTAAGCTGCCAAAGGGTCTGAGGGTGATTTCAGACTCGTGGTGGAAGAGGCTTCCTGCAGGGGTCCCTGGGCCCACAGCATGATCCCCATAGTGGGGGCAGTGGGGTCTTTGTCGTTGGTACCTGGGGTTTCACAGTTATCCTGACTTTTCAGGTGAGTGAGGATCTATGGTAATGATATCACAGAGTCTTATAAGCTGTAGGAGTTGGGCCTGGGGTCATTGGGAATGGTCTCATGTCCTCCCCATCTCTCTGAGCCTAAGAACCTTATTTCTCATGAGTATCTGCTTTATGTGATTTATGCAGACTGGATGCTGTATGGGCTTTTTGTCTCTTGCTTCCTCATAACACTGGCAAGCAAGTGGCTTTGGGTGCAGGATGTGTCCCCATCTCTGTATGAGTTTATGTAGTCAATACCCAACAAGATCGAGTCCAGGTGGTGTTTTTTCTTTTTCATTCAAATGTTTTTATTAATTGAAAAAGCAAAATTGCACTTATTTATGGTGTAATGTTTTGATATACATATACATTGTGAAATGGTTAAATCAAGCTAATTAACATACACATTATCCCACATACTTACAAATTTTTTGTGGTGAGAACACAGTCTGCTCTCGCAGTGATTTTCAAGTTCACAATACATTGTTATTCAGTATAGTCACCATGCTGTAAGTGAATCTCTTGAACTTGTACCTCCTGTGTAAGAGAAAAAATTTTTAAATTATTATTTATTTTTAATTGACAAACATTGTATATATTTATGGTGTACAGCATGATGTTTTGAAACATGTATACTTATGAGGCAGCTAAGTCAAGCTTGTTACTGTATGCATTACTTACGGCTTAAAAAAAATCCCATTAGTCCACTTTGGGTCCAGTGCCCATCCTGGCACCTTGCTGGCTAGCCCACCCCTTCACAAAGAATGCTGGGGGGTATTCTAAACAAGGGGATGGGCTAAGCAGGAGTGTTTGCTACAAGAGTCCTACTTCTGGCCAGTCTAAGAGTGCAAGTTGCTTATCTCTTAATGACTGAGTTTGCCAAAGTCTCATTATGTGACCCCTGGGAACCCAGCAATTACGACTTCTCCCCACCATTTTCAGGGTCCTCAAGAAACTACAAGGGCCTACAGAATGTCACATGCACCCTGCTAAATATTGCTGAGTTACAGAAGGAACAATTGCATAATCTCTACTCCTCCCAAATCTGCAGTCAGATCACTTTCAGGCTGTTCTCTTGGTGTGGCTTTTCAATTGCCATCTGAAACGGGTGTTAGTCATATTAATAACGTGAATTAATCATCAGTCTGGCCGGCTGGACAATATCGCAATCACAACAACACAGAAATGTTCCAGCCAGAATGAGAACGTACGAACATAACTTAACTCAGAAATATTGCAGCTGCATTCAACAAACTTCCAATCAAAAGAGACCTACCAGTCATTTCTAAAATTTTTTGGCTGTTAAAGTGCTTTTGTCACAAAAGGGATGTCAGCAGTGTAATTTCAGACTCAAACGAGTAACAGAATTGCAGGAATTATGGACATTTTGTGATCGGAATACTTTTAGCCAAATGATAAAGTTATATTTTGTAGAACAAATTGAATTCTGTCCTGTGTATCAATTTCTGAAGAATGTAATTTTTATTAATAAGCCATTAACAGGATATAATTTCCTTTGACAATAACTTGATCTCCTCATAAAAATGGGTGATTAGAACAATTAGAAACTGCATCAGATTTTACGATCTAACAAGCTCCAGTGTTTTCCCCGTTTCTGACATATTTGATGCTTTTGAAAATGTGCCCAATCCTTTATTTTTACCAATTTGTTTTAAGTGTCACTGAGGTAGAAGGCAGGACTCTCTCTACTCCAGGGACAGGGCTTGGACTCTGGACCAGATTGAGGACTAGCTGAAACGGTGAAAAGGCAAAAGCCCCTTTCTATAAGACAGGCCCACCAGTGCCATGTCAGTTACATTGCCATGACAACACCCTGAAGGTACCAACCGTTTCCATGGCAACGCCACAAGGACTCAGAAGTTACCACCCTTTTTCTAGAAATTTTTCTATAATCTGCCCCTTAATTTGCATGTAATTGAAAGTAGGTAAAAATGTGACTGCAGACCTGCCCCTGCTCTGCTTCTTGGGACACCCTGCCTGTGGGGTTGCCCCTGAGCTGCTTCTTGGGACAGCCTGCCCATGGGGTCGCCCTGCTGTGCTTCTGGGGACACCCTGCCTATGGGGTCGCCCCCGAGCTGCTTCTCGGGACACCCTGCCTATGGGGTCGCCCCCGAGCTGCTTCTCGGGACACCCTGCCTATGGGGTCGCCCCCGAGCTGCTTCTCGGGACACCCTGCCTATGGGGTCGCCCCCGAGCTGCTTCTCGGGACACGCTGCCTATGGGGTCGCCCCTGAGCTGCTTCTCGGGACACCCTGCCTATGGGGTCGCCCCCTGAGCTGCTTCTCGGGACAACCCGCCTATGGGGTCGCCCCTGAGCTGCTTCTCGGGACACCCCGCCTATGGGGTCGCCCCCTGAGCTGCTTCTCGGGACAACCCGCCTATGGGGTTGCCCCTGAGCTGCTTCTCGGGATACCCTGCCTATGGGGTCGCCCCTGAGCTGCTTCTCGGGACACCCTGCCTATGGGGTCGCCCCTGAGCTGCTTCTCGGGACACCCTGCCTATGGGGTCACCCTGCTCTGCTTCTCGGGACACCTTGCCTATGGGGTCGCCCCTGCTCTGCTTCTCAGGACACCCTGCCTATGGGGTCGCCCCCTGAGCTGCTTCTCGGGACACCCTGCCTATGGGGTCGCCCCTGAGCTGCTTCTCCGGACACCCTGCCTATGGGGTCGCCCCTGAGCTGCTTCTCGGGATACCCTGCCTATGGGGTCGCCCTGCTCTGCTTCTCAGGACAACCCGCCTATGGGGTCGCCCCTGAGCTGCTTCTCCGGACACCCTGCCTATGGGGTCGCCGTGCTCTGCAAGGAGCAGCACCTCTGCCGCCGCTGTGCATGGCCGCTTCAGTGAAAGTTCCTGTTTACACCACTGTCCGCCTTTGAATTATATCCTAGGCAAAGCCAAGGCCTCTCCCGGGTCAGCCCCAATTTTGGGCTCACCTGTCCTGCATCATTATGGGAGCCAAAAACTGCCCCTTCATTTTTTATTTTTATTTATTTTTTGAGAGGGAGTTTCACTCTTGTGGCCCAGGCTGGAGTGCAGTGGCGCGATCTCGGCTCACAGCAACCTCAGCCCCTTGGGTTCAAGCGATTGCCTTGCCTCAGCCTCCCGAGCAGCTGGGATTACAGGTATGAACCACCACTTCTGGCCCCTTTGTTATTTTTGAAGATTTCACAACAACTTGCTTTTGTAATGATTGTGCAACTTTAGAATACGGTGTTCCCAGTGGAGTTTGTGCTGGATTTCCATTCCTCTTTACTACAGAGGTCACTTTTCCCAGGTTTATTAGCTGTCATTTTGACGTGCATCATTTCAGAAGAGAATACACCTAGAAATCAAGTTCACCCAAACACCTCAGTGCCGAGGAGCCTTCCTGAGACCTGCACCTCAGAGCCGAAGGACTCCTGCACCCGGACGCCGGAGGGTACGCAGAGCGACAGTGAACTTCACCGAGGCTTTGTCCTGGACCCCCACAGGCCACAGTTTCTCTTTCCTTTGCAGTGAGCAGCCTCTGCTGTCCTAAGCTGAATAGAAAGCAAGAAGAGAGACCATCATTCGCTGTGCACCGCACTGTGTCAACACTTTCAGATCCCGCAAACATCTCGTTTATTCTCACAGCAGCCTTGGGACACAAGAGGCAACTGAAGGTCACTGAATGGCAGAAGTCCTGTGTGACACTCAAGGTATCTGAGCCCCAAGTCCAGCTCTGTCTTCCAGTTCCCCCTAGAGCTATAACTGATCACTTAGCAACTGAAGTCTTTCTTAGATGTCTATTCATTCTCAAGCCTGTGCCACAACTGCTGTCGATGAGGCTGGAAGAAAGGGGTCTGCTGTCTCCCCAGGCCCACGCCCTCTCCTCAGAGGGTTCACGCCATAGCAAGCACCTAATCTAAGCTGCGGTCCTTCTCCAGTTAACAGAGCCGCCACTCAGTATCAGGTGTGTGAGTCGAGCTCTTTGGTGATACTTCAGGACTCAGCACAGCAGTGGGGGTCCCTTGACACTAGGGGCACAACCTGTACCCCACGAACTAGGAAAATACTTTTCTCTCATTGCGAGTGTCGGGTTTGCTGTCTCTGAGGGAGACGTGCTGACCTTAGGAGTTAACTCATAAAGGGTCCGTGAAAATACAGAAAAGGAAGGTTCCATGAAGGATCAGCATTTGGAGCTGCCCCCAGGATAGAAACCCATCCATCCATCCCTCCCGCATCCCCTCGCTGTGCCCCACCCCTGCAGGGCGCTGAGACTGACAGCTGCGGGCATCAAGCAATTCGATACCCTCAGTGTCCAGGGGGAGGGGTCCCTGGAGTGGGACCTTCCTGAGGAAATGGGTTGAGTTTCCTCAGTGGAGAACTGAAGTTCTTGGGCTTAAAAACTAGGTAACAGAGGTCTCCAAGAGCAGGTGAGCCATCTGGGTGGTGTGTGTCTGTGACCCTAAATAAGTGTTCCTTTCTTATGAGGGCCAAGTGTCGCTTCTCATTGTACTTTGCCTTTGAAATTACCTTTATCCTCAGGGACAAGGTCTGCCTCTCCCAACACAGTTTGGGGCATTCTTCTTGTGAGGGCTGAGAGACAGGGTGGCCAGGGGGCACTGGGACCTGCTTGTCCATCCTGAGGTCTCCTGGCCTCCAGTGGAGAGTGGCATCAGGCTATGGGTGGTCCTGGCCTCCAGATGGCGCTGAGGATATGAGACAATAACCTCAGGGTGGCTTCTGGAGGTGGCAAGACCCCATTCTCCATCAGCAGAGACAGCAGAAGGCCATGCCTCCCTTCATGGGCCCCAGAGATGAGGGAGATGCCTTCTTGGCAGAGGAGAAAGGAGCAGCACTGGCGAGCTTCCAGCTCCTTGTCCATAGAACCTCCCCTAGGGGAATGTGGCGCTCTGCAGGCTCAGTCCTGCCACAAGCAGTTTGCACCTTCTACATAAAGCTGGGACCTGGAATAGGACCACTAGCAAGAAGGGCATCCTGAAGGTCTAGAACTGTCCTGGGAAAAGATGTTCTTGTTGCCCCCACAGCTTGGCAGCTCTATTCCTAAAGTGGATGCCAATAAACCATCAAACTTAACAACACACGCGTTCCTGGGGAGGGATTTTTTTTTAATCCTTATTCACTTTAAAACTCAGCTTTTCCATGGCAATTACCATCTTCATATCATAATGTATGTCTATGTTATCAAAACAATATAATATCTTGATCATATATTTATCATCTTCATAATGTAACATTAGCTGTCTAGTGGAAAAAACAAACAAAAAGAAACCTCACACACAATAGTTTGTGTGTGTGATGATAATGGACTTTCCAATGTCATTTCCATGGGGTCAACTACACACTCATGCGTGTGGACTTAGGACAGCAGAGGCTGCTCACTGCAAAAGAAAGAGAAACTGTGGCCTGTGGGGGTCCAGGACAAAGCCTCGGTGAAGTTCACTGTCGCTCTGCGTACCCTCTGGCGTCCGGGTGCAGGAGTCCTTCGGCTCTGAGGTGCAGGTCTCAGGAAGGCTCCTCGGCACCGAGGTGTTCGGGTGAACTTGATTTCTAGGTGTATTCTCTTCTGAAATGATGCACATCAAAATGACAGCTAATTAACCTGGGAAAAGTGACCTCTGTAGTAAAGAGGAATGGGAATCCAGCACAAACTCCACTGGGAAGACACAGAAACTCTAAGGGTGAGGAAGGGAGGCGTGGAAAAATTGCTGAGCGGTGACCAGCCTGCCTTCAGCAGGTGTGGTGGAGCTGGGGCCGGAGTCTGGAGGTGATGGAGCCACCCAAGGCTTTCAGGCAGGGATGTGAAGCTGCCAGATCTGTGTGTGGGGAAAATGACTCCTTCAGTGGTGTTGAGGGGTAGATTGAAGGAGGAGCAAGTGAGGACCAGGAACAAGCTGGCAGGCTGTAGTCCTATTACAAATTGAGTGAAGGAAACCATTTGGGAGATATTTTAGAGGTGGAATCGACAGCGTTTTTAACCTGACTTCTGATTACTTCACACATGCTGTTCCACCCACCCGGAGCCTCCTACCTCTGTGTGAGGGTTTTCCATTTTCCTTCATATCTTACTCTCCACTTTTTCTGACACCCTCACCCTTGCCACGCGACAGCCTGGCCTCGATTTGTATCTTGTGCTATGCTTTTATGCCATTTCATAGGATGACTTTTGTGTACATTTCAATGGATTTTCCATCTTACCCATGAGAACGTGAGTTAACACCAGGGTCTGCGTTTACAGAGAATTGTCTGCTGCTGTATGTCCAAGGCCTGGCACGCAGCACATAGTGCAAGTGTGCAGGGGAAGGGGACAGGAGAGTCCCAGGGTCTTCGGGTCTCCATTGTGGATCATCACACAACTAGCACAGGTCTATGTCAAACAGCAAAGGTCTGTAGAATGGGATGCAGGTTTGCAAGGAGAGGCTAGGGTTGGGTTTCAGGCATGTCAGTTTCGGGGTGGTGCCTGTGGGACATGCAAGTGGCAATGTCTCCTAGGGGGACTGATTCACAGGGCTGCAGCACGGAGAGAATTGGGACTAAAGACATAGACTTGGAAGCACTCTGGCACTACATATCGACACTGAGTTTATGGTGCCAGTCAAGTCAGAGAGAGAGTATTTACAACTTTGGCAGGTTACTTAACCTCTTTAACTTTCAGTTTCCTCGTTTGTCAGTCAGGGCCAATAATACTACCTCAGGCTGCTGTGGTTATTAAGCATCCGCAAAGACTGATGTCTGCAAGGAGCTTAGCCCAATTTCTAGCACACAGCACACAAATAATAAATAGTGGCTGAAAGAAGAGAACAAAAGCAGAACCTGGGGGAAATATTTAATGGGTTGACGGGGGGAGTACAATAAGCGAAATAAAAACCTACAAGGAAAGTGAGCAAAAGGTAAGTTGCTTTTCTTCTTAATAACAATGGGGAAAATGCAACTTAATTCTAAAATTATATTTGTGACATTCTCTAAGATAATAACTCCGTGTGGAATCTAAATATCTAAACTTATAAGCCATTTTCTTATTTCCTGTCACTTATGTCAAATAAGTAAAACTACATAAACATTTTCAATGAAGTTGTTATTTTAATAAATTCTGTTTTTATAGCATGTCACATTATAAATGATGTTTGTTTAGACCTGTTCTTTGATGATCTTTTGGTGCCAAGGTGTCACTCTTACCTGTTGAGGGTTAGACGTATTTAATTAAAAATTTAGGGCTGGGCATGGTTGCTCACACCTGGAATCCTAGCACTTTGGGAGGCCGAGGCAGGTGGATCACCCAAGGTCAGGAGTTTGAGACCAGCCTGGCCAACATGGTGAAACTCTGTCTCTACTAAAAACAACACAAAAATCAGCCGCTTGTGGTGGCACGTGCCTGTAATTCCAGCTCCTTGGGAGGCTGAGGCAGAGGAATCACTTGAACCTGGGAGGCAGCGGTTGCAGTGAGCCAAGATCCCGCCACTGAACACTAGTCTGGGTGACAGAGTGAGATTTTGTCTTAAAAAAAATTTTTTTTACTTGTGTGGAAGAGAAATTTGAGAATTAGTTTCTCTTAACTAAAATTTATAGTATAAAATAATTGTCGCTGAAGTTTTATCAGGTTGAAATTTATTTTCACAATTAATGGTTGGTTCAAGAAATGATTTACAATTTCCTATAAACATAGGTAACAAAGATGAGTGGCAGGCACAAGTGCCCTAGAAATGTCATCACCAATCCAGGCGATTCTAAATCAATGGATTGTGAAATTCTTCTGTCAGGGAAATTGATTATGACTCTTTAGGCCCTACGATAAAATTATTCCTGTCATCCATATATTAAAAATATTCTTTCCATCATGTAGTTTTCATAGTAGCTTTGTTCATTTAACCTTGACTGTCAGATGGTGTTATGTACAGCGTGGTTCTGCAGGCAAGGCAGCCAAGTGCAGAGCGTGGGCATCGCACCCTCACGAGGAAAGGTCTAACCCTCATTAGTGAAAGGAAAATTAAAACAACCATGAGAATCCATTTGTCATCTGCCAAATTGGAAGAGAGTAATGAAAAGTACCTGGTGTTGCTAGATCATGTGTGAAGAGAGTAGAGTGCTGGTTCCCAGCTGGGGGGACTGTAATTGGAGAGTTTTTGTTGAGGGCAATTTGGCCAGAACCATACAAATATGTAGTGCTTTAATGCTTGAATACCATGCCCAGAATTCATCCAAAGGATATAGTGGGATATTTGTGCACAGATTTGTGTTGACAAAAGCTCACGGCAGGTCTCATGTATAATAAGGAAAATGGAGAAGCCACCAATTGCCCAGCAATATGGAACCCTTCCATGAGCTATGATATCTCCAGATGAGTAGATACTTTGTGGCCACTAAGAAGTCAAGTTACAGAAGAATGTGAATATTCACTGAAAGTGAAAAGTGATTCTAAATAAGAAAAGCAGAGTACAAAATGGTTTTGAATATGCATAGAAGCATACATCCGTATATACACAGAATATCTATGAGGATGAAGCCTTAGTTATCTATTAGTCTTAGTTATTGCTATGTAACAAACTACTGCAAAATGTGGTAGCTTGAAACAACAGAAATCTATTATTTCTCATGATTCTGTGGCTTGACTGGGCTCCAGCGGTGGCTGGGGATGGGGTTCCTCTGCTCTAGGGGCTTGGCTGGGGTCCCTCACTGCGTCATATTCAACTGGGGTGGGGTTGGGCTATTGGATCCAAGAAGGCTTCACTCACAGGTCTGGGGCTTCCGTTTTGTTTCTTGCCTCTCTCCACATGGGTGGCTGAGGTTTCCTAACAGCAAGGTGGTCTTGGGTAGTCAGAGTTCTTAACTGGCAGCTGGTTTTTTCCCCCAAGAATATACAGAAGCTGCCAGATCTCTCAAAGGCCAGACTGAAGCTGGCATAGCATCACCTCTGCCACTTTCCATTGGTCAAGATGAGCCACAGTCCAGATGCCAGAGGAAGGTAGAGGATTTGCATCTTCAGGGAGAGAAGCAATTGATAGCAGCCATCTTTGCAGATGCTCAAGTGCAAGTTTTATCACAATATTAAAAGTGGTTCTGGGTGGTGTAATTGAAGATTTACATTTTTTTTCTTTTATACTGTCTCCTTCAGATTGTTTACACTGCATTTCTGCTTTTTCATCATCAAAAACAAAACAAAGCAGACCCCAAACATTCACTACACCAAATTATAACTGCATATATGAGGACATTATAATAGGGTTTGAATTCCAACTTTATTATTTTCTGTGCATTTGGGATGGTTACTTACATTTGCTGTTACAATGTCATCATACATGAAGTGGGGATAATCACAATAAGACAAGGTCTGTAAAGTAACTAGCACAACGCTCACCTAGCAGATGTTCAAGAAAAATGTCTTTTTCTTCTTCACAGGCCATCTTTTCTTAGAGCTTTGATATGCAATTGACATAGCGGGACCTCATGTATATTTTTATGCTTTTTTGAGCTTTGTGATATTGCACATTGTTTTATTTATGATATTGTATCAATAACCTCAACTCAGCAGATTTCTTTGCTCAAACGGAAAAATATTCTTTGGTCATATGATATTTCTTGGTAGGAGAGCAATTCTTCAATCTCCACCACTAGGTGATATTTATTTAGGGCTATGTAGGCCTGTCCAGAGAACCAACGTTTCCTCTTACAGGTATTAATTGCAGAATGCTGGGCTGCTCGGAACACAGTGTGAATTGTACAGGTCATCATGTGTATAGCTCATATCCAGGTTTGGGATTTAGAACACCCAGCTTTTAATTTTGGTTCTGTAGCTGAATAGCTATATGGTTTTAGGAATGACATTTTCTCGGTTTCATTTTTGTAATATTTAAAATGAGAAAGATCAGACTAGGGTAATTTCTAAAGCTTCTTTCATCTCTAAAATATTGATCCTACAAGTTTAAGTTCATGTCAAGAAGACTAGATGAAGTGTGTAATAACTCTATGTCTTTTGAGAGAGAATTGAAGGCTAATGTTTAGCAAGGAAACTGGTATTGTTTAATGGATGGGGCAGCCATGGGGCTTTGCACATTTTGTTTCTATTTTAAATATTACTCTGACCTGCAGGTTGACCTGTGGGAAATTAAATCCTAGCTGTGTGCTTCAGCTCACTTAAGGATCTAAGAGCAATTTTTCTTCTTACCTCAAAATGTTGTTATGAGATGACTATATCCAAAGAATGACATTGTCCAAAAAGGATATTTATAATGGTTATATAATAATATTCTACTATTAATGATGAATCACTAGAAAAATGACCCCATATTATGGCCATAAACATGAATCGACACTCACTATCAATCTAGAACTGTGTTGGCATAGTACCTGTTTCCCACAAAATCTCCAACTCAGGTCTGCATCTGTAATTGTGACTGCTACACTGAACTTACAATTTTGCATAAAAATAGACACTCTGGGGAACACTGGGTGTGGACAATGTTGGAAAGGCTGCTAACAACTCCAATTTGGAACCATGCTCATCTCATAAACCACAACTTTTGAAATATAAGATATCAACATCACATCATGTTGCCTGATTTTTTTTTCAAGTTGATTTTTTAAAAAGTTTACAATTTGAAAAATCAATGACAAAAGACACAATGGATAATGGTGGTAATATCAAATGGAAATCAATCAATGAATCTGTCTAATGAGTTACAATTTCACACTGAGAAGATTAGTAAAAATGGAAAAGTCTGATGATATCAAGTTTTGGAAAGTTTAAGGAGCAGAGGAAACCATTTTATACACTGGTGGTGGCTATATATATTGGAACATCCACTTTCTGAGCAATTTGCATCCAGTCCTGGGCATCACAGAGATGCCCATATGTACGTACCATGAGGCATATATTACTATGTCCACAGCAGTATCATTGAACACTGCAAAACTGGAAACAACCCACCAGCAACAGAATGGACAAATAGAATTCAGTGTACTCAGCAGCAAGAACGAGCTCCAGGTACACATACCAACCTGAAGATTCTCACAGAATTACTATATTTTCTAAGGCTGCCCTGACAAGTACCACAAACTGTTAGCTTAAACAACAGAAATACAGAAATCTATTGTCTCATAGTTCCAAAGGCTCCAAGTCTGAGATCAAGGTGTGAGCAGGGTTGGTTTCTTGTGAAGCTGCGAGGGAAGTCTGTTCCAGGCCTCTCTCTTTGGCTTGTAGATGGCCACCTTCTCCCATGTCCGTTCACATTGTCTTCCCTCTATGTGTATCTCGGTGTTCAAATTTTTCCTTTTTATAAAGGACACTAGGAATATTGGATTAGGGTCCAGCCTAATAATCCCATTTTAACTTGATAACCTCTGAAAGACCCTATTGCCAAATAAAGTCACATTCTGAGGTAGTGGGGGTAACGACTTCAACATACAAATTTTGAGGAATACAGTTCAACCCATAATAATCATTCTATATATTTTATAATTAGGCTATGAATATTTATTTGTATTTATTAAATCAAAATGTGTCTGTGTGTCTGTACATTAGTCTACCACACTAAGCAAGATGTTCATGGCTGTCAAAAGGTTCTCAACAAGATCAATGACCTGGGAGAGAGGCAAAGTAAGATGGTGGAATAGAAGGCTTCTCCAGTCATTTCCTTTGCAAGGACATCGATATAACAATCATCAACAAATGAAAAGCACCTTCATAAGAACCACAAGCCAGGTGAGCACTCGCAGTACCTGGTTTTAACTTCATATCACTGAAAGAGGCACTGAGGAGGTAGGAAAAACAGTCTTGAATTGTCAATGCCACCCTCGCCGTGGTAGTGTGATACAGAGGACATTGCTGTGCACTGGGGATGGGGAGAGTGCAGCAAGTGTGAGGCATTGAACTTAGTGCTGTCCTGTCATAACAGAAAGCAAAGCCAGACCAAACTCAGCAGATGCCCACCCATGGAAGGAGCGTTTAAACCAGCCCTAGCCAGAGGGGAATTGCTGATCCAAGTGGTTGAAGAGTTCCTGCAAGCCTCACCACTGCAGGCTAAAGTACTCTGAAGCCTGAAATAAACTTGAAAGGCAGCCTAGGCCACAAGGACTCCAACTCCTAGGCGAGTCCTAGTGCTGAAATGGGCCCAGAGACAGTGGACTCAGGGTGGGAAGGCACATGACCTACTGAGATACCAGCCAGAGCAGATAAGAGAGGGCTGGCATCATCCCTCCCCTAACCTCAGGCCGCAGAGCTCATAGCTTCAAAAGAGAACCCTTCCTTCTGCTTGAGGAGAAAAGATGGAACAGTGGGGAAAACTTTGTCCTGCATCTTTGATACCAGCTAGGCCACAGCAAGATAAGACACCAGTTAAAGTCATGAGGCCCTCTTTCCAGGTCCTAGCTCCTGGATGACATGTCTAGATACATGCTGGGCCAGAAGGGAACCTGCTGCCTTGAAGGGAAGGACCTAGTCCTGTCAAGATTTATCTCTTGCTAATTGAAGAGTCCTTGGGCCCTGAAGAACCAGCAGCAGTAACCAGGTATTACACCGAGGGCATCACCTTTGGGTGAGACTCTTGAGACTTGTTGCCTTCAGGTGAGACTCAACACATTTCCAACTGTGCTGGCTAACAGATGAGACTCCTTCTGCTTGAGAAAAACAGAAAAAGTAAGGGACTTTATCTCGTACCTTAGGTACCAGCTCAGCCATAGGGGAGTAGAGCACCAAGCGGGCTCTTGGTTTACCGAATTCCAGGGCTTAGCTCTTAGATGGCATTTCTGGATCTGCACTGGGCTGGAGGGGAGCCCACTGCCCTAAAAGAAGAGTCCCAAGCCAGGCTTTACCACAAGCTCCTTGCTTGGGCCTTAAGGGAACATTGGTGGTAGTCTGGCAGTACTCCCTATGGACCTATGATGGCAGTGACCATGGGGTGAGGCTCCTCTGCCTTTGGAAAGGGGAGGAAAAAGTAAGAAGGGCTGCATCTTTTGGTTTGGGTGCCAGCTCAGCTGCAGTACAATAGAACACTGGGTAGGCTTCCAAAGTTTCTGACTCTTGTCCCTGGCTCCTGGATGGCAACTCTGGACCTACATGGGGCCTGGGGAAACTTTTCATCTTGAAGGGAAGGAAACAGGCCTGGCTGGCTTTGTTACTTGCTGATTATAGAGCCCCAGGGACTTAATTGAACATAGGCAGCAACCAAAGAGTGGTTACAGCAGGACTTGGGGTAGACCCAATGCTGTGCTGGCTTCAGGTCTGATCCAGCGTAGTCCTAGTGGTGGTGGCCACAGGGGTGCTTGGGTCAATCTACCCCCATCCCCAGGTGGCTCAGAACAGAGAGAGAGGCTCCATTTGTTTGGGAGAAAGTAAGGAAAGAGAACAAGAGTCACTGCCTGGTAATTCAGAGATTTCTTCTGGATCTTATCTAAGACTATCAAGGTCATACCTCTACGAGTCTGAAAGAACCACAGTGTTAGTAGGCTTGGGATGCCCCTTAAAGCAGATACAGCTTAGATCAAAGCACTCAAGGCCTTTCAAATATCTGGAAAGCTTTCCCAAGAAGGATGGGTACAAACAAGCCCAGACTGTGAAGGCTATAATATATACCTAACTCTTCAGTGCCCAGGCATAGACAAACATCTACAAGTATCAAGACCATCCAGGAAAACGTGACCTTGCCAAATGAATTAAATAAGGCACCAAGGATCAATCCTGAAGAAATAGAGATATGCGGCCTTTCAGACAGAAAATTCAAAATAGCTGTACTGAGGAAACTCAAATAAATTTAAGATACCGCAGAGAAGAAATTCAGAATTCCATCAGATAAATTTAACAGAGATTAAAATAATTAAAAAGAATCAAGCAGAAATTCTTGAGCTGAAAAATGCAATTGGCATACTGAAGAATGCATCAGAGTCTTTTAATAGAATTGATCAAGCAGAAGAAAGAGTTGGTGAGTTTGAAGACAGGCTATTTGAAAATACACAGAGGAGACAAAAGAAAAAAGAATAAAAAACAATGAAGTGTGCCTACTGGATCTAGAAAAGAGCCTCAAAAAGGCAAATCTAAGAGTTACTGGCTTTAAGGAGGAGGTAGAGATGGAGATAAGGGTAGAAAATTTATCCGAAGTGATAATAACAGAGAACTTCCCAAACCTAGAGAAAAATATCAACATCCAAATACAAGAAGGTTATAGAACGCTAAATAGATTTAACCCGAAGAAGACTACCTTAAGATATTTAATAATCAACCTCCCAAAGGTCAAGGATCCGGGTCAAAGGATCCTTTGATCCTAAAAGCAGCAAGAGAAAAGAATCAAGTAACATAAAATGGAGCTCCAATACATCTGGCTGCAGATTTTTCAGTGGAAAATTTACAAGCCAAGAAAGTGGCATGACATTTAAAGTGCTGAAGGAAAAAAACCTTCACCCTAGATTAGTATATCTGGTGAAAATATCCTTCAAACATGAAGGAGAAATAAAGAGTTTCCTAGACAAACAAAAGCTGAGGGATTTCATCAACATCTGTCCTATTCTATAAGAAATGCCAAAGGGAGTACTTCAATCAGAAAGAAAAGGATATTAGTGAGCAATAAGAAATCACCTGAAGGTACAAAACTCACTGGCAATAGTAAGTGCACAGAAAACCACAGAATATTATAACACTGTAACTGTGGTGTGTAAACTACTCTTATTCTTAAGTAGAAAGACTAAACAGTGAACCAATAAAAAACAACTACAACAACTTTTCAACACATAGACAGTACAATAACATATAAGTAGAAACAACAGAAAGATAAAAAGTGGGGGATGAAGTTAAGGCATAATGTTTTTGTTAGTTTTCTTTTTGTTTGTTTATGCAAACAGTATTAAGTTGTTATTAGCTTAAAATAATGGGTTATAAGATAGTATTTGCAAGCCTCAGGGTAACTTCAAACTGAAAAAACATACAACAGATACAAAAAAAATAAAAAGCAAGAAACTAAATCATGTCACCAGAGAAAATCACCTTCATGAAAAGGAAGACAGGAAGTAAAGAACAAAGGAATAGAAGACCAAAAAACAACCAGAAAACAAATAACAAAATGGCAGGAGTAAGCCCTTAATTGTCAATAATAACATTAATTGTAAATGGACTAAACTCTCCAGTCAAAAGACTTAGAGTGGATGGATGGATAAAAAGACAAGACCCAATGACCTGTTGCCTACAAGACACACACACTTTGCCTGTAAAGACACACATGGAGTCAAAATAATGGGATGGAAAATGATATTCCATACCAATGTAAATAAAAAAGCAAGAGTAGCTATACTTATATCAGACAAAATAGATTTCAAGACAAAAAGTATAAAATACAAACAAGGTCTCTTCTTATCTAATGATAAAGAAGTCAATTCAGCATGAGGATATAACAATTTTAAATATATATGCACCCAACACTGGAGCATCCAGATATATAAAGCAAATATTATTAGAGCTAAAGAGAGAGGCCCCAACACAATAATTGCTGGAGACTTCAACACCCCACTTTCAGCATTGGGCAGATCTTCCAGACAGAAAATCAACAAAGAAACATCAAACTTAATCTGCACTATAGACCAAATGGACTTAATAAATATTTACAGAACATTTCATCCAATGACTGCAGAATACATAATCTTTTCCTCAGCACATGGATCATTCTCAAAGATAGGTCATATGTAAGGTCAAAAAACAAGTCTTAAAACATTCAAAAAATTGAAATAATATCAAGAATCTTCAGTGACCACAAGACATAAAACTAGAAATCAACAAGAAGAGGAATTTTGAAAACTATATAAGAACATGGAAATTAAATAATATGCTCCTGAATGACCAGTGGGTCAATAAAAAAAATTAAGAAGAGAATTGAAAAATTTCTTGAAGCAAATGATAAAGGAAACAAAATACACCAAAACCTATGGGATACAGCAAAAGCAGTGCACAGAGGGAATTTTATAGCTATAAATGCCTAACATCAAATAAGAAGAAAAACTTCAAATAAACAACCTAATGATGTATTTTAAAGAATTAGAAGATTAGAGCAAACCAAACACAAAATTAATGGAAAAAAAAAGACCAAAGCAGAAATAAAGAAAACAATACTAAAGATCAATAAAACAAAAAGTAATTTTTTTTTTAGACAAAGTCTTGCTTTGTCACCAGGCTGGAGTGCAGTGGCACAATCTCAGCTCACTGCAACCTCTGCCTCGTGGGTTCAAGCAATTCCCCTGCCTCAGCCTCCTGAGTAGCTGGGACTACAGGTGTGTGCCACCACGCCAGCTAATTTTTTGTACTTTTTTGTTTTCTTTTTGGAGACAGAATCTTGCTCTGTCACCCAGGCAGGAGTGCAGTAGCATGATCTTGCCTCACTGCAACCTCCACCTCCCAGGTTCGAGCAATTCTCCTGCCTCAGCCTCCCAAGTAGCTGGTACTACAGGTGCCTGCCACCAAGCCTGGCTAATTATTTTGTATTTTTTAGTAGAGATGGGGTTTCACCATGTTGCCTGGGCTGGTTTTGAACTCCTGAGCTCAGGCAATCTGCCTGCCTCAGCCTCCCAAAGTGCTAGGATTACAGGCGTGAGCCACTGCACCTGGCCAATTTTTTATATTTTAGTAGAGATGGGGTTTCACCGTGTTGGCCAGGATAGTCTCAATCTCCTGACCTTGTGATCTGCCGGTCCTGGCCTCCCAAAGTGCTGGGATTACAGGCATGAGCCACGGTGCCTCCTGGCCACAAAAAGTTTTTTTTTTTTTAAACAAAATTTGCAAACCTTTAGCCAGACTAAGAAAAAAAGAGAGACAATCCAAATAAATATAATCAGAGATGAAAAAGGAGACATTGCCACTGATACTGCAGAAATTCAAAGGATCATTAGAGGCCACTATGAGCACTTACATGCAAATACATTGGAGAATCCAGAAAAAATGGACACATTCCTAGACACGAATGACCTACTAAGATTGACAGCCGTGAAGAAATCCAAAACCCAAATATACCAATAACAAGTAATGAGATCAAAGCCATAATAAAAAGTCTCCTAGTAAAGAAAAGCCCAGGACCTGATGACTTTACTACTGAATTCTACCAAACACTTACAGAAGAATAAATACCAATCCTACTCAAACTGTTCTGAAAACTTGAGGAGGGAATACTTCCAAATTCATTCTACAAGGCTGATGTTACTCTTATATCAAAACCAGACAAAGACACATCAAAAAAGAAAACTATAAGCCAATCTTTCAGATGAATATTGATGTAAAAATCCTCAACAAAATATTGGCAAACCAAATTCAAAAATACATTAGAAAGTTCATTAATCATGACCAAGTGGGATTTATCCCTGTGATGCAATGATCGTTCAACATATGCAAATCAATTAATGTGATACATCATATCAGTAGAATGAAGGACAAAAACCATATGATTGTTTCAGTTGATGCTGAAAAAGCATTTGATAAAATTTAACATCCCTTCGTGATAAAAAAAACTCTAAAAAAGTGGATATAGGAGGAACATATGTCAACATAATAAGAGCAATACATGACAGAACCACAGCTAGTACCATACGGAATGGGGAAAAACTGAGAGACTTTCCTCTGAGATCTGGAACATGACAAGGATGCCCACTTTCACCACTGTTATTTACCACAGTACTGGAAGTCCTAGCTAGAGCAATCAGACAAGAGAAAATAATACAGGGCATCCAAATTGGAAAGGAAGATGTCAAATTATCCTTGTTTGCAGATGATGTGATCTTATATTTGAAAAAAACCTAAAGATGCCACAAAAAAAAATTAGAACTGATAAAGAAATTCAGTAAAGTTGTAGGATACACAATCAACATACGAAATTCAGTAGCATTTCTATATGCCAACAGTGAACAATTTGAAAAAGAAATCATGAAAGTAATCCCATTTACAATAGCCACAAATAAAATTAACTACCTAGGAATTAACCAAACAAGTGAATGATCTCTATAATAAAAACTATGAAGCACTGATGAAGGAAATTGAAGAGGACACCAAAAAATGGAAATACATTTCATGTTCATAGGTTGAAAGTATCAATATTGTTAAAATGTCCATACTACCCAAAGCAATCTACAAATTCAATGCAATTCCTATCAAAATACCAGTGACATTCTTCACAGAAGTAGAAAAAACAATGCTAAAATTTATATGGAACCACAAAAGACCCAGAATAGACAACTCTACCCTAAGCAGAAATAACAAAACTGGAGAAATCATATTACCTGACTTCAAATTATACTGCAGAGTGATGGAATCAAAACAGCATGGTCCTGGCATAAAAAAAAAGACACACAGACTAATGGAACAGAATAGAGTACCCAGAAACAAATTGTATTAGTCTGTTCTCACGCTGCTAATAAACACATACCTGAGACTGGGTAACTTATAAAGAAAAAGAGGTTTAATGGACTCACAGTTCCACGTGGCTGAGGAGGCCTCGCAATCATGGCAGAGGGTGAAGGAGGAGCAAAGGCACATCTTACATGGTGGCAGGCAAGAGAGTGTGTGCAGGGGAACCACCTTTATAAAACCATCAGACCTCTGAGACTTATTCACTATCATGAGAACAGTATGGGAAAACCTACTCCCGTGATTCAGTTACCTCCCACTAGGTCCCTCCTGCAACATGTGAAGATTATGGGAGGTACAATTCAAGATGAAATTTGGGTGGCGACACAGCCAAAACATATCATTTCACCCCAACCCCTCCCAAATCTCATGTCCCCACGTTTCAAAACCAATCATGCCTTTCCAACAGTCCCCCAAAGTCTTAACTCATTTCATCATTAACTCAAAACTCCACAGTCCAAAGCCTCATCTGAGACAAGGCAAATCCCTTCTGCCTATAAGCCTGTAAAATCAAAAGCCAGTTAGTTACTTCCTAGATACAATAAGGGCACAGGCATTGGGTAAATGCATCTGTTCCAAATGAGAGAAATTGGTTAAAACAAAGGAACTACAGGCACCATGCAAGTCCGAAATCCAATAGGGCAGTCATTAATCCTTAAAGTTCCAAAATGATCTCTTTTGACGCCATGTCTCACATCAGGTCATGCTGATGCAAGAGGTGAGTTCCCATGGTCTTCAGCAGCTCCACCCCTGTTGCTTTGCAGGGTACAGCCCCCCTCCTGGCTGCTTTCACAAGCCAGTGGTGTGTCTGAGGCTTCTCCAGGTGCATGGTGCAAGCTATCGGTACCATTCTGGGGCCTGGAGAACAGTGACCCTTTTCTCACAGCTCCACTAGGGAGTGCCCCAGTGGGGACTCTGTGTGGGGGCTCCCACTACACATTTTCCTTCCATACTGTCCTAGCAGAGGTTCTCCATGAGGGTTCTGCCCCTGCAGCAGAGGACAGGTGGATGTTCACCTCTGCTTGGACATCCAGGCATTTCCATACATCCTCTGAAATCTAGGCGGAGATTCCCAAACCTCAATTCTTGACCTTTGTACACCTGCAGGTCCAACACTACATGTACACAGCCAATGCTTGGGGCTTGCACCCTCTGAAGCAACAGCCTAAGCTGCACATTGGCCCCTTTTAGCCATGGCTGGAGCAGCTGGGGTGCAAGGCACCAAGTCCCTAAGCTGCATACAGCAGGGGGTGTCCATGAAACCATTTTTTTCCTCCAAGGCCCCCAGACTTGTGATGGGAGGGTCTGCTGCAAAGGTCTCTGACGTGCCCTGGAGACACCTTCCCCATTGTCTTGGTAATTAACATTCTGCTCCTTGTTACTTATACAAATTTCTGCAGCTGGCTTAAATTTCTCCCCAGAAAATGGGTTTGTCTTTTCTATTGGATTGTCAGGCTACAGATTTTCCAGACTTTTATGCTCTGCTTCCTCTTGAATGCTTTGCCACTTAGAAATGTCTTCCACCAGGTATCCTAAATCATCTCTTTCAAGTTCCACAGATCTCTAGGGCAGGGGCAAAATGCCACCAGTCTCTTTGCTAAAGCATAACAAGAGTCACCTTTGCTCCAGTTCCCAACAAGGTCCTCATCTCCATCTGAGACCATCTCAGCCTGGACTTTATTGTCCATATCATCATCAGCATTTTGGTCAAAGCCATTCATCAAATCTCTAGGAAGTTTCAAATTTCTTCCTGTCTTCTGAGCCACCCAAGTCTATAGGAAATTCCAACCTCTGCCTGTTACCCAGTTCCAAAGTCACTTCCACATTTTCAGGTATCTTTACAGCAGCACCCCACTCTCTGTGGTACAAATTTACTGTATTAATCTGATTTCACACTGCTAATAAAGACGTACCCAAGACCTGGTAATTTATATAAAAAAAGAAGTTTAATGGACTCACAGTTCCACATGGCTGGGGAGAACTCACAATCATGGTGGAAGGTGAAGGAGGAGCAAAGGCACGTTTTACATGGTGGCAGGCAAGAGAGCTTATGCAGGGGAGCTCCCATTTATAAAACCATCAGATCTTGTGAAACTTATTCACTATCATGAGAACAGCAAAGGAAAACTTGCCCTCATGATTTAATTACCTCCTACTAGGTCCCTCTGATGACACGTGGGGATTATGGGAGCTACAATTCTAGATGAGATTTGGGTGGGGACACAGTCAAACCCTATTACAAATCTACACATCTACACTGAACTCATTTTCAACAAACATGCCAAGAAAATACACTGGGGAAAAGACAGTTTCCTCAATGAATGGTGCTGGGAAAACTGGATATTCATATACAGAAGAATGAAACTAGACCCTTATCTCTCACTGTATACAAAAATCTGATAAAAATGAATTGATGAGTTAAATCTACGACCTCAAACTATCATGAAGCTACTATAAGAAAACATTGGGAAAAATCGCCAGGACATTGTTCTGGGCAAAAATTTGTTGGGTAATACACCATAAACAAAGGCAACCAAAGAAAAAATGGACAAATGGGATCACACCAAATTACAAAGCTTTTGCACAGCAAAGGAAACAATCAACAAAGTGAAGAGACTCTCACAGAATGGGAGAAAATATCTGTAAACTACCCATATGACAAGGGATTAATAACCAGAATATATAAGGAGCTCAAACAACTCTATAAGGAAAAAATCTAATAATTCAATTAAAAAATAGGCAAAATATTTGCATAGACATTTCTCAAAAGAAGACATACAGATGGCAAACGGGCATATGGAAAGGTGCTCAACATCATTGATCATCAGAGAAATGCAAATCAAAATTATAATGAGGTATCATCTCATCCTAGTTAAAATGGCTATATCCAAAAGATAGGCAATAACAAATTCTGACAAGGATGTGGAGAAAAAAGAACCCCTTTCGCTGTTGGTGGGTGTATAAATTACTATAATTACCAATGAGAACAGTTTGGAGGTTCCTCAAAAAACTAAAAATAGAGCTACCGTATAATCCAGCAATCCACTGTTAGGTATATACCCAAAAGAAAGAGAAATTAGTACATCGAAGAGATATCTGTACTCTCATGTTTGTTCCAGTATTGTTCACAATAGCCAAGATTTAGAAGCAACTAAGTGTGCATCAACAGATGAATGGATAAAGAAAATGTCATACACAATGGTGGACTAATGAGCCATAAAAAAGAATGAGTCAGGGTGCGGTGGCTCACGCCTGTAATCTCAGCACTTTGGGAGGCTGAGGTGGGCGGATCACGAGGTCAGGAGATCGAGACCATCCTGGCTGACACTGTGAAACCCCGTCTCTACTAAAAATACAAAAAAAATTAGCCAGGCATGGTGGCAGGCACCTGTAGTCCCAGATAGTTGGGAGGCTGAGGCAGGAGAATGGCGTGAACCTGGGAGGAGGATTTTGCAGTGAGCTGAGATCGCGCCACTGCACTCCAGCCTGGGTGACAGAGTGAGACTGTCTCAAGAAAAAAAAAAATAATGAGATCCTATCATTTGCAACAGCATGGATGGAACTAAAGGTCATAATGTTAAGGAAAATCAGCCTCACATCAAAAGAAAAACTTTGCATTCTCTCACTCATTTGTGGGATCTAAAAATCAAAACAATTGAGATTCCAGTCTCATGGAGATACAGAATAGAATGATGGTTATCAGAGGCTGGGAAGAGTAGTGGGCCAGTAGGGCTAAGGTGGGAATGGTTAATGAGTACAAAAATAGAAAATATAAATAAGACCTAGTATTTGATAGCAAACAGGGTGACTATAGTCAATAAAAATTTAATTGTACATTTTAAAATAAAATATTATAATTGGATTGTTTGTAACACAAAGGATAAAGTCTTGAGGGGCTGAATACTTCATTCTCCATGATGTGATTATTACACATTGCATTGCAAACATCTCATGTACTCCATAAATATATACACCTACAATGTAACCACACAAAAATAAAAAAATTAAAAATGATTAATGACCTTTTAAAAAGTTAGGAATCGTTCTCAGATTAAAAGCAGAATGTCTACCAGGAAGGGTTATTAAATGTTACAGAAACTCATAAGGAATCCATGTAGAATCTTCTTTGTAGGGCATTTAAAAAATAGGACATTTTTGTTGATATGGTTTCTATGTATTACTGTTGAGAGTTTTTTTAATAAGTCATCTGGTCCACCTTCTTGTCTTTAGGAAGGATTGTATTTAAGCCATTTTAGATATATTGTTGCTCAGTTTCCATGAGAAATCTTTTAGTATATCATTTATCAGCTGACATGCTTTCTTTATTGTGTACTTTTGGGTATAAGAAATGTTTAAGACAATATAAGGGAAATCATATGGTCCATAAAATTCCTACCAAATTCTCCCATACAGAGGCCTGTTCTCAGTGCCATATTTCAGAGCTATAATGAGCAGCAAACCCAGGGAGAATAACTTCATTAAGTAACCCTCACTACTTACCTGCTGTGTTGTTTTGGGGCCTGAGAGTCTCTGTGATTATAGTCAGGTGAAGGCCTCCCCGTCAGGCATCTACATGCTGGCAACACTGAGACTAGGGTTCTTTCATGGGGACTTTGTCAAAAAGGACACAAACATTTGTTGAGAGTGATTAAACTCATAAAGTAAGAAGTGTCTATATTTTACTATAGATTAATTGAAACATACTACAAAACACTTCAAAGCTTCCTGTGGGGTTCTGATGTAAACTTTCATTTCTCCTTCATTAAGGGCATAATGAGAATGCTTAACCAGAAGGGTGAATCATGTAAAGCTTCATTGTACCCATCTGGCCCTGAACCCTTTCCCCATTATATAAATCCTCCTGGTTGCTGATGAAAGAGGTACTTCTTGACTGAAGTCCTAGCTGCACACAGTCTCTTCCATTGGATGTCAAGCTCTGTCTAATTTCAGTCAATGTTCCCTACAGCCAGCAGCAGTTGGGGTTGGAATCTCCAAGCCACGGAATTATTTCTAAAGAGCTTTAACAATGGGTTTTCTATGGAAAAGTCATGACACTGTTTGGAAGGCAGAATGGGTATGTTGCGGGGTGCATTGCGTAGGGAGGTGTCTGCCACTGGGCAGTGAATGTCATGGTGACCCATCCTTGAGAAAAGAGGAGAGTGGTATGGGTCGCAGGGGATAATTTCAGTCCCATCAGCGTGGTTTTAGTAATGCCTAATTCTGACCACTCGTTTCTTGGGTTGGAGGGTGACAACTGTTGTGAGGCACTGCATTGCAATTGTGTGTCTGTGTGCAGGTATATGTGTCTGTCTGTATGTAAGTAGCTAGGGATAAAATGTCTCTCCTTCATCCCTATGCTTTTTCAGATTCAGTGTAAGAGGAAACATCATTTGAAAGTACTTTTTGATGTATCCATAAGTCAGATTCTCTGCTTGCACTCTGTCTGCTGTTAAGTGTTGAAAAAGAGGTCAGGGATTGCTAATGGCAGACAGGTCCATAAGGTCAGGAAGAAGGAAGGTAAAGATGAAGGGATAGTTTCTATGGGATATCAAGGGCACATTGCACTTTTTCCTGGGCATGAAGAATGATTTGGGAGGGTAAAGGGGCTGATAGAGAGATGAATCCTAATGTTTCCATTTTTTTGAGTCTCATCCCTCAAATAGAGGAAACATTGGCAAAAGGAGAAAAAACCATAATAAATGTATGAGAAAGCTAGAAGTAGAGTGGCATTTGCTCAACTCTGCATCTGGGAATCTGGGATGGGGCTGCCTACAGAGATGCACCCCACCATGTGGGATGGCTACAGCAGGTGGAGGGGACCGTGCAGGATAGGGAGAGTGCCGGGGATAGCCCCCACCTTGCTCTTGATCTATGCTGTGG
Source organism: Pongo pygmaeus (assembly GCF_028885625.2). Lineage (NCBI taxonomy): Eukaryota > Metazoa > Chordata > Mammalia > Primates > Hominidae > Pongo > Pongo pygmaeus. Next base: position 89,209,695 of record NC_072390.2, on the reverse strand, counting down.
GTGCACCTGGACCTACCTGCTTCCTTCCTGGGGAAGTTGCAGGAGGCAGCTGAGAGAGAAGCTCCACACAGAATCACAGTAGCAAGGGGTTGGTCTGGGTAGAAATTAGAGCATAGGTGGCCCCACTGGAGGGAGATGAGGCCCCATCAGGACCTTCTCGGTGACTGTGAACCAACAGGCTGATGGAGGCCTGTGGGCGTGGGCCTCTGCTTTCCCAGCCCCAGATGTCCCTACACATGAAGATGACCAGGATACAAAGGAGGATGGAGAAAATCTGAAAGCTAGGCTTTTGCCTAAGACTAGGATGAAGCAAAAGCAGGGGCTGTATTCAAGCAAAATTTGAGGTGTTGTACTAGTTAGTGTGATACTATTCGCTGCAACAAATAAACTCTCACATTTCAAAAGGTTAACACAATAGGCCTTTCTTCCTTGATCCCATCATACTTCTGTGTGTGTATAGTGGGGCAGTAGTTGCCTTTCTCCCACATGGTGTTCCAGGGACCCAAGCTCTTCCTCTCTGAGACCTTCTGTCTCCAGCCAGCAGAAGGGAAGAGAGGGTGGACTTCTGAGAACCCCAGCCTGGAGGTGACACATTTCTTCCTCTCACATTTTATTGGCAAGACCATAAGTCAAATGGCTGCACCTAATGCTGTGGGGGCTGTCAGCAGGAAAAGCGGTCCCTGTCACCTCCTCAACACAACCACGCACTAAGGACAGGAAACACGAATTTTTGATAGGCAGCTGTCTCTGCTTCAGACATCCTTAACTGAGATCAAGACATGGCTCTCAGCTTTACTCTCTGCTATGCAGCCTGATGATGTTTAGATGAAAAAGAGAGAAATAAAGAAAGTTGTAATTTTTTACTTCCAAATGGTAGCCTATAAATCATATCCCACTATAGTAAAATAGCTAAGTTCTGGAATTTTCCTTAATCAAGGATGTTTCAGTTTGCTTATTATGGGCTATATTAAACTTCTTTTCACAATCATATTGAAACTCTTGTGAAAATGGTGCCTGTGTTATTTTACTTACACATGCAGGAAAGAAAAATTCCATACTATACCTTTATAGAAGTATTTGACCCAATATGAGCTTAATTTAAGCACTTAGTCTCTTGTGTACCCAAGGGTTCCACTGGGCCACTGGCTCTATCCTCTAGAGCAATACTTTTTCAATTTGAAGCTTGTGACTCATTGGTGGGTCATTGATATGGTTTGGCCGTGTCCCCACCCAACTCTCATCTTGAATTTTAGCTCCCATAATTCCCACGTGTTGTAGGAGGGACCTGGTGGGAGGTAACTGAATCATGGGATGAGTCTTTCCTGTACTGTTGTCATGATAGTGAATAAGTCTCATGAGATCTGTTGGTTTTATACGGGGGAGTTTCCCTTCACAAACTCTCTCTTTGCTTGCCGCCATCCATGTAAGATGTGGCTTGCTTCTCCTTGCCTTCTGCCATGATTGTCAGGCTTCCCCAGCCATGTGGAACTGTAAGTCCATTAAACCTCTTTTTCTTCCAGTCTCGGGTATGTCTTTATCAGCAGCATGAAAACAGAGTAATACAGTCATGAAGCTAATTTATTATGTCATGACCAGCCTACTTTAAATAATGAAATAAAATTGAAATAAAATTAAAGCTATCAGAAAGTATCTATGAAAAATGTGAAGAATTATTGTGTGTGTGTGTGTGTGTGTGTGTGTATGTCTGTCTGTCTGTATACTGTGTTGTGCTGTGTTAATGAAATGTATTTCTTATCATGGATTATGGTAAAAAAAAAAATTGAAGCCACTGGTCTAGGGAAAAGTCCAGGGCTATTTGTCTCCCCACCTACAAAACATGAGGCCCACCTGGCAGAGGTGAAGGGCACTGTTAGTCCACTTTGTGGGGTCCCCTTTAGATCCCTTTTCTTTGCTCCTGCTTTCAAAGAAGCCAGACCAGTGAGACAGCCCTTCCCACATCTCCCCATCTTGAAAGTCAGGTAGCAACCTGTTGGAGCTAAAAGTGAGGAGGGCACATGGCAGGCCTCACTTTTATCCAGGAGGACAGATGGGGCCCTGCATCTCTTATGGGACCCTCTGGCTTTACTAGGATGGGAGAATTGAGAGGCACTTGAGCCACAGTTCCAACCAGTAAGGTTGTGTTTAACCTGGAGGGCCCTCTGGTATTCTCAGGAATCTGTGGCAATGGTAATACCTGGTCTTGGATTTGGGACATCAAGAGCATACCTAGGTAAGACTTCTCATCAGTGCACAGCTTTTAAAAGTATGGTTTTCTTTGTCTGGGAGTTTGTTTTCTTCCAGCTTTGGAAATTGTACTTACCACCTGTTTCCAATCCAGAGCGGAATCAAGAGGTGGCCTGTCTCATACTGGTTGTCAGAGTAGGGGGCGGGCACAGGAGGGGAGGAGTATGCTCAGGTGACTATTTTCTGTCTTGTGAAAATAAATGAGGATCACCCAAATGAGAACAAACATGCAATTAATTCAGAGCTTGCTATAGCAAAGGAGTCCATCTCCATTCCTCAAAGCATTCCTCAAAGCAGTCAGGAGACTGGGAAAGTTTTATAGCAGAAAAGTGGGGAGGCTTCAGGGGTGCCCTGGTTGGAGCTGGTTGGCCTGGGGAAGCTGGAGGCAGCTGACAAACAGTCGGGCCATCTTATTTGTGAAGTTTGGGAGTATACTTGGTTTTCTCCGGTTGGTCCTAAATTGTAGGAGGAACAAAAATAAATAAATAATAAGGTATTTGACAGTTATTGTCCAAGTCTTGCTCTTTCTTGGCTGATTACTGTGGAGGGTGTGGGTCTGACATCTATTGCCATTGTCCACTGAAGAATCATGGGGGTCATACATTTGGAAAGGAGAACTTTATTTCTCAGAAGTGGCTGAGGGCTGGGAAGTCTCAGGTATTTCCTTATAGAAATGTGAGAACAGACTAATACACTGTCTGTCAAATGGAAACAAATTTGATTACTATGAATACTTATTGAGAAGTCTACATTTGGAACTGTGCTATTACAAAGGCTCCTCTCATCAGTAGCATCACGGAAAGAACCAAACCCTTGAGGAAGGACTTGGAAAAGATGTCTATGCTTGGAGTGGGAGTGCTGAATGAGGCAGGGCCAGCACTATCTACTGATCAGCTTCATTCTCTTTGTCATGGATGCTGTTCTGCTTGCTGGAGCCTTGCAAGACTGTACTGAACAGCAGACCACAGCCTTTATTGCTTTCTTCACTCAGTCTCTTCTTTTTATACTTTTTCATGGAGGACAGTGCTGGCCCAGTAGAAATGTTGGAAAATAAGTAGAAATCAAGAAAGCTGAGGAGAGAGGTATAACTGCCTGATGGGTTCATCTTGCCTGCTGCCCAGGCAGACACAATTTATCAAGAGAAGGGAACTGCAATAGAGAAAGAGTTTAGGCCGGGCACAGTGGCTCACGCCTGTAATCCCAGCACTTTGGGAGGCTGAGGCGGGCGGATCATGAGATCAGGAGATCAAGACCATCCTGGCCAACACGGTGAAACCCTGTCTCTACTAAAAATACAAAAAATCAGCCGGGTGTGGTGGCAGACGCCTGTAGTCCCAGCTACTCAGGAGGCTGAGGCAGGAGAATGGCATGAACCCGGGAGACAGAGTTTAACACGCACAGAGCTGGCTCAACAGGAGATAAGAGTTTTATTATTACTCAGATCAATCTCTGTGAAAATATGGAGGCTAAGGTTTTTTAAAGATAGTTTGGCAGGCAGGGGGCTAGGGAATGGGTGATGCTGATTGGTTGGGGATGCAATCACAGGGGTGTGGAAAATGGTCCTCATGGGCTGAGCCAGCTTCTAAGTGGGGATCACAGAAGCAGTGGAGTCATGAGTCATGGATCTGGGTGGAGTCGTCTGGTCATCAGAATGCAAAAGTCTGAAAAGACATCTCAAAAGGCCAATCTTAAGCTCTACAATGGTGATGTTATTTACAGGATTAATTGGGGAAGTTACAAATCTTGTGACCTCCAGAACACTGGCTGATAATTGTTTAACTACACCCACATCTTAGCAGAATTCAGGCCCTTCTCATAATCCTAACCTGGTAGACTTCATTAGTTTTATAAATGTGGTTTAGTTTTGGGAGAAGCTATTGTCATCTAAACCAAATTTCTCCCAAAGTTAGCTTGGCCTACACCCAGAAATGACCAAAGTTAGCTTGGCCCACAGCCAGGAATGAGCCAGGCAGTTAGGAGGTTAAAAGCAAGATGGAGTTGGTTAGATCAGATCTCTTTCATTGTCATAATTCAATGTTATACTTTTTGCAAAGGTGGTTTTGGGTGGGGAGGGGTGCACAGTAAGTAGGGGTGTACCAAACACCTCTAGTTTGCCCTAGATTTAATAATTAATCTCTCAGTTTTGAATATGCAGATGACTCTTAGACAATGCTTTTTTCATGGAAAGTTTTTTATTTGCCAAATCATGTATATTTTCATCCAATATAGTTAAAGAATAAATTTATTTGCTTTGGATGCAGAAGTTGTATTTCAGGAAAGAAAACTCTCTCTGAGCTGTGGAAAGAAGAAAAAGCTAAGAACTATTGTAGAAGAAAATAGAGAAATCATATTCTTTGTTTTAAGCTGAAGGAGAAAATTAATGTTTTAAACATATGCAGTGCTGCAAATCATTGTGTTTTGAAATGAATCACTGTATGATTTAATCGTTACTAATCTAGAACAGAATAAATTTTGAAAGGCTCCCTGCCGCTGACTCTGTTTGGTTTAGGATTTACTACCTTTTATTATCCTTAGAGAGTAGGAAGTCTGAATAAATTACCTCTAGATTTCAGGCCTCTGCTTTCTAACTTGTTTTGCTTGTGTTTAATTGCTCTTAGAAGAAAGATATAAATAAGTTATTTGGATGCTTTACATTGTATAGAGCACATGTTTCCTTCACAGAACCTAGGTCTCTTGTGAAATTGTACTGTGTCTTAATTATGAAATTCCAGTGCATTTCATATTCATAGCACTGGTCAAAAACGGGACATGATAGAGTTCCCGTCAAAGCATAGATGGTCAATAAATATTGCTGAACAGCTCACTCACTGACTTAAGGCACTTAAAAATAAGTTTGGTCTGTTGGCAGTTTTGGTTAAATTTCCTTTAAGAGGCATTGTAGCTGGAGTTTTATGTATGCAGGGATAAAGATTCATGGAGTGAGTCTTTATGCTACTGGCAGAAGACAAATGTTTTTTGTAGGGTGTTTTATGGAGTGCCAGGAAGCTACAACCCAGTGCCTGCAATCCTGACATTATACTGTGAGATAATTTTTTCTTAGGAGTAGGGCACATTCTGCATTAAAGTACAGATATATCTGTTAGGTGGCAAATTGCTTCGCTATTACCAGTAGTAACATCTTTGTATGAATTAGTTGTTTAAATTCTTTATGATACACCTTGAGGGTAGATTGTGATGAGAGAGGAGACACAGGATCAGGACAAGGGTCTCTGTATGTGGGACAGCTGGTAGTTTACAATCCAAACTAGTCCATCTGGGGAACTGTGTGTGTTGGGGGCAGCATTTATGTTATCTGCTACAGCAGGCATCAACCAAGATTGTCTGCTCAGCATTTTGCCAAGGTGAGGGCAAATATTGTCTGAGGTCACACTTTTTCAACCTCACAGTCATTTCAGGCTGTATTTTGGGGAGTGGAGGTGGGAGATTGATGGACATCTGTGTGGGATTCTTGGTCCACATATCACACAGGGGGGCTCGTGACCATTAGGGTCCTGGCACAAACAGCTTGTCTGCACAGGTGGAGTCTGGAGCTCCCATCCAGATGATTCCACCCCTCACTGTGATGCTCTCAGGGTCCCTCTGCTCTGTTTCCTGTTCCTTCGCTGATGTGATCTTGTCCTGTATTTCAATACATCTTCATTGCTGGGCTCCTTCCACTAGAATGGATCAGGGACCTTGTGTGCAGTTTGTTTTTTAACCTGGACCCTAGAACAGTCCTGGGTCCATGGTTCTGAGTCCAGGTCTTGGAAAGAATCTTCCACTAAGGTGAGTCATGTAATCTCTGGGAACAAGGGTGGGGCCTGGTGAAGGTGGCGGGAGGGGAGTCGTGTGAGTTACAGACTAGAACTGCCTAATCTGTGCTCACCAGTCAGGAGCTCACCCCGACCTTGGTCTTGACCATGATGGTGGTGATGGTCTCCCCTGGGCAGTGACGTCAGCCTCCAGAAGGACAGGGTAGAAGAGACGTGGCTGCATCTCATGACAACTCCAATTTTCACCTTAGAAGAATGATGCCTGCCTTGGTCTATTTATTTTGATCAATCAGTTAATTAATTATTGTGGTTGGAATATAACATGAGATCTACACTCTTATCAAATTTTAATGGAAACTCCCTAATATTCCTTAAATGTTGATGTTTTGGAGCAATCAGCTCCATGAGCCCTCTTTCTAGGAAATCACACTGTAGGATTATAAGAGGGTGCTGTGCTACTTACAGGCTGGCTCTGTGACGAGATGGGATCCTATAGGAAGGGAAGCCCCATCAGCTTAGAGTCTGAAGCCTCACTGAGATTCAATCAGACTCTTGGTCTCAACTTAACACCTACCAGTAAAGAAGAAAAGCACGATGAGGAAATTTTGCAGTGAATCTTTGTTAATGTTAGGATAATGGTCTTAGCACTCAAAAGTGTCTATGTAGAAAGAAAGTCTTTAAAAAGTGTATGTTCAGTGGGCATGCATGAACAGCCTTGCTGCCTAAAACCATTGCTGCAGACTCTTTGGTGGATAAGGAAATCTCCAGACTTCAGGCCGTGTTCCAGATAACATTGGAGCATCCTTCCTTGGGGACAGGGAGACTTTATACATGCCAGAGTTAACGTTGGTGTCTTCTTGACAGAGTTTGTCGGATCTTGTCAGCATGTGGCCTAAACCACTACTGTCAGGGGCTGGTGAGCCTCCTGTTTCAGCTTAAGTGTAGTTTCTTTTTTTTTTTTTTTTTTTTTTTTTGAGACTGAGTCTCACTCTGTCTAGTGGTGTGATCTCGGCTCATTTCAACTTCTGCATCCCAGGTTCAAGCTATTCTTCTGCCCTAGACTTCTGAGTAGCTGGGATTATAGGCAGGCACCACCACACCTGGCTAATTTTTTTGTATTTTTAGTAGAGACAGGGTTTCACCATGTTGGTCAGGCTGGTCTCGTACTCCTGATCTCATGATCCGCCTTTCTCAGCCTCCCAAAGTGCTGAGATTATAGGCGTGAGCGACTGCGCCCGGCCCTTAAGTGTAGTTTCTAAGACAAGTTGGAACCCTTTAAGAGCAGAATTTGTTGTTATGTTGCTGACACCACTTAGTTCAAACTAGCACAATTGGTGGCTCTGCAATTATCTCCCCCACATAAGAAGACAGACCGCAGCAACAATGGTGTTCGCCTTCATAATGAGTGCTTTATAGAGGTGGTGGGAGGCAAGAGCTTGGATTATTTATGAAGTTTCTTGATTGACTCTTACATTTATTCTCAAGTGACAATCCCAGCTATGTGCCAAGACAGCCAGATGACTATTTAAGGGAACACTTTATTTTTGGAAATGTTATTTTTTTTTCCTAAAAGGGTAAGAGACTTTAGTGACTTTTTTTTTTTTTTTTTTTGGTTCCTAGAGAACTTTGTCAGTTTGATGATGGCTTGACAGGGGGTGAAGTTTTAAGGAGGAATATACAGTATCATTGGATTTGGGATCTGGAGGGGATCTTAGAATCATCCATTGCAACTGTCCTTGTTTTACAGATGAACATAAAAGGAAGTGCAGACAGGCGAGTTGATCCCTCCCGGGTCACTGGATGGGATGGGAAGATCAAGCACACTGTGCTTCCTGACCTCTGGGCTGCTCAGATTCTTGCTACTTGATTTTCCAGATTGTGGACTGCATTTTTGTTCCCTGCTGCTGGACAGTTCTCTGGGTAGCCTTGGGCCAACTCAGTTCTCCCTGCTTTCTCACTTGTTCTCAAGAATAAATATAGAATGTGCTGGGTATGCAACCTTCAGAGATAGGAAGGGACTGACAGAACAGCCAGGGCTGTGTCCCAGTCCCCTCTAGAGAGAGGGTGCCTGTGAACACTTTCGCCAGTGAGTAACACGACCCTGGGATAGGAAGCCCATGGTGGGCTGCTTTTTGGGGTCTGTCACCTTCAGTGCAAGTGGGGCATGTGCAAATGCAAGTCCATCCACTCAGCGGCTTTCTGGGGATTGGGGGACTGGCTGGCAATGAGTCCTGGGCTTAGGTTGTTCCTCTCTGTCTATCCGGAAGTAAGAAATCCGCTTCATGTAGCCTGTGCCTGGGTGTTCTGTCTCACTGGACTCAGATGGAGTGATCCCCAGTGCACAGCGGCCCTGCTGCATACCCACCACCTCCTCTACTGCCTCCTTCTACAGAGTCTCTCAATGTGTGTGACATCTGGGCAGAGGTTCTTAAAATCGATCTAAGGACTTCTAGAGATTCAGATGTACCATGAAGGCATATATGTTGTGGAAATATTCATAGATGTTTTCAGATGTGCACTTCTCAGGGGAAAGGGCTCAGCATTTGCCATATTCCCTCAAAGCACTTACTATATTCCACATTTACATTTATTGTATGTGACTTAAAGCAGTCTTATGAACCACTGTCATTAGGCTGCCCCAAGGCAGGGCTAGGTGGATAAGCTCTGGTCCTTTCACTCGTTTCCTCAAGTAGCTTTTTTTTTTTTTTTTTGAGATGGAGTCTCATCCTATCGCCCAGGCTGGAGTGCAGTGGCACGATCTTGGCTCACTGCAACCTCCGCCTCCCAGGTTCAAGTGATTCTCCTGCCTCAGCCTCCCAAGTAGCTGGGATTACAGGTGCCTGCCACCATGCCCGGCTAATTTTTTGTATCTTTAGTAGAGACGGGATTTCACCATGTTGGCCAGGCTGGCTTCGAACTCCTGACCTCGTGATCTGTCCACCTCGGTCTCCCAAAGTGCTGGGATTACAAGCGTGAGCCACCGTGCCTAGCCTCAAGTAGCTTTTTATTAAGCACTGACCATGTGTGTCTGGCTTTGTGCTAGACTGATTGGTTCTTTGTAATTCTGGTAAAAGAACCAGATATTGTAAGAAGTTGGATAGCCTCGAGTTTAGATACAGTTTAGTTGATCTCTATTATTCTCATTTCCAATTGGTCTACTGGAGGCAGTGTGTTTTATTTCACCTGACTGAAGCATCTTCAGGAAAGGGTGTGGTTGCAAACCTGCCAGCCGTCTGGGTGAGCAGAATATGGAAAATACTGGAAAAGCCAGAGGAAGGGGCTCCTGGTTCCAATGTGCTCAGTGCCCTGCAATCATGGAACAGCTTGGAGCACACCCTCAGTCCTAATCCTGATCTTCTCACTGGGAAAGAAGGAAAGGCCACTCGCTGTGCAATGGCAGTGGGGAACGAGGACACCTGGGAGGAAGCCCGGTTCTGATGGAGTTTGGTGTTTGCTCCAAGAATGGACAACTGCAAGCAGGGATTTGACCTGAGGCCTCTCAGGGCATAACCCAGAAACACAACCGTGGAGGGGTTTGTTCTTATAAAATGTTAGATAACTTACTGCTGCCAGATTTAGTTCATTTTAGATACTTCTGGCCTGAATTCAAACGGATGAATCAGAGATATATAGATTTAGATCTTGGCATCAGTTTCCTTTCAAAATCCTTTCAAAACTTTTTTATCTTGCTTTCTACAGAATGTTAATATAAATTGGTATCTTTTTAAAAGTTCTACATGAGTCTCTTAGGGGCTGTGAGGGAGCACATAAAATACAAGATATTTCTGTTTATGGGAGACTTAGACTCATTTCAACCCGTCGCTCAACAACTGTTTATTGAGAACCTATTATTTACTGTGACTCGGTGTTAGTAAGGCACATTTTCTGCCCCCAAGAAGTTTATCTTTTACAGTGGGAGAGAGATAGTAGACATGTAAGCAGCCAGTCTTTTTTTCCTGCTCCCTTGCCCCTGCAGTATTTATCAGGATCTAGCATACAGTATCATTTACCTCATATATTTGCTTATTGCTACCCATGTCCCATGAGAATGTGAGTTCTAGCTTTGTCTTTTTGTGCCCTGAGATGCTGAGAACATTGTAGGCTCTCAATAATGTCTGTTGAATTAATGATAATTTTCCTCTCATGGGCATGAGATAGAGGCATTTCCTCCAACCTCACACCCACATTTTGGGCAGGAAAATAAGAAAATAAAGATGAACGTAAAGACAAAGATGAACAGGAGTAGGAGGAAAGGACAAAAGGAGTAGAATGGGGAAAAAGAGGAGGAGGAAGAAGAAAGAAGCAGTGTCTATTTTATGAAAAAAAAATCTGAAATACTTAGCAAAACTTCGCATCTGCTTCACTGGCTGGAACTGTGTCGGCGAGGGTGAGTATTGTGAGTATTTTGTCAAGTTAAAACAAAACTAGAATTTTTGCTAATAAGAAAGGAGAGAATCAATGTGAATTAGATCATTTCAGGTGGTGATAAGTACGAACCAGTCAGAGTCCTTGGTAGCGAACAACGTATATTGGAACTTCGGCTATTAGACAAGGACTTTTGGAGTCCTATGAGGGGGCTGACAGAATCAGCTAGAAGATTTGATCAGCATCAAAGGAGGCCGGGGCAGCCAGGATACTGTTCTAGCAACAACCAGTGCAGTATGCCCCTGCAGGTGCCCTGCCCCCACCACACTGCCAAGGCTGGAAACTATTCACCACTCAACCCTCAACTCTGTGCAACCTGTGGCAGCTTCAGACCCTCCATCTGAGGGCAGCTCCTGTGAGTGGGAGTCCCGGGGGCAGCAGAGCCTCCGTGTGCTTGGATCATTAAGTCTTGCTCGTGTTCTAGTGCCCTGGGGGATGGGAGAGAGAGCACCTCCTTCCCTGCGTCTTTAGCTTTCATGGTAGATGTGCGTGCTGGGCTGCTGGACAGGCTGTCATAGCTTAGACAGTAATCAGGGAAGGTTTAGGGTGGTCAGGGAGGGCCTCTCCCAGTGGGTGATATTTAAGCTGAGAACAAAGTGATGAGAGAATATTCCAACCAAATGTCCAGACAGAGCGAAAGGAGCCCAGCAGAGGGAGACAGAGAGAGACGGAAAAGCTGGTGGGAGGATGAGTAGTAAGGAGGAGAGGCGGGTAAAGGATGAGTGTAGAGGCTTGGAGGTGTTTTACTATGCAGGGCCTTGCAAATTCCAGCAAGAGGTTTGGCTTTTACTCTATTTGTGGAGGAAGCCATTGGAGGTTTAGGTGTTACTTTATTTGGGAGGGAATCACTAACCAGAGGATGCTAGGAACTAAATTAAATTTTAACAAGATGACTGTGGCTGCACGTGGAGAACAGGCCATTGCAGCTGCCCAGGAAAGAGGTGATGGCAGCTTGGAGGAGGTGGCCAGAGTGGAGTTAACAAGACATGGTCAGCTTGTGGAGGAGCAGGTCTGGTTGGGGTTGGTGGTGTTGGTAAAGGGGTCAGTAGTTCAATTTTATCCGTACAGCGTTTAATTAATTGTTATCTCCTCAAGTGGAAATGTTCAGGATGGAGATGGATATGTAAATCTGGAATTAAGGGAAGGAACTGGATGACTCAGATTTGAGAATCCTAATTGTGTAAATGGTATTTAAAGCTATGAAGCAGGATGATGTCACCAAGCAGGGAGTGTAGACAGAGGAGAGGGATAAGGGAAGCACGCCAGCTTCTACAGGCAGAAGAGGAGCGTCTCTAAGGGACCGAGGAGGAGGAGCCTGCAGGTAGCAGGAGACACCACTGAGTGTGGTGTCACAGTCTGGGGAAGAGCGTTTGTCTGGGATGTCTAGAGCATTACTTTTAAAATAGAAGAGTCAATTTGTTTTGCATTATTTCAGGTAGGCAATCCAAAAACATACTGTGTGTTTTTAGATCACAATGTTATTTTCTCTCAGTGGATTTTGTTTATTTATATTCATACTGTGTTTACCTCTATAAAAGGATTTGAGGGAATTGGGTATAAAGTGGTATTTCAGATAACCCATTAAAATAGAAAATTAAGATGAAATGGAAAGTAGGAAAAGCTAAATACTATAGGTGTTAATATGCTATACCTGGTTACCATGACAGAATATCCAATTTAATTCAATCTCCCAGTAGCCAACATCAAAAGGGACAGATTAGGTTTTATAATCATCTCCTTCAGATATGGGGAATATTAAAATTTAAGGGAGACAAAGTATTTCCTGTACAAATGCTAGAACTGGAATTTATTCTGAGAGTCATTGCATACATAGTGGCACACAAAATGCTAAAACAAAACCCAGTGCTCATCATTATTTTATTCCTACAGAAGCAGAAAATCTTTGAGGTGATTTCTACTATCATCCCTATTTTATAGATGTGAAAACTGAGGCTGGGAGGGGTTAAGTGCATTGGCCAAAACCACATGGATAAGAAGTGGCAGAGTGCTATGCCATGACTGCACACAGCTCCCCATGTAAGATACGGAGAGAATAAGGAAGGAACGATGCCAGAAAGGATGGCAGGTCCCACTGTGAAGGTCCCTAAATGTATACTTCTTCCTGCTTCTCTTTTCCCCGCCATCCTCCACCCCTTTAGTTGGCCACAACTTCTTATCTTTCAGGCTCACTGTGGACACACTTTTCCCTGGAGTGACATGGTTTTCACTGGAAGCTTCTCTCATTTCCTTTTGGAAGCTTCCCTCACTCTGCCCACACCACCATGTCTCCTCTAGGTTCCCCTAGCTCTCTGTGCTCACCGTGCCTGCTGGTCACCATGCAGGGATGTATTTCTCTTTCTTGGTTTCCATGTGAGAGTGAGAATTCTCCAAGGAAAGATGTCTGGTGTTTAATACCTACTGTCAACTGGGATCTCAGCTGGGGTCATCCCACTTCGGCTCCTCTGTGGGGCCTGGACTTCCTCACAGCGTGGTGGCTTGGTTCTAAGAGCAAGTGCCCTGGTGGGGGAGAGTGAGAGAAAGACAGACAGAAGGAGAGGGAGACAGGTGGAGACTCAGAGATTAGGAGAGAGATATTGAGAGAGATCTAGAGAGATGTTGAGAGAAACTGAGAGAGATGGCTGGAGAGCTAGAGAGGCCCAGAAATACTGAGAGGGATGGAGAAAGAGTCGAGAGCGAGTGAGCTGCATTGTGCTTGCAGGCCTCTCCTGGGAAGTCACGGTGTCGCTGTGCTGTGCTATCAATTGAGATCCTGACGAAAGTCCTCCTTGTTCAAGGCGGGTGCAGAGACTGCACCTCTTGCTGTGCTTCCGATGAGGCCATGAAGCCATGCTGTAAGAAGAGGGCATGCACAGCAGATGTTCCCATGGCTATCTTGCGAAAATACAAGCTCTGCTAGTCTAGCAGAGAAATCAAGTAGGATGAAAATTCAGTGGGCGTAGATGTGAACAGGTGAACTTGGGGTGGATTCAGAACAACGAGAGAAGAGGCCAGATTCGAGGGGCAAGTGTAGGCAGGGGATCTAGGGCCACGCATGGAGTATCCTTGGAGAAATTTGGCCTAAAGTCGAAAAAGGTGGGGCCAAGGGCCAACTCCAGAATATTTTTCTATGGGTGTGCTTTGTAATTTCTTAGTTTATCCATCGAGTTACCCTTTGCTAGTCTGATTTCAATTGATTTATTTACCTGAGACCATTAAAAAAATAACAATTCAGGGCTTCAAAACATTCACGTTGTTATATATTTTCCTGAATTCATCTGAACTGGCAAAATTTTTGGGATTGACTTTCTTTTCAGGTTCCCTGCTGGGTGTCTTTGACAGCAAGAACCAAAAAGAACCAAATCCTTCAAGTTGAATGCTGATCAGTCTTCTGTGGTACACTCAGCCGTTTCATTCCTTGTAGATCCTTCAAATTCAATGCTGATCAGTCTTCTGTGGTACACTCAGCCGTTTCATTCCTTGTAGATCCTTCAAGTTCAATGCTGATCAGTCTTCTGTGGTACACTCAGCCATTTCATTCCTTGTAGAAGAACAAGGAGCTGGTTTGGAGCAAAGCGAGCAGGCCATTGCTGGATTTAGAACACAACCTTAGCATCACATTGCCAGGACTTCTGTAGACCCTTGAGAAATTGTTTACTTCTTGGCTAATTTAAGGCAGTGTGCTAAAGTTTTAACCCATCCAGGAGCCTTCGTGTATAGTTTTAGATCCTAAAAGTGACCACATTTCCTACCAAGTTAAAACCCTTTGGCATGGCCATGAGGCGCTGGAAGATGTGGCCTTTCCTATCCTTTCCAGTTTGCCAATAACCTCCTACAAGATGTGGTCCTTCTTATTCCAGGGGCTCGGTTTCCTTCCTTGATGTCCTCACTGGACCTACTGGAGTAGCTGTAGCATGTCTTTGCATTAGAACAGTGTTTACTTGACCTCTCTTTGCTTCTCACTTCCTAGCATGGCTGCTGGCATAGAGTCGCAGGTATTCAAAACGTCCTACATAACTAAAGATGAAATTGTTATCCAAATGAATTCAGCGTAGTAAATTATAATTTTGGAGAACTGGTGATGTGATGATGATAGCCACTTTTAACATTCAGAATATTTTATTTTTACAACCTGCATCACAGGAAATGGAATAAATCCATTTTTCTTAAAAGGTTGGCAACATTCATACAATTTGAGTCATTTATCATCAGAATGGTACCTCTTCCTTTTTGGTTTGTTTTGTGTTCAATACTGAGAAAATATTTTATTGTAGTTCCCCTTCTTCCAAATATGTGTCTTAAACTTGTGGGAGGAAAAAAACAATCACTTTCTGTGGCCATGACAACAAAGGTTGGCCCTGATTCTGTCAAGGCTCATGCCACAAGGGGAGAAGAAAGGGTATTTACAAATGTTAACTCATCAGCCTGAATCTTGCTACATCAGCTATGTGCTTTTCTAAATAGTCTTTTTTTAATGTGGCAATGAGCTGTGTGTATGTAATATACCTAGTTGGAATGCTGAAAGGATGAAATGTATTCCATGTGCATATCTAAAATTGTCAACTAGCATGAGTAAGCATAGTACGTGCTGAATAATGCCGTACAACTTCTACATAAAATTAAAAGTTGTAAATATACTTGTCTTTTCTGCTTTACTTTTAATTATTTTAAATTGTTTATGCACCTAAAGTACCTAGAACTTTATTGCAGAGGATTTTCAGATGCCTAGCAATAAGATAAACTTATTTTAGTATTAATGGAGTAAAATTTGACACTATGGCCATGCTATCATAAATGTCTTCAGCATGATCAGTAAGACAGATGGCTTTTTGTGATGTCTCTCTGGATTTCTATTAAACCACAGTGACAAGTGGAATATTATCTCCAATATGTCTTTTTTTTCCAGATGAAGTAGAGGGTTAGTAGAATGTGTACAGTAAGAAAAAGACAGTTTCTAATTATTTTTTTCAAGTAACTTCAGCAACTGTTATATAAATTATCTGCAGAATGTTTTGTGTTGAGCACAGGGAACTCTTTTTGGTAGTCACAAATCTTTCTTTTTTCTGTCTCAGATAAAAAATAATCTTCAGGAGATATTGGGCTGAGGGATTTAGATTGACAAGAAATTTCACTTCAATTTTCAAGAGGATTGAATGACTTAGAATAATCCATAGGAGGAGACACACAGATAATTCTGGGATTATGGTGGAGAAAAGGGGGTAGATAATAAAAGCCAGAGAAAAAGTGTGCTTCAAAAACAATCAGCAACATTTGAAAAGTCATAAAATTTGTTGTTGTTTTTTACTTTTTACTTTAATTTTTAAATGTTTTTGAAACAATCTAAACTTACAAAGAAGTTGGAAGTACATTGCAAAGATCTTTTATTTTTTCTAAACTATTTGAGAGTCAGCAGCCAACATGATGCCCTTTCACTCCTGAACACTTCGGGGTGTATTTCCTGGATAGTCCTTAAAATCAGGAAATTCACATCCTTATACCCTAACCACCCCACAGGTTTTACCGGTTGTCCCAGTAATACCCTTTATGGGAGAACGACCCTGCTTAGAATTGCATGGTACATGAATTGTCATGTGTATTCAGTCTACTTCAAACTGGAACATTTCTTCAATCTGTCTTTGCTTATCATGGCCTTGATGCTTTTCAGGATTACGGGCCAGTTGCTTTGTCAAAGGCTCCTCAGTGTGGTCTGTGGTCTCCTCTGGTGGGACGTAGGCTGTCTGTCTTTGGCAGGAACACCCCTGCCATTGCTTTGTGTTCTTCTCTTCTCTCTGCTTCCTGTCACACAGCGCATGGTGTCCACTGGACCCACTGCTGATGGAGGTCACCCGGCCACCTGATGAGGGTGCTGCGAGCCTTCTCCCCTGGAAAGCTACTCTTCTCTCCTTTGGGTTAACAGGCATTTTGAGGAAAAGATTTGTTAAATTATTTAAATAAATCCTTCCTCATCAAACTTCAACTTATTCCTTTATTTTATTAGATGAATCTTGCACAATGGTGTCCAGTTTTATTCATCAAGTTGTCACTCATTATTGTTGTTATTTATTTTGAGGCTCATATGGTCCAAGGTTTGGCCAGAGGGAGTGCCCCCAATCTCACTTCTGTGTCTTTCTGATACCCTCCGTCCTCATCCCTTGAGCACACTCTTTCTGGAATAACAGGATGTTTCGGGAGTATCTTGTACTTTTCCTACTCCATCTCTAGAATGAACCATTTCTGTATTCAGTACAGACACCCTTTATTGAGGAATGGCATACTTAGAAACCAAGATCTGGGCACCAGATGTGCTCATTGATGTTGGGGTAGCACCGATCCCAGGCCATCCTAGTGGTCAGAGGTAGGGTATATGTGCATGTAAACACAACACACACATACACACACACACATACACACACACCCCACACACACATTTATACTGTACTCATTCCTAGAACTAGCTCTCGACTCATTCTATCTATCTATCTATCTATCTATCTATCTATCTATCTATCTATCTATCCATCCATCTATCTATCTATCATCCATGTATCTATCTATCTATCTAAAATTTACCTACCTACCTCAATCCACATAGATGCCTCCAATTGTAATCCAGCACCATAGGGTTCATTCTAACTTCCTTCCTTTCACTATTTGTAACTCTCTTCTTTGATAATGAGAGTCTACCTTCCATTATCTTTAATGTCTTCATTTATTTGCATACTTGTCCTGGATGTAACCATCCTTCCATCACCATCCCCTCCTCTGCATGGAAGCCCTCTCCTTGCACTGCTCCAACCTTATGGGCTGTGCTCCCCACCCACTGGGGTGGAAGTCCATCCCACCCACTGCAACTCTGACACCATGTGCCCCCACCCCACTCAGGCTCCAACACCCCACTCAGATCCTACAGCGCTCCCCTCCTCCCCTTTCCCCTCTCCCTGTGGGCCTGTATGATGGCTTTGCCCTTCTTGATGGATTTCTAACTGCATTGTCTAGGGAAGGAGGGGAAGAGCAAGGGTATGAAGAAGTGGAATGAAAGCAATGCAGTGAAGCAACTTATTTTAACTGTGAAGGGCAAGATCCAGGGTAGAAGAACTCAGTGGTTTGCTTTGCAGCACTGCCTTAAATGAGATATGCCGGAAGAGCTGATTCCAACTGTTTGTTGGAAAAGAAATACTAACTTACTGGAAAGATGCACTACCTGCAAATGTTTAGATGTGATGCTATTGAAAATATGCGCTGTGCTTGTAAATCCCAGAGAGAAGATGAAGACACCGCAGGAAGCTGTGGAGAGTAGAGGAGATGCAGAGGAAGGCATGGGCAACACGGAAGCTCTTGCAAGTGCCTCACAGATAGGACACATGCTGCCATGGAAGAGAAACAAAAGGGCCTGGAAAAGGTAGGGATTCCATTGACAAATACAGATTCCAGAGGAGACTCAGACCAGCAGTTGTGGAAACCTCTAATTCTTTCGGATGTGTCCTGAGAGGCATCCTCTGGCAGCCCTGTATTGATGTCTCCCACCGCCCACGTGCTCTCTCCAGCCCTGCTTCATTCTCTGTAGCACTTGTCACTTGCCAACATACCTTGTTTATTCCCTGTATTCCCCACTTAAAGGCCAACTCCATGACAAAAGAAAGTTTGCTTTACTTGACGCTGTATTACCAATGCCTAAAATGTGCCTAGCACATAATAGCTGCTCATTACAATTGGCATAAATGGAAGGGATGAAAAGCTAACCAGGAGAAAGGAGAGCAATGGACATTGGACTAAAAACAACCATGAAACAGGCATATTTCAACAAGGTCTATTACAGAGCAGTCTGCAAACAGTGACCTCCAGGAACATAATCATCAAGGAAAATAGAACAGGTAGGACAAACATGTGAAATCATAAGAAAGAGAAAGATGGAAAAGTCTGAAATATTGAAATGAGAGTAACTTCTTGTCTTGTTTCTAAGAAAGACAGTGGCGGGGAAATGGAGTTGATGAATCAAAGCCCACCCAAGTGGACTCTTGTTCCCACCACCTGCTGGGCGAATGTTTCCAACACCCAAGACCTCCAACTTTTGCCAAGCCACCCCTGCGGCCAAAGGCAGAGACCGTGGAGACTTGGGCAGATGAAACAGCTGAGAGGGAAGATGGATTAAAATGTTCACAGAGGGCAAGGCTCATTGTGTAAAGTAGAATTAGAAATGAATAATGATGAAATTTAAGGGTACTTAATTCCATAGAATTAAAAAAAACTCAAATAATGTCTGGTCCTGTAAGAGATCAGAAATACAGCCACAGAGTAGTTGAATATTGTGAAAATATAAATATCACATATCAACACTAAAGACGTGCCACCAAAACAGTACTTAAAAAATAGATTTTATCCCAAATATTTGCATTAAATAATAAAAACAGTGAAAAATAAATGAGGTTAAAAGAAAACAATAGCCAAAATGAATAACAAGAAATAAACAGAACTGAGGAAACAAACCTATATATTTCAAGAAAAATTAACAAATTAGTAAGTCTTTATGAGACTAATGTGACCACCTTGTCTGCTGGTGCCTCCAGGAGACTCAAAGACTGACCCGGGAAAGAGGGGCTGCCCCAGATACCCAGTGGTTGTCATGACAAAGGACTTTGAGAGACGTGTGACTTTGGCTCTGCGTGGAAAAGGAAGCCCCCTCACTGGGGAAAGGGTATTGCCCTGAGATCCATAAGGAGCACCCAGGTGGTTGTGCGATTGGAGGAGTGCTGGGGGCCCGGGAGGCACTGGAAGCTGTGTTTCTGGGCTCACCCTCCGTGGCTCCCATGAGCAGACACTGGGGACGAGCTCAGAGCCTTGTTCTTCAGAATCGGGTGTGCTTGCTCAGGGTCCCCAGAAGTAGCTGGGAGACTTTGAAGGAGGAATTATACGGTTAGAGGCCAAGAGTCTGATCATTCTGCATATTTGTGAGAATTATCCTAAGGCTGAGGAGGTGGAATTCAGGTTTCTTATAATTCCAACCCTAGAACGTGATTAGCAAAAATATTAACTTTGTACCAAAGGAAAATACTAGGCCAAATAGGTATGCAGACTGTCAAAGATGAACACAGCTGGACATCAGTTAAAGCAGTAAAAACACATTTTATTCAGTAACTATTCACAGTAGGGGAAGGGGCCGGCTGTATTTTCATTTGTGCAGAGGTGATTTGGAGGTTTTAAAGGGAGAATGAGGGAGAGGAGACGGGAGAGCGAGGAAATGTGGAGAAAGTCCAAAGGGCGGTCAGTGTCCAGGCCACCAGACCGCCTGTGCCCCCTGGCGGGCAGTCGCCTCTCAGGATCCATCTTCCCACGGAGACCCCGTCCTTCCTGAGGGCCCCGTTTCCAAGAAGTGGTTCTCTGGTCCTTGGGAATGGGCTTGTCGTAAGCCCTTTCCTTAAGCCCTCTAAGAAAGGGAGGTCAGGGCTCATATGGGGTGTGGCTGGAACAGTAAATTCTCCTAGCAGCCTTGAGCTTTCTCAGGCAGGCATTTTAAGCAGGGATGGGTTCATCCTAGGGATGTGGCTTTCTGCTGCTAGAAGCCAAACTAGCTTGGTTATCTCTTAGGACAAAGGTTTAGACCCCATGGTTATATGCTGAGATTTCTTGGTTCTCAAAACAAAGATAACCATTCTCAATAAGATTTTCACACAGACAATCCACATGAATTGTTCCCTCACTATCCTGAGTACCTAGAGCTAATGTGTCACAAAACTAATATTTATAAAACAAAGCATTTCTATCCCCCTCTACTGGCATTTAACAAGTGCAGAGGAAGGCTTCCCATGTGTGTAAGAGGGAGATACAAGGCCTTCCAAAGCACGCGAGGCACGTTTATGTCTTTGTATGCAGTGATTGAAAGATATGGCTTGTCGGGAACATAGATTATATGAATGCAGACTTCACATTCTGAGAAACTATAAGTGTGGAAGAAGAAATAGAACTATCTAGACATGAAAGTAAACTATTATTTGCACCTAATTACCCCGAGGCAGAAGGAATAGTCAATACGTACATCATTGCCTTTGCTGGACGCTTTGTTGAATACCCTGTTACTTGCTATGCATGCAGTGTGGTTGTCCACTCACAACTTTATATAAATAAAAGGAAATAATGTGTGCTATGATCAAAGTGACATGTCTTAGTGACAGTGGATTAACAGTATCACAATTTCATAAGAAATTTTATGTAGCCACGTTGTACATCATATATGATCTATAAGTAATTGAGGTACACTATTAGTATAGACTCAGCTTTGCATAAATTTGACTTTAATAAATTTTCCTACTTCTGTGACTAGCAGCCAGAACCAAAAAGTACAGTTAGGAGAATGAGAAAGGAATCTATAAATACCAATCAGATCATTATTTGTAGGCTTGTAAATATTTCCTCGGTGTGATTTCTAAAATTTTAAATCAAGTTTTGGGCAAGTTAAAGATCATTAACCAACCGTTCAAAATACAAATAAGCTGCAGCAATTTTTATTGTTACTCAGATTATAATTTGTATATAATAAAATGCCTAGATTGTAAGTGTGAGGAGTTTTGAGACTGCCTTATCCATATATAAATCATTTTCATCATCCCAGGAAGTTCCCTCCTGTTCCTTTCTGGACAATTGACACCTTCCCTAAGGCAACCACTATTTAGATTCTTATCACCATAGCTTGGTTTGTCTAATTCTAGAGCTTCATATAATTGGAATTATATAGTTTATACTTTTTTGTGCATGACTTTGCTGTATGTAATGTCTACAAAGTTCCTCTGTGTTATTTCATGAATCAGTAATAGATTCTTTTTCTTTAATCACTGTGTGGCATGCAGTTGTATGAAAAAATAATTTGTTTATCCATTCAACTATTGATGGATAATTGGGTTGTTAACCGTTTGAGGCAATGATGAAGCTACAATGAACATGCATATACAAGTATTTTGTGGACATATGTCTTCTTTCTTTTTAGTCAAGTCCCTAAAGTGGCAGTGTTGAGTCCATAGGGTAAGTGTGTGTTTAAGAAACTGCCAAGTAGTTTTCCAAAGTGGCTGTGCAGTTGTCATTCACCAGCAGGGCCTGAGGTAGGGTTGCTCCACTGGAGAGTCAATGCTCGATCAGGCCAGTCTTAAATTTTAGCTGTTGTAGTATGAGCCAGTGGCATTCATTATAGTTTAAATTTGTATTTTCCTGATGATGAGTGGGCATCTTCTCATATATCAGCCATTCATACCATCTCATTTGTTGGGGTGAAATGTCTGTTCAAGTCTTCACTGTTTAAAAAGTTTGGGTTATTTTTATTGTGGAACTGTTGGGGTTTTCTGCACATTCTCTAGATACAAGACCCTTACCAGCTTTATGTGTGGGAGTATCTCACCCATTCTAAATTGTGTCCCTTTATCTTCCTCATGGTGTGCTTAATTGTTATTTAATACTTAACCATTTTTTATGGCTAGTGCTTTTAGCCATAAAGTCCTAAGAAATCTTTTCCTACCTCAAGATGACAAAGATACTCTCCTCTGTTCTATTTTTCATTTTTATATTGTACACAACACTTAAAAAAATAAGTCTAAGTGTTACTAGCTGAGAAATACCAGAAAACTACTTGTATAAATGCTGAAATCGAATTGCTACCCCTATTTTGGATTGAAATGAATTTGAAGGGGGAAGAATGTTGCAGTTACTTTAGCCTCATTTTCTAGCACTGGAACTCTAAGTGGACAGGAGTGAAAGGAACTTTATGGTGAAATATTTTGAGAAATATAAAATATCTTTGTGTATCTTGGGGTGTCTTTGACTAGCCTGTTGGGCCAGTGAGGCAGGAACTGCCTTCTCTCTGCATGGTTAGTGCATGGCTGTGGTGTGGAGGGTTTGGACTCGAACGCTGAGCTCGTGTGCAGATGGACAGGCAGCTGGAAGTAAAGATGTGCCCTCCATTCTAGGCTGGGAGGAACTGATGAGAGCTGTGATTCTGCAGGCTGGCTCCCTCTGGAGATGGCACTAAGATCCCTCTCAGCCAGGGTCCCAGAGCCAGTTGATGTCTGTGTTGAGTCTACTTTAAAGACACAAAATGCCCCCTTCCTTTTTCTTTCTTTCTTCCTTTTTTTTTTTTTTTGAGACGGAGTCTCACTATGTTACCCAGGCTGGAGTGCAGTGGCGTGATCTCGGCTCACTGCGAACTCCACCTCCCGGGTTCACGCCATTCTCCTCCCTCACCCTCCGGAGTAGCTGGGACTACAGGCACCCACCACCGCGCCCGGCTAATTTTTTTATTTTTTTTAGTAGAGACGGGGTTTCACCGTGTTAGCCAGGATGGTCTCGATCTTCTGACCTCGTGATCTGCCCACCTCGGCCTCCCAAAGTGCTGGGATTACAGGCGTGAGCCACAGCACCCGGCCTTCTTTCAAAAAGAAAAAAGCAAAACATTTTTGGTCAAACATACACTGAAGAATCTCACCTCAGAGTTAGATAAAATAAGGGCTTTTATTTTCAGTGGGAAGAATTCTCCGGTGCAGTCACCAAGAAAACAAGATCTTAGTAAATATAGGAAAAAATAATAACAAAAACACTTCTAGTGTCCTGCATTTTATGGATGTTCCGTTTTACCAGATCATCATGTTAAGTAGGTAGCTAGTCAGGCATGAGCAGGGCAGGAGAGGGCTCCCCCTGCTCCATTGCCCACCCCCAACACCAGGAATGTTAGGCGACCATCAGGTGATGGTCAGGTGGTTGTTAAACTCTCTCTCTAAAATAATAATTGGTCACAGTCAGCGCTAGGGAAAGGCAGTCTCTCAACAGATAGAAACACCTGAAGCTAGTGATGAGCAGCTTCCCGATGAGGTCTCAGGAGTTGGGTGAGTGGGCTCAAACATGTGCACTAACGGGCAAAATCGATGGACTTTAACTGGTATATGACCTTTCTGTAGGAATGTTAGACTGGTGGGGGAGGAATGCCTCAAGTGAGCATGCGTACAACTCCAGTAATCACACTGCACACACTCCCCTCCTAAGTGCTGACTGACCACTGTGCATGCAGACAGTCCACCCCAAGGGAAGAATCAGGAGAAACAATGCAAGACCCTGGAAGCAAGACAGTGTATAAAACCCCAAGTCCAAAGACCAAACCACGCGCTTGATCTCTCAAGTCTCCCACTTAGCCCTCTTCCAAGTGTACTTTACTTCCTTTCATTCCTGCTCTAAAGCTTTTTAATAAACTCTCCCTTCTGCTGGAAAACTTGCCTTGGTCTCTCCTGCCGCCTCATGCCTCTCGGCTAAATTCTTTCTTCTGAGGAGGCGAGAACTGAGGTTGCTGCAGGCCCATACAGATTCGCCATCCATGACAATCGTGGGTAGATACAGATTTTTCTCTGACTCAGACCAAGAGAAGGCATTTGGTTGGCAAATCTTTTTTCCTTAGAGTAATCAGTTAATTATCATGATAATAACGTTCATGTAAAGTCTGGATTTCCTTTGAAAAGCTGACTTTGCACTCATTCTATTAAAGAGTCTATGCTTATAATTTCTTTTTCTGAGGCTTTCAGCCTGGGGTTCCAAGTACACGTGTGTGTGTGTGTGTGTGTGTGTGCAGGCAATAGAAATTTCAGTTTTCTCTTACACAATTTTAAATAAATACTTTCTCCTGTTACCACAATGATTCCTTTTAGTGTGTCCAGGTATTTTTGTGATTTCAGCAAGACATACCATCCCCCTTCACTGATGTGCCATGGCCACTGTAAACAGAAAGTACACACTCGGGGGGTGCCTTATTTTGTGCTTTTAGAACAGAGAAAGCTTGATTTCCTTAACTCACTCACAGGCTTTGCCAGTAAGAGCCAAGAAGGTGCATGCTTCATGGAGAGCTTTCCCCTGCATTTGCATGAAATGAATCTGGAAATTTTTCTATTCTGAAGTCTGGTTAGTTAGTCCTAAGAACTAACACAATTAATCTGCTGTGTTCCTTACTTCACATAAAGCCCTGTCCATTGGGGAAAATATGTCGTAATTGTGAAGCACACTGGAGTGTGAAATCTGCCTGGTGGACCCAATAGACATGGATTTCCTCTCTATGTGAATTTCTCTACGGAAAGGCTAACACCCAAATGAGTCAACCAGGTCAGTCTCAGCCCCAGGCAGCCCTTTGCTGTGAGACATTTGTATTTAAAGCATGGAAGCAACTATGGAGAAATAGATTTTGAGCAGTGGAGCTATTTTTTTTCTGACAAAATTCTGCATTTAAGATATTTTCCTCTGCCTTAACTAGCAGTGATCTTACAACTTAATTAGCAGCCCAGGCTCTTCTGGATGAGGCCTGTATTATTCCGTTTTCACACTGCTATAAAGAACAGCTGGAGACTGGGTAATTTATAAGGAAAGAGGTTTAATTGATTCACAGTTCTGCATGGCTGGGGAGGTCTTAGGAAACTTAAAATCATGGCGGAAGGTGAAGGGGAAGCAAGGTACATCTTACAGTCTTACATGGCAGCAGGAGAGACAGAAAGCTAAGGGGAAATGGCCACTTTTAAAATTTCCACTGATTTTTTAGAGAGCTAAAGAGAGACTGGTGCTTTTAAGATCACCATCAGATCTCATGAGAACTCACTATCATGAGAAGAAGATGGGAAAAACTGCCGCCATGATCCAATTACCTTCTACCAGGTCTCTCCTTTGACACACGGGGATTACAATTTGAGATGAGATTTGGGTGGGGACACAGAGCCAAACCATGTCAAGGCCCCAAACATATATGCCATAGGGGCTCCAGGAGGCTCATTCATTCATTCACTCAATATTTATTGAGCAACTAGCATAAGTCCAGGCACTGGGTGCATAGATTCCATTCCTTCCAGAGCCACCTGCATTGGTTTTCCATGACCTTAGGCAGTAGTTCTCAACTGGGACAATTTTGCACCTCACCTTTCTAGTAAGAGAAAATACTGAAACAATACACACACACACACACACACACAAACCAGAGGAACTCTAGGTGAATAATTTTTGTTGGTTAATGTAGGAAGTCTTTAATTAAGGTGATAAACTTTGAGCAATTCTAACAGTTTGCTACAGTGAATACATCAGTTGAAGCAACAAACTGGGATTAACTAGTGTGGAGCACCTGGGGAAATGGAGGGATAACTCCATTAGTGACAAAATTGCCATGATCTGGAGGACCCAGGATAAACATGGACCTAGCGTTTTTGGTTTGGAGCTTGGCCAACACTCCCTTGAGAGGTGGGATGGAGGCAAAGGCACTGATGGTGCTATATGCTGCAGTATCGATAGGGTTGAACAGAAAAACAGAGTCATTCAATACAGGAGTTCCATTTACACAGAAGTGAGAAGAGTCAGGGGAGTTCAGCAGTAGAGCTGTGACCAGAAGGTCACCGAAGATCTTAGCAAGAAGCATCAGGGCTGGTTCTCAAAAACTCACGAGGAAGATTCTGAGAGAGTTGCCACAGACTGCATCCGTCTGCAGCAGTGCTGTGGGTCTGGGGTCCCTGAGAAGCCTTCATGATATGGTTTAGATTTGTGTCCCCATCCAAATCTCATGTTGAATTGGATGAGGGGCCTGGTGGGAGGTGATTGGATCATGGAGGCAGTTTTCCCATACTGTTCTCATGATAGTGAGTTCTCACAAGATCTGATGGTTTAAAAGTGTGTGGCACTTCTCCCTTTACTCTCTCTTTCTCCTTCCTGCTCTGCCATGTAAGACATGTTGGCTTTCCTTTCACCTTCTGCATGATTGTAAGTTTCCTGAGGCCTCCCATCCATTTCCTGTTAAGCCTGTGGAACTGTGAATTAATTAAACCTCTTTTCTTTATGAATTACCCAGTCTTAGGAAGTTCTTTACAGCAATGTGAGAACAGAGTAATACAGAAAATTGGTTCCAGGAGTGGGGCACTGCTATAAAGGTACTTGAAAATATGGAAGTGATTTTGGAACTGGGTAATGGGCAGAGGTTGGAACAGTTAGGAGGGCTCAGAAGAAGACAGGAAGATGTGGGAAAGTTCAGAACTTCCTAGAGACTTGTTGAGTGGTTTTGACCAAAATTCTGATAGTGATATGGACAATGAAGTCCAGGGTGAGTTGATCTCAGATGGAGATGAGGAACTTACAGGGGACTGAAGTAGTCACTCTTGCTATGCTTTAGCAAGAGATTGGTGGCAATTTGCCCCTGCCCTAGAGATCTTTGGAACTTTGAACTTGAGAGAGATGATTTAGGGTATCTGGCAGAAGAAATTTCTAAGGAGCGAAGAGTTTAAGAGATGGCCTGGCTCCTCCTAACAGCATATAATCATGTTCACAAAGAGATGGTCTGAAATTAGAACTTAAGTTTAAAAGGGAAGCAGCACATAAAAGTTTGGAAAATTTGCAGCCTGACCATGTGGTAGAAAGGAAAAACCAATTTTCTGGGGAGAAATTCAAGCCAGCTACAGAAATTTGGATATGTAGAGAGAAGCTGAATGTTAATAGCCAAGACAATGGGGAATATGTCTCCAGATCATGCCAGAGACCTTTGCAGCAGCCCCTCCCATCCCATCACAGTCCCTGAGGCCTAGGAGGAAAAAATGATTTTGTGGCTAGGCCCAGGGCCCAGCTGTTCTGTGTAGCCTCAGTACAAAGTGCCCTGCAACCCAGCTGCTCCAGCTTCAGCCATGGCTGAAAGGGGCCAAAGTACAGCTCAGGCCATTGCTTCAGAGGGTGCAAGCCCCAAGCATTGGTGGATTTCATGTGGTGTTGAGCATGCAGGTTCACAGAAGACAAGAATTGAGGTTTGGGAACCTCTGCCTAGGTTTCAGAGGATGTATGGAGATACCTGAGTGTCCAGGCAGAAGTATGCTGCAGGGGCAGAGCCCTCAAGGAGAACCTCTGCTAGGGCAGTGTGGAAGGGAAATGTGGGGTGGGAGCCCCCACACAGAGTCTTCACTGGGTCACTGCCTAGTGGAGCTGTGAGAAGAGGGCCACTGTCTTCCAGATCCCATCATGGTAGGTCCCCTAACAGCTTTCACCATGCACCTGGAAAAGCCACAGGCAGTCAACACCAGCCAATGAAAGCAGCTGTGGGGGCTGTACCCAGCAGAGCCACAGGTGGAGCTTCCCAAGGCCGTAGGAGCCCACCCCTTGCATCAGTGTGCCCTGGATGTGAGACATGGTGTCAAAGGAGATTATTTTGGAGTTTTAAGATTTAGTGACTGCCTGGCTGGGCTTTGGAATTGCATGGTGCCTGTAGCCCCTTTGTTTTGACCAATTTTTCCCATTTGGAATGAAAGCATTTACGCAATGCCTGTACTCCCATTGTATCTTAGAGGTACCTAACTTGTTTTTGATTTTACAGGCTCATAGGTGGAAGGGATTACTTTGTCTAAGATCAGACTTTGGACTGTGGACTTTTGAGTTAATGCTGGAATGAGTTAAGACTTTGGGGAACTGCTGGGAAGGCATGATCGGTTTTGAAATGTGAGAAGGACATGAGATTTGGGAGGGGCCAGGGGGAGAATAATATGGTTTGGATTTGTGTTCCTGCACAAATCTCATGACGAATTGGAGGAGGGGCCTGGTGGGGGGTGATTGGATCATGAGGGTGAATTTTCCCCTTGCTGTTCTCATGATAGTGAGTGAATTCTCATGAGATCTGATGGCTTAAAAGTGTGTGGCACTTCCCCCTTTGGTCTCTCTCTTTTCTGCTCTGCCATGTAAGATGTGCCTGCTTCCCCTTTACCTTCCGCCATGATTGTAAGTTTCCTGCGGCCTCCCATCTTCCTGTTAAGCCTGTGGAACTGTGAGTCAATTAAACCTAATTTCTTTATAAATTATTCAGTCCCAGGTAGTTCTCTATAGCAGTTTGAGAACTGACTAATACACTCCATAAGCCTGGATCTGCCCCTGTGTGTGACCACCATCATCCCCCAGGACAATCGTGCTTCTCACCGTAAGGGTTATATGGCAAGTGAATGCTAGAACTTAAAAATATAAATCTAGAATCATTAGAAACGTTGAAAAGAAAGAAGTGACTTGAAATTTTCTATTTTAGTAAGTTTTCACTCTGGTAAACATATTCTGATTGGAAGGTGAGTCTTGGAAGAACTCATGATTTGCTGGAATTTTCTACTCAGACCATAGAGGTGAAAGAATACAAAAAGCCAGTTTTCTCTTTGGAGGGGCTGAATGGAGAGAAGAGTTTCAGCAAAATCTAAGTGGAGGGAACATACTGCAACATGGGTGGATAATAAAACACAAGCATGGCCAGAAATGCATCTGGAAAGGCTTTTCACATTGAAGTTAAGTATCTTTTTGAAGTGTTCAGGGCAAGATAATTCTTGAAGTTTAAAGGGTTATCCCAGAGGATGACAAGGAAGTCAGCTGGAGTTAAGAAAAGAGAGATACTTGTTCCAAAGCACACACGTGTGTGTGCTCTTTCTCTTTCACACACACACAGACACACATATGCACATGTATGCACACACACACACAGTGTTGATGATGCCTCACGGAGCATTTCGTGTGTTACCATACACTGAGCTAATTACATAAATAGCCCTGAAGGACTTGTCATTATCCTCAGTTATGGATGAAGTAATGGAATCCAAGCATCTTCCAAATTCATAGAGGTAGTGCAGAGCTGGCCTTTGAACCTGGGCCTTCCACACTGTGGTGGGGCTGTGATGTGTCAGCTTGGCTAGGCTGAGCCATACTCCTGGGAATTTCCTCTTTAGTATGTTTCCAATTAGTGTGGGTTATGAAAGGGGAAGTGGTTATTGAGCAACATACACCTTCTTCCAGTTATTCAATCAAACCCTATCTTGGGTGCTGTTGTGAATGGATTTTGCAGATGTAGCTAAAGTTTTCTATCAGTTTAGTTTTGAGTTAATCAAAAGAGAGATTATCCTGGGAGGGTCAGACCTCATCGGATGGAAGTCTTCTAAAGGTAGTCCTTCCTGAAGTCAGAGATTCCAAGCTTGTGCTTGTGGGGCTCCAGCCTGCTCTGGTATTCCTTCCTACCTGCTTTCCTGTGGCCAAGAAGCTTCAGAGCATGTTCATGAGGTCTTGTCTGTGTGTAATTTTGCTGGCTGCCTGTCCTGTGGACTTCAGGCTTCTTAGCCAGTTCCCATAATTAAGTCAATACTTTGTTATATGTAGATGTAACAAATACATACTAGCAGGATACATATTTTTCCTACTGGTTTTTCTTCTCTGGTTGAATTCTGATTCATACACCCACTAGTGCATTTCCATGATAGTATTCCTTTAGTTCTTGCCCCAAATGCTATTTTCATCTTATAGGTTGCCATGCATATTTATATTTTTTATGCTTTTCATTTATAAAAGTATTTTTCATGTACAAAGTATGTTTAAGAATAGAAGACAATGCTCCACCACTCTTCATTTATGGAAACTTTCAGTCTTTTCCATGGGGCTTAGGAAATATTTCTTGAAAATACTGTACATTTTAATGTGGCCAAATATTGGAAAGTTTCATGGGATTTATCTTATGATTCAGCACGGTGAACTCAATTGTTTATTTCTAAGTTTTAAAGCTGACTGTACATATTATTTCCAAGCCTCAATGAGACTGTATACTGGTTGTAATAGCCTATAACATTGTATACTTTTCTCAGAAGTCTTAATAAATAACCAGGAAAAAGTTGTACTTTATGAGCATCTAATGACACATTTAGTATATCTTGACTCAGCAAAAGTGTCTTAGTTTTTTCTAAAAGGAAAGCACTTGGCTGTAATACAAGTTAGTGAATGGTGCAGATATTTCAAAGGCAGTAAAAGATCTGGGTCCTAGGCATTCATGGACAGCAAGATAATTGGCTATAGCTCTGACAGTCTCCTGAAGATGTGTAAATCTTTTGCCAATATCTTAACATTGTGCACTTTCAACCTTGGTTCTTAAAAAAATCCCATAATTGCAGTTTGCCTGAATGTACCCCACTATCCAGAGCTTTCTAGACTATCTAATGTGATAATATTAAAATAATTTTTATTTGAGAGGGCACTGGGGGAGGCAATGGGCCATGAGCCCTAAGTACCATTGCACATTCATGCTGAGTGTGCTGGATTGCAAGGTTTAGCTGTCTAATTTCTGGAGCTAGACACACAGGAGGTGAGGGAGACCATAGCAGCACAACCACAGTATTACTTGCTCCTGAGGGAGAGGGCACTGGCTTTCTGGCTGCTGGTTAGGGTGTTTGCTATAGTGATTTAAAAAATGCTGGGCCCTGGGTTCCTTTCCTATAATGCAAAGACTCTGTGTGCAGCCATTTATCTATGCTTGTTGTTTCAGCAGCTTGAGATACCGGGGCATGGGGAGCCAATGAGAACATGAAGCTCTGAGAAATGCTATTGCCATGAGTAATAAATTCCTTTCTCTCTGACCCAGGAGTCTTGTGTCTTTTGTCATATATCACCCATGAAATAGTAACAGGTTCACTTACTGCTTTCAAGTAGGGTAAAATCTCAGACCCTTCATATTTTTATCAAGTGGTTTGCCTTTGTTTAGAACCACTGTAATGCTGTTCTTCTGTAGTGATCAGTATTAACAGCACTAAAGACTACCACAACAAAATATTACTGAGCACTGCCTGCTCCACATGTGGCACATGCAGGCACTGCACTGAGAGCTCTAATGGCTGCATGAGTGAAATATTTCACTGGTCTATGTGCAGTAGATAGGTAAGTGGCTTAACCAAATAAGGTGTTTTCTACATGAACAAGAAATCTGGAGTTAGGTAGCTACAGACTGGCTTGGTGGCTCTGCAAAGACATTAAAGCCTCAGACCCCTAACTGTTCTACCACTTTTTGCGTGTGGAGTTGGTTTATTTCATGCCTCCCACTTTCTCCCCTAACTTCTTTCTTTTTTTCTTTTATTGAGACAGGGTCTTACTCTGTTGCCAGGGTGTGAGTGTAGTGGTGGGATCATGGCTTACCACATCCTCAACCTGTAGGGCTCAATTGATCCTCCCACCTCAGCCTCCTAAGTAGCTGGGACTACAGGTATGTGCTACCACACCTGACTAATTAAAGAATTTTGTTTTTTTAGGGATGGGGTCTCACTATGTTTCCCAGGCTAATCTCAAACTCCAGGGCTGAAGCGATTCTCCTGCCTTAGCCTCTCAAAGTGCTGGGAGTATAGGTGTGAGCCACTGTGCCTGGCCTCCACAAATTCTTATACTCTGTGCCCCTGCTCACTCTTAGCTAATGACCTTGCTTCTTGCTGCACTTAGATAACTGAATAACTCTAAAAATCACCAGCATACACTTCCTCTTTCACGTCTTTCTAGGTGCACCTGTATGCATGGCCTTCCCATCTATTGCTGTCAGTGCTTTTCAAGACATGGTCCCTGGACCAGCCGCAGCATCATCACTTCAAAACTTGTTAGAAATGCAAATTCTCATGTCCTGCCCCAGAACAAAAGAATCAGAAACTCTGGAGGTGGGACCAGCATGTGTGTTTTAACAAGCCCTGCAGGGGATTCTGCCACATAGGCAAGATGGCTGAACTCTGACTGCCCATGAGGCAGGGACCTTTGGATGTTTAATAGACATCTAACACCCTAACTCCCAACATTTCCAGAATGAAACTCTTGACCTTTCCCACCAAAAGTTGCTCCCCAGTGTGTTATCCTCACAGCTCTTCAGGCCCTAACTTCAGAAGGGCTGTTCTTCATATCTCTCTGTCTCTCATAGTCCATATCCAATCTCTCAGGAAATCCTGCTGACTTTACTTTCAAGATATATCCACAGTCAAATCACGTCTCATTTTCTCTATTGTCACCGCCTTGGCTCAGCCAGCCCTAATTTTCCATGGATATTGCAAAAGCTTTCTTTTTACTCATGCCACCCTATAGTTCCTTCACATGTAGTAGCTGGAATGACCTGGAAACATTAGTCAGAAATGTCACCCCTTTGCTCACCCTTCAAGGGCTCTTCATTTCAGTTGGTGAAAAAGCCAGGGTTCTTCCAGTGGCTCACCCCCTACGAGGTCTGGTCCTTGTACCCTCTGACCCCATTGCGTTCCCGAGTGCCTCCTTGATGTTCCTAGAAACCACCCACCCTTTTAGGGTCACCTCAGGGAACTGGCTATCCCCTCTGCTGGGGTGCTGCCCTTGAGCAGTGGCCTGGCTCCCTGCTTGATCTCCTTTAAGTTTGTGCTCAAAAATCACCTCCAAGTTGGAAGGTCTGCCCTTCCCACACTATTTATAATCATTACTGACCCCACAGCAGCCAGTCTTTTTTTCCTGCTCCCTTGCCCCTGCAGTATTTATCAGGATCTACAATACTGTATCATTTACCTCGTATATTTGCTTATTGCTACCCATGTACCATGAGAATGTGAGTTCTAGCTTTGTCTTTTTGTGCCCTGAGATGCTGAGAACATTGTAGGCTCTCAATAATGTCTGTTGAATTAATGATAATTTTCCTTTCCTGGGCATGAGATAGAGGCATTTCCTCCAACCTCACACCCACATTTTGGGCAGGAAAATAAGAAAATAAAGATGATGCAAAGACAAAAATTAACAGGAGTAGGAGGAAAGGACAAAAGGAGTAGAATGGGGAAAAAGAGGAGGAGGAAAAAGAAGCAGTGTCTATTTCATGAAAAAAATTCTGAAATACTTAGCAAAACTTCGCATCTGCCTCACTGGCTAGTACTGAGTTGGTGAGGGTAAGTATTGTGAGTATTTTGTCAAGTTAAACAAAACTAGAATTTTTGCTAATAAGAAAGGAGAGAATCAATGTTGAGTAGCTAACTAGTAGCATCTTCAAAAATGTTAGTATCTATGTAGTCTTCAAAATCACCCATTACATAGGCACTATTATTTCCTTTTTATAGATATAGAAGCCAACATTGAAAAGGGAGAAGTTGCCCAAGGTCAAACCACTGGTAAGGTGCCAAGCTAAGACTGAAGAGTCTCTCTACCTCCATCCCGTTATTATCATATACTATTGCTGATGGCTCCCCATTCCTTTTAATTAGTTCAATCAACTAACTACTTTTTAAACATTATTCTTGGTAAAATATTATGCTAGATACAATGGATAGAAACTTTTGCCATTAATAATTTTATGTTCCAATGGTCATGGTAAGATACAATTACATGAAAGGATGATGAGTAAATTAATTACACAAGGAGTCTATGCTATTAGAGTTCAGAAAACAAGAGCATCTGGGCTGGTCTGAGAAGGCATTAGAGAAGAGACGGGATTTTGTGTGGACCTTGGGAATGGATCCACATAGAAGAATAGGGAGGAATGTATAGGTAGCAAGAAATTGTGTCTTGGCAGAAATGATGATCTGTCCTTTCTTAGGATAGTATCTGAGAAATAATACTTTGGAGATTAATTATCATCTTAATGTATCTTGACAGTAATAGAGACAGATTATTTTAATAAGCATGCTGTTGTTAGATTTACCAGTTAGTAAGGTG
Organism: Pongo pygmaeus; assembly: GCF_028885625.2. NCBI lineage: Eukaryota > Metazoa > Chordata > Mammalia > Primates > Hominidae > Pongo > Pongo pygmaeus. The sequence continues at coordinate 89,175,823 of NC_072390.2, read as the reverse complement.
CATGACTGTGAATTTATAGCCATCTCATCTCATTAGGAAATAGAAAATTATTCAGTTGGTAAAATCACAGGTGCAGAACTCCCTGAGGGCAGGCAACGTGCTCTCTGTGTGGTGGTTAATCTCCTTCCAAGGTTCATAACAGCCTGGATTAGGTGTGCCTAATGCACTTCCAGATCCTCAGTTTGCTGGGTGGATCAAGGTTGAACACATCAAGTTTCAGAAGCTATCACATACAAAATGACTTTTTAATGGTTATTGATTTCTTAAAGATATTTTGTGCTATTTTTGCAACAGTTGGTTTGTGATATGGGCAACCCCAGCTGTTACTGTGGCCATAGTTGATTGGCTCAGGATGCCTGCAGGAGCCAGAAGACACCATCCATGGGTAGGTCTCACAGTGTCCCAGCCACCCTGCCGTGGTTTCTCAAGTCCTGCCCTGGCGTGTTCTAATCCAGCAGGCACCCAACCAAGTCAATGCAATGCAAACAGCTGCCCTCGATTTTCTGCTGCTCATGTTAGAAGCAAGAGTTCTATATGGCTGATAGGGAAATTCTTGTTTTACCACACACCTGAGTAGGTAAAGGACTTCCGGCTTTTGACACAGTTAGGTGGTACCACGTGGTGTGTTCGCTGGGAAATTCTCTCCCACTACTTTGTGCTACTTCCCAGTGAACTGGAGGCTGTCCTGAGAAGCTTCTAGCTATCCTCTGACCAGATCCTCCTGAGGCAGGAGGTGCAGGAGAACAGAAGTGTGCCCTGTGCTCTTCTGAGCAGAGAAGCACCATGAGCTGGGGCAGGCAAACCCCACTGGGGCTGGCATGGCTCACTGGGGCTGGCACGTGGAGGGAAGCACTGCCTCCCCAGGCCTCTGCTTTAATGATCAGCTTAGTCACTGGTGTGACTGTGCCCTGGGCTATTGCCTGAGGTGAAACCTTTACCTGCTCCCTGGTCTGTCTTGGTAGAATTGATCTATTTCAAAGGTATACAGCTAAACAGATTCTTATTTCTGAGAATACCACCTGTGTGGCACCTCCTTTCCAGCTCCTCAGGGAATGGGAGACATGTGAGGAGCTGCCACACTCCTTGCCAGTACTCACAGGAAAGGGTGGTTAACAAGTTAAAGTAAACAAGAGGAATATGAGTGTTGAGTCAGCTGATGGTGTTTGCAGGTGGAGTGTCCTTCTTACCACTGATGCCCAGAGTGATGGAGGAAGTGGGGGCATCTTCCTATCCTGGCTTTTCACCTCTCCCCTCCCTTGCGTCCTTTGACACTATCCATTGACCCCTACCTTGCTCTGTGGCTTTCCAGGTCCATGTACAGCCCTTCTGATGCCCAAAGCACCTGATTGTCTCTCTGTGTTGTCAGCTTGGGGTTGGGCTTCTTGGCTTACTCTGACAGCCACAGTGGACACACACACACACACAAAATCTCCAACCCATACATTGGAGAAAAGTTAGGATTGCCTCCTGTTGGGGCCACCCGCGTTTTTCCTCTTTACTAGGAAATGGCAGTTTCCTCTTTACTAGGAAATGCCATCTGCCTCTTTACTAGGCAGATGGCAGTGCTCCCCCAAACCTTGCTTGCCTTCAGCATTCTGCACGGAGGAGACTCCACTTCCCAGGCTTCTTACTGTTAGGCAGGGCCGTGTGACTAGTCCCAGGCAATGAGACAAAAGGCGAAGTGACGTGGGGACTTCTAGTCTGAGGCACTCGAGAGCTTCAGTGAGCTGTCCACGTTCCTTTATTCTCCCTGCTGGAGCAGCCCAGGTGGCTACATGTTGAGATAAACGCAACCTGGATCATGAGTAGCTGCAGAGAAAGATGCCTTGGTGCTCCTCCATGCTGTGTGAGTGGGAAAATTCACTGCCATTAAATCACTGAGATTTGGGGGTTATTACTGATGCAGAGTCTAGCCTCTTCAGGCTAATTTAGAAGCCATTCACAAAGTTTTTCTCAAGTGATAAGCCCAATGAATCCTACTATGTTTCTCTAGGGACACAGTCAGTAATGTTGAAATGAAATTTATTTCTTAGTAACATACTATTGGAAGATGCTAGAAAGTTATTCGAGAAAAGAGAGATAGTCCAGAAATAGAATAATTTGTAATGAAAGGAAGAATAGACTTGAAGAAATAAAGGATTACCCAGAAGTTCTGTCTGGAAAAGTTCCCATAGGAGAAAAGGAAAAGAATTCAAACTTGCAGATTCACAGATCAATAACTCAGGTGGGAAGAGGAAGATGAATAAATTCGTACAGGTTTATGAGTACAGGGGCTCATACATGAAGGAAGGAATGGGGAAAGAGAAGGCTAAATGTAAAAATATACAGCAAATTCAGCAAAACCTAAATGGCTCTGTTTATCAGGGGATGTTTTGGAGTCCTTGATTCTCCTTAGATCTTCTTTAGATGCTCAGTAAACCGGACCTCGGCATGGAGGAAAGAGAGGAGAAAGGCAGAGTGAGGGAGTGCAACCAACACACCCCCAGCATTCAGTCCCAGTCTCCAGGACCATGATCCCCTTTGTAAAGAAACAAGACTCAACCAACAGCCTCTCAGTAACCTATTTAGAATAATAGCATCCAAAGACAGCTGGCGAGGCCTCTCAGTTTTTTGCCTAACTCTATTTTGCATACGAAGAGACTTGAGCCAAGTTCTTTGTCACTGTTAGGAGGTGAAATATACTGGATAGCATGTCTCCCGCCAGGTTGGGGTACTTTTCCAATCTAGACCTTTCTGGTTTCTGAGCCTGGCATCTCCACTCTTGTAAACTGGCCACTTTGTAGCTTAGGCTACAAAGATTGGCATAGCACAGGTTCTGATGGAATAAGGAAAAGAGATAGTATTTCCAGTTCAGTAGAGACTTCCACCTTACCTAAAATCGTCTGGTCATTTTCCCCCTAATGCTGATTTCAGAATTTCCTTCAAAATTTAGACTAATTTATGCTTTGTTAAAGCTCCATACAAAGTTTTGTGGTTAAATAATGATATTTTATTCTTGGTACTTCACTTGTTGTTTGTGAAATATGAGACACAGGGGCTGTCCTGATTGTAAAAGTTAAATGCTGTACAAAATCACTACTACTCCAGTACTTAACCGCAGGGCCACAAAATGGGTTGATGGTAATTACTTTGGCTCAACCTGTAGAACTATGAATGATTTACTAAAAACTCTGCAATAACATAATATGTACGTGATGACAATTAAAGTAACAAGACAACCTCAAGGAGTAAATATTTTATGTAATGAATTAACCATGCAAGGTTCATTCATGAATGTTAATTAGAATCCTGAGGTTAAATTGCTGTGTGGTATAAAGTCAGTTTATGCTAAGTAATCAAGTAGATAAAGAGTAGTGATGCAGGGTTTGTATTTTAATTTACTGTCCTTTCTTCCTACCAAAAATGAGAGATCACTCATAACAGTCAAACGAGCAGCTCTGCTCTCCCTTCCCTTCCTAAGAGAAAACACACGACCTGGTCTCCTTTAAGCAGAGCTGCACAAAGGTCTGAGCTTCTTCTGGTGGTGTCAGGTTAAAGGGACGATGGCGGGACAATGTCAGCCTGAAACGTCGGGTAGCAGATTCCCCATTTACATAAAGTTCCAGGACATGGAGTGGGATGGGCAGAATAATATCCTCTCAAGGATAGCCTTGTCCTAATCCTGGAATCTGTGAGTAGATTTCCTTTATGTAGCAAAAAGGATTTCACATGTGAGATTAGGTTAAGGATCTCGAAGTGCAGAGACTATTTTGGATTATCTGGGTGGAGCCAATGTACTCACAAGGGCTCTTAAAGAGGGAAAGGAAGGCAAAAGAGGAAATCAGAATGATGCACTGTGAGGACTCGACCCGTTGTGGCTGGCATTGAAGATGGGGCAAGGGGCCATAAGCCGAGGAATATAGGCAATTTCTAGAAGCTGGAAAAGGTGAGGACTGGATTCTCTCCTAGAGCCTCTAGAAAGGTTTGAAGACTTGCTGAGACTTTGAAAGTCACCCTCTGAGACTTGTGTTGAACTTCTAGCCTCCAGGACTAAAAGACAATACATTTATGTTATTTAAGCCACTAAGTTTTTGGGAGTTTGTTATAGCAGCAATGGGAGACTAATACATCAGGGACTGAGTCTAAGTTGCCCACTTAGTCTCAGTCCCTGATTTGCCTAAAAATCACATGAGTATTTGTGGAATGAATGAAGGAATGAATGACCGGAACTGTTAGTGGTGGAAGAGATCCATCCGAGTTACCCCAAGTTACTGGTGGCATAGTCATGTGGGTCTGCAGCATCTTCAGCCCTTGCCTCCTCAGAAGAAAGAATTTGGCTGAGGGGCATAAAGCAGAAAAAGATACTGAGGCTAGTTTCAGAGCAGGAGTGAACATTTATTTAAAAAGTCTTTAGAACAGGTAAAAAAGGAAAATATGCTTGAAACAGACCCAAGTGGGCACCTGTAGGTCAAAGAGAGAGAGAGAAAAAAGGGGGCCTTTACCTTGATCCTGGGACTTTATAGGATGGCCCCTTTCCCATGATGCTCCCCTTAAGGTGGGTTGCCCACAGGCACAGTGCCCTCCTTACCCTTGGGAATTGAGCACACACAGTGCGTTTAGGGAGTTGCTTGCCCGTCAGAGGCTTTCTTCCCTTTTCTGGTGGAGTGTCCCCAGAAGGTCACACTTATCGTTATTGTTTTTTAATGTGCATGCCCAGGAAGTTGCTTCTCCCTGGAGTCTGCTTTAATTAACACTTTAATGTTAACAGGTGTGGACCATCAGGAACTGGCTTCTCCCTGGCGCCCCAATTTATCACTTTTAGAGAGGCAATGCATTAATTGCCTAACCATCACCGACACTTCTGGTGAGTGGGGTTGTGGGGGGGAGCTCTCTCATGCCTCGCTCATGCCTGTCTACCTGTAACGGAGCTACTTGTTATGCAGATATACCTCAACTAGAATCTGATTGACATACACCTCTGCACACCTGTTGTCTAATGGTAACCGAGGTTCAAAATACTAACCCTCTAATACTGCAAAATCCAGAAACACCTATTTAAGGAATGTTACCCATATTTACTGTTGGTTTAGAGGAAGAGAAGGCACTTCAGTGTATCCAGTGTCTATACTGGATCAGATGCTTTATCCTTCCAAAATGTTAGCCCTCGTTTCCATTGCTCTCCATCCCTGTTTCATTTCCTTATGGGAGCTATTACCCTCTAAGACATCCATGTTCACCGTATTTCTTTGCATGCTAATTTCTCCTTCATCCTACTGAAATGTAAGCCCTATAAGAGCAGATACCTTTGCTTAGATTGGGTTTTTGAAAGTAGTAATTGATCACACTTCTCTCAAACAGAAGGATTAAAATATCAGCATTTAACAGATCCAGTGCAATTAGGAATGTGGTCTTACCTAGGGCTCCACCAGGGCTCTGATGATGTCCCCTCCCATTTCATTGAACCCCGTCTGCCGATCTGCTCCTCACAGCAGGAGCAGAATCGGCCCCAAGAGCTCACAGAGAGAAAGCACCGCACCCAGGGGCAGGTGCTTCCTCTGAGTTCACACATCAAATAATCTGCTAGTCCCTGTTAGGGGAAGTGAGGCCGGTGGGAGGCAGGCCCTGTGTCACCTCTTTCAGAAGAAGACTCGAACATGGAGATGGGGTCCCCGGGGCAGAAGCTTCAAATTAACTCTGCTCTTGATCCCTGCTGCATCTCCAGTGTCTAAAACAGCTCCTATCACATGGGAGACATTCAATAAATATGGGCCAATGAATAATGAATAAGTATATTATCTCATTTCATCTTCGGAACAACTCTAGAGAGCCGATTTTATGTCTATTCTACTGGGGAAGTTTGGATAAACTTAGTGAGGTTGGATAATCACTGAGCAGCAGAGCTGGGATTCAAATCTGGTTTAGCCTTGCTCTAAGGCACATCCTGCTGTCTCCCATGTGCACTTGACGTGGTTCTACTTTGGAAAGAGGCCACTGTCTGATGCATTTTTTGCATTTTTGCTCAAAAGTCTGCTAGATTCAGAAGTCAACTTCAAGGTCGCACATGCTGGGCAGCCCTGAGTGCAGGGTTTCCAATAAGTAGGCAGCTTCACCTTCTCAACTATAAAACAAACCCCAGTGCCCACTCAGGGCCAGACACTTCACTGGTGCACAAGCATGAAACACGGGCTCTCAGATTGCCCCGCTGCTGCCCAGGCCATTTACAGTGCTGAAAGCATCATGCAAGCTGCTTGTATTTTCTCCTTGACTATGTGAAAGTCCTCTGAGGAACTCAATGCCTTTATAGCTATTGTTACAATAATAATCCCATGGATTGAGGGGAAAAGGTTTTAAAAAGCATTGACTACACACTTAGCAACTTTCTCAGCAATTCAAGGACTGAGGCTAAGCACCACTCTGAGTTTGTGGAGAGCATATTTTAATTTCTTATTTCCTAGGAGTAATTTTCACCTTAATTGTAGAGAATGCATTTGAGAACACTCTTGTGTCTGCAACCAACAGGAGCATGGCAGCATTGTATTCTAAGAAATTTGGACTGGGTGCGGTGGCTCATGCCTGTAATCCCAGCACTTTGGGAGGCCAAGGTTGGTGGATCACCTGAGGTCAGGAGTTCGAGACCAGCCTGTGCAGCACAGTGAAACCCCATCACTACTAAAAATACAAAAATTAGCCAGGTGTGGTAGCGGGCACCTGTAATTCCAGCTACTTGGGAGGCTGAGACAGGAGAGTCGCTTGAACCTGAGAGGCAGAGGTTGCAGTGGGCTGAGATTGCACTATTGCACTCCAGCCTGGGTCACAAGAGTGAAATTCTGTCTCAAAAAAAAAAAAAAATTACTAGCTGGGAGGAATTACCAATTCAATGAAAATTATAGCAGAAGTTTGTTTTTTGAGACATTTTTGAACACATCCTCTTTCCCGTGTCAACACATGCATCTGTAGTATGCCCTCAACAGGTGCTTGATAACAAAGTTAGTGGATTTTCCAACTTAAAATTTATCTGGATCAGTTGCTGTAAGACATATGGTTCCTCATTACACCGTGTGATGCTCTGATAATGACTCGTTTCTTTCTATTCCAACTTGGAAAGAAGCTTTTGCCACCCTCCCACCTGTGTCTTGATCTCAGCCAGTGAGCATAGGTGCCTCGTTCATAGTCCCTTGTTATCAGCTCCATCTCTTTCCAGCTTCCTTTTCTGCTCTCACCATGAAGTTTAATAGTCTCAATAAACTTTTATCTTGCCTTTTATGTGGTTGCTACTAAATCTCTTATGCTGTCATTTTAATGACTCACTTTTATCCCTTTTCCAATTGCTCTCAGCACTGCAGCGTGGGGACTCAGCACCTGGATCTTTTCTGAAAGGTGACGATTCTATATCCTGTTACATCCCACTGGGATGTCAGATTAGAGAAACAGTCTCAGGGCTAAATACACAGAGTCCTTCCTGTCACCGTTCCTTGTGGTTCCCTTCTCCAGGGGTTTGAAGGCATGAGGACCCCTGTTGTTTTGTAAACACTTTCCAGCTTATGACGACATCTACCTCTCTGAACTGGAGCCCTTGTTGGTGCTATCTGCTGGGCTCTTGGCTGTCTTCTTCCTGTTCATGTGTTTTGGCATTGTCACATCGGTGTGCTTTGTATCCCTGCTAGGGCTTTCTACTTCTCTGTTACAGGGTCTGCAGCTTCCACATAAACCACTTCTAGCACCCAACACAGTGATGGATGAGAGGGAGTCAACTGATAGGTGTTAACTGAGTTTCAACGTGCACTGCATTTTGTTGCACATTGTGGTCCCCTCAGGCTTTCTTGTGTGATTGAAAGGAGGCAGCATGACCACCAGGTAGAGTCCTCCTTGGCTCTGCATTCTGGAAAGGGGCAGGTAACCTCCTTGATCTACTGTGATTGCCAATTACGCTACTAGTTATTCTACCCTAGAACTAGTTAGATCTACTCTAGAATCTGAATCCTTTATACAAACCAATCAAGTGTTTGTCATGAGTATGAATCTGTACTTTGAGTATAGCATTCATGAACAGTACACTTGGGAATAGAGCTGATGCTGGTGATTTCCAAAGGCGGTTAATGTGAATGTGGTTCTGGGGTTAAAGTCACATCTTTTCATGTTAAGTTGCTTATGAAATACATAGCCAGAGCTGTGTTAGGCAGTTCCTATTTTCAGATATGCACTTTTGCTCATTTTCCCTGATGACTCTGTGTGGCCTGTACTGGCCTGCAGCAATTTATAGGGCAGTGACTTTCTTATCTCAGAGTTTATATTAAAATTCTGTATTTCACAAAGGACATTATTGATAGAAGTCATATGACAAAATTCTCCGTGGTCAAATAGGTTTATAAGATGCCTGGTTAAGTATATTTCTTGATGACAAGATTTCTTGGACCCTCTAATGCCCTTACATGCATCGCCAGGGGCCTAGCTGAGCTGCCAGGTGTTGGAGTAGTTGATGAAGTCAATAAGCTAAAAGGAAAGTCACCGTGCAGCCTTTAATCCCTTCCTGCAACAATGGCACAATCAAGGGGCTGAACCTGAGGAAGCACCAACTACCCCCCGCCCCATTTTTCCCCATGGAATGGTACAAGGTTGAAGGTCAGGTGAATCAGCACAGACCTGGAGGGTGGGAGGTATCTGATTGCTGAGGGAGCCCTGAACAGAAAAGGCTCTGGCAGTTTTATGCACTGGGAGCCAGGGTGTGGGAGGGTTGGAAAAGTGCTAGAACTGGAAAAGTATCAAGTACTGAGTCAATGTGGAGAAATAGTTTCAAGATTCCCGCTCCTCTCTCTCCACAGGGAGGTCACCTAGAGGGGCCTGAGGAAGCCTCTGGGTAGGCCCCTGACAAAGAGGGCTTGGAATGCAGGTGCCTGGGCTAGGTACAGGTATGGGTAAGCACATGACTGGCCTGGCCTGCAGCTCCCCCAAGAGAAGGTAAGACACCACGTGCGTCAGGTCCCCTGTTGGGAGGGTGGCTTCCCTCATGAAGTCTGCCAGGTAGACCTTTGTAATAGTCTGCAGTTATGCCTGAAAAAATCACACACAGGAATTTGGACAGGAGCTGAACTCACGCATGATGGCCTTCCAAGAAAATAATGTATACAGTAGGCCATTTCTCAAACATATTTGACTACGGAGTTTGTGATTGCATGTTTCTTGTGACTGGTATTCTAATTACAGAAGTACCAATCTTTCTATCTGAAACTGTTCAAAGTTCAGTGTTTAAATGATGGAAAATTTTCCTCCTAAGTACACATATTTCATTAGTGGTGTTTCTTTTGATGTAGCTGAAAATTTGGATAGCTGTGCCTTTCCTTCAGTATGCATGTGTTTTTCCAATGTCACCTGCAAAATGCTCTATTTTTTCAGCTGCCTGTGAGTTTTGTCTAAAGGTTATCTGGGTCAATTCAGGTCAGAGGGATTTTTGTAGAACATCCTGAATTTAGCAGCAAGGAACTCTCAGCCCAGCATGATTCATGGATGTCTCACAACCTCATGTTTTCTGACATCCACCATCAAGGCAAAGATCCTAGAGCACTTGTGTCTTATGGTGTGATTGTGTGTGTGATCCTTTACCATCCATGATTTCAGAGGGAATCAGTGCAAGATAATGAAAACGTGTATTTTTCATTTGTCTTGTAATGTCCTAGGTTTGTTGATTCAGCAGATTTAATAATTACTTTTTACTTCACTCACTTTCACATTAAAATGCCTTTGCACTCTCTATAGGGAATTGGTAGGAGAGAGAGGCTTCCCAAGCCACCAGGTCAGTTCACACGACTGCCCTATCTTTGGGTCATAATTCAAACTGCAGCAAAGTGTTCTGTATTGGGATGCCAGATTCACCAAGTAGAACTGATCTGTTTCTGTTCAAAGAAGTTGAAGCTTGTGCAAAACAAAACCATAACTTGTGGTTTATTGAATGTATCTTTACTTATAAGGTTTTGTTGTTTACATGCATTAACACTAGATTAAAAAATTTGGCTGTGCAGAACCAAGAAGGTTTCATCCAGGCAGGATTCTATAGACTTAGCTTAAGAGAGTTGTTTTATAGTAATTTTTACATATGAAATGCTTTATTCCACGGAAGTCTTATGAAGAATGCCAATATTAAAAATCAGAGTGGGTCATGGTTGAAAGTAGGTGGGAATACATTTAGGCCTTCTTTTTTATAGTGTCCCTGAGGGGCTATGTGTCTATCTGCTGGAGGAGAATGGTGATCTGACACACTGTTTGGGTCCAACTCCTTTAAGACAACTTTCCTTAACAACACATAGATTTCCTGATTCAGGATTCAACAGTAACAACAGCAGCAGCAGCAACGTTTATTATGCACACTCAACAGGTGGCAGGCAGTGCATTCGGCACTTTACATGGTTGTCTCTTAAGCCTCACAACAAATGAATGAGGTAGTGTCAAGTCAGGGAACAGTCCCTAAGACCACTCTCACTTCTGACACCAATTGCAGATTTGGGGGTCCTCAAGACAATCCTCAGTTTTGATATTTTGCTAGAAGGGCTCACAAACTCACTGAAAGCTATTATACTCATGGTTACAGTTTATTACAACAAAAGGATTAAAATCAGCCGGGGGAAGAGGCACACAGGGCAGATCTAGGAAGGTTCAAAACATGGAACTTCCAGTTGCTCCTCCCAGTAGAGTCACAGTACTAACTTCTCCCATCAATGATGTGTGACAAACCACATAGAATGTTGCCAGCCAGGGAAGCTACGCAACCCTTGGTGTCCAGCGTTTTTGTTGGGGTTTGGTCATGTAGACGTGCCTGACCTCAGCTTCTAGATCCTTCGAAGTTGAACTGATGATACATGTGACCGGAAACCCTCTTCCTAAATCACATTGTTAGACTGGGGTGGCCCAACACACCCAGGTAAACTAAGACACGTTTATCAGGACACTAAGACGCTAAGGCTTTCCAAATGCTTAGAGAGCATTTGGAACCAAATGCTCTCATGAACCAAATGCTCCCATGAACATTTGCTCCCATGAACCAAATGTTCCCATGAACCAAATGCTCCCATGAACCAAAAGAAAAGACCAGATTTCTTTTTGGGCCAGGTTGAATTCTTTATTTCATAGATAGCTACTAGAATTCTTTTCCATCTCATAGATGAGGAAACTGAAGCTTAATGAGTCTAAGTAACACTTTGTAGTTGGCGAAGCTGGGTCTTGAAGCAGGGCAGACGATTCTGGAAGCTAAACTTTTAACTTTAATTTCTTATGAAGGTTATTTGTTAGTCCAAGCTGCACCATTTTGTAAACCCCTGCCATTTTGTAAACCCTGGTCAGAATGGAAAATTCCACTAGGGCTCAGGCCATAAGAAACATCCTGGGACTTTCGAGACAAGTCCCAGGCCTAACCGCCTGACCCCAGGAAATTCCTCCCTTATCATCAGCTAACCACACTGCCCACCCCATTTCCCAACAAGCCCAGACCTCTCCCTCCCGGAACTATAATTATCCCAGCCTGTAAGAGGGTGTGGGCTCTGGTGCTAGCTGATGTCCCCCTCCACAAATCTTTGTTCAATAAACCTTTGTTGCCCTAGAGCTGCCTCTGTTCGTTCCTTCTCCCTTTCCTGCTCTAACAGTATTAAAAAGAATTATTGGTACTTGACCCAGTGGTTAATTTAGACATAAATACCCATGCTATCAAAGAAATTATAGTCAGATAAACTCACAGCAGAATCCTGATATTAACAGGCAGTCCTGTCATCTCTAGTGTAGCTAGGAAAAAGCCCATTCTTGTCCATTTGTCCCAGGTCACTCCTGACCATGTGCCTAGATCATCGGAATTTCCAGTCTGAGTGCTGCACCCCCCCAAGTTACTCCATGCTGCCTGTGTCTGCCACTCTCAGTGTTCAGCCTTTAAAGTCTTCATTAACTTCATTTACAATGGTCTAGCTATTTCTGTTCTTTAATTGCTAATTCCACAATTGCCAGGGTGAGCTTTCCTCCAATTCAAATATTTTGGGAAATGCCAGCTACAAAACATTTTTGCTGCAACATGCCTATGATTGCTTCAAATTGTTTCTTTTCTGCACCACTACCTTTGAAAAGTTTAAAAAAGGTACTGTTTGTTCTTCCATATCCTGTGATAATGATGAGAGACTCTATCCTTGCATCCTGGAGCTGCTTCCTGTGCCTTCTTCTCAAAAACCCCTGCTGCAGCGACTGTAGTTACACGCGTCACCGGCTACATCCCTTGGGTTTTGCAGTAACTGTTTATGTTAGCTATAGTGGCCATATTTTCTCAGACAAAATTTGGGACACATGGCCCAGCAAGGATGACTGTGCATATGGGTACACAGGACATAATATTTCTTTCCCAGAAAACTTGAGACATATGGTCTCCATATGTATAGAATATATGGCCTCTTGAATGTCTCTTTATTGATGCATTTCTCGTCACATGAATATGTAACAATAGTAATGTGATTTTTATAGCCTCTCTGTCAGGAGTTTTTCATTTGAAAAACATATTCATCATTTCTGTTTGTGGTAAAATTACTGCTCAATTTAGTGGCCAGCTTTACATGGTACGTGATGTATCTTGGTTTTGATGTTCTTTAGTGAATATATTTTCTTACTTCTATTTAGGGATCTGTGGTCTGTCTAGGCCAAAAAAGCAAACAAAAAAAAAGGCTGTGTGTATTCATTTGTTCTGAAAATGTCTGTGGAGGAGGTGGCTTGGTGGCGAATGATTTCACGGTAGGCGTGTGGGAGGAAGCTTCAGAAAATAGATGAAAGTTTATGAAGTTATTTCGCTGTTGGGGTCAGCGAACATGGGTATTTTGAAAGGCAGAATAAATGATGAATGAAGGGGGAATAAGGAAATGGCAGAAAAATGGAAAATATAATGGTGTAGAAGGCATTTTTTTCTTCTAGTTGCCTACTCTTTAGCCTGCTCTCAGGTGGCTAATGGAGGAAACAAATAAACAGGTGGCTTTAATCCACAGTAGAGAAAACCACAGTGACAGCAAGCAGAGCAAGCTTCCTGTGAACACAAATTAAATGTGTTTGAGTAAGAAATATGAACCATAGTGAACATTTATTAATAAAAATTCTGTGAGCAGTAATGAATGACATTCTAGTAGAGAGAGAGAAACTCTGAAGTAAGCAAGAGATGATATATTTGATTGGAATAACTAAAACAAGAAGCTTCCAAAAGAAAAATGATCTCCTACCAGCAGTTAAACTAAATTGGACAGCGGTGCAGCTCATCATAGGTGACGAGGGGCCTCCAGTACCTCGTAGGCCGGAGGTCACATTGACCTTCAGAGAGTACACGGAATCCAAGCTCGAAGTACCAAAGAGGGTGAGGAATGTGACAGGCAGCACTGTCAGAGTTTTCTCTTTCATTAGGTTGTTTTACACTTAATGTAAGCTCCATCCAGAATTCTTTGTTTTTGGGTAACATCATTTATCCAGTACCTCTAATGTAGTCTTGATTTTCCCATGGGGACACAAAGGTGATTTTCTCCACCATTTCTTCCATTCTGTGAAGGAAAGCAGTCATAGCTTTGCTTAAAACTTTCAGTCATTTCCCATTATTCTTAGGAGAAGGAAAAAAATCTTCCAATCTTCCACATGGCCTGTATTCCCTTGGCCTGCTTCCTCCATTGTACACAAATGTCCCGGAAGCGTCTGTGCAAGCTCCCTGGCTTCTAGCACCTGTGCTAATTCTGACTCCCCTGGAGAAAGCACCTTCCCTTCTTATCCTAGTTAACTCCTTCCCAGCTGTCAGGTTTCTTCTCACGTGTCACCTGCAGAAAAGCTTCTCTAACTCTTAATCCTAGGGAAGGTCACTCTGCTCTAGATCCTCATTGTGCATGGAGTACTTTCCTTATGGTATTTAATACAAACATGAATATTCTTCTCCTCTGCTAGACTAAGCTCTGCAAGGTCAGGGGTGCCATTTTGTTCACCTGTGCATCTCAAAATGTAGCACATTGTTGGGTATGCAGCATGGTGTAGGTTATGTGCTCATCATATGTTACGAAGCATGGTGTGGACTATGGGTTCATGGCCTGGTGTGGAGGATTGCCTAGATTATGTACTCATGGCCTGGTGTGGAGCATGGTGTAGACTATGTGATTATCATCTAGTTTGAAGTGTGGTGTAGGCTGTACACTCATGGCCTGGTATAGAGCATGGCCTAGACTATGTGCTTATGGTCTTGTGTGGAGCATGGTGTTAGACTATGTGCTCATGGCCTGGTGTGAAGCATGGCCTAGATTATGTACTCCTGGCCTGGTATGGAGCAGGCTGTATACTCTGTGCTCATCACTTGATATGAAGCATGGTGTAGGCTGTGCACTCACTCACGGCCTGGTATGGAGCAGGCTGTATACTCTGTGCTCATCACTTGATATGAAGCATGGTGTAGGCTGTGCACTCACTCACGGCCTGGTATGGAGCAGGCTGTATACTCTGTGCTCATCACTTGATATGAAGCATGGCGTAGGCTGTGCACTCACTCACGGCCTGGTATGGAGCAGGCTGTATACTCTGTGCTCATTACTTGATATGAAGCATGGCGTAGGCTGTGCACTCACGGCCTGGTATGGAGCAGGCTGTATACTCTGTGCTCATCACTTGATATGAAGCATGGCGTAGGCTGTGCACTCACTCATAGCCTGGTATGGAGCAGGCTGTATACTCTGTGCTCATCACTTGATATGAAGCATGGCGTAGGCTGTGCACTCATGGCCTGGTATGGAGCATGGCCTAGACTATGTGCTTATGGCCTGGCATGGAGCATGGCCTAGACTATGTGCTCATCATCTGATTTGAAGCATGGCGTAGACTACGCACTCAAGGCCTGATGTGAAGCATGGCCGAGACTGTACGCCCATGGCCTGGTGGTGTGGAGCAGGGTGCAGTGTATAAAACCATTGCATGGTCTGGGGTAGGTACTCAATACATTTTCTGGAATGAATGAACATTCTTGTTCTCAGATTGACTGCTTTCATGGGAAAACTCCAGTTACTGAGGCCAAATGGGTCTGAGCTGTCCCAAGCTCTGCAGTGCCATGTCTTAAAATGGCTTTGCTTCCTATTTGTCATCCTCTCAGGGCAATGACTCAGGAAGAAAATAAATTCAGGACCTATGCTCATTTAAATAAACTCTGGCATTCATTCATCTTGTTTCCTTTTGAAGATTTGAGTCACCTTCATGTCCACAAGCTCCCATCGTGAATTATTATAAACCTTGGGGAAAAGGAGAAGTCCCTGAACATCAAGGCAGGGCAGAGGCAGTAAGGTAATAATAACAGGGGCATGCATGGAGTACACACTGCTCTGGATTTGAGGGCCTAGGTGTGGGGGCCTAAGTTCCCCACGTGCATCAGCTCATTTAATCCTCCCAGTAACCCTAGGAGGCAGGTGCTATTATCAGTCACCCACATGGTTCAGATGAGGACACTGAGGCGTGGAGGAAGTAGTTAGTCAATGTGAAAGAAGGATTTAAACCCAGTCATTCAGTCTTCATAACCTGTATTCTTAGTCATGGTGCTAAACTGTCCTTCAAGACAAGAAATCTTCTCCCAGACTTTCTTCCTTGATTTGTATGCCTTCTTTTCACAGGAGGGTAACTGTGTTTAGTTGTGTTCATAAACATGAATGGCATCCTTCCATATATCAATTCATTCTTTCACAAAGCATTTCCAAATACTTAGTACATACTGGGTGTCGCAGTTAGCACTGAGGATACAGTTAAGCATACTTCATTCTTGTCTAGAGGTAGAAATGTGTATATATATAAAATCTCTCTCTATATATATATTTATCAATATACATATGCTAATCAACATGTATATATGTAAATCTCTGTCTCTCTTTACCTATCTATACATGTATCCAGACTCTAGAGGTTGAAAGTATAAGTTTTAACAAATTATTATGGCCATCTAGCAGACGGGGTTAGTAAATGAGTATCTTTGAAAGTGTGTAGGAGAAGAAATCCTCATGGAGGAGTTAACATCTGGTTTTGGAATGATAAAAATGAATTTGACAGGCAAATAAGTAGAGAAGAACATTAAAGAAAGAAGGAACAGCATGGCAACGGTGGGGAGGGGGCCGTGGCTGTGGAGAGGGCTCAGTGGAGGGACTGTGTGGTGTGGGTGGAGCTGTGGGGAAGGAGGTGGGAAGATGGACTGAGGCCAGATGGTGCAGGTTTGTAAATGTGATTGTTCATTCAGAGTGAGAGATCCACCGGGTTTGTTGGCAAAACCGGCATTGTTTTTTTAGCAAGACAGCCAGGGCCCCTCTGGGGATGATGGACTGGAAGTTGGGGTGGTGCTATTGAAGAGAGGGAGGGGGTCAGCCCATGGAGTCGGCTGGTTTCCAGGTTGGAGAGGTGACAACACTTCCCAGCCTGGTGTGTTCTGCCTCCAAATCGTTCCACCACTCTCCGTGGGCTGCACAGCCCTCCAAAGGATGATGTGTCTGTGGATGGGCCCTCTAGGAGGTTTGAAATGTCTGGCAGGCAATTCCTTTAGTGCAGTAAAGAGGCATTTAAAACAAGCACCTGTTAGACGCTTTGTGGGGGCTTGACGAGGAGGAAGAGTAACTGGAGGCTGTGGGCCCCGTGAATTGGTAGAAAGGGCACAGTCTGGTGGTGGTGCTTTTCCTCCTCCGGAGGCATGAGCAGGGTGAAGGCTTTTCATGGGAGAAACTTGCTGTCTTCACCTGAGCCCCTATGTTCTTTCATTTTTTAATACTCAAAGCCCCTGAGCCCCATGTGAGCCCTTTCTGTGGAAGTGCAACTGAGAGGCCAGGCCACAGGCCCCTGCCTTCCCCTCTGGCTCCGGGCAACACTGGCTGGAACACTCACTAATTCTGTGGCATGTTACAGGTCCCAGGCTCCCCCCAGGACACCCATGAGGGTCCAGGAAGCTCAACTTGCCTCCTTGGCTTCGTGATGCTCAAGGACTGCTTCTTAACCACACTACGTTGAAATAGACCCCAGTCCCTTCCTATAGCCCCCACTCCCCCAAAAGACAGCACACCCGGAAGCATCCAAATATATAATGGGCCTGCCCTCAGATCTGGAGGCCCTCGGGAGAGGTAATGTTGCATACCTGCAGCCTCTGTCATCTTCCCAGCCTCTCGCTTCCTTGATCTTCTCATGAATTCCAACCTTTATCCTTATGTGAAAAAAATCAGCTGTTTCTAGCTTCCGTTCCCAAACCCAAATAACAAACACAGCAGGGTGCTAGGCAGCAGAACAGGCATTTCTTCCTGGGGAAATCCATCCTACATAGGAGGCAGTCATGACCATAATTACCCTAACGTGGGCAAATGGCTAGGCTGTGCGTGCTCTGCGTGTGTGTGTGCCTTTGTGTGTGGGTCCATGTGTGTGCATATGCATGTACATGTGTTTCTACATGTGTGCGTATACAGTTGATATCCTGAGAAAGTGTCAATAGGCCACATTTTGACGTGGAAGTAAATTTTCAGACTTCTCAGAAGGGTTTCAGAGCAGTGATAATGCGTATCAGGGAAATGACTTCCAGGCCAAGGACGGGAGGAAGCTTCCAACAGTTCATGTGTGGCAGAAGCAGTCATCTCTGGTGCACACGCTGAGGTGTGCGAACCCCTGAAAGTGACTTGTGCAGCAGGTGGTTCACCGGGGTGCCCTGCCCCCTGCCCCACTAGTAGTTAAAGGCCCGGACCTTGGAGTCAGTCTTGTCCTAACTCTATGAACTGCATTTTCCTCACCTGTAAGTTGAGGGGATGAGTATCCATCTTAGAGGGTTGCAGGAAGTGCAGACCAAACACCATGTCTGTAAATTGCTTAGTGCAGTTGCTGCCTTTAGGCAGTTCTGATGGTGTTCACATAGTGCATAGTGCGGCAGGTGCCTACCTGTGCCCTGGCCTGGGATTGCCTGGCTTCCTCTCCCAGTTGTGATATTTACTGGCTGTGTGATCTTGACTAAAATAGCTATGCCTCGGCTACTTACTACAAAGCAAAGCTACTAACACTTCCTCCCCCACCGTGGGATGTGACCTGTGTAAAGCGCTTAAAGCGATGCCTGCCATCGAGGAAGGATTGGGGATTATTATTATGAAGATGCTAACCCTGGGAGCAGAATCTCACTTCCTAGAAAACTGCCATGAGGACGAGTGTTCAGGTCTAGAAACCCTTTATTCCATGATTTTATAATTTTTAATTTGATAAGCTTTGAATTTTTTTCTGGTTGCAAATAATTGCTTTGTATTTTATTTACATAGCACCTGTCAGTTTATTATGGGGGCACAGAGACAAGTGAGCTATTTTAGTTGGAAAACTATTTTTGTTCTAAAGCAGTAAAAGAGGGGAGGAGAGACCTACTCTGAAAGCCAGTGAGAATGTGTGGGGTCGTGCCAATCTTCCTGACCTCGTCAGCGTGGCCTGGTACATGGACCTGTGCCCCCCACTTTTCCAGCATAGGGTCCATTTCAAGTACCAACCCACCTCCCCACTCATTAATCTTATGAGTGGTTCTTGGGTGTCTTCCAGCACGGGGGCCAGACCCAAATGTACTCTGTTCCCTGGGGTTGTGCCATTTACAAACAAGGTGAGCAGAGGCTGGAGTGTGCTTCTACATGAGGTGAGGTCGCCCGGGCACAAGTACACTGGCTTCTTTTTTCAAGGGTGAATGGCTACAGTTGGTAGTGTCTCATTACCTGAGAGGCAATGTTAAAGAAGCCTGCTTATTGTTTCTGCTTTTGACAAAAGAATGTATGTTTTGGAATCTGATTTCAGATGCGGCATTATTTCAAAACTCAAAAACAAACAAACAAACAAACAAATGCCCCTGTTCTGACCAGGCAAACCTGGAACTAGTTTCAATGGAATCTGACATATAGAATGAAGTTAAACGCCATTTGTGAGGCTCTAAAATAAAGATATTTTCTTTTGATTATGTAATTATTTATCCAACTGCATGGGGCATAAATATGAGTTGCTGTTCTACGTCCTGGGGAGAGAAATCCAATTTGATCTCCTTTAAGTGGCATGTTCATTTTTGCAGGAAGATTCAATTATTCCCCCACTTACAAGGCTATAAATGAGTTTGCTGGGCCGGTTCCTGACACAAGCACTCTCATCATTATTCAGATTAGTTTTCACTTTTCTAAACTGGTCTTCTGCCTACTGCTTCTGGAGCTCAGCCAGCATTTCGGAAGAGGATTAAATAATCTTTCTCTCACAACTTCCTACATGTTGTGCTATTTTGTTCCTTCCCAAATGTCATCCTCTGCTCCTGTGCACGTTTCCCATGGGTGAGGGTTTCAGATGTCCCGGGGCTTATCGTCCTGTGGCTGGTCAGGCCCAGGCAAGACAGCCCTGGCCCCGACTCCCAGGTCCTCCAGATGGGTGCTGAGCTGGAGCCTGGGGCTGTCTTCGCCACAAGAAGGCAGAAATCACTGCTTACCCACAAACGGATCAGCAGGACTTCATCAGAAGCAGAGGCAGAGGAAATTGATGGGAATACACTCCCGGGCTAGAGACACAAAATGAAGACACCTGGAACAGAGAGGAGGGAATTTAGGCAGCTGAAGGGGAACCTGTTGCATCCTTGAATGCCGGGGGCTCCTTAGGCTCATCTCTCCTTTCACTCTATTAGTAATGGAATCCTCCTAAAGAATTCTCCAAGCCTCCAAAGTGCATGGAGGACGAGGGGTGGAAGCATGAAGAACGCCCTGGCCTCTTGTTTTGTAGGCGTGGAGCACATTTCACACGAATCACACTGTCATGCAGGTAGATCCCGGGAGGAAGGGCTAAGAGTAAGGAGAATTAAGATAATCTTTCACCTTCCTCTTCTACCCCATGACATGACATAGAATCTTCTTATCTCCAATTTCTCCATCTGGCTTGAGCACATCTAGGCAAATTCTACCCCATCATACACTTACCAGGTTCTCCAGCAACTTGGCTTTCAGCCTTGCCAAGTCACTTGGACTGCTGAATTCGTCCCCCCTTGGGTGTCTGAGTGTGGGGGGGTGTCTTCCTGCTTCCCCTCACTCACATCTTCTAAATTCTTCTTCCTTGTAGAAATATCTGCCAGTGATTTCCTGTTTCTCGCTCTGGTTCTTGGCTCCAGCTGCCCATTTTCATGACCTGGGGAGCTGCAAGATCCTATCAGCCCAGCTCTGCCCCATCAAGGAACTGGAATCTCTGCAGGGAGGCCCAGGCAGGGTTGTAGGAAAGATGCTTCCCAGGGGGGCTCTAGTGGGCAGGCAGGACTCAGAACAGGGGAAATGAAATGTGGCCAACCCTTGGCTTCTTTTGTCCTCAAGATTCAAAGAATCAAAGGATTCAAACAGGAGATAGGAGACTTTTGTAAACATAGACAACCAAAGAGATAAGTTGCAAAATACCCAGTTCACTTGGAGGAGGCAGGGATGGCTCCCAGGAGATGTGGGCTTTGAACAGAGAATACGCTTTTTAGTTGGAGAGGATTTAAGTGGAGAGAGCAGCAGATATAAAGGCAAGGAGTCCGCGTGCGTTCAGGGAATGGCAAGGATGCCGGGAGATGGGAGGTGGTGGAGTGGTGACAGGAGAGTTGTGCAGACAGAGCAGGATGGGGCCAGGCTGTTCAGGGCTCTGTGTGCCCAACTCAGGTGTGTGTCCTTAGACCACAGGGGGCAGTGGGCGCTATGGATGGGTGGTGATGTGGTCAGTTTGCTTGCTAAAGTAATACCCCTAGTACAATGTGGAGGATATGCTGGAGTTTTAAAGGCTGGTGAGAGGAAGAAGAGGTCAGAAGCAACTGTGAGTTAGCAAGGTGGTGAGGAGGGCATGGACTAAGGCTGGCAGGAGAGGAAGGAGAAGCAGGTGCAGTTCTGAGACAGACTCTCCACAGCTTCCGGAATGACTGGGATTCCCCAGCTAAGGAGATGGATCTACATTTGGGGGCCGGACATTTGGGTAAAGGGTAAAACCATAAACAGAGGAGAAGGCCCCCTTCTTTCTCTTTTAGGAAAGAAAACAACCTCAGATTTTCTTTGTTAAGCAAAAGATGCCAACAAAGCACCAAAAAAAGTGATGGCAGGTAGATAGTTTGCCAGGAGTCAGGTGAGGATGCCTGCAGATTCTGCATCAAGGTAGGGCTGGAGTCCTATGCCAGGGCGAGGTTGTCCTAGGAGAGACAAAGCACAGCCTTGAGAACTGGGGGTTCTGGACATTATCGCTGCTGAAGGAGGGCAGCGGAGGAGGAGGGGTCCATGCAAGCCTGAGGAGGAAGAGGGAGCTCTGCAGAAAGCAAGGGGTACCATCTCCTGCCCCAGACTGCATTCCTGGGCTCAGCACCCTCTCTTCACTGCAGGACGCTTAACAGGCATGTCCCAGGCAGCAATACTTCATGCGTCCAAACTGGGGTCTGCAGCTTCCCTCCCTCCCAGGCACTCACTCTGGGCTCCTCTGCTCAGATGCTCCTGTCAGACACCTGGAAGGGAGTTTTGCCCAGTTGCTAAGGGAGGTCTCTCAGTCCATCCCTCTCAGAGCTCCCGCCACTCCATCACCACACTGATTCCTGGAGGAACCTGCAGCAGCTCCCTGGCTGTCCCCGCCATCCACCCTCACCCCTGCGGGGTCTTGTCCACACAGCACAAAGATGGTTTGTAGGAAAGATGCTTCCCAAAGATGGTTTCAAAAATGCAAACCTGAGTCTGTCTTGCTCCTGCTTACAGGCCTTCAGTGCCTTGTTCTGACCCTGGGTACAGTTCAATCCTTACTGAGGAAGGGTGGGTGGGTGCATGGGGGGTGTCCCACCCACGGGTCCCCTCCTGCTCTGCTCAGCAGTTTCATCCCCGAGGATGGAGCCACCTTGCTCTTTCAGGTTTCTGACTGTGCCTAGCATAGCACACTGCCTGAAAGTAATACAAAATATTTGCATGAAAATACATTTTTAAAAATGCACGTTGTGTGCACTAAAAACATAAAATTCAAGTAGTTAAAAAAATGGGAAAATTAAGTAGGTTGAAATGGTTGAAATTCAAGCAACTGGACTGACCAATTATGAGGTCACTGTGACTTCTATATTAAGACAAGTTTCAATAAAGTGATGGAAGATGCAGATTTTATAAGGTTGAGGAATTATTTAAGGTTCAAAAGATGGAGATAGCATTCTCTGCTTCTTCCTTCCTCAAAGAATTGAGCGCAATCCTTCATCCTTCCCCTGTTCTCTCTTCCACTTTTGGTAACCTCTAATTTCTTGATAATAACAAGAACAAATACTATTTATTCACCACCCAGGCTCAAAATCTCACTCCAATCATGACCTTTTTCACTGGTCCTCAATTACCACAGGATCTCTTAATTGTCTTTCTGACCTCTAATTTCACTTGTTTAAACTGACCAATTTCATTTATGAAAATGCTTCTTTCATTTTGTAAATCCATTGCTCCAGAATGTTCCGTAGCAGCCTAAACCTGGTCTTCAGGGCAATTTGTAATCTGGTTCTCAACTTTCCAAATTCAGCTGCTGGTGCTCCCGGATGCAGATCCTGTTCTTCACTCTTCTCTTGCCCTGGGCACTGTGTTCAGCTTGCTCAGCAAAGCCTGCATGTCATGCATCGGTCAGCGTTTTTCTCCCATTGCCTTTCCAACTCCGACTTTTCCTTGGAGGTCCAGACCAAATTTGACCTTCTCAAGTAGTCTCCTGAGACCATGTTAGCCTGTAGTGGTTTCTATGCACTGATAGCTCTTACTGTCCACACTGTATGAGCACAGACACCCCCACAGTGCCTTCATTTTCCAAATGTGCTTCCACATTCCTAAAGGCAGGAGACAGGGTCTTCTCTTACTGGGGAGGAAAAAGAATATTGTGTCTCCCATGTGCCCTCTGGACTGTGCGTCTCCACAAATGCAGGTTGAGCATTCAAAAATCTGAAATGTTCCTAAATCTAACACTTTCAGTGCTGATACGATACTCAAAGGAAATGCTCACTGGGGCATTTCAGTCTTCAGATTTTCAGATTAGGGATGCTAAGTGTAATGCAAATATTCCAAAATTGAAAACATGTGAAATCTGAAACACATCCGGTCCCGAGCATTCTGGATAAGGGATTCTCAACCTGTAGTAAATAGAACCTCAGTGTTCAAACAAGTAAGAAAAGACTTAAGAAACTGACAAAAATTTTAAAAGATGCATGACAAGTATAGGTGCAACATCTTAAATATATTGGAGATTATATTTCCGCTGTTAAGCATATTAGTTTGAAGGTAGAAATAAAAATGGTCCACTTGTAATGTAGTAAATTGTAATGATTTTAACCTTTTAAAAGTCTTTAGAACAAGAAGCACGAGGTAAGAATTCTCTAATCCAGGGCTTCTCAGTCTGTTCCGTTGACCTTCGGGCTGGTTAACTCCTTGATGTGATGCTGTCCTGGGCATTGGCTTTGTAGGATGTTCAGCACATCCCAGGCCTCTGCCCACTTTACGCCAGCAGCACCCTGTCTGGTTGTGACAACTAAATAGTCTGAGACGTTGCCAAATGTCCCCTGGGGGGAGCAGAGTGGCCCCCAGCTGAGCATCACTACCCTGAACTTTCAGACTGTGAGTGACGTTTAAACCTTTGGAAGTGGTGGATTGATATCTCACTCTAGTGCCAGGGTGGGAAGTTGGGGCCTCAGTCACCATGTGCACACAGAACCTGAGAGAGTGTTCGCATGGCAGCCCCCAAGCTCTGGGTCTGAACACAATCCTTCGGGGGACACGGAACCTGAGAGAGTCCTGGCTCAGGACCAGCCTTGCCCAAGGGTCTCTGGTTTACACGATGACTGTTGTCCTCAGGGGCACCATGGCACTGGGGCTAACACACCAGCCATTCTTACCAAAGCAGGAACTAGTGCACTCTGCAGGAGGGCCTCCACCCCTCCCAAGAATGTGGAAAATTTCCATGGCAAGTCAGGGTTGGGGCCCTGCTTGTTGCTGTGGTACCAGAATGTTGAAGGTGCATTACAAGAATGTGTCTAACCCATAGGGAACTTTTAAAGCTGAAGGTACCTGTTGGAATTTGGTCACTTTTACTGCACATGATTCCAGGGCCATCTGACTATCTTGACATTTGCCTGGTTTATGATACAGGGACACACGTGCATGAGATCGAGAGTGAGGATGCTCAGAGTTTAATTAGCATGCATCTGTCTTGGGCATGTGCCCAGATGCTCTGTGATGGGTGAATCTGAAAATCAATACTAACAGTAAAAGACAAATAGGGTAACACTAACGAGCTCCATAACAATAATTTGTAAAACAAATCCTAACTTTACAGGCTTCTTAGGTGGGATTTGGGGCTTACTCCGAGGAAGCCTGAGTGAGCCAGGTTGGTTGGAAGTGGACAGGAGCCACACATGCTTGGACCTCACCCAGCTGCCCAGAGGTGTTCTCACTACTAAGCCCCAGGTCACAAGAGGAATGAGTGCCGATGGCTCAGAGAAATTGAGACAGACCCAACCCCCACACCATCACTTAGGAATTCACTATTCTTGGAGGCCACTTAACCTTTCTGTGTCTCCATTTACACTTCTCAAAATAATAACACAGCCCTAGTCCCAGTGGAGGGGGATACTACATGCGGACAGCTCTTCTGAACTCTGAAGTGCTGTTCGGACAGTGCTTGGCGTTGCCGACCCCACACCCAGCTCTCCACTCAGGGAAGAAGACCTGGCTGTCCTTCCTGGAGGATAACTTTCAATGGGGCCAGGAGTAGGGACTTTCACTAGCTGGAAAAAGAGCCCCCTCCAAGTGTTCTGGGAATAGAGAATTAAATATGGGAATGAAAACTTGCCAAGGTAGGGAGGGCTGGGCTGGGGAAGGAAAGGCCTAGAAGGGTCAGAGAACCAACCCCTTCCCCTCATTGTCCTGGTGCACAGGGACAGGCCTGAGCTGCAATGTACACTGGCATGCAGGTGTTTGTTAGAGTCCCTGCTTTCAATTGTTTGGGGTACATGTCTAGGAACGGAATTGCTAGGCCATATGGTAATCCCTATGGTTAGTGTTTCAAGGATCCACTCTAATCTGGAACTGTACAGAGAGGGAGACTGGGGAACGTAGTCCTGGGCATTGGGGGCATGGCGGTTCCATGCTGACAACACAATCCAGCAAGCTCTATATGTGTCTGTCTTTGGCAGTTCCCACAGTGGCCTGGTGAGGAGGGCTGTGTTTGATAAGCCAATAAGACTTCCTCCTCTGGAATCTGGACAGGAAAATATAAATAACTTTAATCACTCAGAATATCCCAGGTAGTCAGAGACCACAGAGGTGCCATTAAGGCCGTTGGAGTGAAGTTTGCCTTTATCCTTGGTGGCTCTCTGATTTTGATCCTGGCATCCTTATATGCTGTGCTGAACGGCTATTAACCTCAGTGAGGTGGTACCAGGTTCAAGAGGCTGAAGAAGAGACCCAGAGCGAGTCCAATGGCGGCGCGCTGGACAGGAGAACTGAAAACACTTGCAAACAGCATGCAGTTTATATAGCATTTTCACTTAACACCTTCCCCTTAACAACTTCTACCTGGCAGCCTTCATTTAATCCAAAACTCAGGGCTTCAATCCCCTGTACAGCCTGTGTCTTACAGGCCAAGTCCGGGGTTCCAATGTTCCTTATAGAGAAGGAACGAATCTCCAGGTTGGCTACTCTCAGAACACAAATCCAGGTGCGTCTGCCATACAGGGTCATTCTATGGCTATGCTTAAGTTATCGCTGTGATTGCTATCAGGTGCATTTACCCTACATTATAGCAAACAGATTTGCCTCAAAGTAGCCTTGTAGATGTCTGTGCAGCAAAAATCAATATGCACAGCTTCTTTGGGGAACTGGGTCTTGGATAGTTCTTTATTCTAGACTCTCTTAAGGCCATATAAACAGTGGCCTTCTCATCTTGGTCTTTCAGCCAAGGTGAGACTGCAGGCTGATGAGAGCCCTGGCTGGAGAGTCCTCCTGAATGGCAGTGGGGCTCTGAGGTGGGTGGGGACAGATCCTGTCAAGTGGAGGGGCAGTGAGGCAGGAGAGCCACACAGCAGCAGAAGTGCACAGACACAGCACCCAGGAGTAGGTGGGGGTCACACAAGACCCATCAGAAGGCTGGCACAGTGAGCACACGCAACGGGAGAAGGCTGTTATGTCCCGAATGAGACACCATCTTCCCAGGCACTTCCTTGTCCACCTGTGTAGAGGTAACCCATGCTTCCTTATTTCTCTACATGTTTTCCATATAAATTCCATTACTCGATGGAAATGCTTGTCTCTTTTCACTGCCAACTGAAAGAGCCTAATTAAAACACACACGCGCACATATATGTGCATACACACATGCACACTTGTACACACACATGCACACATCTGTGCCTAATCAGCATCTTTCTACATCTCTGTTTCTGTCTTTGCCAAGGCTGCAACTAGCAATCTCGGTCGTACAACTTCCTTAGCACCTCATCCCTGACTAATACAACCTCTTGGCAAGTTCTCTTTCTCCCATAAATTACCTACATACTCATTTTATTTTCAGCTCATAGGCTTACACAATACAAACTGAACCAGAAAGTATAAAAATCATGTTGTAAATTTAGGCTGTAGAGAGAGCCAAACTGGTTAATAAAAATAAAACCAACAAAAGTCTTTCCAGGGGTTGAATTAGTAAATTTGGACAATTTCCTTCAGTTATTTCTAGACCATGACAGGGAATGTGTGTACACAGTTGAATAATGGATTTGGTTATTTGTTCAAAATAACTGATAATCAAACATTACTTTGTTCCAAAATGCTAATAAAAACTGTATTTCTTCCCACTCTCTTTAAATGCATGGCCCAGAATCAAGGCCAGGTATTAAATCAAAACAGAGAGAGTTGATGTGGATGGGCTTTGAGGCCTGGCCTTGAATTCCAATCAGTTTTGCAGGTCCCAAGTGGGTTCTGCTTGGGAAAGTCTTGACATTTTAGCTTGCTTGTTATACCGATGTGCTGTAGGCCACAGTGGGCTCAAGAGGCCTGAGGCCCCCATGTACAGAGTTCCCTTATTTTGTCAGTTGTATTCATTGAAGTCATGTTCCTTTATCATGTAAACCAGAGTAAGCATATAGTCCTCTACTCCACCCAAGATGAGAAGGACATCTCCCACCTCAGGACTCTGGGCCAGGAGGCTGCTTCTATCCCTCACCAGCTGTATCTCTCTGGACAAATATGCAACCCATCTCTCACAGCCTCAGTTTCCTCAATTCTGAACTGGGGGTAATAGCCACTGAACTAGGAGTGAAACCCACTGCATGGTGTTGTGAAGATTATTCAGAAGATACAAAAATATATATTTCTGGGCAATGAGAGCTACTTTTATTAAGAGTTTCTGTACTTAAAAGGAAGACAGAGAATTCATAGACACCTCAGAAGTGACGGTTTTCCTTTCCTGCAGGAGCTTAACCTGGGGTCCATGCAGCCTTCAGGGTGTCCTTGAACTGCTAGAGAGACAGCTTGTAGCCTTCAACGTATTCTTAAAATAATCCCCAAAAGTATAAGAATCACAGCTCTAGTGTTTTCAGGAAATGCTACTGTGATCCCTTTTAGAAATTCTTCAATATTCTTTCTATTATTGGAACCAAACTTAGCTTTTCCATTTGGCCATTAGATTTAGTACCAGTAATATTCGTGGGTTCCACACTCCTAGCCTTTCTTCTTCACAGCGGTTTCCCAGGTAATGTGGGAAAGGTAAAATGCTTTCAACTGTTTTGGTTTGGGGAATTGGTCCTGCTCGATTAAGAAATGGCTCCATTTCAGCCTATGCTTTAGCTCATTATTTGGATTGAACTCATTTTGCAAATAACTGGACCTCCCCAACCAAGATACAACCGAGATACAAATTAAATACCTCCTTCACACAGAATGATTCGTGGCCATTTGTAGTCTGTTTCTGACCAAGGTAGGCAGGTAATAAAACTCAGTCCCCAGGTGTGCAATAAACACCACAATAAACTATCAAGTGTGAGTTTGTGTCTTTTCCTATAAAAACTCATTTGAATTTACAATAGCTGCTATTATTCTATCCAGCTGGTTGGCTAACTCAAATTCCACCTCTAACTAGGCCAGGAAAAAATTCAGGTCAGGTGGGTAGTTCATTATATTATATAAGTATGAATGCACTTTGGAAGGATATAAAGAGGCCATAAAATGGGTTAAAATTCAAACGGTTTAGATCCTTTTCCTGGTTATTCAAATGTAAGAAATGATAGGCGGAAGTCAGAGTTTCTTTGAATTAAACATTTTCTCTCATATGAATGTCTCTGTATTAGCCCGTTCTCATGCTGCTAATAAAGATATACCTGAGACTGAGTAATTTATAAAGAAAAAAAGAGGTTTACTGGACTCACAGTTCCACGTGACTGGGAAGGCCTCACAATCATGGCGGAAGGTGAAGGAGGAGCAAAGGCACATCTTACATGGCAGCAGGCAAGAGAGCATGTGCAGGGGAACTCCCATGTATAAAACCATCAGATCTCATGAGACTTATTCACTGTCATGAGACTAGCATGGAAAAAACTGCCCCCATGATTCAATTACCTCCCACTGGGTCCCTCCCATGACACGTGGGGATTATGGGAGCTAAAATTCAAGATGAGATTTGAGTGGGGACACAGCTAAACCATATCAATCTCCCTTTCATAAATTTGCATTTAGCAAATCATAGGCATTAATAAAATATTTCGGAAAATGAAGGAAAAGTAAATTTGAACCCAAATAGCTTATGTGTGTCTTTTGACCTATATGTAGTGCCTACAAAATGTGGTGTGTTTGTGTGTGTGTGTGTGTGTGTGTTTCAAATCTACTTACTCTTCTGCATGGTTGGACAAAGAATATTAGCAGAAACTTGTTCTTTGAAGGAAAACGTAAAATATACAGGAATATAATTCTTCAATTTTGGGAGTTACAACCTTTAATCTGATTTTTTTCTTTTCTGGTAGATCTGGAGAGCTGGAGAGAAAATGGTGAGAAGTGTTCCTTCATCTGGTATAATTATTGAGAACAAATTTTCTTTCTCTGTCTCTTTCACTCTCTCCTTCCCTCCCCTCCTGTTCTGTCTGTTACAGCCGCATAAGTTTGCCTTCAAGCTCCTTGAGGGCAAGCACTAAGTCAAGCTAGTGCTAGGGGGAGTTTAATAGGTATTTTAATTTCAGGTTATAAGAAGTTAGCTTTTTTAACGTCCTTCTTTCCTCAGTTCCTTTCAGTTGGTCCGTTTTTGCAGTGTTCACTGGTTTTAGAGGTGTGGCTTGTGTCCCTGGCACTCACAAGATCATGCACAATGGATAAACAGCATTTTCAAAATAAGACAGAACTTACAATTAGGGATGGTTTTAGGTTAAAACATGTTTTAGGTGGATACCTAGCTTTATTTTACCAATCCAGGTAGTCTCAACAGCTTTGATAAGGGGTAGAAACTCAAGAGGGACTTCATACCCATTAACTTCCACACAAAAGTCTCCCTAAGGGGCTCAAGCCTTCTATAACCACAAAATTGTTCTTTTAATTCAATTTGCTCATTTAATATGTATGGAAAGAGGATTGTATAGTGTTTACTATTCTTAATTCCTGCTGTTGACTGATTATCCAATTAATGAGTATGTGGCAGGGAATAGGTGGAAATTGCTTTTCCCATTTTTCAAACTGAACAGATGCAAAGCTAGAAAGCAAGTAAGAATCTCAAGAATGCTATACATGAATTCTTTGAAGGAGCTCTTACTAACTCTCCCCAATCTCTCGAACCTATCAATTAGGTAACTTCACCTCCAAAAAGAGGAGAAAGAATGATATAATATATGATTCATTTCAATTATTGGTTGAAAATTTTGAGTTTTTTTGAGGCAGAAGATGAATGAGTTCTCAAATATTGTGTCTCATTAAAGACCAAAAAATACCCAGATGGATTATCTGCAGACTTAGAAAGACAATCATTTACTGATACTAAAACATTACTGCTAATAAAATGTGAATTTTCCTTAGTTTTTATTAAGCTCTTTGTAAGGGAAAAGAAGTCAGTGTGCTCTCTATTGAATTTTCTAGACAATGCCTTAAACAATAACAAATAAATTGCAGCAGAATTTTTCAAATTGAAAAAAAATCAGCCAAACACCCTCTGAAGATAAAACACAAAACTTTCTTAATTGCTATGCCATCTTTCTAGAAAGTTCTTGGAGATAATGGGTGAAAATGCGTTAAGTACACAATTTAAAAAATTAAGATCGCTTAGTGTCTTAGATTGTCAAAAAACAAATGTTTATATTGAGAAAAGTGGTTTGACATCAATTAATATTAAAAATTATGAATGTCAATACTAATCTGTAATGACAGCCTCACTATTCCATGTCTCCTCTGTGTGTGGAGGAATGGGATGCAGCGAGGAGGCCAGGCTGGAGTTCTAAAACAATGTTCTAAATTCGTTGTGTGATGGGGAACTCAACTTGATGCAGATATCTTATAATGAGACTTGATCTTGGCTTATTAAATGGGTAGTAGAAAATCAGTCATGGACAGCCAAGTGACCTTATCTTCTGTCTGCTTTCCCTCTGTGCTTAAAATCTTAAAATGCACCTGCAGAACCCTCACATTTTAATCCAAAGTTTTTCCTTATTTTCTTTAAGGCATTAAAAAACTTACATACACAATGTTCATTGTGGAAATTTCAGAGAGGTCAAAAAAATTCACTCATCTCACCCACCAATCAGATAAAACCACTATTAAGTTTCTGTGCATTTCAGAATGTATACTTCCTTCTCAAACTATCAATTCAGAAACAAAACTGGATCATATTTGAAACACTTTTCCAGATTCTGCTTTTCTCACTTTATATGTCATAAACATCTTTCCATATCAATAGAGTATACACTTATGTTATCATTATAAATGAAAATATTATTACATATTTTTGTTAATAATTCACTCAACTCATTGCCAGTTTTTGGACATTCAGGGTCCTTATAATTTCTTTTATTGTAAATAGCACAACAAACGTCTTTGCCCATGTTTTCTGTTATTCAGTCATTTTCTTGGGATAAATTTCTGGAAGTAAAATTTGAGGGCTAAAAATTTATATGTTATTAAAATATTGGCTAAATTACTCTCAAAAAATTTCCTAACCATTTGTATTCTGTACATTTGTTTTCATTTTGGTCAATTTGATGGAAAATTATTGTATTTTATTGATTTTGGTTTATATTTTTTATCATTAGTAAAGAGCATTTCTTCATATGTTCATTGGAAATCCTTTTATAATTTATCTATTTGTGTCCTTTACCTACGTTTTCATCAAGATGGCCATCTATCTTATTTATTTCTAAGGGTTTTAAAAATTATATTAAGCACGTTGACCCTTTGCATAGCATATCTTTTGTAGATTTCTTTCCAATCCAGGTAGTCTCAACATCTTTGACAAGGTGAAGGATTTTGATTTTTAACTACGTGAATTTTATGTTATAGGGGTTATGCTTTTACATTTTGTATATGTTTTAGGTATTCAAGCTTGTAGTCTTTTCTTTAATGGGTTCTGCCTTTTGAGTCAGAATTAAGAAGCACCTTCCTACAAGGTTATGGGAGCATTCATCTATATTTTCTTCTAGTAATTATCTGGTTTTAATTTTTATGGCAGAAATTTAATCGACCTAACAGAATAAAGAAGAATCAAAATTTCCCCCCAAATGGTTCCTGATTTATTGAAAAATCTATCTTTTTCTATTGATTAAAAAAGCTGCCCTTCCTTCCTTTATGGAATCAGGCAGCCAATCAGCAATAGGCTAATGATATCTGACTCTACTAGAAGAAAGGTGCATATTCTTTCAGCTGACTTGGCAGATCCTTCTTTGAGCATGAATGGCTCATACTGGACTGTTTTATCCCTTTGTTTGAGGCCTCAGGGTCTCAGCTCCAGGTCTGAATCAAAACTGCTTTTTTCCCAATGTCGATGTCCCCAATTTGGATATTACTGTAAGGTTGTTTCCTGCTTTCTCTTTCTTTCTACCTCATTGTTTGGGCTATTCAAGCAGAAGGTTTTTTGGATCTTTCCTTCCTTGCTACTCACCACTGTAGAGATATAGCCAAAGAATTACGGAGTTCAAATGAGAGACGAGGAGAAGCTATGGAAATCTTCAGAGCAGGGTCCCTGACCATAGGTCCCCGCTTCCCACTGAAAGCCCAGAGTCTGTTTGTACCTCTCCCACCCACCATGCCTTGAGCTGTTTTGGTTTTGCCTCTGGGGGACACCAAGGTAGAGAGTTCAATGTTTCTTTGCTTGGGAGGACAAGTGGCAGCGCCAAAGCCCTCCTGGGTTGGATGACATGAGGCACCCTTGGCCTCTGTCCTTTCCAACAAGGAGCCCCTTAGGGGAATTTCTCAAATATTACCCCTCTATGGTACCTCAGTTCCAGTTCTGCATTCAACAGATATTTGTGAAGCAACTGTAATGTACCTGAGACTGATCTAGGTGTTGGAAATAGAGTAGAAGATAAGCCAAACGTCCTGAATTCATGGAGCTGATATTGCATCAGGTGTTTCTTTTACTGCTCTCTAGATTAGAGGTAGGGATTCACACACCTTTACTGCCGCTCTCCCCATGCACCTTGCTACTGGATTATGCTTTCCCAAGGCCAGGCACCTGGTTATTACTGATCTTTGGTTTCCCATTTGCATCCCAGCATACACCAAGGAGCCAGCTTTCCTGTTGAATTAAAATCATTGAATAATGCTCCCTTTCATATGGATTTCATCTTTGTTCTGAAACCCAACCTGTGGCTCCAGGGAATTAATAATTATGCTATAAAGAAAGACCTTAAAACAGGGCTTCTCAACCTTGGAACTGTTGACATTTTGGGGAGATAATTCTTTTTTTTTATTTTTTATTTTTGAGACAGAGTCTTGCTCTGTCACACAGGCTGGAATGCAGTGGCGCAATCTTGGCTCACTGCAAGCTCCGCCTCCTGGGTTCACACCATTCTCCTGCCTCAGCCTCCCGAGTAGCTGGGACTACAGGTGCCCACCACCACACCCAGCTAATTTATTTTTGTATTTTTAGTAGAAATGGGGTTTCACTGTGTTAACCAGGATGGTCTTGATCTTGGGGAGGTAATTCTTAATTCAATGTTGTTGGGGGGCTGTCCTGTGAATTGTAGAGTGTTTAATAGTATTCTTGGCCTCTGTTCACTAGGGGCCAATAGCAACTTCCCCTTTGCCACCCTTCCCACCACTGAGACAGTTGTAATAATCAGAAATGTCTCCAGATATCACCGACTATCCCCTGTGGGACAAGTTTGCTCTGGCTGGGAACCACTGTGGTAACAACTTGTGGTGAATTAAATATGGCCACAAGTTGACTCTCCACTCCTTGAGATGTAAGAGGACCTTTGTCTCCTCCAATCTGGATGGGCTCTGTGATCACTTTCAGTAGAAGGAAACTGCAAAGGGGATGCCAGGCTTGTTCCCGAGCCCAGGCCTTAAGTGAATAATACTTCACTTTAGAGCTGGAGCTCTTGGCCACTGCTTAAGAAGTCTGCTTACCCTGAGGCTGCCATGCAGTGAGAGTCCAAGGCAGGTGGAGAGACTCTGGAAGATTGTGTGTGTGTGTGTGTGTGTGTGTGTGAGTGAGACACACACACACACACACACCCCAAAGAGCAATTTGGCACCATCTTGGGAATGGAGCCTCTATCTCCAGTGCCCCAGATAAGAAGCTGTGTGGATCAGAGATGAACCACCTGGAAATCTAGATGTGCACTTCCTGAATTCTCAGTCAACAAAACTATAGTAAAACAGGTTGTTTTAAGTCCCTGAGTTCTGGGATAGTTTGTACACAACAACAGATAACAGGAACAAAATTCTTTTTGAAGGTAAAGCACTTCAACCACTGATTATTTACCATGTATACATCACTGATTTAGGTCATCAGCATAATTTTCATAAGCAAAGAGCTCATGGACATCAGATACTCTTTGTAATACTGTAATTTCTCCTGTTTCTAACACATAATCTTCATGTTATTCTTTCATTCATCATCTCCCTATTTGGTTGAAAACATGAAATGCAGAATTTTGAAGTACTTTCTTCTTCCTACTAATATTATTTAGCTTTTACATTAAAAATAGTTAATCACTTGCTAATTCAGAATTTAGGAGACTGTTAAAACAACCTTCTAAAGTATGCAGATCTATCTTTCTCAATTAGCGTGTGATAATAATACAATAAATTGAAAGAGAACTTTTTATTTTATTCTCATTACATTCAGATATAGTTCACTGAAAGATCTATTTGTTTAGGGAATTATTTTGTTCTGAGTCAGTAAGTGAATATAATTAGGGGAAAATAAAATATGCCAAAGACAAAGAATATGAAATTGTGGCTTTTCAAATGCCACTTTCATTTTTATTTTTTCTTCTAACTTGAGTGATGATATTGTGAAACCATGTTACATTACACTTTAGGTATCTGTAATGACCTAGCAAAATAAACAATAAATAAATCAAGGTGGAAAATCTATTTAGGACTGTGCCATGAGGGATGCTGAATAAAGCACAGGTAGCTGGCTGAGGGGCCTCACACGCCTTCTCAGGATCTTTGTTTGTTTTTTTCCTGGAGAATAGTGGAGTTCATTCCTGATACATGTAACTAAAATTTTAGGTTGAGATAGTCTCAATTTTCAGCAAATACAAACTACATTAGAGTTGGCTTCAACTATAATGAAAAAATAGGTGAGAAAGAGCATCTTACTAAAAAAACCCCACAATTTATTTAAGTACTATATGCTATATGCAAATGTATATTTATATTTACACAAGTAATATAGTAACTGATGCACATTCTTTCATTTAATCCTCAATCCAATAGCGTAGTTTTCATCAGCCCTATTTTATAAATGCAAAGAAAAAAACAGACTCTAAGAAGTTAAGTCATCGATCCAAAATTATGGAGTTAATAAATGGAAAATCCAGACTTTGGATCCTGGTTCTTTGGATTCCAAAGCCCATGCCTGTCCCAGCTTCTCTTCTCCCAGCCCTCTTAGAGGAGGATTGTTTTTGTTTGTGTCACTCGGGATGGAAACGTTGCTAATCCTTCATAGTGGGTTGGGGTACAGCACAGTCAGTATTTCATCACTTGTCATCAAGCATGTGCAAGTAGGTGAAGATGGGAGAAGGTGGTTAAGATACTCCTACTAGTAAAGCCATCACAGCTGCTATGGGTTCCTGGGTTAAGTGCTAACACGTAAACTCATGGGCTGGTTAACTTGTTTGGTATCCTGGCCTTTGAGAATCATCTGTACTGAGAACAAGCAGCCAGCTGGAGGAGTGAGCTCCAGTAGTCCCAGGTGTGATTCTCAACCCTGGCTGCACTCTCTGACCACCTGCGGAATTTGGAAAGAGCCAGAATCCTGGCCCCAGACATGCTAATTCAACTGCTGTGTGTTGGGGTCCCAGATATTGGTGATTTTTTAAATATCTATTTTCAAAAGGAATGCCATTAGTTTGGAATTCTCTAGTTGCTTGAGTTTCCTTTCCCTCTTCTGGTAGATATATTCAATGCAGTAACAGTATTTATTCCGTATCCCAGACTGTCTTCTCCATTGTAGGTAAGATTGGTGTGTACTGACCTCTCAACAATTATTTGTTCTTGTGTGGTAACATGACATTTGGGTGACTTTCCTTCCTGTTTTCCAGTCTCATGAATGACAATATCATCACTTCAGTAATAAAGTCCATGTGAGCCTCTGCCGTGCCAGGGCTGCAGGGGAACTTGAATCTAATTCCATTCACACCAGGCATTTGCATTTGCCCCTCAAGCTGCAGAAGGGACCGCTCCCTGCCAGCCAGTGGCCTTGCCATCTCACACGTTCCTGGGTGTGACTGCTGTGATCATGCATTTCCAACATTTGCTCCCAGATGATCCTTCAGAGTTTCATTGTCCTTTTTAACCTAGAACTATTCATATAAAATGCAATCTAAGGAAGGCTCCTGCCCTTCTTACCTTCTGTGCATTTTTCTGCCATATGCAGGCAGCAGTAGCCTTCAGTGCTCCAGCCCTGAACCCTGAGATCTGCTGAGGGCTCATGGCCTGGGGGAAGAGGGAGAGGTGTGACACCTTAGCTTTGTCCTAATGATCCCCCACCCTGCTTCCCACAGAGCCCTCCCGGCTCTATACAGACTCTAAATGCCCCAGTTTACACACCTCACATTAGACTCATGTTTTCATGAGCAGCTTTTGATACAGCCTTAGGTTTTTTAAAAAAATGGCCCTCATACACAGGCAAGGGAAACAGGTTCTTGGATTTTTCTGTGATGAATCTCTCTGGCCACAGATCTCTTTTGGAATAATGTTTCTTAATTGCAAAACACTGTTTATAAAGGAAACCAATTATATTACAATGCAGTTATCTAAGTATTAAAAATAAATTTGTGATACACTGACAAGTGTTTTATTAATAAATGACATCTAGTGCATCAATGACTAAAGTAATTTAGAAATAGTGATAAGCATGAGAGATTTGCAACAATTGTGATGAAAAATGAACATATAATTGTGTCCTCTCAGGGACAAAGGTGCAGTCCTGTGTACTTTGGTGGGTTGGTCTCATTCATAATTGAGGGAGATGCTAACGTTTAGTTAGCGGTGAGTGAAAATAAAGACATAATGTTTTTCCCATCCAAGGGCCCACTGAGTCCTCCCCACAGCTTCTTTAGGTATTTCCAAAAGGGAGTTTCGTGGTCTGCTGATAGGTGTTAGGATTTAGTAGAGCGCTGCGGTTAGGGATGCTTGGAACATGCTCTGTTGAACAGAATAAAGCAAGTTTCTTTATTGCAGAACTTTTAAGATCCTTCAAGTCTACCCTGAATCTCCAAGGTGGCTGTTTTTGAACACTACTACCAGGAAACTCTTTTTAGAGGAGCAGGTAGTGAAAGCAGGACTCACTTTGGAAAATGCTCTCCTAGGTGACCCACAAGGGAGACAGCTGGACATTCCTGACTGAGTGCCACCGAGTCCCATTGAAGGACCTTGTCGTCAGTGTCATTCTCCCATCACGGAGACATGGGTACGCCTTGGGGAAGGTTTTCTGGGAGTACAGCAATAAACTCCCATACATTTCTGGAAGGTACAGTACACCTTAGGCTGGCTGTGTCTACATTTGGTAACCTAGGACCCTGTAGCGATCAAGTCTGGCTTTTTTTTTTTTTTTTGAGACGGAGTCTCACTCTGTTGCCCAGGCTGGAGTGCAGTGGCGCGATCTCGGCTCACTGCAAGCTCCACCTCCCAGGTCCACGCCATTCTCCTGCCTCAGCCTCCCGAGTAGCTGGGACTACAGGCGCCCGCCACCATGCCCGGCTAATTTTATGTATTTTTAGTAGAGATAGGGTTTCACCGTGTTAGCCAGGATGGTCTCGATCTCTTGACCTCGAGATCTGCCCACCTCGGCCTCCCAAAGTGCTGGGATTACAGGCGTGAGCCACTGTGCCCAGCCCCTCAAGTCTGGCTTTTAGGAGTGATTTAGGATTCTCAAAGAGAGAGGAGAGAAGCTGGCTGTTTCTCGGCACCCAACCACTAACCTTCCTCCAGCCACACAGCTGGCACCTCCACCCTGCTATCCCTGACATCATCAGCTTTTCTTGCAAAGACTTCAGTGAAACCAAAGGCACATCCTTCTCATAGGGTGTTGACGTTTTCTCTAAATCCTTCTTACTCAAAGGCAAATTTGAAATTGTTTTACTTATAGTGGGGATACAGGTTTAATGATAAATGCCTCATAGTGGGCATATGTTTCAGGCCAGGTGCTATGCTCAGAGTTCACACCTGCTTGATACTGTGAGGACTGGGCTACAGATTCTAAACCACACTCTCCATAGAGGACATGGCAGGTGAGCGGCCGGCTTCTGTGGGTCTGGGCCTGGTGGGTTAGTGTGGGCTGCATGGCCCCAAGGCTGGGAGCTGTGTTGGGATCTGGTGGCAGGGGGTTTATCTGACAACCTCATTATTCTATGTCTCCTCTGTGTGTGGAGGAATGGGATGCAGCAAGGAGGCCAGGCTGGAGTTCTGTGGAGTGTAAAATCCTGGATGTCCTCTCAGCCTGTCTCCTTGAGAGGACCTGCTGCCTGCCCTTCTGGAGCACATCATTCTCTTCTTGGATGACCAAAGAAATCATTCAAGAGTGAAATGAAAACTCCTTATCTCCTTATAGGATCTGAGCTCAGTGATGAGAAGTGGAAGGACAATAATTGACCAATCACACATTTAAATGAATAAATTAGGCCGTTGGTGTTCAGCAGCAATTTCATGCCATAATTGACAATAAATAGCAATTTTGAAAATCATCCTGCAATGTACACTCAGCCACAGCAACCCAAAACCCAGGGGGGCTGCCACCACATATGTGTGCCACAGCACCTGTATATCCCAGTAAGGTTAGAAGAAGGTGTTCAATGTCAGAGCCAGCATTCCCAAAGTCCCCATCCCCTTCTGCACTGATGGAAGAGACCACTCTGGCTTTCCCAGGCCAGGATTAAAATCAGCTGGACAAGCATCTTCCCACTGGAACCATCCAAGTACAGAAGCCAGAGGGTCAAGATAACCCCTGCTTCAATGCTGCTATTGTTTTCCAGAACTACATCTCCATTGCTGAAAATACAGCCTCCCTTTTACCTACCACAAATCCACCAATTCTACAAACTCAATGCTTTCACATCCTTCCAGATTTCCTCTCTGCACTTAATGATTTTTTTTCTTGTTTGAAGTTTGAAAACTTTAAAGCATGAGAGAATGTATCTAAAACTCAGAAAAATTTTATTGTTAATTGACACACCCCCAAATATATGAGAAAGATAAGTTGACGTGTGTTTCATGTCTAAATATTTTCTCTTAAAGATGTGGCATACATTAACTTGCTTCACTGTAGTAACCATTATAGTATCTTTAGGTATCCCATAACATCATGTTGTAAAATCTCAAATATACACAATAAAATTTATTTTTAAAAGGAGGTATTTTATCATATATGCATCAGAAAAGCAATCTGAAGCTCTTTTATTACACAGTTCTGATGGAAAATGCTTCTTATTTTCTTCAGAAAAGACCAGTACTTTAAAATTGTGTATTGATTTTACAAAGATATACTTATTGGACACCTACTCTAAGCCAGGCACTGTTTTAGGCATTTGGATACAGAGATGTGCTTAGTACAGCCCTGCTTTTGAGAATAGAACAATGGAATAATTTCTATGTTGTGAAAGAAATATGTTAATCCAGGTGGCTAGAATTTTAGAAAAGATTGAAATATAATGTTAAGTAATTGTAGTTATCTGAAAGAGATTATCTGAGGAAAGAAACATTAAATTCTTAGAAATTATTTTATAATCTTATTTTGACCAAGATGATTGAAACAAAAGTTAATACAATATTTATTGCCCATACTTGAATGTGTGCCCCATTACATAACACATCTAAGAGTATTAAATGTGAATGTAAATATAATAGAATCAAGTTCAAATGTTTTATTATAATAATGAGCTAAGTATTTGAACATGATTGTGGAATTCTCTGTGTGTTTATGTGTGCTTGTGTATGCATATTTGTTGGAGATTTGTGTACAAGCTTTAATAAATATGAATTTAAGGTTTAGGCTTTTATCCAGGAAATGTATTACAAAGACTCTGGAGAAAAAGCAAGTTGATCATTTAATGAAAAACTTGGAAGATTCAATGAAAACTAAGCCTAAGCTATGTGCTGCCAGAGGTTTTCCTAAATTCTTCAGAGCTTATTTTAGCTTCAGGTATTTAAAAGTCAACACTGTTTTGATTTAAAGGTTTAAAGAGCTTTGAGTTTTCTAGCGGAAATTTAAATAATTTGAGGAGAGGCAGGCCAGTTAATCATAGATGTGAATTCAGTTGAAAAACTTGATTCAATTTTTAAAAAATATCATCATAGCAGAAGTTGAAAAGCATTTCATTCACATTACCTACCACTGATGTTTAAATTTAGTCTTCAAATACCTTTTGTAGATCAAAGGTTGACAACTGATGTACCTTGGAAACTCTGCTGAGTGAAGTAAAAATGTGCACACACCCTTCGTGATCTCTTACTCAGCTAACACACACACACACACACATTTTGCATAGGCCTCTTGGGTTGCTGCTTCCCAAATACATCAGTGTGGAGTGGTGGCATCGCAGATCGGCTCTGGTAGAAACCCTGTGTTATGGGAGGGGAGAGGCAGAGCTTTGGTGGACGGAATATCACACAATGATGGAGGAACAGGCAAAAGAGTAAAGAGGGCGTGCTCAAAGCCAATACTGGGATAAACCCCCGTTTCTTGGCACAGTGGGGTGGAGTCTGAAATATCTACTCCTGGCATTTAGAATTTAAACCTCAGGTGGAAGAGGAGGACATCCTGGAGGCTCCTGTAGTATAATGGAAAAAACCCTAAACAGAAAGGTCTGGAAATCTGAGTCTGTCCCTGTGAAGACCCTTGTAGAGGGTTGCAGGAGTGGCAGTTGATTGGAAGAGGAAGGAGACTCTTGGGGATCACAATTTAACTCCCTTCTTTCCCTTCCAGCAGCACCCGCTGGGGATACCACCAATCCCTGTTCCACCATTTACTCATTGATGGGTCCTTGAGCAAACCATTGCCCTTTCCAGCCTCAGAATTCTCCCCATGGGTCTTGTCCAATGCACCATGTTGTGACAGAGCCATATTAAGCCATTTATAGAAAGTGATCTGCTTTCAATGACTATGAACATTTTGTGCATGAATGCATGTGACCTATATTTGCTTTTTATTAAACCTTGGTTTTCTACTCTACTCGCTGTACATCCTCCTCATTATTTTATGACACTAAATGTAAGTAGGAAAGTAAGAGAGACAATAGAATAATTATAACTTAATTATCTACATGAAATTCCTTATTTTCCTTAATTGTCTACTTTAAGCCAAAGCATTTCCAGGACCCAAATGTTCGAGGCAAATATGACTTCACTTTTGTGTTGTAGGTCAAATCAGAAAGGCAGCTGGATTTCCCAGCGAAACAGTGCACTCTGGATGAGTTCCTTCTAATTTGCCTAGTGCCTTGGAAATGCTACTCACCCTGTACAATATGCCGGCCTCTCGCTTTTCCAGTGAGGGCATAGTTAACCTATTTCACCTGATTGTTGTAGGAAAATGAGTAAGATCTTCATTGCTTAGTTATACGTGAGAAGCTTTCTAAGTACCTGGTGATAACGGTGATTTTGACAACGGTTGGATAGGAGGCACCTCAGTGGGAAGTGGTTTTTCTGATGTCTTACTTCTTATGTCTTCTCAGGCTTGCCTTGGCTCCTGCAGGACCAGATACTGTGGGGGGTGGGCGGGGGGGGGGTGGGCAGAAGCCATTGTACTAAAGGGTACACTGCATTTGTGTGGTGCAGGAATGAGATCTGCGATCCTGCTGCAATGGCAATTAGCACTGGGCACCTGGGAGGAAGACCACACTCAGAGGCTGTAGACTTGGACTGCAATCAGCCATGGCTCAGTCATCAACTGCATTCTCCCAAAGTCTCTGGGGAGAGTGCATGCAGGTGCATAGGCGGGGGTGATATTAAAATATTTAACAACCCGCAAAGCAGGGAAATGGGCATGGCCAGGCAGCATTGAGGGAAAGTGATAGGGCCCTGGAAAGCAGTCAGGGTGGCTGGGGCAGTGGGAATGGGGACTGGGACAGAGCACTGGGGAGGGCTGAGAAGTGGCCATTTACCAACCAAAGCAAGATGATTTCAATGTTTTATTAACTGGTGCAGCTGTACTAATTTGAGATGTCTGCCCTACAGAAAGATCTGATTTTGATCATAGCCAAGATATTGGCCTTGGAAAATTCGTTTACCTCTCTGACTTGCAGTGCTTTCTTCTGGAAAGTAGGGATGTTAGTAACACTTTGTAATGTTGCCCTGAGGATTAAATGAGATAATGTATGAAAAGTGCTGAGCCTAGTGCCTGGCCTGCAGAAAGTGTTCAATAAATGGCAGCTGTTGTATTATCCTGGTTATATGCTTTCTGTCTGTTGTGATTGATATTTTAAAGGATTTTAAATGGAAACAGCTTGGTGTGTATTGGGTCTTTTCTGGAAAAGCTTAAACATTGCTGTTTGGATTTCATTTGTGCGTAAACTTCTGCTTAAATTTTATGATAATCTTAAAAACACAGATAAGAAAAAATGCAAAAATGATGCTTTCATTTGCCTTACTGGTATTACCATAACTAAATAGTAACAGTGTCACAGATTTAAGAATTTCTCAGATACAGAGAAAGTCTTGCCGTATGCAACTTAAAAACAATTTCTTAATTCTTTTCACGTTGTTAGGAGCACCGTGACTGAATCATAGGTGTGTCTAGAGGCTTTTTTGTTATCCTGCTTTGGTTAAGGTCATTGAAAAGGATAAATAAAATGAACTCAGATGAGAATGAATCTTATTGATGATTGCCTTAATCTTAACAAAATGCCTTGGAACATTCAGGGTGCAGGCACTGGGCAGAGAAATGTTATGAAATATTGTATGAATAGAATTATTTGAATACCAAAATAAGCTCACTTTTAAAGCAAATAAATTTTTTCAATTTTTTAGTTTGTAAAATTTCTTTTTCATATATTTACTTAAATTGCTGCAGGCATGGTGTGTGTTGCACAGAGGTGTGTGTTTGTTGAAGTGTATGCTTCTTTAAATAAACAGTTTTATTGAGATATAATTCACATACTATATAATTTATCCATTTAAAGTATGCAATTTCATGGTTTGTAGTATATTCACAGAGTTGTACAATAATCACTATGATCGGTTTTGAACATTTTCATCACCCCAAAAAGTGAGTTTCATTTTCACATATTTTTGAGTTTGCTATATTTCTTTTATATCTAATTTCATTCCAATGTGTTCAGAGAACGTAATTTGTCTGACTCTAATCCACTAAATTTTCTGAGGATTGTCGTATGGCCTACTATATGGCTTAGCTTGGAGAATGTTTCATGCGCACTTTGGAAGAATACATATTCTGTTGTGTTGTGGGTGTTAGCAAACTCCACCCAACAATCGTCTAGTTAGTTTGCAGTGTTGTTCAAGTCTTCAGTTTCCTTGCAGATCTTCCGCCTAGTTATCCCATCTATTACCAAAAAGGGGATATTAAAGTCTCCAATTACTATTGTTGAATTTTCTATTTCTCTCTCCCATTCTGCTGGTTTTTGCTGTGTGCATTTGAGGATTTGCTTTGAGATACTGCAGGGGAGCCCAGCAGGCAGTGAACCCTGTGGTCCCGGCAGTGCCCTTCAGGGGTGGAGTTTCCACCTTGCTGAGCTGGGTGTAGCTCAAATGCGAAACCTGGCTGTTCTTA
Source organism: Pongo pygmaeus (assembly GCF_028885625.2). NCBI lineage: Eukaryota > Metazoa > Chordata > Mammalia > Primates > Hominidae > Pongo > Pongo pygmaeus. The sequence goes on along the minus strand of NC_072390.2, from coordinate 89,132,464 downwards.
TGAAGAGTGACTAGATTTTCTTGAATACATGTTTTTCTATTTGCTGTATGCCCTGAGGACATTTACAGAGATTAAATTTTTAGGAAATAAATTTCACTAACTATAATTGTTTTGTTGGGAAGAAGGTACATGATCCTCATGCCACTATTCTGCAAGTTTCCTCTCTATACGTTCTTTTAAATTATTAAAAAGCAACAACACAACCCACAGGTGTAAGTGGTGATTTGGAGCACAAAGCTCAAATGTTACCATAAGACCTAAAATTTATGATGCTTGTAAAATAGTTGTTGCTAAAACTTTTTTTTTTTTTTCTCCTCATTACACGGCACCATATGTACAAAGAAACTGAAGCATACAGTCGTGGGCCTCGGAAGCTTCCATAACAAAACCGTTCTTTAATAGGCACTAAATGAGGTTCTTGCTGAGTGATTACCTAAATAACTGAATACCTAAAAGGGAGTTCTGTCTTGTTTCCAGACTATAAGATACAAGTCTAATTATACTTTGGAAAGGAACTTACTAGAAATCTTGATTCCCAGGAATTCTGAGAATTTTAAGAGACTGTTGCAACTGCTAAAGTTAATTTAATGTAATCTATCTATCTATCTATATCTAATCTATTTTTTTTTTGCTGAGATAAACATTCTTGCTTTTTTTAGTGACATATTTTCAAACACATTTGACTTTATCTTGTGATTTTAACTATTGTTTTTTAATTTCCCAAAATAGTATTGTATAGCATTATTATCTAATTCATTCCGTATATCTTTATTTATGTATCTCATTTAGGTAAAAATATTAGGTTGGTGCAAAAGTAATGGTGGTTTTGTCATTACTTTTGCACCAACCTAAGAAATGGTTCTGAAGGCCGCTTCTGATAACAAGATGAGTTCTGGCATCCTGACCTGACCTCCTGAGCTCTGTGTGCAACTTCATGTTCATTGTGTCTTTACCCCAATTTGTTGCCCAGATTTTTCTCTTTGTTACTAATATGTGTGTTGCTACTGATGCACTCTTCGTTTGTTGTTTGGCTGTTTGCTTGCTGTTCCGAGACCACTTCTCAATCAATCTCATATCTCCCCCCTCATTTTTGTGTATGTGTTTCTTAACATTTGCATGTGAAATAGTGGCCCTATCACAGTGACCCTACAGAAAGCTCTCTAGAAGGTATGATTCCTGTCAATATAGGCTGCATCTGTGATTTATACTCTTTGAATATGATTAGCCATTGGCTTTATAGAGTATGAATAATTAATAAATTGATGTAACACTTGTGATTATTATTTCCCCGGCCTTTGTGTTATCGTTTGCATTTAGGAAGAAGCTGGTCTTATCTATTTTTGTCAAATGGCTTGTGCTAAGCTTTAAAATGTAGGTTGTTTCAAATCGTTCTGAAATATCACAAATCTTATGTAGGCAAATATGTATTTTCTGTTTTAAAGTATATACACAATTTTAAGAAACATTTTTTTCATTTTACAATAGTTTCTTACACATTTTACAATAGTTTCTTACAATAGTTTCATAACCTGTGATACTTTAACACCATGCAACATTTGAACCTTCATTCATTTTATTGTTATTCATATGGTATTTACTAAGCACCAGTAAATACTGTGCACTTATTGAGTATTTACTCCAAGCCCCATATACTCAGCTCATATATATGACCCCATTTATAATTGCAAAGGTATATTATTTAGACACAATTGTTGCCTATTTATTGATGAATCTACCTGTTTAAATCCATAATCTCCCCTTGGTGATTATAAAGACTGTATAACAAGGGTGGAAGGAGTATTTGTAATGTATTTTAAAATTCTAGTTTATAAATTCCTTTTTAGTTACTTAAGAATAAAAATCACTTTCTTTTTTTTTTTGAAAGTTTGTATCTACACCCTTTCTTCACATTTATAGGCAACAGAAAGAAGTTCTTCACAGGAAGTGACTTGAATTTAATTTGCCATGGACTTCTTCAGCTGGATACTAGAAGTAAGGGCTTGTGTCAAATCATGGGGATGGGGGAGCTTATGTATGAAGGTGCTGCACAGGCCAGGAACATACATTTGAAAATGAATTTTTTGGCCCACATTGTAAGTTTAGTGGGGCAGCCTATTTTCAGGAGAAAATTCATCACAAAGAGTGCTTGAGAACATTTGTCCTGAAGAGCAGACATTTTGAAAATGTGGAGACTAAATGAAGAAAGCTGGGAAAATGGAAACCCTTGTAATATTTGTATTCACAGATCCATTCATTCTGTACTGATCCTGCACTGAGTGCCGGAAAGTGCTGAGGCCCGATAACAAGGGCAGAACACTTGGCCTCAGAGAGTACACAGCATCTGGCAGAGAAAGAGATATACCACGAATGGGGTGGTTTCGGAGGTTAAGGAAAACTCCCTCCCCCCACACACTGGGGGCACTGAAGAAATGAAGAACACGATGCATCCACTCTCAAGCAGAGATTCAGAAAAAAGCTAAAGGAGTTGACTTGCTTGAGTGTATGCACCTGGGAGGAAGGTGTGTAAGGTTATGTAAGATGGAGCCAATTTTATCCTGTGTGATACTAGGAAAAGAATGGAAAGCCACACCGCAGAGGGTCTAAATTGAGCACATTGCGGTCAGTGTTCAGCCTGAGCTGAGAAAAGAAACCAGGCTCCCCATGGGGAGGCAGGAACTTTCTCAGTGATTTTTGAAGTCCATGTAAATAAATAAACAGCTAACATTTATTGAGCACTTGTTATGTGGGCACTCTTCTAAGAGATTTGTGTGCATTGATTTATTTTCATCACAGAACTTGACAGGTGATCATACAGTCTAATGTGTACTGTTGTTTTCCATAGTTTATTGATAAGGAAATTGATTCTATAATATAAGCTGCTATACCATATGTATCATTTCTTTGGCTTCCGGAAGGGGCTGGGTGAAAGTGCTCAATGCTGGCCAATAACAGTGATTGAGAGGCTTATCAACAAAGCACAAAGGCATCAAGACTTGAGGTGAAGAAAGACCTGAGAGAGACTGGGAAGAGGTTGTGGCCAGGGATTGACTTACTAGGATAACATATTTGGGAGTGATTTGTTTCTGAAAGCAGAAGCCCCTTGCTGTTCATGGTTTAATGGGCAAGACAGATAATCAAACATCCACACAAACATAGTAAAATTACAATGATGACAAGTACCACGTGATTTTGTGAGACCTTATGATGGGGCTATGTCGCCTGGTCAGAAGTAGTAGGGCAGGATTCTCTGATGTGGCAATGAGTAAAGCTGAGAAACAGAGCATGAGTCGGAATTGGACAGACAGAAGTGCACAAACAGAGCCCGGAAAGAAGAACACCAAGTGCAGCAGTCTCATGGCAGAGTGTATGCAAACTTCAGGGATGGGAGAGGGCCAGAGAGTATGTGCAGAGATTAGGGGGAGCATTGCGAGGTGGGGCTGCTGAGCAGGCATGCAACGCACAGCATGGAAGGCCTCCTGGGCTGTGCTGAAGTCTTGTCTCTATCTGATGGGCTGTGTGTTGTGAGCATGAAGGTTGCATAGCTGGGTTGCAATTTGAAGAGACCATCCTGGCTACAGGGAAGGCAGTGACTTGGTTATGCGGTGACTTAGAAGATTGGATTGGGTGGGTCCACTGGGGACTCTTGTGCAGAGACATGTTGAGATGGGTGTATCCTCTGAGTCATCCCCAAAAGACTATGCCAAGTAGAAGTTTATTTGGGGTTTAGGTTCTCTCGTTATTATGCATCATTTTATCTATGTTGGGGCTCAGAACCTGGTACCTCAAAATATGGCACCTTGGCATATTGTGAGAAATTGAGAAAACTGCAGAAGCCAAAGGGTCACTGTGACCTTCCCCAACATTTCTTTTTTTTTTTTTTGAGACGGAGTCTTGCTCTGTCGCCCAGACTGGAGTGCAGTGGCGCGATCTCGGCTCACTGCAAGCTCCGCCTCCTGGGTTCATGCCATTCTCCTGCCTCAGCCTCCCGAGTAGCTGGGACTACAGGCGCCCACCACCACACCTGGCTATTCTTCTTGTATTTGTAGTAGAGACAGAGTTTCACCGTGTTAGCCAGGATGGTCTCGATCTCCTGACCTTGTGATCTGCCCGCCTCGGCCTCCCAAAGTTCTGGGATTACAGGTGTGAGCCACTGAGCCCGGCCTCCCCAACATTTCTGCGTGAGAACTGGCCATGAAGGAGTTCTCTGACCTATCTCCCCTGAAGACAGGTCATAAGACCCTCTTGTGTCCTGCCCTGGACCTGGAGGCCAAGAGGAATTGACCAGGCGGGCCTTGCTGTGTCCCCCACCCCAAGTTTGTTACCATTAGATCACAGCCTTTTTTGTCCAGTTGTACTTCTAGATGACTTTCCACTCCATCAAACCTATGCACAAAAACACAGTTTCCCTGGATTTTATTTCTTCATTTCTGAGGACTCTTGTGTCATGTAAAACTGGTTAAACAAATTTGTTAAGCATTTTTCTTGTTAATCTTTTGTTATTGGGGTGTCAGCCATAGCCCTTGTGATAAGTGAGGAAAATATATTACTTTTTTTCTCCTACATCTACAAAGTACCAGAATACAGGGAGAGTCAGACAAGACTAAACGTTATTACTTAATGAGGCTCTAAGTATTACAGAAGTCTCACAAAAGCTGATTATTATTCCTACAAGTTAGATAATTCATTCATAGGCAGGAAATTCATCTTAATACTGGGATCATTTTCTCAGAGAATTTGAGAAAAAGAGGACTGAGGTCTTCTTTCTCAGAGAATTTAGAAAAAAAAAGACTGTTTGATTTATGTTTTACAAACTTCAGTATAAAGGTTATATGAGTATCATTTTAAACTCACTACTCATTCAATCTTACCTCCTTTTGGACTTCAGTTTATGGTAATGCTAATTTTAAACTAAGCCTATAATGACTGCAACCGTCTTCAGTTAGGCCATTTAATAAAAATAAAACTACTTTATAGGTGTCCTTTTCTCTCTAGTCGTGATTCTTGGCTTTTTATGTATTCTCACTTGTAATGGAAAGAAATGCCCCATTAAAGTTCAGCAACTTACAACGTGCCATTTAATTTTCTCTGTTTAATAACCTGTGTGTCGACAACTCCCAGAGAGTTTGTCAGCCTCTGAGGGCAGTGTGGAGGCTAAAGAGACAAACAACAATGGCCTCAGGTTTGGTGATGTGTGCATCACAGAGTTTCTGAAAAATGGTACCTGCACCTACACGTGGGTTAAAAGTTGAAATAAATCCTTGGGTGAATGAGATGATACAGTGCATCATGGCAGATCTTGCAAAACGTTTAATCTAACAGTGTGTTTCAAGTAAAAACTGCCCTGCAATTGAGGGCAATTATTTGTGTTACAATAAATCTAAAATCAAAGTCGTTCATTAAATAAAAACAAACAGAAAACCCTTAAGAACACAAAACATCACCCTTTCAAAGTTGATCTGTCCTGACAGATCCATTATGTTTAGAGATTTTTTCAGGGCTTTCTTGGTTTTGCTTACAGTACATGATAGTTCCAAAGACCATTGTGAGAACACTTAGAGGGGTCAGTGTTGATAGTTCCAAAGACCACTGTGAGAACACATAGAGGGGTCAATGTTGATAGTTCCAAAGACCACTGTGAGAACACTTAGAGGGGTCAATGTTGATAGTTCCAGAGACCAGTGTGAGAACACTTAGAGGGGTCAATGTTGATAGTTCCAAAGACCACTGTGAGAACACTTAGAGGGGTCAATGTGGTGTGAAGAAATGGACTCAGGGTAGGGATGTTCACAGCAGTAGAATGTGCTGTAGTTGGAGAAAATCTCTGTATGATGGTATCCAACTTTCACAGAAACAAATATGCCTCATTGACTATGGTTACATCCCAAATAATACATTTTCACTCTAACTTTAAGACAAATTCATTGATGTTTCCTGCCTGTGGACTATTGGTAATATACACAAAGTAATAAAATTCTGATTATATCAGGAGGAAAGGCTACACTTGATGGACAGAGAAGTTCATTCCTTCAGTAAATGTGAGCACCTATTGGCCAGGTACAATGGAAAGTCCTTAGAAGAGAGCAGAAAATAGGTTATAATTCTTACTTTTAAGGAGTGTATAGTCTAGTGGAAGAGACTGACCATTAAAATAGCAACTACATACTATATATAATAAACACTACTCTATGTTAAAATAGAGAACCAATATGAGGGACACCTATAAAGACAGCTTTCCTGGAGGAATTCACTTCTTTTTAAAATTTTCTTTAATTTTAATTTTTGTGGATACATAGTAGGTGCAGGAAGTCACTTCTAAGCTGAGTAAGAGTCAGCCTGGGAAAGGTGAAAATGGGGCTATTTCCTCAAATAGAGGAAATAGCATGTAGTAACCCCGGTGGTATGGTGATATCTGGGAAGTAACATGTTCACTGCAGCACACAGAATAAAGGACTTAGGGCAGGAACATCAGGCTTAGGAAAAGACCCCTCAGTGGCACAGGCTCCTACCTGTTTTAAGGTTCAGCCATGATTAGCCCCTGTGCTCGATGGGACAATGCAGTCATGGCCGTGGGATTCCAGCAGATTAGGGCGGGGGATAACAATCGGGTCTGACACTTCTCAGGGGAGCTACCTGGGCTTCCTAATGCCCTTTTCCCTCCTAGAGATTGCAGACTTGGTGCTTCTGCACAGAAAATCAGGGTATTTAAAAGGTCCTGGATTGTAAGGTGAAGAGAACACCTCTTTGCCTTAGAGAGCTTATTTTAAAGGAAGAAAAATAATTTCTGTTGTTCACAGTTGTGATTCCTTCAATTTCCTAAACTTTCTGTAATTTATAAGGATTTTCTACAAATTCATTGTTGGATGATCCTCTTTGTTGTTTAAATTAAGGACGGAGAGCAGGGGGCTCATACAGAGACCCATGACATGGCCCTAGCCAGGGAGTGAGCCCTGGAGGCAACTGGCATTGACAAGGGGAGGAAGAATCTTTGACATCATGTTCAGGTCTAAAAGTCAACCACCCCACTGTGAACGGAGAACTTCTGGTGGAGTAGGAGTAAGTCTTCACTGTGGACCAGCTTGTGCTCCTGAGAGGCCTCAGAAAGAATTCCCAGTGGCTTGCGTGAACCCGGGAGGTGGAGGTTTCAGTGAGCCGAGATAATGCCAGTGCACTCCAGCCTGGGCGACAGAACGAGCCTCTGAAAAAAAAAAAAGAATAAAAGGAAGAAAGATGAAAGAAAGAAAGGAAAGAAAGAGAGAGAGAGAAAGAAAGAAAGAAAGAAAGAAAGAAAGAAAGAAAGAAAGAAAGAAAAAAAATTCTCAGTGGCTTTGCTGGCGAAGACGGTGCATGCTGCCTTGGAAGGAAAGCGCAGCTGGAGCTGTCCATGGTGCTTCCCCAAGCCACAGCCTATTCTGCACTTCCCTGGACTTCAGCTCTCAGCCAAGCTGCAAGACATCTTGCCTTCGCCCTTGTTCAGGACCTCCATCACACCCGTCATGTCACTGAGGTTTCTGGTGAAATTATAACCTCATCCTCGGCTCCTCACTTGATTAACTACATTCTCTTCTACTCTGACTCTATTGCTGCAGTTTGAGCTCAGGAGGTTGCATCGTCCTGCTTCAGTCTCCACTTTCAGATTTATTTTCTAATCAAGAGGGAACCCTGTTCTTTTGAGAACAACTCAAATATTCTAGACTTTTCCAATTTCAATGAACATCTGAAAAAAAGTTTCTGTCTATTTGATTGCTAGAGGCTGAAAAGCAGCTCCCCTCGCTGTCCTGATAGTGGATGCTGGGACAGGCCACTTGTGCAAGCTGTTGTCCTCTAAGGCTGCAACATATTTGATTCAAAGTTATACAATGTCATTTGCAACCAGTATATCTAGGCTTTTATTCTATAGTTATACAGAAGTGCCAGTTGGAAGCTTAAAATGCTAGGAATCTCAAATTACTTAAATTTCTGGGTATGCTTCATGACAAATGACCCATCTTTCAATTCCTGATAAAAATCAAAGGGTGCTAGACAATTACAGGTAAATGTTGACTCCTCCCTCTCATAAGAAAACATTTTATGGACATGATGGATGAAATTAAAGGGTGAAATGTGGTCTCTGAGCCAAAACAAGAACTCTGATAATAGTCCTGATTTTTCTGTCTGTTTACAATTAGATCACTTAGAAGTGTCATGTTAGCAATTACCAGCCAAGTTTTAGCATTTCAGAAAATTAAGTGACTTTGTAGGTCTAAATTAGAAACCACCTGTAATATAAAAAGTACTGAATAAAATCTGCTACAGAGTTGAGGCATGACATGTAAAAATACCTCTGTCATATTCAGAGATTAAAACTAAATTATTGGAATAAAAAATTGACAATAATGCAAGGTTTACAACTTTTTTAGTAGGTGGGTGCAAAAGTAATTGAGGTTTTTGCCATTTTACTTTTATCAACAATTGCAAAACCCACAATTAGTTTTGTACCAACCTAATACATGTTCTACCCTGATTGCTCAGATAAATTATGCAGTGTTTATCATTTCTTAAGTCTTTCTAAATGTTCCTTCTTCAGTTTAACACTTACTTGCTACATTTCTGAGCCTCACTGTGCTTTTTCTCAGTTCTCTACCTGCCTCTAATTGTGGAGTAAGATAGTATGTGTAGAAGGAGACATCTCGAGCATTCTGGGAAGATGTCAGTTTGAATGTATTCCTGATGTTTTCCTTTGCTAACTATTCATTATTGACCATCTTTTCCTCGTCAAGTTGGACCTGTCATCATCACAAGAAAAGGCCCCAAAAATATGAGTGAGACTCAGGTCCTGCCAGGACCCAAATATGCCCATTTTTGGCCTGCAGATGAAAAAAAAACAGAGCTCCCTGAAATGAGGGTTGGTGGATGATGGAAACTCTTGGCTTTGGAAGATCTGTGGGTCTCTGAGAAGATGGGTAGAGCTTGCTCATGTGTAAGAATTCATAGAAAGATCTGCCACACTTCTAGAATGCCAAATTGCTGAGTTTGGGCTGGGCTTCTTCTATCCACTCTTCTTAAGGCTATGGAGGCTGGCAGGGAGAGCTACTTCCTCTTGGTACTGAAGCTTACCTGCTGACTGGAAGGAGCTGAAGCTTACCTGCTGGCTGGGAAGACACATTTCTCTGTGTGCACACACACCCTATTAGAGGAGTGATTGCTCTTGTTTAATGTTTCATAGAAGCTTCATCTGAACCCCAGTGAGTACAAACAAACTCACAAATACACAGTAGCAAGGGGAAGAAAGAATGGATGACAAGTGAAATTACAGAAATAATTAGAGCATATAAGGAGATTTATTACAGCACAAAAGATTTTCAGAATTAAAAACATGATCTTGAAAAAACGTAAGCACTATTGAGCACAGAATTACAGCTGGGAGGATTAAGAGGAAGAAATACCTCAAGACACAGAACAAAAATATGAAGAGATGAAAAGGATAGATCCTGAAAATGTAACACATGAATAATTTTAGTTATGGAAAGACTTTCTGAAGGAAATGCAATAACTTAAAAAATAATAGCAGAATATTTCTCTAAGCCAAACTATAATTGGAGTTTGCAAAGGAAAATGCCTTACTGAGATCCATCTGAGACTGATGAAAAGGACACACACCTGAACCTATTCTAGTTAAATTTCTGATGCCCAAGAATAAAGAGGAAATTTTCATATTTTATGACAGAATGAACAGGTTACTTACTTACGAAGAAGAAAAGAAAGACGAAATTTTTCACCTGCAGCTCTGGAAGTTCATCAGATAATATCTACAGATTTCTAAGAAAAAGCTCAATTCCTGTTACAAGAATCCCACATGCATCCAAGATATCATTCAGTTAAAATAAATTTACAGGTTTACTAATATTCAGGTTTCAGAGATTATATCAAACATAAAGCTCACCTGTAGACAATAGTTAAAAAATAGACTCTCATTAAGCAATAAACAAATTACTACAGAGATTTCAGTGTGGGGGAAGATTAAAATGAGAAATTAGTAACAAGTCTTGCTATAGCTATATCCAGTTATTTAAATCTAAATGAACTACAAAATGTGACCAGATCTTGATGTGCTAAATAAGGATTCTGAAAAAGAAGAAACCATAATATAATAAAAATAAAAATTAGTAATAGTCTAAATATAAAAGTATTAAAAACACTAAATTCCATGATCAAAACTTAGGAGTTGGTGTTGAAAGTGATGGAATAGAAGGAAGAAAAGGTATTTCAAAGTTCTCATTTAGGAAAGGGGGAAGTAAAAATGTTCCAAAAATATTATCTTATATGTAGAAAGGGAAGAAAAAGATGGGAGGAAAGACTGTCTAGTGGAGAAAAATGTTTGATGGCTGTTTTTCATATAATACAGAAGAAATGTTGTTGTTTGATTATGAGTTTTATGAGATGAAACTTGTAGGAAAGTGCCAATAGATAAGGGAATTTTTGAAATTAGTAAGGAATTAGGACCTGAATTTTTACTTGATCAAACCAGCAGAAGAAAATCAGAAAGTAAAATTAATACAAGATAGGAGGAATAAAGTCAAATATTAGAAATAAGAGAATGAGAAAATAATTCTAGATAAACAGAAAGAAAAAAGGAGGAGTAAAATATTAATATTAAATAGGGTAAAAATTTTGGATAAAAGTACTAAACATAACAAAGAGGAACATTATACAGTCTTAACATACCTATTCATAAAAAAGAAATGTCACAAACTTACACACATTAATCAGTATAATACTTAAATAATAAAGATCTTTTAGATTGCAATAAGAATTTGATTAAAACAGAAGGAGATTTAATGTATTTCTCTCAATTTCAGGTTTAGTAGGTAAAAAATTACTCAGACCAGAATGAAATTGAATACAATAATCAACAAATTTGAATATCTAGTTTAATCTTTTGATTAAAGATATAGACTTGTTTTCTTCCTTATATATATGAAAACATTAAAAATTTGGTCATACACTGAGTGCAGGAAAATCTTATCAAAATAATCAAGATGATTTGCAGAGTGAATTCTCTAATTATAATCAAATAAAATTATTAATCAATAATAAAATTATAAAATATACTCAACATAAAATCAATGCATAAATTTAGAAAAAAATTAAAAGAGCATGTCACATAAATATATGTGGGATACAGTAAAAATATTGGTCCTACATGCATTGATTAATAAAGAGGACAGGCTATAAATATAGAAATTTATGATCATTTGAAAAATTATAATAGAACAAAGCTAACAAAGGAAAGCAGATGAACAGAATTAACAAAGATAAGAGTTAAACTTTCTGAGAAAAATAAAATTAAAAATCTTGTTTTTTGAAAGGACCAATAAAATACATAAGGCCTTTAAGGAAAAAGATCAAAATTATACAAAATTAAGAAATAGGAAGGAGAAAGAGAAGAAATGAAAATAGTTATAACAGATTACTATGTGGATTCCTTGACAACAAATTTGGAAACCTAGGGAAAATTGGTAATTTTGTAGTAAATAATAAATTCAAATGTTGGACTAAGAAATGTAAGAAATTAATATAGATTTTAGAAGATATTAGAAATATAATTAAATATATTACTTAGAAATCCCAAGAATTGATAATTTCACATCTGAGTTCTATGTAGCACTTAAGAGATAGATAATTTCAAAGTTATTTATATTAGCCTGGATTCTATTTAAAGGTGGAAAGACTTCCAATCTATGTTTTAAAGCCTGTAAAAAAAAAATCCTAAAACACATAGAGGTAGTACAAAGAAAATAGTAAATAGAGATATGAATTTTTTTTGAATGTTGACAAACACAATAAAAAGAATGACATACAATGACCAAATTGAGATCACTTGAAGAATGCAAAGATGGTTCCATATTAGGAAATATATCAACATAATAAATTACAGCAAAAAGTGGAGGAGAAAACCAATATGGTCGTATCATGAGGAATAAAAAAAGTATTTGGTACATTTCAGCAGCCAATAAAAACACTGAGTAAGATACAAATAAATGAAAACTACTTATATACATTGAAGGCTTTCTGCAACAATAATTGTCAATAAGCAAAATGTAAAATCAACCAGGGACAAAATTACATGGTATCGTTATTCAAATTGCTTTGGGGCTTCTATTAAATTTCAAAGGTAAAACAAAGGAAACAATTGTTATAAAGGTTGGAAAATAAAGCACCCTCATGGTAGCATTCTTTATGATCAATTTTCTATTACAGAGGAGGTCAGGGTGAATTCCACATCACATGGCATTGGCTAAGAAATAGACTTGCTGATAAAAAGGAAAACTCAGAGCAGCATCTGTAAAGGAGAGAGACATGCAGTCACCCAAATTCTCACCATGAAGAGCTATGATGGGCCCAAGGCATCTGTTGGACATGCCATGTATTCCATTCCAGTAGAGAGATTCTATGCATCTCTCTTGCTAGAGGTTGAGCATAAGAAAGTAGCTTTGTAGGTGGAAGAATACCCAAGCTGTTTGGAGCCAAGCAGACTGGATGGACAGATATTCCTGGTCATTTCTGGGTGAGCCCAGTTGCCTTGCACCTGTGGATTTTGGTGAAGGTGTGGGGATCTTCACCTGCAGGACACATAGTGACCTCAGCCAGAGGGAATAAGTCTCTCTGAACTGAATTTGAGTTTAGCTGCTCTTGCAGGAGAAGGTGGGGACCAGGGTCTGTTTTGAGTTGGAAGAGCAGCTCCACCTTCTTTGAATAATGGGAAGTAAATGAAATGTTTTATTTGGCTGCAGATAGGATTTTATATAAAGAAAATCTAGAATGCTTGACTTAAATAAGATTATAAATATAAATTAATAGTTTTCTATCTATTAGTAATTACCAGGTAAACATAAAAATGTGAACAATTTAATTCACAATGATAAAAGCTATGAAATATTCAGTAATTGCTCTAACAAAGAATCTATAATATATGAAAAATAATTATAAATTTTTTGAAGGATAGCAATGTTTTGCTCAAGTGCAAACCTTTGATAAAATTATAAAATTTAATCAAATTGATAAAATTTAACCTTGGATAAAATTATTTAATAACATAAAATCATAAAATCCTATAAAATTTTTATAGTATAGATAATTAAATCCTAATTAGAATTACATTTTAATTATATAAAAACTTCCTATAGAAGATAAGTATTTGAGAATAGATAAGAAAACAATACCAAATACTAAAACATACCAGGCAACCTCAAATAGCATGAAAGTTACAGAAAACCATAAATAACCCAGATGTTTGGTAATTTAATATGTGACAATTATTAGTATTTAAGTTCAATCACAAAAAACTTCTTTACTAAATATTGGTAGCTCAAATATAAATTCATCAGGAAGAAAATAAAATAGGTCTCTTACCTCACATACAAAAATAAATTTTAATTCAAGACCTTAATTAAAAACAATACCACTTAAATCTAAAAAGATAAACTAAATAACTAACTGAGGACCTTTTGTTTAAGGAAGACAAGAAATCTACAGCTATAAAAAAAAGATATCACATAAACAATGTAAATAGAAAAATGATGGTTTAAAAAACATTTGCAAACCATGTTCTATTTTTTCTTTAAAACACAAACAACCCAGCTAAGAGAAAAAAGCAATCCAACCGAAATTGTCATATTAAATGTAATTTTTTTGTGTGTGTGTGTTTAGAGAGAGATATATAAAATATGTTTACTAAGTGCTAATGATGGTTCTTTCAGAATGGGGTTATTTTCGGTGACTTGTGCTTATTTAAACTTTTATGCACTGCTCAAAAATTTTACCATGATTATTTTCAATTTTTATATCCAGCAGAAAGCTTTTTTCATTAAAAAAAAAAAAAGAGAGAATCTACATCTTTCTGGAAAGATAATCATGGGTTTAGACCACCAAGACCTCTGGTATTCTGATATTTGCATGAAACTGTCTCTGGTTAAAAAAATAACCTGTCACCTCTGAAATTGCTTTCCTGCCTGCACCCTGTTATCAATATTGGATTGATTTTTAGACAGAAGCCCTTAGTCAGGTAGCATAATGAAGTTGGTGATGCCCTATTCTCAGGGTTTTGACATTCATATTTGTATCTTTTATTCAAGCCTGCTGATGGCAGCAGCATCTACTCCCCAGCCAGTGCTTGTGGATTTCCTGGGGCCTTCTAGCTTGCACATACATGCATCACAGGACAAAGGGACAAATCGCAGGAATGGTATCAAAGGTATTCTGTCATTTATTTTTTGGGCATCGAAAGGCACCAGCTGCCCTCCAGGAAACCAATAACCACTTTCAGAGAAAATGGCATATTGTGTGCTTTCCCTGCTTTAATTAAAAATATGACAGCAATTTTATCATATCCCATAATTTTAGGTTATTAGTATGAGGAATGACTTTTGATCAGCTATTTCCTTTATTGAATATAAGTTGATTTTAGTATTTTAAAACTTCATTGATATGTCGATAACCAGATTTTGAAGTGAGACTCACTGAGCTTCCCAAGGACACATGAAAGTTAGCCAAAGATGTAGGCAAAGAACCCTCGACAGTTAAAAGCAAATGGAGGCCGGGCGCAGTGGCTCACACCTGTAATAGACCAGTGTGGGCAAGAGGAGATGCGTCTCTTAAAGAAAAAGCAAAAGGAGCTTGGGGAACTTCAGGAGTCTTCAGCTGCTACTTCCTAATACCCAAGCACAAGCACCTTTATTGTTCATTCTAATTTATTTTTACAATGTTCTCAAAACTGGCTAAAACAGAGACTAAAGGAGGTTACTTAACTAGGGACATTGTAAAGATGATAAAAAATGATTTAAATGGACTGAAACTGTACTGTAGAATGAGAGAGATATGTAGATATTTACTCAGTTAACCAAAGCATCATTGTAGATGTAGTCAACACATGAGCGTGTCTGTCTGTCTGTCTGTGTGTATGTTTATGAAGATGGAGTGGCCTCATCTCTTAGAAAACAACTGGTATATAGTAGGTGCTCAAAAGAGACTGGTACTGTCATGGGTTTCTCATTCTACTTTTCAAATCCTCCCACCTACAAAACTACTGAAAACCATCCATTTCAGTCTGAGGCTGGCTGCTTTTCCTTTATCATTTCAGCTCCATGTTGTTTATTAATCTTTCCTTTGTCCAGAGCAATTATATTCCTGAATAATCTTTCACTTGTATAGTTGAATACCAGTTGGTCTGTAACTGCTCTTTCCAAGAAGCGCGAATATTCCTCTGTGCTGGGTGGCAGCTCTCCCTGACCCGAGGGCCCTACCCTGAGCCCCAGAGGATGAGTGTGTCTCCTCCAGCTTTTGTCACAATGCTGACGTGGCTCAGGAAAAGATGTTATATTGCACAGAAATAGCTGAACTTCTGTGAATCAGTATTAAACACCCCTTTGGCCATTGGCACTTGGAATTTTGTGCCTAAGCATTTTCAGTCAATTAGATTAAAGACTCAGAGCATTAAAAAATGAATTTTTATTACATAATAGTCATCACATTTTCATTATAGCAGAGTGTGTATGTCTTTTTTTTTTTTTTTTGCTATAAAATTCTTAGTTGTTTTTGTTCTATCTGTCTCAGCACAGTGCATGATCCATGTCGGTATGCACTAAATCTTAGCTGTCAGGTGTCTCCTCGCTGATGGATTCTGCCATCATATTCTTGAATAAGGCAAATCACATTAAGGAGCTTGTTTATATTTCCTGTTGTTTAATTAAAACATCAGATTCTGAGTGTTGAAATCAGACTGTCCTTTAGAAGGTTGGGATTTCTGTGTGGGTGATCAGGTCCCAGGATAAAGATAATTTTGAAAAATACCTTTGGTTTTAAGAAAACCAGAGTTAGTAGATGGAAAACACTTGAAAAAACAAAAATTACTATTGTGTAAATTCATAACAGTATCACCATTTGGGAAAGACCTTAGGCCTTATATAATTTGAGAAAGACCTTATATAATTTTCTTGACCATCATCCAAGCATACTTGTATAGTAAAAATGGCAGTGGAGTAAAATGATATATGAATTTTTAAAAATTTTTCTGATTGCCAGTTTAATTATGAAAATTGGTGATATAGAAATATCACTTATTCTTCTGAATTCTTTATATTACAGTACCATTTATGGAATTTGAGTACAAGAAAGGAAAAAAAATTAATGCCTATATATGGGACCTAGTTGTATCTTACAAAACAGTTCTGTTTTCCTTGGATTTGTAGGAAATAATGGATTGTAACTGGTTTTCTTTTTTTTTTTTCAATTTTAGAACTAAGAGTTGCATAAAGAGCAGAGATTCAATTAGATCAACCTGCTGCTTCTTTATTGCCATGCCATTCTTTATATTTAGAATATATAATTGTTTTGTGAGCAATAAATCCATGTCTATTGACCTGGTTTCAAAAAAGCGTTCAGAAAAAGATGGAGAAAACATGTTTATTGAAAAGTGTAACATCTGTTGACCCTGTTTCAAAAAAAGTCCTGAAAAAGATGGAGAAAACATGTTTATAATGAAGAGTAAGAAGATTCTGGCTTTCACAAAACTACCTCATTTTAAAAGTTTCTTTGGGACATTAGTTTTTTAAACACAGAAAATGACTATCTGTTTAGTGTCCTTTACATTGGAGTGGCTAGTCTTGAACTTGTGGCTTCGAGAGCTTGTTTCCACACTGGATAATAATAACCAGCAATCCCTTTGGATCAGAGTGTGACAACCTCAGATAGTCCTGGCAGATGCGGGCTGGGTGGACCCACCTGGGATGGGGTGTATGCCTGGACTGAGCCCACCTTCTGACCTGGCACCCACGGGGCTCATTCACTGCTTCATGCTTTGTGACTCCCACTTGTTTCTACTTCAGAGATTTGATGAGATTCCTATGTAGCTCCAACGTGAAGGCTCTTCAAGTCCAAAAAGGGATTTAAGATGGGAATGCTTTCTTGCTCTTCAGTTTTCGTTCTGTTGTTGATTCAGACATTATTCACCAATGTTGACTCTCTTGCCCAACATTTTTGCATCCATTTGACTCCATCTTAACTTTCTCTTTGATCATCTGCCTTCGTTTCTTCTCCCTGGGAAGCTATATAGTTTTGGAGGCCCAGAGTAATATCAGTGTTTTGTTTTCTTTTTCTTTTCTTTTTTTAGAAGAAGCATTTTGGGGAATATTTATTAACATGCACAGGGCATCTTAACTAAGAAGAAATAATTTATGCACTGTAGAAGCGTTTGCAAGTCCATTTCCAGTGCACTAGAGAGCATTCATTCCATGCTGAGCCCTGAGATGAGCAAAAGATATTGGACTATTCCTTTCTTTGCCTTCCCCACTACTTATTATCCCTCCTCTAATAGATAAGAATCAGACCACAGGGAAATTGAAAGGCCTGTGGTTTGGTGTTGCTTTTTAATTCTTGACTTCTTTTATTTTTCATGTCTAAATTGTAAGATCTTCTGCTCCATCATCTACTAAACTTACTTTCTGTCTTCCTAGCCCTCAATTTTCCTGTTTAATAGTAGCAACATAGTTCTTTCCCTTTGTCATAACTGGACTTTAGATGCATGAGAAACAATAGAAAAAAGAAAGGCTTGAGAAAGCACCCTAGGGATATTACAATGGAGTTTTATTTTTGAAAAATTGCCTTGAGATTGTTAAATAAAAGGAAGGCACTGAAAACTTGTGTCCTGTTGGTGTAAACCGCTGGTGAGACCCAGCTCACTCTTACTGGATGTCTCTGCCTGGGTTTCTCCACAGAAAGCAAAGCTGAGACAAGGGCTTGAATACGGGGTGCTAATTATAGAAAATGATTCCTGAGAACAGAAGTGGGGATGGAGAAGTAAAACCTGGAAGGTGGGAAAGCCACTCTTAAGTTTGTTTTACCAAGCTGGTCACTGTTGGACAACTGGAGCTGGATCTGTCTGAGGAGTCTTGTAGGAGGTGCCTCAGAGTTGATCTGCCTGGGATATGTAACAAGGGATCATGGATCCACTGGCTTCCAGCTGCCATTGGTCAAGAGCTCAGCCCTGGGGAGTTAACACTCCTCTGTCCTATTTGGCATGTGCATGAGCAGGTTCCCAGCTTGTCTTACCTTTTCAGAAAGCAAGATGTGTGCAGGTCAGGTGGGGTGAAGAGCATTTGCCACTCTATTAACACCTGCAAGAAGCTGGTTACTGTAGTAACGGCTGCAGGGAAAGGTGGGCTGTGAGACTGGGAGGTCAAGCCCAGAGGTCTCTAACTCCGTGAACTTAGAGGGAGTTCACAGAACACCGTGGGAGAAACTATTGGAGTAGGAATGACACAGCCGCAAATGAAATTGGCAAGAATTTAGGAAAGGGAAGATGACTGGAAACATGAAAAGTCCTTAATTGAGGTTAATCACTTTATATTAGAAAATAAATGTAGAGGGTAACTTGCTCTCTCTCTCTCTCTCTCTTTTTTTTTTTTTTTTTTTTTTTTTTAAGAGACAGGATCTCACTCTGTTGCCCAGGTTGGAGTACAGTGGCATGATCATAGCTTGTTGCAACCTCGACCTCCTGGACTCAAGCAATCCTCCTGTTTCAACTTCCAGAGTAGCTGGGACTACAAATGCGTGTCATCACACCTGGCCAATTTTTTAGTTTTTTTGTTAGGATGAGGCCTTGCTATATTTCCTAGGCTTGTCTTGAACTCCTGTGCTCAAGCAACCCTTCGGCCTCAGCCTCCCAAAGTACTAGGATTACAGGCCTGAGCCACCCCATGTGGCTGGTAAACTACTCTTTAGGTATTAATCTTATAACCAATTTTTGGAAAACATATATCCAGGTTATGTCATAGCATCTGTGATTTTAAAGAATAAATGTTTAAAATAATCTTTGTTTAACCTTATGAGCTAAACAAATTTGGAAGCCCTGGGGGAGTGGCTACAAGAGCTGCACCTGCAACCATGCACATCATCATCAATCACATAATCTAGAAATGACTTAGGACCTATCAGGTGATTAGCTTTTTGCTGGGCACTTAGCATAATAAGATTCATCTTGTTTCCTCCCCACAAGGATTCCCCAAGGTATGTAATGACATAAGGGCACAAGGACACATGAAATCATTACAGCGTGACATGATGAGTGCTTTGTTAGAGATAAGGGACAGACGTGGAAACCCCCTTTTAGGATGCATGCACTATTTTTTCCTTAGTTAAGATGCCCTATGCATGTTAATAAATATTGCCCCCAAATGCCTCTCCTAATGGGATCACGCTGGGTCTCCCAAACAATGGCTTCCCAGGACATGGATGGGGCCTGGGTGAGTGCAGAGGTGCCAAGGTGATGCTGGGAAAGGGTTTAGAGAGCAAGAAGCAAGTATTTTCATCTCACTGCTAAGCTCTACGTTCTCAAAGCTCTAAAGGATTGCAGTGTCTTTCTTATGGTAATGAGAGCCGTTGTGGTCTCTCCTGGCTCTCCTGGAATTATCTGTGGAATGAGAGAGTGAGTGAGTGAACCAGCCACCCCGTAGCCTCTTCACCTTTTGGCTGGGAACCCTGGGTCTGTAGCTGGCAGCGACCCTGCCGTGGGCCCTGCTAGCCCAGTGCGGGGTGAGATCAGCTCCCTCAGGGCTCGACTTTGAGTTGGGTGTTGCACCCCTTCTCCCTGAACAGGCTGTGGCTTATGCAAAATTAACAAATAACCAAATTGAGAAAAAACATGAATTCATCTGAACTCACAGCCTGAACTCATCAGTCCCATTCACCTTATTTCAAATTTCCTTTCACACTTAACAGGGGTACAATTTAGAGTACTATTATGTAGGGCCCTTTTTTTCAGTTCAAAAACAAAACTACAATGCATGTTACTGGTGAGCCAAAGATATTCTGTCCTGTTAGGGATACCTCTTCTCACCTGTGCTTTGAGACAGGCCCTCTGAAATTTGGAATGCAAAGCTGTTCTTACTCTAGGGAGGCCAGGTGTGTGGGCAATTTGTGGATCATGCAAACAGGAAGTCAGAGAAAATAGGAGGTCACTCCTCCTTTTTGCCACTCACCAAGGAATGTAATCCTCATTTACTCATCAGCGGGTCAACATTGCACCTGGACTGGGCTTACATTGCAGCACTGCACTGCGGAAGGCCAAATGTCGGGAGTGTTACCCGAATACAGGACTAGTTTTCAAGTGGCTCAGTGAACAGGGAGTCTGTGTTCTTGGATTTGAGTAGTGTTAACTATGGGGTCAATCTAGCGTCAATGCTGGGTTAGTAAACAAGGGGGCTCCTTTTTTTTTTAAGTTAAAAGTGTGAGGAGACAAATTTATTTACTATTCTGGACTCACTGTCTTCCCTTGTCAAAACCTACCCTTGGGAAGCTGCTAGAATTTGTTCCTGTTAAAATGGTGAATGAATGCTAACAGTGACAATAAGGAAAATACAAAAAAAAAAAATGATAAAGAATGCCTAATATATTCTACATTTTGCATTAGGTGTCTTTTTATTTCTTTTATTTTCCTGACGAAGCCCGGGGAGCAGATGCTCTATCTCTATTTCAGAGCTAGGCAACTGAGGCCCTGAGAGGACCGGTGACCCGTCCAGAGTCTCACACCCCTGCCCTCCTGCACATCTGGGTGGAACTTAATTCCAGATCTCCCCCTGCCCTGCCCACCAAGTGGCTGTGTGAACACAGGGACCCTGTGTGTGTGTGTGTGTGTGACGCGGAGAGCTTCTAGAATACTGGCTGCCACATAGCAGGCATTCAATAAATATGTTTGCAGATGTAAAATGCTGGTCTTTCCCTGTCCTATTCTCATCTTTACCTTCTGGAGCTGGTAATAATAATAGCAAACATTCAGCCTGCACTTGCTCTATGCCAAGCACTGACCTTTACACACATTTTTTTATGTGATAGATTCTCAGTAAAGCTTTGTAGGAGAATGTCACATTCTAAGCTGGGTCTCTCCAACCTAAAATGTCCACGGACCATCCTGGCTGCACTCCTCAGCCCCCTGTTCAATGCAGGCCGCATTCACACAGTAAAACCTAGAGACTTAGTCTGCTGTGGGAAGCATGCCCCCTGCATGAAATAATCAGTCCCTTTGCATTGATGAATTGCTCTCTTCTGGTGCATTTGACCCTGCTGTGGGTGTGAGAGGAAAAGAGACTTAGAGGAATTAGGAAATATAAAAAGCCTAAATGATTCACTACCAGGGAGATTATTTAGTTACAACGGTTTTGCAGAGTTGAAACAATGACCAACACCTTTTCAGCCCTAATTTCCAGTAACAGGGAAACAAATAAACAAAAAGAACAGATTCTCACCCTAATGTCTGGTGGCTTTGGGCAAGTCACGAAACTCTGGAGCCTCATTTTCCTCCCCTTCTGCCTAGTTTGTGAGGGTTGAAGACACAGGGGTCAAGATCTAATTTTTCTATGCCTAGTAAAACAAGTGTTGGTTTAGAGAGGGCAGGGCAGGAACTGATTTCACTCTGTGGATGAAGCTTGCAAACCTAAGACAGGGTCTTGCTCTGTCATCCAGGCTGGAGTGCAGTGGCACAATCGCAGCTCATTGCAACCTTGACCTCCTGGGCTTAAGAGATCTTTCCACCTCAGCATCCTGAGTAGCTGGGTCCACAGGCATGCCACCATGCTCACCTAATTTTTAATTTTTTTTTTTTGTAGACTTAGCTTCTTATAGAGCCACCTTTAAACCATGTCCCTCTTGTTTACTGGAGTGGCAAAAATGCCTAAAGATGGTTTCTTGCTGAAGCCAGCGGCAGGGCCACATGGCTAAATGACCTCAGCAGAGCTCAGTGTACTAAGGCTGCATGACTTCACCTCAGAATCATGGGGCAGAGACCCTGCCACAAAGTCTCTACTGATTCATTCACAAACATGAATCACACCTGACACGTTTCATTTTATTTTTTGTGGTAAGAATACTTCAGGTGAGATCTATGGTCTGGATACATTTGTAAGTGCACAGACACTGTTGTTGCCTATAGGTACAGTGTGACTCAGCAGAGCTCTTGCGTCCTGCCTACCTGAGAATTTATGACCACTGATGAGCAACTCCCAATCTCCCTCATCCCCCAGCCCTGGTCCTACAAGGTTGACTATTTTAGATATTTTAGATTCCTCATGTAAGTGGGATCATGCAGTACCTGTCCTTCTGTTCCTCGAGTGGCATAATGTCCTCCAGGGCCATTCATGTTGTGGTGGATGACAGGATTTTCTTCTTTTTTAAGGCTAAATAATATTCCATT
The DNA here is from genome assembly GCF_028885625.2 of Pongo pygmaeus. NCBI lineage: Eukaryota > Metazoa > Chordata > Mammalia > Primates > Hominidae > Pongo > Pongo pygmaeus. Next base: position 89,110,248 of record NC_072390.2, on the reverse strand, counting down.
GTCTCTGAGTGTGTGTGCGTGTGTGTGTGTATATATACACCCCACACTTTTAAAAAGCGAGTTTTTAGACATATAGGTTAGCCAAGTTTTACACAACAGTAATGTTAGTGCTTGATATACCTGGGTCTAAATCCCACCTCATTCTTCCAGCCACCCAACCTGTGTCAGTCCTGGCTCCCTGCACCCCTCATAGGGTGGCTGCAGTGATGCCACCTGCCGAGGTGGGCTGAAAATGAGCCGAGCTGGTGTTCCTGAAGGCTGCGCAGGTGTCAGGGCAGCTAGTGCTCTCATTATGATCACACTCTTCCACCACCATAGACCGATATCAGACACGGTGCTTCTCCCACCACAGCTCCGTAGACTCCCGGGCTCTTGCTCTTCTGCAGTGGACGGCCACTCCTAGGACCTGTTTCTTGTTTCTTGGCACAGGGTGATAAAGCCCCTTCTGTGGTTTTGGAGTCTCCCAGAGCTCCGTAAGTCTCTGTTCTTCTTCCCAACAACATTGTTGTGTGGGCCTGAATTCCGCAAATTTGTCTCTTGAATTAACTTCCAATACATTAATAATCAGAATTGACTTCTTTCTCCTGAGGTGCGGTTGTACACATAATCTACTTTACCTCTCACACAATTTCCATCCACTTCATGTTAATTTTGGTGTTCCCAGCTCATCTATTTCCCTTTTAGTTTTCCTTTCTATGTTGAAGAAAAATGGGAGATAATTCCAGTAAATAGCCTCATCTTCACAGTTTATACATTATAGACTCAAACAGAAGTTTAAAGAGAACTTTTTTCTTGAAATATGAAACGTTAAGCAAACATATGAGATGACCTTATTAGGAAGCATGTCCCAATTAAGGAGTCATCTGCCATGGGATCCACTGAATTTATGTATCGAGAAGCAGATAATTCAGAAATCTTTTGATTTTTTTTCAGTGAAGTATCAATGTGGTGGTGTCAGCCTCTTCCTCTAAAATCTCTATTTGCCACTGAGCTGGTTTCACGCTAGTTTTATAAATCATGGTTTATGGAGCTTGAGGTGTGTTATTCTTAGAAAGTTGTGGAGAGGAATTCTGGTGTGCAGACATAGATTGCTCTCCCCAGCTGGTTTTGAATAAGATAATTATCACAGATTCTTACTCACAACTCCTAAATACAGTTGTGTCTTGGAATGTCTGAAAATAAACACTTATTTATTGCTTTGCATCTTGGTTTAAAATTATAGGATGCTTTACAACTGTTTCTCTGTGCTAAAGGTGCCTAAATTATGTTCTATCTTTACCTTTCATTATTAAACATTTATTTTTAGGTGGAAGAGAAATGCGTGTGTGAGGGGGATGCAGGCTGGGTCCCATGGAGCCTTTCCTCTCTGATCATTTGGAAGCCATGGCAGGGGTTTGCTTTCATTGTCTTCATCCCGGTTTCTCAGGAATGTGTGCCATTCATCACAGGCACACGTGGAGGTGGGTGGCTCAGTGCACATCCACCATCTCTGCTCTAAAATAACTCATGCACATCCTTCTTGCCCTGGGTCTGAAGTGTCACCTGGCGCTTGAGGGATGGCATATGAGCAAATGCAAGTCTTAGAAGGCAGCATTCTAGAGCCCTGCCAGCCAGTGCTCCATACCCCTGTTCCAAGTATTGTCCCCTTCCCCAGGTAACAACACGTTGTCTAGGTCCTCAGAACTGAGACAAGGGGCTGCTCAGAAAACAACACTTCCTATCCCACAGTTTGGGAGCTCACAGGAGTAGACCTCCAAACCCTCCTTCTAGAAAGAACAGAAAGGATGAAAGAAAAAGAAAAACGGCTAAAGTGCATTGATGCTGAAAGTAAGAGGCTTCAGGCACAGGCCACACCACTCCAGGCACCCTCCTTGCTGCAGGGTGGACAGTCTGGCCTGGGCCACATCCTCAAAGACTGGCTCACGGCTCCCCCTGAGAAAGCCAGCCTTGGCGGGCAGGAGGGACATCTGCAGGGATAGTCCTGGCTCTTCACCACCTGCAGGGCTCATCTGGAGAGGTGGGACTTGAGCCACTACTTCCTCTCTATGGAGATGACTTTCTTGTGTCTTTTTTCCTGCTGCTTGGGGCCTGGGAGAAGCAGCAAGGCCATAACTGATCAAACATCACACAGGCAAGCGGGGTCTTCTCTGATCTTGTTTCTTACTAATATGGGCTCACCTCAATATGGAGGAACTCCTTCCTGAATCGGGACACTGCCCTGGTTTGGTGAGGGTGGATTGGGAAGGGAGGCACCACTGTATCAGTGCCCCTTTTGCTGCTTGGGCTCAGAGTGGCACAGTATCTCTCGCTGCCCGGTGCGGGCCCTAGTAAGTGAACATTCCTGAGATATTTGCTCAATGGGGAACAACTCTTTAATTTCCTCTGAACAAACCTTGTTTGTGTCTCTTTTCATAGTCAAAAGAAGGGATTCACCGTAGGCACCTGAACGTAAAGCTTTAACCTAATTAACATTACCCTTTATTTCATATTTTTCTATCACTGGTAACTGCACAGTGCTGGTTTATCACAGGTGTTAGGACAGGAAGACTCTACTGTCACTGAGTAGACTTAGTGAGAAAGCAAATCAGGCCACTGGCGTTTGAAGAACAGCCCAAGGCAACTGGCATGGGTTTTCTGAGGGTCCTTCAGTTGCAAGGCCTCTGCAGAAACCCTGCCCACCCACCTTCAGGCCTGGCTCTGGTTGACTTCACGTGAGCTAAACTCCAGCCAAGCAAACGCCTTGGGCTGCCTGCACACGTGGCCCATTTTCACACCCGTGGGTCTTTGCACCACTCTTCCTCTACCGGGTCCTTCCTCCCTGCCCTTTCTCTCTATGAGGCCCATTTCAGCCTTTTCCTTATTTGACACATTGACCACACCTGAGTCAGGTTATTTCACTGCTTTCTCTTCTGTTATCTCAGAACACAGTGCTTGTGTCTCTCATGGGCACTCTTCTTTCTGCCTTTTCTATCTTTTCCCAGGGTCTATCCTGGTCTGGGGGGCGGCGCTGATGCCTTCCCTACCATTGTATTCCTTGGGGTGCATGGCACAGTGCCCAGCACCAGGGAGGTGTTCAACACAGGCTGGCTTTTCTTATCCAGAATGTCAATAATGTCACTTATGTGTGCGTAAAAATTTACAGCTAACGCATACAGCAGACGTGACCTCTTTTTCTACTGCAAATCAAAATCCCCATGTTTTCTTTAAATGGCAGCATAATTAATGAAGTTATTTTAATTAGTTTCATTCTATACAATAGATGATGCTTAACTTGAACATAATATAGTTTCTCTACTGAAACTCTGTACTTTGTTCTAATTGTATTTTTACCAGAGGAACATTCACCTCACCAAGAATTTTTTTTTTTTGAATTTTTGTAGAGATGGGATTTTACCATGTTAGCCAGGCTGGTCTCAGACTCCTGGGCTCAAAGCGATCCACCTGCCTTGGCCTCCCAAAGTGCTGGGATTACAAGGCGTGAGCCACCACACCTGGTCTCACCATGGATTTTTGTCCTGAAAATTGCAAATTGCAATCATACTTACATTGTCATTACCAATCATTTCTAGGATTAGATACCACTCTCTCTCTCTCTCTCTCTACATATATATGCATCTATAGTCATTTTGCATTTTAGTATATCTTCTCAAACTTCACAAGGAAATAATTCATTTAAAAAAATCAGCCAGGCATAGTTGTTCATGCCTACAATCCCAGCACTTCGGGAGACCAGGGTAGGAGGACTGCTTGAGCCCAGGAGTTTGAGAACAGCCTGGGAAACATAGTGAGACCTTGTGTGTACTAAAAATAAAAAATTAAAAAAAAATAGCTGGGTAGGATGGCACATGCCTGTAGTTTCAGCTACTCAGGAGGCTGAGGTAGGAGGAAGATCGCTTGAGCCCTGGAGGTCAAGGCTGCAGTGACCTGTCATTGCGCCACTGCACACCAGTCTGGATGACAGAGCGAAATCTTGTCTCAAAATAAATAAATAAATAAATAAATAAATAATAAAACAAAAAAATGTAAAAAGATCCCACTAGACTCTGAGCTGAAATGTAAACTTAACTGTTATATTACTTGCAGGATTTATAGGAGAGGAGAAGGAGACAGGCTGAAGCAGCCTGTGATTCCTGGGTCATGAAGAACATGGAAACTCATGTCAGCCCGACTGTCTTCCATGTAATTCCAAGCTAGGAAAGCAGGAGTTCCCTCAGTATCCTTTCTAGGATTTGGGGCTTTATACTTGGGAGGCATTTGAAGGAGAATAATGTTATACCTCTATGTGTTTTGACTCCATCATTTCCTTCCCAAAGAAGTGTGCATATTACAGGTTCGCCAACAATATGCAAGAGTTTAGGAGCTGATTTTTCTGCTGACATTCAGGTGCTGAAGTGGGAACATTTTCAGGGCCTGAGGTCTCGTATCTCTCAGCATTAGTTCAGTGGTTTCAGCTTTTAAAGACTTGCAGGCTATGAAACTTCTGCCTTAATAGATTCTCTTAAAACCGGGCAGTGCACACAGGAGCTGTGACCCCAGGGTGCATGTCCAAGTGGAGGATGGGGGCTCCAGCACATTGACTCCTAAATGGCCATAGTCCCAGCTCTTTAACACAACTAAACCAAAGTTTCTTTTTCTATGAAACTTGGCAAATGGGCTAATTCACCTTCTCTAGTAGGACAGCGAACAGCAGTAAGTGTGTACAAATAGTGTTAGGGACTTCTAAACAGCCTCAGCGTGGCAGTAGTTAGAAAATGGTTGACTCTAAGGGAATGTTTTCCCCTAGTCTGAAAAGCATTCTTTCTCTTATGCAGAGAAAGATTGTCTACCTCTTAATCAGTCAGGACAGGCCCGAGGCAAGGGCAGAACTCCTGATGGCTGAAGACTTTCTGGTACTGCTGTTGCCTGCAATTCCCAGTCTGGCGGATCTTGGCACTTGGCAGAGTTTGTGCTGAGAAGGGCTCATTACTGGCCTCGTCCACTGTGGCTCTAGAATTGTGACCTGGGGTGGGAATGTATCCATCATCAAATCCCTGCTTGCTAGAGGGCTGTCTGCAAGGGCCTTGAGTGACCCTGGAGCTACCCCAGTTTCCCAAGGCTGCTGGGGCTCATGTTCAAAGTCACACAAGACACTCACTGGCCACCATTCCTGGCTGTGTCAGGCAGGAAAGATGCACAGACCCCTGAGTGACAAGGTGAAAGCATTTTCCAAATGTTAAGTTCATTAGACGAGAGGGCGATTATCAAACTTAATTAGGAAACGAAGGAAAAGTTTGATCTGGGAGTACTTTTTAACAAAGGAAAAACTCGAAGTTAAGTTTGTATAGTGCTTTGCACATTGCAAGCCACTTTAGCAATTACCCATTTTATCTTTGCCATCATTTTGTGTATTATTATTACCATTTTGCGGATAGCAAAGTTAATGCGCAGAGAAACTGGGACTTGCCAAACATCACAAGTCTGGTTCATAACAGGAGATGGGTAGGAAACAGATCTCCTCTGACCTCTGAGGATTAACTGTGGGTGGCCTGGCTGTGCCCTGGCTGAGCAGATAGGATCAGAGGTTGGCTTTCAGGGGTGAAAGCTAGAGTGGAGGGTTGATATCTCGGACAGGATGGATGCAGAAAGCAAAAAAGGAAGGCCAGGTCAGAGCTGTGGGAGACTCCAGTGCTTGGGAGTCCAGATACAAACACGAATTGGGTGATACAGGAGGCGGGATTCCTACGTAGGATGCCAAGCTCAGACCAGAGATACAAAATCAGAATAAGAGCAATGAGAGAAGGACAGTCAGGCATGTTAGGGGAATGGACGGAGCCCTGGGCAATTTCCGCCAATGGTCTTGCAGCTGCTTGTAAAAGTTGGCCGTTATTCGGTGGGAGCGTGCCCTCTGGTTACAGGGTTCACACTGGGAACACTGTCTCTCCAGCTCAAGCTGGTGCACAACCCACACCACTTCTTTCCATGTAGTTAACAGTCCATTAAATAATTACGTGTTTTCATCATTAAGACTCTGATGCAAGTATGGGTAATGACTATTCTTCCTATTGAAGTTTATTTGATTTTGCAAAGTGTAAGTGATGTGATTCCTACAAATTTGAATTAGTTGAAGATAGTTGTGATTGACTATTGCTTTTATAATTGGCTTTTCATAAGTAGAAATGGAATTTTCCTAACTCGGCTGGTCATCTTTTTACTCTCTTCAAAATGGCATTTGAATGTAGCAGGAAAGGAAGGCTGCCATTGCCTAGGTTTTCAAACAGGACCATCTTGAGATATACTCAAATGAAAAAAAAAAGTATTTTTGGCTATGAAAGAAATATTTCTCTTTTGTCTTCAATATATAATTTTGAAGGTCAAGCAAACATTTGAAAAACAGACAATTTTTTTTCCCAGACAGGTGCTCGGTTCAACAAAAATCACCATGTTAGATTCCTGGTGTAGCTGAGAGCAGGCATTTTGGGGGTTAGGGCGATGTGCTTCTAAGTGACTATGAAGGTGGCCATTTACCTAGTGAGTAGAAATCAGAAACCACATGACAGGGGACGTCAGAGAGGTCACAGCAGCACACAGCTCAGCTCCTTGATTTTATAGATGAGAAAATGAAATTTCAGGCCTGACTTTCTTCCAGTTACAGAGCTGGCTCCTGGCAGAGCTGAGTTGGAATCCAGTCTCCTTCCATCCCAGTGCTTTTGTCTTGTGTGTGACTCAGCACCCCCAGACACCCCACCCTCTGTTCAGTATCTTGAAGGAAGACATGTTTAAAGCCATGGTCACTACTCATGGGTGGACATGGTTTGTTTTTGTTGATGGCTCCTTAAGGACAAATGAGTGAGCAGAACAATTGCAAGAGCATTACATAAGCTTGTAGTTATAATTTTGGTCCTATTTTTTATTTTTATTCATTTATTTATTTTTGAGACAGAGTCTCGCTCTATCACCTAGGCTGGAATGCAGTGGCGTCATCTTGGCTCACTGCAACCTCTGCCTCCTGGGTTCAAGCAATTCTCCTGCCTCAGCCTCCCAAGTAGCTGGGATTACAGGCGCCCGCCACCATGCCTGGCTAAGTTTTGTAATTTTTATGGAGACGGGGTTTTGCCATGTTGGCCAGGCTGGTCTCAAACTCCTGACCTCAGGTGATCCACCCACCTCCGCCTCCCAAATTGCTGGGATTACAGGCGTGAGCCACCACCAGGCCCAGTGGTCCTAATTTTTTTTTTAATTAGATGAAATGATATTTATTTGTTTTTATGCAAAATTATTTTAACTGCTAAAACACCCATTTATTTAGCAAGTATGTTTTGGATACTACTATGGGACCTACGTGCCCAGGACACTGAGATGAGCTGCACAGTCCTTGCCTGAGGACCTCGGGTCTGATAGCTACAGTCATCGGTGTCATCAGTGAGACCCTTGGAGGAGTCTGCAAGGTCAACACGAATTTCACAGTGATGGCAAGACATGATTCCCCCTTTGCACTCCTCCCCTTTTGTGAGCGTGTGGTGGAGCTTTTCAGAGGCGAGGTGATGTTGCAGCCTCTGCGGTGATATTGCAGATCTGTGGCAGACGGGATGCCGCAGATCTGAGGATACAGGCCTTTTATGTTAAGCCAGGCCTCAGGCATTGAAAACATTTGCCAAATGTAAATCAGTGCCACTCTCCTCACTATTTATTCTGAAAATAGCCACTTTTTAATATGTTAATGTTTATTATGCTTAACAGGGAGTGGGTTTATTATTGTTATTTTAAATAAATGTGTGAACATTATAAAAACTCCGTTTTAGAGTAGAATAGTGATTACTAGGGGTGGGAAAGGTTGGGGGCAGATAGCAAGAGATTGGTTAATGGATATAACAGTAAAGCTAGAGAGAAGTGCCTTCTAGCATTCTACAGCACCGTAAGGGGACTACAGTAACAATTTATTTTATATTTTCAATTGCTAATGTTCCCAACACAAATAAATGATAAGGTGAGGAGTAAGCAAGTTACCCGGATTTGAACACTACACTCAGTATTGAAATATGGTATTGAATATGCATTGAAATATCACACTGTACCCTGTAAATAGGTACAATTATTATGTGTCAGTTAATAATAAAAGCAAAAAATTAGAAAAAAAAAACCTGTCAGCTTTAATTACTAACATGGTAAATCTTGATAGGTGTAAGTCACACATAAACAGTTGTTTGGCATTTTGATTTTTTTTTTTTTTTTTTTTTTTTGAGATGGAGTCTTGTTGTATCTACCAGGCTGGAGTGCAGTGGTGCAATCTTGGCTCACTGCAACCTCCACCTCCTGGGTTCAAGTGATTCTCTTGCCTCGGCCTCTCAAGTAGCTGGGATTACAGGTGCCTGCAACCATGCCTGGCTAATTTTTATATTTGTAGTAGAGACAGCATTTCACCATGTTGGCTGGGCTGGTCAACTCCTGACTTTGGGTGATCCACCTGCCTTGGCTTCCCAAAGTGCTGGGTTTATAGGCGTGAGCTACCACACCCAGCCACATTCTGAATAATTTTGGTGAATGTGAAGGGAGTCCTAAGACCAAAAAGTTTGAGAACCACTGAATGACATCCAGGGCATCCCCCAGCCAGCTTCTGCACCATGGGTCTGATGGGGTCCCTCAGCCCTGCACCTTCCCTCAGGCCCTGCAGGGAACAGGGCTCTGCAGTTGCCTGCCCAGGGTTACTGGGTTGCTCCACATTCCCTTGTGGTTTGCCATTATCTTACTATTGTCTTTGTAAATTTTTTTTTAATTAAATTATCCTTGAGTCATTTTAATTTGGGGATGCTCTCTGTTCCTTGAGAGGACCCCAGTTGTTATATTAAGATTGATATTAAGAGAGAATTGTGTTTACTGCATCATAAGAACTTGCTTGATATTGTAAAAATTACAGAAAATTGTATGCATATATTCTCCACTGGTTTGCCAGTTTTTTCTCAATATCAAACCGTTGAGCTTGTTCCTATTTACTTTACATATTCTCTGCCAGTATCAAGCTAGATTGTATTTTCATAAGAATAACTACAGAGATAGAAATGGAGTTATTAAATGTTCAAGCTTTATATCCCCACAGAGTCTATAAGTTGACTGTGTCTTTTACATTTTTGCATCTTTCATAGCTCTTAGCATAGTGTCTTACAGGTAATAGACTAGTTCAGTTCCAGGAACGTTTGCTGACAGTTCCACTTTGCAGAAGGTGCAGTGGTTGGTGCTGAGGATATAAAGCTGAATCAGAGTGTCTTCCTGACTGGAGGGATCTCACCATGTGGTGGCTCACACACAAATAAACAGTGTATGATCGTGCAGGGTGGCATGTGAGATTGGGAAGGGGTCAAGAAAGGTTTCCCAGAGAAGGTGACATATTTGCCCTGAGTCTTGAAGTGGGCGTATAATTCAAGGTGGAGCAGGTGTTATTGGTGGAAATGGTGGTTAGAATGGTACAGAGAGGAGGCAGAGTAGGAGCCCAGGCTCGTGTGGCGCCCGTATGCAGTTTCTATTTAGCCTCCTCACTGGGATGCTGCCAGGCACCTGGAATTCACCAAGTCAAACTCACTTTTCCCAGGGCACCTGTGCCCTCACTCCCTGCAGTGCCTTCATCAGTACCTGGCACTCTGACCCACCAGGTCCCATGCCTGAAACCTCCTCTAAACCTCCTCTGCTCTCTCAACCCTCACACCCACAGTATGTCAAGTTCTATTATCCCTACACAAGTTTATTAACCCTAATAGAACCCTATCGAGTTTTATTTTCTCATAAATCCCTCCCTTTCTCTCCATTCCCCCAGGAAATGCCTCAGTTCAGGGAGTTTGGGGCTATAGGTTTGAATTTGAGAATTGATAAAACATATAAGAAAGTGAAGTCATTAAAAAAAAATGCTGCTCCCGTGTTGAAAGTGCTTTCCCAAGAGAGAATGCCAGGCTGTGGAGCACTTGTGAGATAATGGAGTGAGGCCAGCAGAGAGATGGAAGGAAAGCCAGGCAAGGTGGCACCGTGGAAGCCAGTGGTTGCTTCAATATGGAGTCTTGCTGCTGCCTGGCCTCCAGAGGGGTCCACACCCAACTGAAGGCATTGCCTTTGGCAGCATGGGGGTCTCTGGAGAGTTGGGTGTAGAGTTGCCTGATAAAATACAGGATGCCCAATTAAATTTGAATTTCACATAAGCAATCTCTGTGTGTGTGTGTGTGTGTATGTGTGTGTGTGTGTGTTTGTGTAGTATAAGTATGCCCCAAATGTTGCATGAGACAAAATGAGTTTACAAATATTTAAATATTCTTCAAGAAAAGTTTTAATAACAGAATAGTCCATTATATAAGATGTCGTATAATTACATATTTTAGTCTGTACTTTTTTTTTTTTTTGAGATGGAGTTGCACTCTGTTGCGCAGGCTGGAGTGCAGTGGCATGATTTCAGCTCACTGCAATGTCTGCCTTCCTGGTTCAATTCTCTGGCCTCAGCCTCACGAGTAGCTGGGACTATAGGCATATACTACCACACCCATTGTTTTGTATTTTTTAGTAGAGACAGGGTTTCACCATTTTGGTTAGGCTGGTCTCAAACTCCTGACTTCAGATGGCCTGCCCATGTTTACCCCCCAAAACACTGGGATTACAGAGGAGAGATTCTTAAAAGTAGAATTAATGGTTTTTAAAGGAAATGAATAATTTTAAGACTCTGGATATAAGTTGCCTAAGTACTTTTTGACATGGTTTAACCAAACTTACTTCCACAAACTATGTATGAGAATGTATTTTTCATCACACTCTGATGGGGAAAAATACTGTCTCATCCTAATTTGCATTATTTAGTTTTATTTATTAGTAATTTGCATTTTTATGACCTTGAATTTTATCTCTAGCACCACTAATGATGTAGAAATAAGATAAAATGACAATAAAGAAAACTGTAATTTCTTTCTATTAACAATGGAGATAACAACATTAATACATATAGTAACTTAGTAATACAGTAGAAGTAGTAGTTTTTGTTTTTAAAGTGTTCTCCACTTCCTAATCCTGTTTTTTGGAAGCCATCTAGGACCACAGTATCAGAAATTATTTTGAATCTGGGAACTGAACACTTATATAAAAATCTTAATTTTCTAAACAATAAATTTTGCATGTTTTCAATTAAGTTGCTAATACGTAAAATACATTCTTATAGATTTGTATGGATATTTTATTCCTCATCATGGCTGTGGTGGACATGTTTTGTTTTGATTTGTTTAAGAATGAAGAGATTTTAGTTTATTTAGTTGCTGACAGGAGATCCTGGTAGTTGAGGGGAAGGGTTGCTAAGAGGCAGGTCTCTAAGCAGGTGAAATCCAGTGTCTGGGAACATGTGGGCAATGATGACCAGTGCATATGAGCCAGAGCCTTGCTGCTTTGGCTCCAGCAGCACCACCCACAGCCATTTCTAAAAGCAGAGCAGCCTCCTGCAGGGGATACAGAAGCCCCACATGACTTCTTTCAGGTGCTTCTTCTGCTCCAGGCCAGGGTTTTCATTAGCAACATGGTCTTTTCCTTGTCTACCTTTTCCTGTTCTTTCTGAGAGCTTAGCAGTGGCTCTTTTGTTTCCTGTTGAAATACCAGAAGTGTGAGGATTTTAATAAAACTATCAGCAAGGACACAATTGGTATTTAAATATTCCTCACTGGCCATTTTATCCCAAGCATCTACCCTGGAGCACAATATCAAGTACCCTAAGGCTCTTCTGGAAAGAGTTGGAGAGGCCAGTCTCTGGTCTTCCTCTCCTAATTCCTGAGGAGTCTCAACATTCCCCTTTACTTGTGAGAGATTAGCTCTATGTGTCAAATGAAGAATCACAAAGCTTATAAATGTGAAAAGAAGAGCTTTATTTTTCATAAAGGGTCATAGCCTGCAGGCTGAGAAGTGTAGCCTCTGGCAGAAGGTGAAAGCAAGCACTTCGAGGGAGGGAAGGATAAGACAGGAATTCCTGTTGAGTGGGTTGGCTACACATACATGTTTAATCAGTTATAGGAGGAGTCATGAATATTTGTGAAAGGAGAAAAATGCACATGCTGGTACCACGGGACTCCAGTCATGGCCTCAGACAATTGGCTAAAGGCAATAAAGGAATGGGTCATCTGTTTCTTGCTTTCCAGAGCTGTTTTCTGCTTACTCCTTAGTAAAGAATTTTGGTTAGAGGTTAATAAAAACAGAGGCATATTGAGGCATAACTGGCGTCCATTATGCCTCATCCAGTAACTTAATTAACTTTTTCTCAGCTTTTAGGGTCTCCTAGGCCAAAGCGGCTTGTTTAATCCACTGGGGATCAGGACTGTTTCTCAGATTTCAAGGATGATGTCCTTAGAGTTTTTGTACATCCTGGAACTCCCCTGCCCAGGATGGCGCCCTTTCTCTTCTGTTAGACATCCAGAGTTCTCCTAATCTGCCTTTGCCCAGTTATTCATTTTTCCTTCCCCTCAGAGGAGCCCTCTTTCCTAACCTGGTCACATGCTTGTTCTCTCCTCTACTGCCTGAAGATCATTCCTGCTTCTGCTCCTTTTCTAAATCTATATCTTCTACCTGGAACGCTTCCTTCTTCCTGTCATCTTATTTTCTGCAAAGTCACACACATCTCTTCCATTCTAATCACCGCTCTGTTTTTCTCTCTCTTCCGAGGTCCCACAGTCCTGCTTACCTTCCCTGCACAAGTTGGGCTGTGAAAATGCTGTCTTGTGTTGTTGGCACTGTTGTTTTTTTAGGTGGAATTTTAGTAATTTTACTTCATCTCTTGAATCACATGCCCTCTTAGTGCCAGGCAGGGCTGGATCATAAAAAAATGTTTGTGGGCTTACCTCCTAACTTGGGCTGTGTTTGTGCTTTTGTTTTTGCCTCTGACCTTTGGCCTTGGAGGAAATGAAGCACAGGAAGTAGCTGAAGAAAGCAGTTAAGAACTAAGACCAAGAAAAAGGGTAATTCTGTGTGGTTCCTGGTGTGCCTTGCAGAAATGGGCATGGCTTCTTTAAAGCACTGACTGGTTGGACCATTCATGTGTATAAAAGGGCATAACATAGTTTGCTATGTTTATTGCTTTTACATTTCATCAAGATGTGATATTATTGAAGTCTTTAATATTAATAATTCTGTTACTCTGTTTTATGCTTACATATTTTATATAAAGCACAAATATTGTTGCAGATCTATTTGCTCTTTATCTCTTAATCTTAATGCCTCCCAGCTAAATGGTTGTAAGATGTTTTATATATTTAAGTTGACAAATAAAATTATATTGTAAAATGTAATGTTTTGAAGTGTATAGGCCTTGTGGAATAGTTAAATCTAGCTAACAAATGTATTACCTTACAGTTATCATTTTTGTAGTGAGAACATGTAATATCCATTATCTTTGCATTTTTCAAGAATATATCATCATTAATTATAGTCACCATACTGTATGACAGAACTCTTGAACTTATTTCTCCTATCTAACTGTAATTGTATATCCTTTGACCAGCATTTCTTTATCTCCTCCACGCTGCTAACCAATCCAGCCCCTGGTAACCCCCATTCTGTTCTCTGCTTCTATGAGTTCAACTTCGTCAGATTCCACGAGTGAGATCATGTGGTATTTGTTTTTCTGCAGCTGACTTATTTCACTTATCATAATGTCCTCCTGGTTCATCTGTGTTGTCACAAATGACAAGATTTCCTTCTTTAAAGGCTCACTACTAGTCGATTGTGTATATAGACCACATTTAAGTCCATTCATTCACTGATGGACGCTTAGGTTGATTCCATATCCTGGCTGTTGTAAACAGTGCTGCAATAAACACAGGAGAGCAGATATCTCTTTGACAAACTGATTTCATTTCTTTTGGGTGTATACCCAGGAGTGGGGTTGTTCAAAAAAAGACCACAAATGACCAACAAGTATATGAAAAAATGCTCAGCATCACTTATCATCAGGGAAATGTAAATTAAAAACACAATGAGATACCATCTCGCGCCTGTCAGAATGGCTATTATAAAAAGGACAAAAGATAACAAGTGTTGGTGAGGATGTAGAGAAAAGGGACCCTTTGCACACCATTAGTGGGAATGTACATTAGTGCAGTCATTATAGAAAACACTATGAAGCTTCCTCAAAATACTAACTTTGTCATTTTAAAAGGGAGCAGGGCACCATATGTACAAGAGCAGCATTGCAGAAAGATTGGCTTCTAATTTCTTTTGAGCCACCTTTGACTTAGTAGGCCCAAGTTTTCACTTGGAGTCCAGCAATTTGATAGCTATAGGTAATGGGGAGGTATGATTTTCCTTGGACTTGACACTGCTCTTCCATTCACCTGACACTGCTCTTCCATTCACCTGACCACATACTCTTGCCCTTGCCCTGGTCAACAGCCCTAGGGCGGTGCTCTCTCTTGTGGGATTTCCCATGGGTGAGTCTTCGGATATGCCATTGGCCAGAGGTAGCTCCACCAGAACATTATCCTCTGTAATTAATGCATTATGGGGTTGTGGGTTGTGCTGTGGAAGGAGCCGTTTAGTATGGAGTCAGTGTATCAGCATCTCAGGTGTCTTGCTAGGAAGACTGGAGTCAGATGATTTTATTTCAGTGACAACTGGACATTTGGGCTGACTATCTAAAGACAGCTGCAGAACCTGCAGGGTGATGAGTACCTTTCAACTGTATCTTCCACTGTCTCTCTGCTCATTTTAAATGATAAATTCTTATCTTTGTTTCAGGACTTTATTAAATGTCAATGGATTTTCAAATTTTCTATTACTCCGGTTCCATAATGATATGAATGAGTTAATAGAGCTGTCAGTGATAAGAGGGAACCCTCACTCTGCCCCTGCCCCAACCACAAAACCAAAGCCATGTGGCACTCCCTTTGCTCAAGCCATTCTGGGCCCACATAGGAGCTGGCCCTGCTCTAAGTCCTATGGTGTAAGTGATCCATTTTTCCATGTACTCTTGGTGCGTGTGTGGTGTCATCAACCTCAACATCTGAACAATTCTGGCAGCACCACCACCATACATGACAGATCCTGCCAGAAAGCTGCTGACCAGGGCATCATCTACACCCCGACTGAAGTATCCCTGGTCAAGGACAGCGTAACACAATTGGCCAGCTTCAGTCAGAGGCAGAGGTTGTCCTGGCCAACACCAGCCCTATCTGCACATTTGCAGAGACTCTTGAAGCGTTGGCAGTGGTCTGGCCTTGTGGTCTCACCAGTGGCAACAACATTACTGTCCTATCCAAGGTTGCCCCCTGTGGGGTAAGGAATACTTAGAATTCCTCATTTCACAGAGATACATAAAATATGAATCAAGATACTATGTGCCTCTGTATATGCAAAAACCACAACACTAGGCCTCAGAACTCCAGACTGTGTGGCTCTGGTTCAGTTCGTCTCAAAGCATGCCATGGCCGTGATCATAGTAGACTCTTCCTCCAACCACATCAATGCCAGGCTGAGTGGAATTCAGATACCAGTCGTAAAGCCCAAAGACTTTCCCATCCTTAACTGCTTGCTGGCCATTGCCTTTTTATTTTTCCTCTTTGACTATGTCCTCGAAGACTCCTTGAGCCCTGGCCAAAACATGCCTTTGAACAGCCAGCATGATACCTTTCCTTTGTTTCTTGGTGAAAGTTATGATATTGTTACCTGTATTTCCCCATCAGCCAACATAGGCCAAAACTGTTGGCTGGAAAACAAAATAGTCACCGGAATGAGAGACCCCAGAAGAGGAAGTGACACATGTTTACCATCCATGCTCAACTCAGAATAGCACAGGAGATGCTCATTAGGCTATGCCAGTGGTGGAGTATACAGTTGGCTCCACCAGCTCTTGCTGGCAAAGTGGTACAAGTCAGGCCATATATACATGTAGAGATAGAGATATAAATATAGATACACAGATAGAGTTTATTACACTTGTAACACACAGTCCACTATAGTCTCTACACACACACATACAGACACACACACAGAGTTCTACAGTGAACTGCATATGTACATCTTAGCATTTTAGGATATTATTTGTGAAATATGTTACATTAGAGCTAATCATCACTGCTGCAAGGTACTGTTAAAAATGGCATGTTTGGCTGGGCGTGATGGCTCATGCCTGTAATCCCAGCACTTTGGGGCGCCAAGGTGGGTGGATCACCTGAAGTCAGGAGTTCAAGACCAGCCTGGCCAACATGGCAAAACCCCATCTCTACTAAAAATACAAAAATTAGCTGGGCGTAGTGGCATGTGCCTTTAATCCCAGCTAGTGGGGAGGCTGGGGCAGGAAGAATCTCTTGAACCCAGGAGGCCGAGGTTAGAGTGAGCCAAGTTCATGCCACTGCACTCCAGCCTGGGCAACAAAGTGAGACTCCATCTCAATTAAAAAAAATGGCATGTTCATCCGACAAAGGACTAGTATCCAGAATCTCTGAGGAGCTCAAACAAATCACCGAGAAAAGAACAAATAATCTCATTAAAAAATGGGCAAAGGTCATGAATAGACACTTCTCAAAAGAAGATATGCAAATAGCCAACAAACATATTAAAAAATGCTCAACATCACTAATTATCAGGGAAATGCAAATTAAAACAACAATGAGATACCACCTTACTTCTGCAAGAAGGACCATTATTAAAAAGTCAAAAAACAACAGATGTTAGCGTGGATGTGGGAAAGGGAACACTTATACACTGCTAGTGGGAATGTAAATTAGTACAACCTCTATGAAAATCAGTATGGAGATTCCTTAAAGAGCTAAAAGTAGATCTATCATTCAATCCAGCAATCCCGTTACTGGGTATCTACCCAAAGGAAAAGAAGTCATTATATGAAAAAGACACTTGCATGTGTATGTTTATAGAAGCATAATTCACAATTGCAAAGATGTGGAACCAACCTAAATGCCCATTGACTGGGTGGGTAAAGAAAATGTGGTCTACATATACCACGGAATACTATTCAGCCATAAAAAGGAATGATATAATGTATTTTGCAGCAACTTGGATGGAGCTGGAGGCCATTATTCTAAGTGTAGTAACTCAGGAATGGAAAACCAAGTATCGCGTGATCTCACTTATAAGTGGAAGCCAAGCTATGAGGATGCAAAGGCATATAGGGTGATATAATGGAGGCTCAGAATAGTGATGGTGGAGGGGACAGGGATAAGAAACTGCACATTAGGTACAGTGTAAACTAATCGGGTGACAAGTGAACTAAAACCTCAGAATTCACCACTGTATGATTCATCCATGTAACCAAAAACCACTTGCACCACAAAAGCTATTGAAATAAAAAAATTATGCCTTAAAAATTGGCATGTGTATTTTGCCTAGAGAGCAACAGTTCTCAGAGTTTAAATAAGGTTAATTTAACATGCTCTATTTAACAATAGTCCCATCAGATTATATGAGAGAAAAGGTTTCATATATTATATTTGGGAAATGTGCCAACTAGCTATCAGCTTAAAGATTTTCTGTATACCTTAGTAATTAATAGGCTGAGAAAACTCAGCAGCAAAGAAACTTGTTTCATGTTTTGTAATTATCTTCTAGTGCTTTTCCTATTTTTGTTCATTACTATTTTTACTGATCAATTCAACAGATTTTCAATTGAAGGTCTGCCATGTCTTCTAGACCCAGGGATACAGCTGTGAATAAGACAGATAAGGTCTTTTCTCTCATCAGCTTATATCCTGCAACCTTAATTTCTGTCCCTGAGTAATCACAATTAACATCCCATGGAACTTGTGCTCCCTGCCAGGCAGGTTTAAGTTGACAGCTCCCAAGGAAATTTCGTGTTTTCATTAGAATGCTTCCGGCCATGGTTTGAGATGTGCAAAATTGGAATAAGAATCTTCTGGGTCGTGAATGATGTGAGAATTGCTAGTAAACTAGGTAAAAGTGGAGAAAAGTCGAGTAAAATCTATTACCCCTCTCCCTGGGTCAGAGCATCATTAGCACTGTGAGGACTTCAGTTCCCGAGGACCCTGTCTATGCCCGGGGCACTTTGGATAGAGCTTTCAGTCTCCTATGAACCCCAGGCAAATTTCTGTTTCCGAAACTCCCATGGTGGCCCTGCGGAGGGAGGAAGTGGTGAATAGCACTCAAGACTGTGATGGGATCCATTTTGCCTCATTAATTCTGTGGGACTGGTTTTGCTTCATTGCCTTCCACGGTTCACTGAGCTACCTGGCAATTAGGAACACTTCATTTCTTTTGAGGGCATATGAATACTGTCTCTGTAGGTCTTTCCTTGTTACCACTTCACTAGATACAAATCCACGACCTCATTTGAGCACTGTGGCCATGTCCAAATCAGGTTTTAGAAATAAGTTCACTATAACAATTACATAGAATGTAATAGTTTCATTGTTTTTAAATGAGTTTTGCTTCTGTCTCCTTTCTGTATCCCAATCTTGTTGGTCTGCATAGAAACCCAAATTATGCTTGGAGTTGTTGAGATGGACTTTAGAGGATGCCTGGAGCCATGTGGAGCTGTATTCGAACTCAGAGAGACAGCCGAATGTCCATTGCTGCAGGCAAACTTCAGATGTCCCAGTCTTACAAATTCCTCAATTTAACTAAACACAAATATCTCTTTTACAGTTTCCATCAGACCTCAAATTCTGTGCCAGAAATTAATATGCTGGAGCTCCAGCTGACCAGCATTATGAAAAGCATTTCTACTTTCCATGGACTGTGGCTCCGTGTTTAATATCCAATTAAAGAATAGGGACTTTGCTGGTAACGATAAGAGACAAACAAAGTAGTAATTACCCAGTAAGAAACGGATGGCCGATGATTACAAAGTACAGAATGAAACACTGGGTGAAATTTTCATACCTCAACTAAATTATGCCAAGAGTATTTATTCCCAAAACAAGATTTTGTTTTGGGGGATTGTATAAGTCTATTCACAATGTACACTTGTCCGTAAAATTGTACATATGATGTATGTAATATTTCCAAGGCAAATTATTTTTTCAGGAACCACTTGTACATTTTAGTGGATTGAGTTGATTTAGTGTGTAATTAGGAATGAAGTTTCCTGATGAAGTTGAGACCAGGTCTCTGCATCTGGAAAGCAGGAATTAGGGATGGTGCCAGATCTTCCCCAAGTGTCTTTGACTGACTGCCCTTCAAAATCCTGAAAGTTTCAGAATCAGCATCAGGATACCTATGAACAATGATAGTTACTGGGGCACTGAAGAGTAGGCTGTCTTTCTGTCTTATGAGACACCATTATTGACACATCAATGATTAATTTCTAATTTTCTTCCTCCCCTGCCACCTTTCAGAGCCATGGCTGCCCTATATGGTGGGGTAACAGAGAGTAAAGAGTAGGTGGAGATCACAATGGGCTTCAGCATCTTGGGGATTATTTTTGACCTTATGGTGCATCATAGCATCAAAGGAAGAGCTACCATGTCTCACATTCAACTCAGAGGGTCAAAAGTTCCTGGCATTTATATAAATAGGTGTGTTTTTCCATATCACTCTATCTTTTCAGAACCCTTTAATTTACCCTAAACCTTTTACTATTCCAACATACATTCCATTAAGAGGGGGGCTTCTGATGTATCATTTCAGGGGTCCCCTCTGAGGTTCTTACCTTTTTGTGTGTTCTTGGCATTTGAAATATACCTTCAAGAACACTGTGGAAGTTCCCAGATTGTCATAGGCACTCTTGATGTCTTAGAACCATGCATGGCAGCTAACTCCACGCATGTGCTCTCAGTATCCATTATCCAGAGAGCAGGATAAGGCAAGAAAGCAAGTTCCATCTGCATGGCAGGTAGGAAAGGCAACAGCTTCTAGCTCTGATGTTATAAAGATGCCTAAACATGAAAGGGAGACAGACTACACATACCCTTGTCTTTCTGTTTAAAAACAGCCAAAGTTAGAAAAGATGACACCCATCCTAAACAGTCTGAAAGGCTGCTGACAATTAGAAGGGAAGTCAATAGTCAAAAATCTGTGGGGCCTATAAGAGGAAAGAAAAAAATGAAACAGAGAACCCACTTTATGCCAGACATTATGCTAAATGCTTTGCAAACATTTTGCTATTTCTTTCTTACAACTGCATTATCAGCCAAAAATTGTCTAAGGGAGATGGAAGATCTTCGAAGTAGAAGCAACTTTCCCCATTTCACACAGCTCATATATGGAAGAGCTGGAACTCCACCAGAGTATGCCAGGCTGATTTTCTGTAATAACAGCAACAACTGCACCTCATATTTGAAGTTTTGCAGTATACAAGGCACTTTTATACATACATATATGTGTGTGTATATAATTGTGTGTGTATGTATAAAAGTGTTTTGTATGTATGTGTGTGTATATGTACATGTATATGTACATGTACTTTCTAATCTATGGCTAATGGGTTAAGGGACACAACCTGAATTGGAAGGGCAGTAGTTTCATGACCCCGGGCTTGGAGCACAGGCAACACAGCTTTGTGAGTGTGGAAAGGGCAATCTAATCAGATTTCATGCCTTTCTTTCCTTCAGTAATTACTCTTCTCTCCAAAAATTAGTATTGAAAGAAGAACATGGAGATCATGCTTTACAATTGGGGTTCTATTGAGAAGGCACATAATTGAGCAGAAGTTAATATTAGCGGTATTACAATAAAAGAAGGGTAATAATAAAAACACTTCCCACTCATGGAGGGTCTGCTACAGCAAGCCCTCTGCCAGATGCTGCATGCCACTTACAGCTCCCAGCAGCCATATTTCAGAGTGGAAAAAGTTGAGAATGGAAAAAGTTAAGTGCACACTCATTAAACATATACCTATTAGTGATATGACCCTAACTTTTTTCATCCTATTGCACTTTTTAAAAATCATATATCTTAACCTTCCATTAGCTAAATTACTTTTCTAACAAGCTTCTGAGTATTTGGAGAATAGAGATGAAATCTTTCACTTTCTGTGTCACTTATAGTGCATAGCACTTTGCACATAAAAAGGCACAATAAATACATCTGGATTTCATTTGGAAAATATAATCATAAATCCAAACAGTATGCTTCTATTTAGTCTTATGATGCCAAGGCAAAACTTTTAAGTAAGGAGGTTTCCTTTGATTACAGCTCTTAATACATAGAGGTTGATCCACTGAGCCTTGCTCCTGGGTATAAAATGCAAGACCTAAGTGCATTCCAATTGAGTTTCATGTACCCATGGTTCTAATCAAGAAATCCTTGAATAGCTTTGACATCGGAAACATGAAGAAAACCACGATGCATCTATTTGATAATTGTGTTGGTTTATGAGAAGTTTTAGTCTCTTGAGGCTACATAGAATTACTTTCCCCTTTTTCAAGGGAGACTGTCTCTGTCCTCATCCTTCATGGAAACTCCATGACACCAGTTTAAAATCAGAGATGGGCATATGATGTATGTATTGCAAGAACCCTAAAAAATGCAAAATATTTCCTACCCATCTTCAGTTGACGAGTACTTACCTTTGACATGTTGCAAGTTTGTTGATGGGGCCCAAATTATGAGAGTGAGTACTGTTCTGTCAAAGCCTTGTATGACATTCCCCGATTAGGACTGTGCATGGTGATTTATTTTCAGCAAGGGTGCCTGGCACGATGTGCCATCATTATTCAGCATCTCATCTGAGCCCTGGCAGATCCCTCAGAGCTATTATGCATAGGCAAGTTCTAGGAATATTTAATGTGCTTTACCAACAGTTGATATTCTTTATCACTACAAAATAAACTTAACTGCATAAAGATTATGGGCACAAGAAATAATTCTAACAATGTTTTGTTTCCCTTTTCCTTTTTTATCAACTTGTGTCAATTGTATTTAGTTATAGAAAGAATATATATATTTCCTTTAGTTGTTAGAAGTTTTAGCTAAGCGTGCTTCAATAAAAAGGGAGGAAAGGAAGGCAAGGCATTTTATCTTCTGAATGTTGTTTTCCTTCTGTTTACGACAGTTTTCTCTGCACTGTTGGCAGGCAGTATGATGTAGTATGAACTCCAATAAACTTGGGCCCTGAGTCGTAATTCCGCAGTGTACTAGACATGCGACCTTGGGAAAGTCACCTGGGTTTCCAATTTTATAAAATCAAAACAAAGATATAATAATATTCACCGTAATACTACCTCATAGATGGAGTCATATCACTTTGAAATCTATAAAGAGCAATGAAAATATAAGGGTATCTGTTTCATTTCTCTGTTTTGTGCCCTTTGAATGCTTTTAAAATTGATTTTTAGTTTACTTCTTTTAATCCTTCTCTGGAAATTCCTTTTGCTCACCTCTTGAGACCATATTGATGCATTTGTGCTTTTGATCGAGCACACATTTTTATCTCTAAGCCTTTGCCCCTAGGGCCTTTTACTAACATGCTTCTCTGCTCTTCTCCCTCCTTCTTCATTCCTTTCCTACTGCCTCTGCCTTCGCCAGACTCTTGTCTCCCTCTTTCACATCACAGTGTTCTTCTCTTCTTACCCACCTGTTTCTTCTTTCTGCCTCTATTTTGCAAAAGCCAAAAATACCTAAAATTCTAAAATTAATTCATTCTCCTCCATGAATACACTTCATGTGCTCATTCCTGAAACCGTAGTGTTTCCATATACTTCTCTAGAGGCCACCCTCACCTCCCACTGGGGCTTGACTAGTCGCTCCTGCCAGTGAGTTCCTCCCTGCCTCCGGGCCCAGTGGATGCTTATTCCCTTCCATGTGAGTGACCCTGCTGAACTTGCTGTTATTGCCATGCAGGTAGGTGTGCATGTGTGTATGTGCGTGCACACACATAGCAAGCTAACAATAAGCTTGTACATTTCATAGCACTTTGTGACCTGTGCCCATATTGACAATGCCACACATTGATCCTCACACCAGTTCTTTGCTATGATCTAGGATAATTACAATCTCATTCATTTACACAAAAAAGGAAACAGAGACTGGGTGAGATGATGACTTGCTGAAGGTCGGCTAAGTGAGCAAGTTGGGACTTGACGTCTTGTTTTATGGCTCTGCATCTGGTGTTACTGGCCATGAAGGACTTGTCAGTTGCACCCTGTGAAGTAGTAGGCAAATGGTTACATTTCAAGGTGGTTAAGATGTTTAGGTCTCAACGAATACTCCAGTGTGCCTCAGTGTTGAACCAGAGGGGCTCCGTTGGAATAAAATTATACAATTAGCCAATCAGGGGCTGTTCGAAGTAGTTCATTCTGCAACTCTTAGTGGCATTATGATCAATGAGATGATATTTACAGCAAGTCAAAGAATAAGAGCATCTGAAACTTCATCCCTTCTCACCCTCACCCCACTGACATCTCCTGTTCCCTATTGTCATTTTGTCTCTATTCTCACTGTTGTCACCTGACAGCAAGTGAATGAGTCGGTGACATTTATCAAGTGCCCCTGCAGATAGAGGACTGCGTTTTATCCAGGGGAGACTTATGAAAGGAGTAGAAGATATGGCCTCTTGGGTGAAAAATGTTCATGGTCTATTCTTTCTTGATGGAAAATGAAACTTACACTTAGGAGTTGATGTTAATGTCAAATAGCATGAAGACTGACTTTTCCCCATGAAAATATGCAAAGCTTCTGGCAGCAAATAACACGAACATTCAGTCAAAAGGCAAACACTGAGACAATTTCCTGAGTTATAAGCCTGACTGTTGCATATAAAGAATCAATTAAAGAGCACCTACCAATAGAAGTCATGAAATACAATGTTATTGATAGATCTGATTTGGATGTATGTGTATCTCTTTTTCAAACAAGATTCTGGTCCGATTATGACATTGATATGATCTTCCTTCTCCAGACAATTAATGAATCCCTGAGAATTTCCTTTGAATGGATGATTGCCATCTGTCTGCTTGCAGTATATCCACTTTCATGCATTCTGATTTATTTTTAGTGCTATTAACAGTTGCAGTTTGTCTTCTAAATAGGAATTGCATTATTCTAATGTTTGAGGGGGCAGATTTTCTGTATTACTGTCTGTGCTAGGAGACCATGGAAAGTGTCATGTATTTATGTGTATTTGCATAGCTGACTCTGTGATAGGCTGAAGTGAAAGAAGATCAGATTTGATGGAGGTAGCAATTCTAAAAGGACATAATGCAAGCGATCTGACAAGGCTATCTGTAATCACGACTACACCTGAAAAACCAGACTGCATTTGCTGAACAGCATTAAATTCTGACAGCTGTAAAAGTCACACACATTTATTCTTGCCACACATCAGGATTTACTGGATGGGTTTACTTCAACCATCATGTCAAGCTGGCAAAGTAGGAGAGGGGAAAAGAGGAAAACATGTCCACCACATTCATAGCTCTAAAGTTAATGGCTTAAAAAAGCATGCACTCCCTTTTTTTTTTGAGACGGAGTTTCGCTCTTGTTGCCCAGGCTAGAGTACAATGGCGCGATCTTGGCTCACCATAAGCTCTGCCTCCCAAGTTCAAGCGATTCTCCTGCCTCAGCCTTCCCAAGTAGCTGGGATTACAGGCATGCACCACCGTGTGCAGCTAATTTTGTATTTTTAGTAGAGATGGGGTTTCTCCATGTTGGTCATGGTGGCCTCAAACTCCCGACCTCACCTGCCTCGGCCTCCCCAAATGCTGGGATTACAGGTGTGAGCCACCATGCCCGGCCGTGCACTCACTTTTTTACATGGTTCATGAAAAAAACAGTGCCCCAAGTTATACTAAGGTTGTCAGGGTGACTCTAGGATCAGTTTCTTCACTGAGCGGCTCCAGATCTACCCACACATACAGTTGATGCCTACTGGGACTGTTGTTTTAGGAGCTCCAGGTCTCAAGGGACATGTTCTTGAGACATTTCTACATTGGCACTATGGTCAGTTACTGTACAGTGGGGTTTTATGCCAGAAAATTTAACTCTAGAGTTGATGAACTCATGGCTTTAGCAAAAGGAGGTAGGAATTCAGCAGAAAGCAAGAAGTAGGAAGATGTGGATTGAGAAGGAGGAGAAAGAATGGGATGTAAACAGAGATTCTGAAGAAGCAGCCTGAAGTGGGACTTCAAAGGTCTATTAAATTTTTTTTTAACGAGTTAGGTCTTGATCAAATTTATAGTTCATGATTTTGAGTGAAGGGCATGTGACACATTTCACTTGCCACAGCACTGGTTCTTTGTGACTTTGTCATTTGCATATCATCTCCTGGAACAGCTTGCTGGAGAGCCAAGCACAGCATCCCCTTTTGATGTGGACCCTGAGGTGTGGGGGTTAAATTGCTCCCCTTAGGCGCTATCTGCTGCTCATGAGTCTTCCCTTGGGGCTGTATAGGGAGCTGATCATGGCTACCTGCTTTCAAAAATCTTCTTTAAGCAAACTCTTCTAGCATTCTATTCTCATTAGAAATCTAGGAGGTTTTAGTTTTCCTTCCAGTAATTATGACTTTTCATTTAATATTGAATTAGAGATGATGCTGTTAATATTTTGGAATTATAAGATTTGTATGGTCATAGTGTAAATTTAAAAAGAAAAATGATAAGCCACTTACTCCAAAAGAAAATGAAAATAGTATTTATTCTTAGAAGCACAACCAAAAGGAATAAAAGAATATAAAACCCATCTGATATTTTGACAAAGCTCACCCCTCACGCCCTACATAGCCATTCACTCTAGAATTTGCAGCTGCTATTCCTCTTGACAACAGATAATGAAACTTGATGATTTCTGAATTCCATAGTCTTTCAACCTGAATCAAAATAATTAAGTATAAATTACCCTTGGCCATATAACTCAAGGGGAAAAGAAACCCTTTAATTTCATAGATTTTTATAAACAAGATCCTTACAAAAGGCAACTAAAGAAGTAGTGTGAGCCAGGCGTGGTGGCTCACACCTGTAATCCCAGCACTTTGGGAGGCCGCGGCGGGCGGATCACGAGGTCAGGAGATCGAGACCATCCCAGCTAGCATGGTGAAACCCCGTCTCTACTAAAAATACAAAAAAAAAAATTAGCCGGGTGTGGTGGCGGGTGCCTGTGGTCCCAGCTACTTGGGAGGCTGAGGCAGGAGAATGGCATGAACCCAGGAGGTGGAGCTTGCAGTGAGCTGAGATTGTGCCACTGCACTGCAGCCTGGGTGACAGAGTGAGACTCCATCTCAAAAAAAAAAAAAAAAAAAAAGAAGTAGTGTGCCTGTCAGGGTGTTCAACGAAAGACCTGTGGCAGTTGGGAGAACCAAGTGAAGCCAGATTTAATGTTCTCATTAAAGTGTTTGATATTTTTATTCATGTAAGAAAAATGTCTCTGCTGAAAAATAGTTTGAGGCAATGAACAACAATATGGAGAAAACTCTGAATTTCAAGCAGTTTTTAAAGAGTCTAGTTTCCACAAGCCAGTTTGGCAGCATCTTGCAAAAAACCCCTGAGAATTCAATTTAAAATTTGTAAAAGAAAACTGGGTTTCATGTCCCTGGAGTTACCCAGTGGGGAAAGTTTCTCTTAAGGGAGGGGATGTAAGCCCGGAATAATAGCCATCCTGTGGTGTGACCGAAAACCAGGTGACATGAGGGAGAGAGCTGTCTACGGACCCTAGAAGCAATCCAGAAAACCCAGGACAGTGTGAGGAGCAGCCAGACACAAAGGCGAGGGTGGGAATAGGCCAGTTGTGAAGAGCCTGGGAGAAGAGGATAACCAGCAGACTTGGGATGCAAAGACTCAGACCCCTAGACTGTCTACTTCAGTGACTGTGAAGAAAACCCGGCTGGGCACGGTGCCTCACACCTGTAATCTCAGCACTTTGGGATGCTGAAGCAAGGGGATCACTTGAGGTCAGGAGTTCAAGACCAACCTGGCCAACATTGTGAAACCCCGTCTCTACCAAAAATATAAAAAATTAGCTGGGTGTGATGGCGTGTGCCTGTAATCCCAGCTAGTCGGGAGGCTGAGGCAGGAGAATCGCTTGAACCTGGTAGGCGGAGGTTGCAGTGAGCCGAGATCGTGCCAATGCACTCCAGCCTGGGAGAAAGACCAAGACTCCGTCTCAAATTAAAAAAAAAAAAAGAAGAAGAAAAGAAAACTCAAGGAGCAGAGCTAGAATGATGGGAGCAGGCATGAGAAAAGGAGACAAAAGGGAAAAAGTAATTTTGTATTGATTTAAGAGAGGTGGCTTTCAACCCAAGGACCTTTACCAAGGGAAGATATATGGAGAGCCGGTATCATACCATACATGAGGGATGGTCCAGCAAAATCACATGGGCTGGGGCATCCTCAACAAGTCAATGGTATAACTCCAAGGCACATAGTTTTGACAATTCAAATTTATAAAAATACGACATGTGTGCTACGCTTCAGCTTACTCCTGAAGAACTAGCTGAAGACGGGGCAAAGCCTGCCAGAGAAGCTCAGTGGTGACTCCACCTAGATGGAAAAAATTTGAAAAACACGATTCATTATCTTCAAGTGGAAAGATACAGTGCTCTAATTAATCGTAGACATAAATGGGAAGAAACAATTATCTTGGAAAAGTGACTGCAAAGTTGGAAAGTTTGGAATAGGAATATGAATTCAAACCATGGCAAGGTAAGATGTGGTTAGCAAGTGTTCACTAGCATTTTATTTAGAGGACAAGAAAAAGTTTCAACTAATACAGGCAACAGCCAAAAAAAAAAAAGAATAAAAAGAAAAGAAATCAGCTCAAGAAATCATCTGTATGTAATTGACAACTAAGAAATGTTTCAGTGGCAGGGAAAAAATGGCATTGAATAGATAAAATGGGAATTGTATATAGTCTTGATAATTAGGAAGGCTATCTTTGAGTAAACTATCCCAAATTGTCCAAGGAGACAATTTGTCTCTAGTTATGACAGATTTACAAGAATTAAGTCCTGTGTACCTGTATGGGAATATCTGTGGCAGTAGGTTTCAATAACACATGGACAACAGTGGAAATGAAAAGCTCAGAGACTCAAGGGACATTAATAATGAATTTTGTTTGTTTGTTTGAGACAGAGTCTTGCTCTGTCGCCTAAGCTGGAGTGCAATGGCACAGTCTAGGCTCACTGCAACCTCGGCCTCCCGGGTTCAAGCGATTCTCCTGCCTCAGCCTCCTGAGTAGCTGGGACTGCAGGCACTTGCCCCTACACCCGGCTAATTTTTTGTATTTTTGGTAGAGACAAGGTTTCACCATGTTAGCCAGGCTGGTCTCAAACCCCTGACCTCGTGATCTGCCCACCTCAGCCTCCCAAAGTGCTGGGAATGCAGGTGTGAGCCACCACACCTGGCCAATAATGATATTTTCAAAGGAGGAGAGGGAAAAGATTAAAAACTGTTACCTCCACTATTGAAACTAATTTTTGAAAGGTCACTTAGAGACTCCTGATTTCAGAATTTATGACACCTTCTCAATTCGATTTCTATTCAACTTGGGAGAGCCATCCTTTATGGCTGGCTCTTTAACGTAGGCATTCCCAGTCCGCTGCCTTGGACCCTCTTCTTACTCTCCCCGGCTAATTGGTTTCCTTGGGAGATGCCCTTTCTTTCAAATTTATTTCTTTACACCTCTCCAGATATCCACACACCTAGTTCTAACCTCCGTAGTACAATTTGACCCAAGTCTTCAATTACTCATTGTCATTTACTTGTTGAGAACCTAGAAATCCAGAGAAAGGGCTAAGCATGGAGGTGCATATGTGGAGTACATTATAAGGAGTTGGTTGAGCAAAGAGGTGTGGAGATGGCACAGCTGGAAGAAGATGCGAGCTTGCCAACTTGGAGATATGGAGTGGCACGTAGTGTGGCGAGAGCTTCAGGAGGGCAGAGTGTGGGTGGAGCTTCTGCTTCTGCAGGTCAGAGGGTGAGTGGTGATGTGGAGGTGGGTGGATGGGTTTGGGTCAGAAAGGGCCCTTCGTGCCCTGTAAGGAGCTGGGTTTGGGTTGTACAGGGAACTTTCAAAGGATTTTAATGAGAGTTGGGATGTGCTTGGATTTGCCTTTTAGAAAAATTACTTTGGTGGCAGAGAGGAGGATGGAGTGAAAGGGGCTCAATTTGGAAGGTAGGGATCCATTAGAAGGCTGCTGTGGGAACCCAGGTGGGAAGTGTTGAAAAGCCTAAACTAAGGTCCTGGCAGTGTAGGTTTAAGAGGTCAAAATTTGGAGTGGCATTTAGGGGAGTGAATTGGGAGAGATTTCTCATTAATTGGACATGGGAGCGGCAAGGGAGATGGAGGGATCAAGGGTGACTGTCAGATTTCTGACAAAGAAATTGGGCAGATGGTGACATTTCTCATCAAGAGGACAGCATAATGGAAGTAAGTTTTCAGGAAGAGATGGTAAATTCAGATCATCCTCACTGGTGCGCGCTCTCTCTCTTTCTCTCTTTCTCTCTGTCAGGCACACACACAACGCCATCATGCTCTTGCTGGGGAAAAAGCAAGTTATATTCAAATACAAATTCAGTCATTGCTTCAGGAAGAAGTCCTTGGGAAAAGTAGTTTGTTTTCTTAATGGCTCTCCCATACACCCTCTGGGATGCCCACGTGCTTCCTGAACATGGAGATGCTCTATGTGGCACGGGCACTTTTGGGGGTGAGTAATTTGAAGGTCTGCTGCTTACATCAATGACCTTGCAGTCCTGACTTCAACGAACTTTGGGTACAGAATATCTTATGACTGTTCTTAAAAGGTCTGACATCATTACTGTTCTTAAAAGGTCTGACATCAGATTAGCCCTTACTAAAAGAAGAGTCTTCAAAATAGGGAGTTTGGTTGAAGATATTTCCAGCAGATTATTTAGTATTTTGCTAAACTTCCCTTTACACACTTTTGTTTTTTCATAAACCCATACATAAAATTGCCTCACAATTCTATATTTTAACAATGTCCCTATTGACTTATTGGTATAGAATAACTCTTCTTACAGTCACTCACTGTGTCAAACAGTTTCTGGACTCACTGCAGCCCTGATGGCCAGCCTCGAGTGTGCCTCGGTTTGAGAGTCTCCTCTCGCCCTCACGTGCTGTGGCATTCAGATGCTCCACAGGTCTGACCGGCCCAGGCTAGGCTGGCCTCCCGGCTTGCTTTCTGAATGTCATATTCAGACTCCCAATCTCATCATCACCCTGCTGACTGATCTTGAGCACAATAGAACTCCAGTTCTTTATATAATGTCACTTTTTAGTCACATTTTAATCCAGATAAATTTTGATTCCAAAAGCTGACCTTTACACTTACCCATAGGCTTGATGTCTCTTGTTCCAGCCTGTAGTTTATTAAAATAACATAATGTATAAAATGTAATACAAAATAATAAATATACATAAATACACATAAAATTTCCTTATTGTATTAAATCACATCCAATATTCAATACATTTAATATATTATCTATTTAACATATAAATTGTAATAATTTAAATATATATTTATAATAAATATTAATCTATTATAAAAATAATGAGATAAAATTAACAAAATAAATACACACATGTATATATACTCAAGCGCACACACACACGTATGCATGTATGTATGCACATATGTGTTCATATGTATATATTTGGCAGAGCAAATTTCTTTAATGAGAAAGGGATATGGACATTTTGCTCTGGGTACATGAGTAGTATGAAGGCCAAGACACTGGTCTGAGGCAGGAGCCTTGATGGGGAGGGCAGTGCTACTCCTCTCCCAACTGTGTGGTCCTGGGACTGGCTGGAGTTCACATCTCATGTTTCAATCCCACTTACCAGCCCTATAACCTTGGGGAGGACAGTGAACCTCTAAGCCGGGCCTCCTCAGCTGTAGAATGGAGTAATCATGACACTCACGTTGCTGTGTTGTGGAGGAGACTGAATGAAACGATGCCTTGCCAAATGCCTTTTGCAGAATCAGCCCTGGGTCAATCAGTTATATTACTGCGTGGTGGTAATTACTATCATTTCCCTCTTTCTAGTGTTGCTTATGCTCTTTCCCAGGGTTAAATGTCGATTTAAATAAGTAGAAACTTCTTGAACTGTTTTTGTAGAGATTTTTTTTTGTCTTCTTAAGCAAAATCACGGCTGCAGTCGATTTTTAAAGTTACACCAATACCTCAAACTAAAAAGGCAACTTATAGAGCACATCACTAAAAATCTTTTTGGTAGAAGATCTTGCAAATTGATCCAGGAGTACTGTGAATCTGAAAATCAAGTTAGGTTGAAGGTAGTGTGCTGCTTTCAGTTTTTTTCTGAAGAGACAAAGGCTTGTGGGGGTCTTGGGGTTAACCAGGAGACAGGTGGATTCCAAACTGGTGCCAGACCTCCCTGAGCTGAGTCTCTCATCTCCCACAGAGGCTAATGGCTGTTAAGATCCACAAAAACGGCCAGGCGTGGTGGTTTATGCCTGTAATCCCAGCACATCACGAGGTCAGGAGATCGAGACCATCCTGGCTACCATGGTGAAACCCCGTCTCTACTAAAAATACAAAAAATTAGCCAGGCGTGGTGGCGGGCACCTGTAGTCCCAGCTACTTGGGAGGCTGAGGCAGGAGAATTGCTTGAACCTGGGGGGTGGAGGTTGCAGTGAGCAGAGATCACGTCACTGCACTCCAGCCTGGAGACAGCGAGACACTGTCTCAAAAAAAAAAAAAAAAAAAATTCCACAAAACCACAAGATGCAAATAGTAGCCAGAGCCTGCTCTAAACCCAAAGCCTCCCTCCCTCACACTCGCTCTACTTATGTAGTTCTATCTAAGTGCCATTTCTTCCCGAATTATTTTTACCTCGAACGTGATATTGCTGTTGTGGTTTCAGAGGCATCTGACAGCTGTGGCTTCAGTGTTTTTGATTTCCTCTTGTT
The DNA here is from genome assembly GCF_028885625.2 of Pongo pygmaeus. NCBI lineage: Eukaryota > Metazoa > Chordata > Mammalia > Primates > Hominidae > Pongo > Pongo pygmaeus. Next base: position 89,078,483 of record NC_072390.2, on the reverse strand, counting down.
GCAATGGTTTCAGTTAGAACCTCAGCCATGGGTGCTTGGGAACAGGCCTCACATTTTGGTGTCTGTGTCTTTGCCAGACTCCTGCAAGGCTCTCGAGTTAGGCAATGTCAGAAACTTCATTGTCTCAAAGACCGGGATCTGAGGCACTATCAGTTGTTAAATTACAGTAGGAGCGGTATCTGGTTCAGGACCTGAAACTTTATTCTGTAATTACCTATGGAATACTTACAGAGTGTCTGCTGTGCATCAGATGTCAAACTCTGTTGGGGATACAAAGATGTATGAGACCTTCCTGTCTTCAAATCACTTACATTCTGGTGGAGGAGAGGAACAAATAAACAGGAAATGTTGTAAGTGCAATGACTGTTAAGTCCAGGGGTTGGGGGAGTGTGGACGAAGGGCCATAGTCCAGCCTTCCTGGGGAATGGATACTCAGAGAAGGTTTTGGAGAGCTGAGATGAGTTCCAGTTGGGAGGAACTGGGGGAAAGGAGAGTAGGGAAGGAATTCCTGGCAAAGAGAAGAGTTTACTCAAAGTCCTGGAGGTGAGAGAGAACATGCTGTGTTTGGAGGAACTGTGCAAAGTTCAGTGTATGTCTGGAGCATAGATTCCAGGGGCCAGGGGGTGGCAAGAAACAAGCCTGGAAATCAAGAAAATATTTCATTATAACAGTTTTGAAAGCTAGATGAGAGAGCTTCCTCTGTAGGGTTGTGGGGGCGCGTTGAAGGGTTTTAATCAGGGATAAAATGATCTGACATTTGCAAGGCCCCCTTCCATAATTCACTCAAGAGACCAAATTGCAGAGCTGAAGGTTGCTTGATGAGCAAACAATTAGAGCAAACGAGCTGAGTGATTGGAGGAAATAATCCCAGCCAAGTAGCCGAGCTGGGTGATGTATACCTCTGTGATCCTGGGGTATTCTGTCTAAAGAACTGGTCCAGCCATTCCAACTCCTTCACAACCACCGAGCGCACCCACTCTCTGGATAATCACCACCTCCAAGGTCGTCACTGCTGCATCACCACACCCCTGTTCCCAGGGTGAGTGCTTATTTCTCAGGGTTTCTTGTTAGAATGATGCTTTCCCAGTGAACTCTCAGGTTCCATTCATTAGCAGTTCACTAAGACTTCATTTCTTCGGGTAGGTTACCGTGGGAACGATAGCTGCAGGAAATGAACTCCTGTGGTCTCACTGTGGGGATGGACCCTGTGGTGGCCAGCAGCTCCCAGTGCACTGGCTGTCCCCACTCTCCAGTGGATTAGTAACAAGAATAACAACAAAAATGCCTGATTGGAGGAGAAGCAGCATGGGGCTCGGAAAACATGAAATGTGAAGCAGAAGCAGTTAGATTTGATTTCTTCTCTTCCATTCATTCCCTATTCGACTTTGGGCAAGTTGACATCATTTATCTGAGCTTTAGTTTTTTTTTTTGTAAAATGGAATTAATTGGGCTGGTCTCCTGTGGTTGCTGAGAAGACTGGATGGGTTAATGCCTCTGAAAATGTTTCATAAATTGTTGCTTTATACACAGTGTAAAAATAAAGCATGTACTGGAATGCTTATGTTTTTACAAAAAAATTTACCTGCACTTTTCAAACCTAATCCTCAAAATAATCCTTTTTTATAAGAAAACGAAGCCTGCAGGAGATGGATTGCCTTGCTCATGATCAAGGAGCTATGAAGGTGGGGACAGAATGGATTGTCTGTTCTTCTGATTTCTGGACCAGGGCTCTCACGACCATGCTGCTCAGCTGCTTAATGCAGCCAAAGGTTCGTCTTGCTGGCTTGCACTGCTCAATCAAGGACTCTGTGTACTTTCCTCCCTTGGAATTGGAAGTGCAGACACTTAATTATAACTTTCGATTGCTTGAAATTATAGGGCTATAGAGTGACTGGCACGTGTTTCTGAGGAAAATCATATTCTACATCCTGAAATAACCATCTCCTTTTTTCATATTCAAGACAAATGCAGGGATCTAGCACATGCATCACACACTCAAAGTGTTTCCTAGGATGACTTGGGAGCTTTGAAAAGAACTTTTTATGGAAATAAGAGGTGGGCTATTACGTCATGCTTCTCCATCCAATTATTTAGGTTTTAACTGATGCTGCCCCAGACCAGTGGGAAGAATTTGGAAGACTTATTTATGGCTTCTTGGTAATAGTGAGGGCACTGGCCTCCTGAAAGAGGACCTCATATTGGAGGAGGTGGGGCATCGGGCATAGGGTACATAATGGAATGACAGATGGCAACTTCAGAAATTCATCAGGAAGCAGCATTTTGTTTTGTTTTGTTTTGTTTTGTTTTGAGACAGGGTTTCACTCTGCCTCCCAGGTTGGAGTGTAGTGGTGCAATCTCAGCTCACTGCAGCATTGACCTCCCGGGCTCAAGTGAACCTCCCACCTTAGCCTCCTAAGTAGCTGGTATCATGGCGTGCACCACCATGCTCAGTTGATTTTTTGTGTTTTTAATAGAGATGGGGTTTCACCATGTCACTCAGGCTGGTCTCGAACTCCTGTGGTCGACTCCTGCGATCGACTCACCTCGAGCCCCCAAAGTGCTAGGATTACAGGAGTGAGCCACTGTGCCTGGTCTAGGAAACAGCATTTTTTTTTTTAAAAGCAACATAAATCTATTCTCCCACAGTTCTGGAGGCCACAATTCTGATATCAAGGGGTTGAAAGGGCTGTGCTCCTTTCGAAGGATTAGGGAAGACTCTGCCCTTGTCTCCTCCAGTGTCAGATGACCCCTGGTAGATCTGGACACTCTCTGGCCTGCAGCTGTTCACTCCCATCCTGCCCTCTGTCCTCACATGGCCTTCTTCCCTGCGTGCCCCCCCGACTCTCCCTCCCCTTTTCCTTATGATGACACCAGTCATTGGACGTAGGGCCCACTCAAATCTAGTGTTACTTCATCTTAACCACTTCCATCTGCAAAGACCCTATTTCCAAATAAGAGCACATTCTGAGGTTCTGGGTGGACATGAATTTTGTGGGAACATTATTCAGCCCCCTATAATCTTCATTTATAAAGCAGGAGAAAATATACCAAAGCACATCAAGCTAGGGAAGAGTGTCAAAGATAAATCATTTTAAAGGCCAATATCAACTCAGCCACTGGGTTTTCATTAATTACTAGTAAGACCACCACACCTGCCTCATCAAATGTGTCCACACTACCTAGAGCAGCACAGGAGAGAGGACCTAGTCCTCCATGTGCTTTCACTGAGACCTCCCTTCCCTGGTGTCGGCATAGCCAGCCTAATCACTGCAAACTGGCCACTTACAGGAGCAATTCTAGGAGACAAGCTATAATTAAAGCTGATTGCTAACTCATTCCCATGAGAACATTGGCACAAATCTCAACTGATCAGGAAATATTAATTTTTTGAATAAACCTCCAGTTGATGAAACTTAAAATTCTGTATTTTCTCTGTACACACTGGCCAAGTATTTGCATTGGACTTCAAAAAATGATTATAATTATAGCAGGTGGAGAAAGTCATTTTTGACAGGATAAACAATGGAGGAAAAACACAAGTGAAGACCCCAGGGTGTAAGCAGTCTTGTTGCACGGTTGGTGTGGCTGCCGCAGTGGGTGTTTGGAGAAGGAGGCAGGAGATGGCACCTCCTTTACCAACACCATGCTATCTGCCCTCCAAGTCTTGGTGTGGGCATAATGTCCTGGGTGGACCTGGCATGAGTGGGTGGTCCTCTCTTTCCCCCGTATCACCTGGTCAGTGTCTTCATTATGTCACCCATGCTAATGCATCTCAAGTGCTCATTTGATCAGTTGCTTTGTCTCAAGACTGAGTTTTCAGAGGGAAGGTTCTATGTCATTTCTCTCTCTCTCTCTCTTTTCTTTTTTCTTTCTCTCTCTTTTTTCTCTCTCTCTCTTTTTTCTTTCTCTGTCACACAGGCTGGAGTGCAGTGGCACAATCACAGCTCAGTGCAACCTCCGCCTCCCAGGTTCAAGTGAGTCTTCTGCCTCAGCCTCCCAAGTAGCTAGGATTACAGGCACGCACCACCACACTCGGCTAATTTTTGTATTTTTTTCAGTAGAGATGCGGTTTCACCATGTTGGCCAGGCTGATCTCGAACTCCTGACCTCAAGCGATCTGCCTGCCTCAGCCTCCCAAAGTTATGTCATTCTTCTTTGTAGCCCTAGTGCCAAGCACCTGCCTGACCAGGACTCACCGAATGTTGTATAAGTAAAATGCTTAGATCAGGGCAAAGCCATATGTCAAGATTAAGGAATGCCTTGGGAATGTTCCAGAATTCTTCAGACCACTCTGATGTTTGAATGGAAGAGACAATTTATCTTTCCCTTCTCCATCCTGATCCCTCTGGGGCCATTCAGGCAGTGAGGTAAATAAAGCAGGGTTCACGTACATCTGTATAAGCCTTGTTTTCTCTTATTTAATCTGGAAAATCAGAGAGACCCATGATTTTAAGGAAGGCAAGGACCAAGCACTGAGCAACTCAGATGAATTGTCATTGGAATTTCCGTTTGATAGACCAGAGTTGGGGTGGTAGAGGTGGTAAGTGTGTGAGGACATTGGGAAGGCCATTCAGCTGCATATTCACAAAGCAGGAAGGAATCACTGAGAGCAGTGTTTCCGTGATAGATTGTGTGGTCTCCAACTCCTCGGGCCCCTACCTATTGGAGGGCATCATGTCCTACTTGTTGCCGTGTGACTGTGAGCACTGCCCTGGAGAGGGCAGTTCTCTGTCGCTCTGCTGGGTTTGGCCACTTGACTTCTTTGGCCAATGGAATGTGGTGGATATAGCATAAGCTAGGTCAGGGCTGAAGCTTTAATGCCATTGCTCTTAGCTCTGCCAGAGGATGGGTGTGACTAACACACAGGTTGCTCTCTGGGATAAGGAGACACATGCCACAGGGGACCCACAGCTTTTGTACAGTATGAACAAGATATCAACCTCTGAATGGGAAATAAGCCTTGATATTGCAAGCAACTAAAATTTTGGGATTGTTAGCACAGCAAAGTTTGCCAATACAATTTCAAAAGATCCACTTTAAAAAGAGCTGCAATCGCTGGGCGTGGTGGCTCATGCCTGTAATCCTAGTACTTTGGGAGGCCAAGGCGGGTGGATCACCTGAGGTCAGGAGTTTGAGACCAGCCTGGCCAACATGGTGAAATCTCATCTCTACTAAAAATACAAAAGTTAGCCGGGTGTGGTGGCGCGTGTCTGTAGTCCCCACTACTTGCTTGGGAGGCTGAGGTGGGAGAATTGCTTGAACCTGGGAGGTGGAGGTTGTAGAGAGCTGAGATTGTGCCACTGCACTCCAGCCTGGGTGACAGAGCGAGACTTGATCTAAAAAAAAAAAAAAAGGCTGCAATCAAATTAAAACAAAAACATCCTTTGTGTTAACATAATATTTTCTATTTTTCTAGTTTATTTTTTAATGCTTTCATGTTGCTATTTCACTGAAATCTGGTTGTCACTTTGTTAAGATAAGTATTGTAATCTCTATTTTCTGGTTCTAGAAGTAAATAAGACTTATATCTCACAGACAGCAAATGGCATAGCTAGAAACTGAGCTCTGGATTTTTTACATTAAACCTCAGGCTATCACACTGTGGTTTCCACTCAACTCGGAGGGGGATGGTTAACCGAATCCTGGTGATGTGGTTTGGATCTTTTTCCCACCCAAATCTCATTTTTAATTGTATTCCATAGTGTTGGAGGTGGGGCCTAGTGGGAGGTGACTGGATCACGGAAGGGATGTCTTATGTGTAGCACCTCCTCCCCTCTCTCTGTGCTGCTCTGGCCGTGTGAAGTTCTGGCTCTCCCTTTGCCTTCTGCCATGATTGTAAGTTTCTTGAGGCCTCCACAGAAGCCAAGAAGATGCCAGCATCATGCTTCCTCTACAGCCTGCAGAACTGTGTGCCAATTAAATCTCTTTTCTTTATAAATTACTCAGTCTTGGGTACTTCTTTATAGCAATGAGAGAATGGACTAATACACCTAGAGATGACCAGAATTGCACTAGTTTGGGGGTTCTGTTTTGGCCAGGGTTACAGTGACTTCAACTGTGAATTCTTGACTTGCAAGGATGGAAATGATGCATTCAGTAGTGACCCCTAGGGATGGGTCTCTACCTTGTTTACAAAAGGGTCAAAATAAATGCACATTCATTTCTATACAAAATATGCTGGAGAAAGTGCTAGAACACTCATGCACATTCTCACATACATCAGCTTGGGAGTGGTATGAATCAACATTGCTGGTTGCAAATCAGGGTAAATATTAAAAATGTTTACCAATGAGAATACATAAACACTGACCAGTAATAAAAAAATCCATAACCTGGAGCATCTCTGGGGGAGGGTCTTTCCGTGTTTTTTGGACAGTAATGAGGACTTTGTCAGCAAAAGTGGCAGCAGTACTTGTGGGGTGTGCCTTATGGTGATTTGGGGTATTTTAACCAATGCATGTAGAACTAGTTCAATGTTTAACAGTTGGTGCAACCAAATCCATGCATAATAATTAAATACCAGCCATATTTATTTGCAAGAAGGAAAGTGGTTTGTTAAGAGGCTGTCTGGTAGTTCCCACAGTTGAAGAAGGACCTGGAGGACCGGGCCTGAAAAGGAGGTGCAGCGCAGACAAGCACCTGCCAGAGGCTGGCTGGGGCATGGCACTCATTCTGAGGTAGCCACCCCTAAGCTCTTGTCTGCAGTGCAGCTGGAGCCATCAATTACAGTTTACCCTGTCCCTTTGAGCCACTCTCAGGGACTCAGTTCTGAGCAAGGAGCTCCCTGGCTGCCTGGCAGCTACTAGGTGTTAAGGAGGGAAAACATCTTTCTTTCTTCAGCTCCCTACCAACCTTCGCAATACTTCCAACCAGGAGAGGAGCTTGGGTGCTGGACAGCCTGTAGGACAGATGTCTCTTCAGCCACTGGATTTCATTATGTCTCAACGACCTGACAATGGCTGGCCATCCACTGAAAGACCACTTTGAGAACAGGTTGTGCTTTTCATCTTGACATACGCAAACCCTGGTAAATATTTCCACGGTGCCCTGCATTTTTCCTTCACAGATTGGGCCCTCCTGTAACTGCATGGTCCATAATTGTGTTCCATGACTGATTGAAAGCTCCATGAGCATGCAGGGCTCGGATGTCCTAGACACTGCTGGAACTCAAAATAAACTCTCAACAAATGAATGAATAAGATGCATTGCCCCTTACTCTATCTATCTGTCCCACTGAGAATGTACATTCTTAGGGCAATTCTTTTTATTTTATGGCAGGCACTGTATGACTTGCTACAGCTTCAGTAAGTACCACACACTGGCAACAGAAGTGTATAGTCTCACAGTTCAGGAGTGAGAAGTCAAGGGTCAAAGTGTTGGCAGGGCTGGCTCCTTCTGGGGCTGTGCAGGGGAATCCGTTCCAGGCCTCTCTCCCAGCTTCTGGGGTTGTTGGCAACCTTTGGCCTTCTTTGGCTTGTAGAAGCATTACTCAAACTCTGCCTTCATCTTCGCGTGGCATTTTCCCGTGTGTGTCCGTCCAAATTTCCCCTTCTTATAAGGCCACTGTCATATTGGATTAGGGCTCACCCTAACGGCATTATTTTAACTTGATTAACTCTCTAAAGCCTTATCTCCAAATATGGTCACATTCTGACGTATCAAGGGTTAGGACCCAACATATCTTTTTTGAGGGGACATAATTCAACTTATAACAGGTGTTACATTTTTTGTTTTAATTTTTTTCTGTAATTTTCTGAGCCTGGCAACCGATATTAAATATATCATTGGGAAATCCAAATAAATTTATAAGATAGGGAGAGACTAAAGAAAGATTGATAAAAGGAATCCATCTTACTCCTCTCACCCCCACTCTTAGGTTAAAAAAATGCATCCCTACTTGGAAAATGAGGTGTATGGTGCTATGGTGCCTGTCACCTGCCTGCTGATGTAATTTGTTCCCTTGGCTGCAAATCAGCCTGTGATCCTGAGCCCCTTCAAATGCCCTCTTGAGCTGCACCCCCAGGTGGTCCCTCAGAGGCAAATCAAGAAGATTCATTCCTCCATTGTATCTAGAAAAGATAGATCTGAAAGAAACACAGAGCCCCCATGCTATTTTTATTCAGAAAATAGAAGATAAAATATCTCGCTGTACTTGCTAAGCTTTGCTGTCTCACTGGAGTGGAACAGAGCACCATCCGCCTTGTGGAACAAGTTTTCTTCTCTCCTAAATGGAAGCAGTAAGTTCAATGGTATCAGATCAATACTGCTTTTATATTTAGGCTCAGGATTTATTTGCTGCAAGGCAGGACAGGGTGAGCCATTCTGTCTGCTGTTGGAATTGCTGGGTATGTCCCATGCAGTAGGCTGGAGGGCCAAATGTTTCCCTGGACAGCATCTTTAGGGCACTGAACTAATGCCTGTGTCAACAAGAGAAAATAATAAGGTTGCTCTCACTAAAGGGAATTCTTTCTTCACAGATTTGTATTAGCTGTAAATTTTCTGTCTGAAACCCTGACACAGACAGAGGGAGAAGCTAAAATAACTGGAGGGAACAACCAACTAAGGATAAGTGAGTGGCGTGTGCATGTATGTCACATTTAATGGTGCGTTTGTGTGGGGTCTGTCCCTGGAGACTGCTCTAGAGAGAGGCTTAGAGACAACACAAAATGAATTGGGAACCTGTAGGAAGAATGCGCTACAGTTAAGGGACACATTTTTACCAACTCACATTTCCACCTGGCATTTCTTCAAAGTTCTGCTATAAAAATGACTCTGGATTTTCCAACAGAGCTTTGAGATAGGTAACTATACTGAAAATGAAACGAATTAATTTTTTTTTTCTAGACATGTGGACAGAAAAATGTCTTTTTTTTTTTCTTTGAAACTGTCACTTGCAAGCTCAGCTCTGGGTTATGGATTAATTGCTGGGCAGGGCTGGCAGTTCTGAGGGACACCAGCTGTGAGGGTCATGGTGAAGCCTGGGATTGGTGGGAAATGACAAACACCACGTGAGTCTCAGGTGACGAGGACAGGGCTGCCCTGTAGAGAGGGTGTGGGGAGACTGGAATTTAGCTATCAGGGGAGGTGTCCACTCTACCAGCTAGAGATCAATTTAAAAAAGAGCCGGCCAGGTGCAGTGGCTCACACCTGTAATCCCAGAACTTTGGGAGGCTAAAGTGGGTGGATCACAAGGTCAGGAGTTCGAGACCAGCCTGACCAATATGGTGAAACCCCTGTCTCTACTAAAAATACAAAAATTAGCTGGGTGTGGTGCTGTGCACCTGTAACCTCAGCTACTCAGGAGGCTGAGGCAGGAGAATCACTTGAACCCGGGAGGCGGAGATTGCAGTGAGCCGAGATTGCACCACTGCACTCCAGCTTGGGCGACAGAACAAGACTCCGTCTCAAAAAAAAAAAAAAAAAGAAAGAAAAGAAAAGAAAAAGAGCCTCAGGCAAGTTGGACCTCAGGAAAATGCCTTTTTGATGCCCGATCAATTGATGATTGTTGATTTCATATCCAGGGGCCCAATCAAATTGCCATGTGAAATTAACCATGATGCCAGGTGAGAGGACCCTGCTGGTGGCAACTGACCGTCACTGCTCCACTGTCTGCAGCTGCCTCTTCCTTCCTAACCCCAGGGGCAGCCCCTCAATTGTTTTTCACAGCAAAAGGTGCCAGACAATGTTTGAACTGCTTAACCCTAGGAGAAGATGTCCAAGAATATCTAGTGAGTCAGAGACTTTAAAACTGCATCACATTTTACTATTTCTCCCACTCACTTCCAATCAAAACTCTCTTCCCCCTCCCAAATCTCCATTTATAGTTAAGTTTAAAAGTAAAATCATTATAGGAAAGTTAAACATGAGTACCAGGGTGTGAATGGTTATCTTAGTTTTTGATATTGTTTGCTGCATGTTACGGTAGAGAGCGTGGGCTCTGGAGCCATCTGCCTGCATTTGAATCCGGGGTTTTCCCAACTGCCTGTGTGATTTTGGAGACGTTATTTGTTTTCTCACTCCCTCAACCTCCTCATCCTTGAACTTCACTGATGACCTTCGCTTAGAGGACATTTTGAAGAAAGGGTCTTTATCAAATGACATCTTGCCCATTTCTGTGCCTAATACCAAAATGTGCTTTACTACGAGGACATGAGGATTTTATTAACCTTAAATTTGCTGAGTGTCTGCCCTGTGCCAAGGGTGTGTTTTAGTTTTGATCCACCCATCAACTATTTGCCCATTCCTGCTTTCAACTCAGAAGATAAGTGCTTTGCTTGAGTGCTGAGTCGATAGGTGGCAGCTCAGCCGACTGAATCCTGGCAGTAGAATTCTGGATTCAATATCCTTCCCATCATGCCATGGCCGAGCATCTGCTATCGGAGGCTGCCCCGCCCTGAGCTTGCACATAGTGCCGTGGCCCAGAACAGGGAGGAGGACCTGCACTCTGAGCTGGATAGTCCTCCCTCCCTCCCACCTCAGTGATATGGTTTGGGGCAGCCTTTCAATCTTCCTGAGCCTCAGTTTCCTCATATGGCTTAGATATTCTACAGATTTGCTCTAAAACTACACATTTTAAGAAAGCGGTGTTGATGGAAACTTTGTACTGAAATTTGTGCCAGTGCTTCACATGGCTGTTGTCGGCATTCCTTCCTGAGCGTTTTGATAATTTCTTGCTCTCTTCTTCTGCATCTTCTGGCACCTCCCCCACCCCACCCCGTCACCATGCACTGACATTGTGATGAGCTTTGCGACATTTGGAATAAGGCCTTTGTGTGTGAAATTAAATGTCAACCTGCTTGGGTTGCTTCCAAATTTCCCTGGGAAACTTATGCTGGCATTTAATTTCTGATTAATATTATACTCTGAAACTTCTGGAGCTCAATATGCTTTTGTTGAAAGCATTTTTATTTTTTATTTCTTAAAGAAACCTGGGAAGTTCACACTGGAGAAGTTATTTCAAAAGCTCAGTTCTATCCATTTTTGCCAACGCTGGGAGGTGCTGTGTGCAAGAGTGTTGTATTTTCATATCTGAGCTTGGTCTGACCCACTGATGCGAGCTAGTTTACTTTGTAACAGTGCTCAGGATCATTTCTATGTACTGCTGAGGTCATTGCAATTTGCTTGCTTGAAGCTCTGAAAGGCCTTTTCAAGGCTTGAAGTTGTTTTCTCATCAATATGCTTGCTCAATTTCCATGTTCTAAAACTTCTGGGTTCTGACTGATGATCATTTCAGATTGGAGGATGCCTGTGATCCGAGAGAGTTAATGGTCTTTCAAAACCTAATTTCAGGGGGAAGATCTAAGGAGAATTAATAGTAAGAAAAATGTGTAAGGGATCATATTAATCAGTTTGCAGTCATTCAAACTTCAAAGAAAATTTCCTTTGAAAACAACTAATTTGTACAGCCTTTCAGCCCATAATGACTCTCTATAAATTATTAGCAGAAATTTTATGTCAAAAGTCATATGCTTTAAGCTTTACATTTTAACCTCTGTTTAGCCAGCTTTTGTGCATGGAGACTAATTTTATCTTCCTTTAGGCCTCATCCCCGACTCTTTGAAAAAAAAATTTTCAGAGGGGTTTTCTTGCATCACCTGCTTCTGGGGCACTTTATTAAGACAACTACCCCCAGGTCTCTGCCCATCATATTTCAAGAATACTTCTTTTGAACTGAAGAATCACAAAGTTCACCTGCTGGCAGGTTGTGCAGGCTGGAGGGACTTTTCCCAGACCAGCCTGAGCTGCGAGCAGCCCTCTTACAGCAGCACAGAGCACAGCACTGTGGTCTCCATATAATCCCGCCGGAAGCAGGACGTACCACTTGACCTTTAACCATCTGAGCCAAGATGTGATCACTGGCATCTGCATATTGCCTTTGGTCCTCTGGTCAGAACTGAGTTTGGGGAAAGGGTTTTAGATATATAGACCATTTGCTGTCATTTAACTTCTATTTTAAAATTAAGTTTACATAAGAGATTCTTAAAAGCCTACCTGGTGATATTTGCCTTTTCCTAAATGATAAAAGAAGGATCTTAGCAAGATCATCACTCTATGGCATGAAGAGCTGATCCAATTAAATTAGAGCTAGATTAAGCAGCAACAATAACAACAGCAACAAACAAACAGGTCAAGTCATTTGTGCCATATTTGATCTTTGCAAAGGTCTGCTCACATCTTAGGCTGGTCTGGGATAAGTCCTTGCAGCCTGCACAACCTGCAGGCAGCTGACCTTTATGACCTGGAGGGAAAATGCTTCCAGATCATGATATTCCGAGGGATAACCTGTTTGACTACAGTTAACTCTACCAGTTTGAAGCAAATAAGAAAAATGTTGATTATATGAGGCTGAAATATATTCTGGCAAAGGCCTTTTCAAGGGGGCGGGGTGATTCTAGGCTCAGGAAATAAAGCAGAACAACTGCTTCTTTGATTCTCTTCCTCCTCCCTCTCCCCTTCTTTCCCTGTATCTCTTTCTTCCTCCTTTTCTCTCTTCACATAATTTATTGCAAATATATTAACAAAATACTTCATATTAGAGCAATTCAAATGTACAGGGCACCTCAAGTGGCTGTCAATTGGAATAGGTTATCAGAAGAAAAATAGGTGTGCATGCTCACTTGCTTGTTTTGCTCTACTTACTTTACCCATTCAGTCTGCAGTGAGCTGCAACACCCTCCATTTCAGCTAGTTGGATCTGCAGAAAGATCCTAAAAATCTATTTTCCACTGAGGATAAACTCTGCAAGGAGTTGTGGGTTTTCACCTTTTCTTCTTGATGTACAGTTGATAAAAATGAGGCCCAGAGTTGCTCAGTGGTTTTTGTCAGATCACTCAGCTAGTAATACGCAGCGAAGCCAGGACAAAAACCTCTGTTTTCGGACACTCCGCTGATGAACCTTTCTACTCGCATAGTGACTTCTTTCTTAAGCTTTAATGGCTGATGCTGCTGAGTAGCGTTCCCTGGAAAACTCGCTCTTTATTGTATTTCCTTATTGCTCAAATTTTTACAGATTCAAGATGTTCTTTGAAAAGAGAACTTTCCTGAGGTAAGCAAGTATTTCAGTAATGCCCAAAGCAAACTTTTTTTTTTTTTTTTTTTTTTTTTTGGCTTCAGCTCACTTCTGACTCATGTCCCTTGGTAACTGAGTTCTTCACCAAGAACCTTAATTATTTTCATCACTGGTTCTTCAATTGTTCCTCGGCCTGATTTCTTCTTCTTGTCTTAGACGCTTGATCACAAAACAGCAAGCCTGAGAGCTGGGTGCAAGCTCCACTTCCTTTCTCCTCTAAGCCAGAGCTGAGTGTGGCCCAAGGACATTGTGTTGTAGGAACATTTTCTTGGATGTTACCTTATTTGTAGCAATTTAGAATTTCAGAATAAATCATCCAAAATGCTTTCCTCTCTTTGTGACTTTGAAGAGCTGGCCTTAGCAGTAAGGTCAGGTCACTGACTCCCTTGTCAGCTCAGCAGCCTTTGGAAAGAAATGGCTCTAGAATCTCAGGGGTGTCCAATCTTTTCGCTTCCCTGGACCACATTGGAAGAAGAAGAATCGTCTTGGGCCACACATAAAATACACTAACCCTAGTGATAACCGATGAGCTAAAAAAAATCGCAAAAAAAAACCAACTCATAATGTTTTAAGGAAGTTTATGAATTTGTGTTGGGCCACATTCAAAGCTGTCCTAGGCCCCATGCATCCCACAGGCCGCGCGTTGGACAAGCTTGGCTCTAGATGATGTGAATTGCTTCAGGTGTCACCTGCATTAAAGACCCCTCACATTAAGACCTCACTTAAGACATTAAGGTCTCACATTAAAGACCACGAAAGAGGGCGAAAAGAGAGTAACTCTGTTGGGTAATACATCGAGCTTTTATACAGGCAATTAGTGCTCAGGGTTTCTCTTGTCATAAACATGAAGCTCTTCATTTATGCCTATGTAAGGACAATCATCTAAATAGTTAATAATTTACGCCTATGTAAGGACGATCGTCTAAATAGTTAATAATTTAGTTTGGTAGAGACACTGGGCATCAGAGTGGACCATGCCAGGAGACAGAGCTGTGAGAAGGGTCCTGGAGGTGTCTGCAACACCCCTTTGTTAAGTATTTGTGTATCTAAACATAGCTAAATGTAGAAAAGGTTCAGTAAAAATATGGTAAAATAATAAAAAAAGGTACACCCATCTAGGGCACTTACTGTGAATGGAGTTTGAAGGACTAGAAATTGCCCTGGCTAAGTCAGTAAGTGAGTAAATGGTGAGTAAATGTGAAGGCCTAGGACATTACTGTCCGCTACTGTAGACTTATAAACACTGTACACTTGGGCTACACTAAATTTATTAAACAGTTTTTTTCTTTAGTAACAAATTAACCTTAGCTTGCTATAAGTTTTTACTTTATAAACTTTTAATTTTTTTTAACTTTTGAGTCTTTTGTGACAACACTTTGCTTAAAACACAGAAACATTCTACAGATTGTGTATAAGAAAATAAAAATATTTTCCTTCATTATGTTCTATTTTGTAAGCTTTTTTGTATTTTTAATTTAATTTTTGTATTTTTAATTTTTAAATTTTTTTGTTAAAAACTAAGACACACACACACACACACACACACATTAGCCTATGTCTTTAATGTGATCACACTAGAATTTTATCATATGATTGGATATTTGCCATTTCAGTCACACCCACCATTTACCTATTGAGTGCTTACTACTTGCCAGGCACTTTCCTATTATATTTTCTATAATTCATATAATATTAATAGATAATATTTTATGTAATTTGGTTAGTCCTTTTAACAATTCATAGTTTGTGTTGTCATCTGGATTTGCAGTTAAGGTCATGGTGCCTGAGAACAGGTAAGCCACTGAGACCTGGGCCACGGGGTCACTGAGTTGGGGTCTGAGCCTGTGGCCAGCTGATGTGAGGCCCCTGCTCTTGGCCAGGTCTTCCAGGGCCTGACTCCCAGCTGTAGTGTGAGGTCTTCAGGGGTCTTTGCCTTAACACACTAAGTAGATTCTAAGACAAACAGCTGGAAACCTGGCTGGGGGAAGGGCAAGCACATGTTTTCTGTCTGTGTTCTTAGAAGCTTACAATCTCCTTGTTTTCAAACATTTTTCATGCATTTCACAAAATAAATGGGAAGTTGTGATTTCTATTTGATACACCCTCAGAAACTGGCAAGAGATATTTAGGGTCTGGGCTTTTGTTTGGAAAATGAGATGTAGCATTAAATGCCAATATATGCATCCCACCAGCTTATATTGAAAGCTGGGTTTGTAATCCACAAAAGCTGCCTCTTCAATTTCAAAACAATGCATAATTCCCACCCAGTTTCTTTGTTGAACACATCTCATTTATCAATCTCTGATATCATTGAGGAGGCTGCGGCTGTTGCCCTCTTTTCTCTATCATCTTATCTCTTGTTCTGTGTCTGGGGAGGCAGGAGCTGTGCAGGCACATACTTGGATGACTGGCTGACCGCAGCAGGTGCCCCCTGGAGAGCACTGAGCAGGCAAGGTCCAGGCTGACTCACCGCAACCTGGACCACCCTGCTTGTTTTTTTTTTTTTTTTTTTGAGACAGAGTCTCGCTCTGTCACCCAGGCTGGAGTGCAGTGGCACGATCTTGGCTCACTGCAAACTCTGCCTCCCGGGTTCACGCCATTCTCCTGCCTCAGCCCCCTGAGTAGCTGGGACTACAGGTGCCCACCACCATGCCTGGCTATTTTTCTGTATTTTTAGTAGAGACGGGGTTTCACTGTGTTATCCAGGATGGTCTCGATCTCCTGACCTCGTAATCAGCCTGCCTTGGCCTCCCAAAGTGCTGGGATTACAGGCGTGAGCCACCGCGCCCGGCCCCTAACTTGTTTAAAGCTAGGATAAAACAATGCCCAAACCATCTCCGTAAATTCTCTTTCATCCGGCATCCATGGATTGATTAGCTTAAATCTGGGGTGTTTAAACACTTCAGTCATTTCTCTAAACATCAGAATGATTACTGACCAGTTTAAATCTTCCATTCCCATTCAGATTTCTTTAGCTTCACAACCACAAGAGCTCTCTATGGGGCACAGAGGGGCTGCACTCCTGCTGATCCTGCCCCTCCAACACCTGGGCACAGTGTCCATGGCCAGGACTGAACACCTGACCACTGAGAGCTGCAGCACCACTGTCTCCTCCAGGGACTTGGCGCAGCCTTGTTTAAAGGTGCCAGGACAGACACAAAAATAAAAGGTTTAATTCTCCCCATTAATTCTCCCCATTTTAAAATGATTTTATCTTAGAAAACATGCAATTCTAAGAACTTTCTCCTCTCTTTGAAATGTATATACATTATTTTGGAGACTAGATGGTCTTTTGTCAGCTTTATGACCCAGGAATATCTTTCTTAGGGAACGGGGAGCTACCTCTTTGAAATGTTAGCAAAAAGGGATATAATGAGCCGCCGTCTCCTACTTTCTCAGGACTGTAGGAACGTAACTTCAGTTGGTATCTGGCTCAAGCTGCAAAACTACCTGACATTATAAAGATATGACAAGTTTGTTTCTCCTCTGCATAAAGCCAACTGGGCTAATAGGGATGTTCACCCCAATTACCAGGTAAAGTTACTGTGAGTTGTGTGACAAACTGCCCTGTCAAATCCTCTTACTTGAGGACTGGTTATCATTTATCTGCACAACATGCATGGAATGGGTTGTTTCTGCCTGGCTATATGAATGGATAAGATTTCTTTCTGCCTCTCTAATCTTCTAGGGATTGCTGGCAATACACATCACTTTCTGGCTTAATGCTTACTCAATAATAAAAGTGTTTCTTTGTTTATTTGTTTTTGTTTTTTTTCTAGCACTTTCGTAGAGAGGATATCCAAGTTGGGAGAAGATTTTGTCTTTAGTTATATTTTCTTGACAAGGGGTAGGGTGGGGAGAGTTGGTGGAGTCTTGGTCCTATCAGCAGGGGGATCCCCGGCTCCTGTGGGGTCTAGAGACCCTCAGCTTTCTCCCGGGCTGCTTGGTGCCCTGTCAGCACACTGTAATCATGCTCCTCCCTCCATCACGCTGAGGAGTGGGGTGCGCTAACAGCCTCCACCCAGACTCTAGCAGCCTTCTGCCTGGGACCCTCTTTGGGAAGGAGGGTCTTTGCCCCCACTCCTCACTTTCTAGGGAGGAATCCTCTCCTCACAGTTTCTTCAATTAGCTTCCCCCATTTCCCAACCTCCCAGGGCACAGAAGTGACTTCATGGGCTGAATTTTGTCCCCCCACCTCCAAATTTAAGTCCTAACCCCCAAGCACCTCAGATTGTGACTGAATTTGAAGATAAGGTCTTTCAAGCTGTGATTAAGTTAAAATGAGGTCCTATGAGTGGGCTCTACTCCATGACTGGTGTCCTTACAAGAAGAGGAGACGGGACACAGACATACACAGAGGAAGGGCCACATGAGGACACAGAGAGAAGATGGCCATCCACCAGCCAACGAGAGAGGCTTCAGGAGAAAGCGACTCTGCCAACCTTTTGATCTCAGACTTCCAGCCTCCAGAGCTGTGAGAAAATAAATTTCTGTTTCTTAAGCCTCTCAGTCTGTAGCATTTGTTATGGCAGCGAGAACTAACAGATCCAATGATCCAGGGTGTATCTGAGGGATGTCCTCTTGTTGTCTGACTATTTTACTTATACATGAGGATACTTAGTCGCCTGAGCCCGCAGAATCTCCAGTTTAAATAATACAAAAAATATCAATGTGGTCTCTTCCTACACGTGTTTGTCTAAGAATCTTCTAATCCAATCTCTTCTTTTTTTTTTTTCCCATTTAGTGGAGGCAGGTCCACAAACATTTTGGCAAACATACGCAAGCTCCCTCCATCCGGTCCCGTACCTAGCCTGCACGTGCTTGTCATGGTTGTGAGCAGCACTGACCTAATGAAATAAGTTAGAGTTTTAGCAGTTTTTGGCTTCTGGTGTGCATCTTTTGGAAACAGGCATATTTTTTCTCTCAAAATGGATTCTGGGTTTATTTTGACTGTGTTATTTATGCCGTGATTCATCTGTGCAAAAACCTAAGCCATGGAAGATAGTTTCCATTTGCCTTTTACCTGGAATTTCTATTGGTTCACCCTTAGTGTGGGGATTTGGGGGCAGATTCCAGGCACCCGTTTACCATGGCTCAAGGGGCATTCCTGTGTTGACCACGATGTTGCTTTCCCCCAGGCAGGAGAGTGAAGGTCTTGCTGCACCAGGTAGAAATACTTTTGGGTAAAGTTTGATTTGCAAATCATGGATGAGTTTATTCCAGGCAGAAATAAAGCATTTGATTGAACTGCCATTTATGGGAGTCATTAGCGTCTGCTGTGCATGCTTGATTGCCTGTGTGCTTAGAGCTTGCATCTCATCTGGGATGCTCTGCGTTAGGACTTCTAAGCAGAACGCAGCCTGTTGCTTCTTCCATGTGGTTTGTGTTGATCAAACTTCTATTTTGTGATGCTCTGAGAATGGGGAACACGATTGGCTGTGGAATAGCAGCAATAATATCATTAGAAACCAGAGCAATTATCCAGTCATCATCATTTGCAGTGCTAGCATGAACGATGGTGGTTAGAGAATGCATCGTGTTTGGACAGCATTTTATTAATTAGCATTTCCCCCTGCTTGCTGAGGACGATGATTCCTGAGTTCTAAATGAATATGAACACAGACAACAAAGAACTGCCTCAATATCCCAGTTACCATGCCGATTATCTTATAGTCATTTTCTGATGACGTTCCTGATTGATTCTTTTGGGAACTTTGGTTACCACACAGGCTTAAGGAAGTTTTTTTCTTGCCATCTTGACAATAATATTTCTCTTCTCTCCAAGGGAAATACAAATGCATCTTCAGGGTGGTATTCCTTTACTTGAGCTTGTAAATTTTATTATTAAATATTTATCAAAGTTAAATAAACGATGTGGTTAATTATAACGCTGATAAAGTTTTCTTTTCCTGCTGTGGAGACTGGCTCCAGAGAACAACCCGGGCTGCAATT
The DNA here is from genome assembly GCF_028885625.2 of Pongo pygmaeus. NCBI lineage: Eukaryota > Metazoa > Chordata > Mammalia > Primates > Hominidae > Pongo > Pongo pygmaeus. The sequence continues at coordinate 89,059,462 of NC_072390.2, read as the reverse complement.
GCTTGCGTGACCCGCTAGGTGGTGCAGCTGAAGAAAGCATGCGCAGGCAGCTTCGTAAATGGCCGAGGAAATAAATAATGGGGTCGCTTGATGGGTTTGGGGATAAATAATGACTGTTTGCTTTTTTTTTTTTGACAACTTTGATAGAGATCTTGGGAATGAAATATCAGCTTGACAACCTCCTATCTGTTCAGCACAAAATCAATTATGTTTCTAGTTAAATATTAGGAAGGGAGAGATTTGATTCAAATGTAGGCATGAGTTTCATTTTATTTTTTATTTTAGAGCAGTTCCTGCTTTTCTAAGGGCAAATAAAAAAGCTACAAAAGAGAATGAAAGAATAAAAACCCAAAAGCACTCTCTATTGTCTTCATTCACCTTTAGGAAACAACCTTCCCCATGAGGTCTCTATCCTGTCTGGTTTTAAACTTAAGATTGTAAAAACTTTTTATGCTAGATATTATCTCTCTGGCAATCGAAGCAATGAAAGGCCTGAGAATATTTGTGATGTCAGTACATATTGAGTGTATAGCATTGTTCTCCCGTTAAATAAGTATCTTTATTGGTGTAAAATGATTGAGCCATCTAGCCAGTGGCATACAACCACTGAAAGATAAAACATAAAATCTCACCAGGAGCCCAGTGGAACACACACTGTGAAATTTAACTACAGGAACCCTCTCCACAGGCTCCTTCTCCTTCCCCAGTTCTACTTACGAACTGTTACATTTTTATTTGGATTACTTCTGTTAAGAGCTGGACTGATCTAAGCTTTAAATCAGGTACTTAGCCAAGCATTACTGGTTAGGATAGGTTTGTTTGTGAGCTTTCTCAATGCTTTTATTTTACATTTTATTGATATAGACCTTTTGCATTCACTGTGGAAGAGACATCCTTTAAACAGGGAGCTCAATCAGTATCATAAGTGTAGGCAAGAATAGGTGTGACCTCTGTGCACAGCAGTTTGTCCAATAGTACAACATTTAAAATACATACCTCCTTTAATCTAGTAATTCCACGACTAGGAATTTAACCAGCACACATGCTTGCACAAATAGTTAGCAGTATATATGTGAAGATTTTTTTTTAATTACAGCATTGTTTGCAATAAAAAAGAAGCCTATAAACAACCTGAATGTTCACCACTAGGGGACTGGTTCTGTGAGTGTATCCATAATAATGGAAAATAGTGCAGTAATTCAAACAGATTAATTCTGTTTATTTATATTTACTGGTATATTGTCCATACAGTGATACATCTTGAACAACGTTCAAGAAATATTAACTGAAAAAATTGCAGAATAGTATTCATTTATTTTTACTTTTAATTTTTGTGAGTATATAGTAGGTGTATATATTTATGAGGTACATGAGATGTTTCAATACAAGAATGCAATGTGAACAGGCACATCGTGAAGAATGGGTCATCTACTCTTTCAGGCATTTATCCATTGAGTTGCAAACAATCAAATTACACCCTTTATTTTATAATGTACAGTTATTATTGAATATAGTCACCCTGTTGTGCTATCAAATAGTAGGTCTTATTCATTCTTTCTAACCAGAATAGTATTTATGATGTGGTGTCATTTGCATAAAAAGGATTTATCAATTATATCTATATATACATAGATAGATAGATATGTGTTTGTGTATGTGTGTGTGTTTGAGCAGCATAGAAAAACTTGGAAAAACACACAAAAATGGTAACTGTTATCTCCAAGAAATGGGGCCAAAGAGAAAACATAAAATATGCTTTTCCTCTTGATTTTGTATGTTTCCCTCGCCAGTGACTTCTTGTTTTTTTAAAAAAAAAAAAATCCTGTGAATGTGTATTTTTTTAAAACAAAGTGGGTTCCGTCTGCAGGTTACTGTCTAAACACCACAGGAACGTCCTGAGCCTCACTGAATGATGTGTGAGCCTCTCTGCGATGTACTGCAGAAACCCTGAGAAGCTGAGTTTAAGCTCTTTTATATTGCAGAGCAAAGAAGCTGCTTTGTCCTCTTGCATTCCCAGGCAGAGTCCTGCTTCTCTTGCTGGCAGGTGTTTGCGCACCCACCTTTCCCTCAGCCTCCACTTGGTGAGCCTTGGCTGGCACGAGGTGACAGCTGCTACTGCACCACAGGGCCAGAGCCTAATGGGCCCGGGAAATGGTTTCCATGGCTCTCAGAGGCTCTCTCCTTGGAACGGGCTGAAAGAGGGAACATGATGGATGCCTCGCTCGCCACCTTCCCAGGAGGACGCATCACTAACTTCATTGCTTATTGACTCAAGGCCCTGCTGCAGTCTGGTGTGAGGGACACAGGGATTTGCTGACTCTTTCAAGGTTACAGGGATTGTCACTGAGATGCATCTGATGCTCTGGGCTCCCCTCTGACTTCTCTGCCTCAACTCTGTGCTACTCTTTCTCTGCATTTAAAACGGAGTTAGGCTCTGAAAGCCATGGCTTTGGAAATCCACAGTGCTTGCCGCCAGGAGGGCACAATGCTGGGCTTACATGACTCTCCTGATTAGACCATTAGTTACATAATGACCACATTCAGAAGGAAGGGAAGGCTGTGCAGTACACTCAGCATTTTAATGCTACTGCAATTGCTGCAATCATTTCTTAGGCTTACTTTTGTCCTTATTTTCCCCAAATCTGCTGCACAGATGCGGCACCTGTCCCAAGCATCTCTGGCCTAACAGATCTATGCCTGTGAGCAATTTGCACCTAGCAGGTTCAAGATGGTGTGTCTGTAGTGGGCCATGCCAGCTAGTCAGCTATGTTGACCTGCCCAGTTTGTGGAGACCTCACTTCTAGTTGGTGTGATCCGAGGAGCCTGGTCTTCCTGGATGTGTGGCATTCACCAGCACATGCAGAAGAAGGGAGAGTGCACCTCATTTAGTAGTGGCCAGGGCTAGAGCAACATTTTTCTAGGGAGTGGAGAGGGCCAAAGGATCCCAGACTTGTCAAGAATGATCCTTTTGATAAATTACAAGTCAAGGCTCAAGAAACCTAGCTGCAAACTGTCCTGCATTTTTCTATATAAGGTCCAGAGTATTGGTCATTTGTTATACTTTCACTTATAGGCACATTTTATGTTTTTCTTTCATCAAATAAATAAAACTTAGCTATCTATCTTTAGATAATTTATATTTCCCTTCCCCCACCCTGTTGTGACTCTATTAAGACTAGTTGTTTCACCCATCCAGCACCGCTGGGCACCTGGCCCTTCCAGGGCAAGGAAAGGGTGGGGGCAGTGGGGATAGGTGGTCCAGTCTCCAGTCCAGGATGCTCAGCAATGTTTGGATTCTCCAGGCTGCAAAGAGTGTGCCAGAAGGAGACCTGGTATTGCTTGTAGAGTGTCAGAGAGGGGCTGGGTTTGAGTTCAGTGGCTACAGGATTCCTTAACAAATACTGGGGTTTTATAGCAAGGAGTCTATTTGCAACGTTTGTTGAGCAATTTCCTGGAGCAGAAGTTGATTAAATTAAACCAATGTAAACATCAGCCGTCACTGGCTTTCATCATGAGCTCTGGCAAACTGTCTCCAAATACCTTCAGCAATTTCCTGATCATGTAGTGAGGTTTTGTAGTTGGGGCCCCAACATTCACTTTTGGTGCTTTGGCTGCATTGCTGTGAACCATTGCTTTCCTTCACTTAACCTGGTAGACATCTCAGTGGTTCATAACCATGATCACCAGACTGATTGTGATTCCCACATTGGGAGTCCTAGGGTCTCCCTGGAAAGATGGGAGAGAGACACAGAGACTCATCATTATCCTCCAACTCTCTTTTCTTAGGAGACTGAAGGGAGAGGGGGATGTGTGTTCCCTGTACGTTGTTCTGCAGCAAACTGTTCATTCTACCTTCATGGAGAGCATTTTCTTCTGCCCTTTCTGCAGCCTGATCTTTCTTTTGCTGATATCATGGAGGTGCATTACTTTTCTCCTTGCACCCAACTTTCTTTCTTTTTCTCAGCCTATGAGCTGCACCAGGAAGCCTCGAGTTCTTTTTTGTGGTTTCCCTGCTTTTCTCTTATGGGCCAGATTCTCTAGGTGTAACTTTTTGCAATTATGGTTGCATTTATGGAAGTTAGAGTATGAAGTCCAGGAATAGGAAGAAAACATCTCTCATGCCTCTCAACTCAGGAGATTGCCTACTTACCCTAACTGTAAGATGTTCCCACCAAGAGAGACACTAGATGATTAAGTAACTTGAGTGGGGTCCCTTCGCTTACTTCATCAGGGACATGGGATATTTCTCTGCTTGTTGTTTTGTGACAGGTGTTATTTTTGGAACTTGCTGAAATACTTAAGCATTATATAAACTCTTCCAGTAAATGTGGTCATTCAGTTAGATGCAGTGACCTCTAAGTAGGGTTTTCAGGTATGGCAAAAAAAATAAATAAATACAAATACAGGACACCAGGTTAAATCCAATAAATTCAGATAAATAACACATAACTGCTTTTTTTTCCCCAAAATTCAAGTTTATCTGTGAATTCTACCTCTAAGGCCAGTCCCCAAACACATGCTGTCTTCCTATGAGATACTTTCTCTAAATAATATCTTGACAGTGAGAGAGTCTCTTTTCCCTTGTCCTCATTCTCCATCAGTTTACCAAACCATCATCATTTTTCTCAAGATGCTCCCCAGGATGACTCATCTCTACTCTTGATTTTGAATTATGGAGTAAGAGTAAGAAAACCTCTACCCTGATGAAAAGTCTTATGATCTGCACTCATTACTACCGGCTTTACATCATTGATTGCCTTTAGTATATTCCTGAAATATGCACATTAAATAACTAGGGCTTTCAAACCACTCCCAAAGAAGTTAATAGCAACAGTCTCTGGTTTCCCCTATTTTGTATAATCACAATAATCTCTTTGCTTTTGAGGCTTACATGCAGTAAATGTCTTTTGTGATTAATTAAACTGATTCAGTTCCACTACAGCATTTAAATAATCACAGCTGTTGTTTATTACTTCACATCCTAAATGCAACAGAAGTGCTTGATTAAATAGCTTTCTATACCAAAACACCCCAAAGTGTAAGATGCTTGTAAATGGCAAAGGGGCATGGTTATTTTCCTGGCAAATGGAACTTTTTCCATAATAGTGACAGAGCAGCCGCACTTACCAAGGATTCTCAATCCAGGATCTGATCTTGGGAAATCAGATCCCCACATACTGGTCACTCTTTAATGGTGGAAATTGGAGGAACCGTGACCACAGGGAGTGAGGGGATCTGAAACTTCGTGGCTATTATATGAATTGCAGTCATACCCCTAAGGCAGGTGCACTAAGGCATTGGAACTGGAAAGATAAAGAAGAATCTGACTCCCCAACATTCTGTTGTCCACACTCACATGTTCACCTAATTGCATGTGTTTTTCTTTGTTCTCCTCTGCCCTTGAGTTTCTCTTCCTTCTTTTATGTGTATTTTGCACATGGTAAGTCTTGACTACTTCTTAGTTTTATTTTTGTATGTCTTCAGGGTATAAACATACTGATTAAAAGATTCACATGCAGGCGAGGAGAGGTCGCTTTACTAACTTTCAAGCACTCTCATCAGTCTTCAACAAATGGTGTTGGAAAAAACAGATATCCACGTGCAAAAATCACAAAAAAATTGACTTAAAATGGATTACAAACTTAAGCATAAGACATGAAACTGTAAAACTCTTAGGATAAAACATAGGGAAGAAGCTTCATCATACTGCTCTTGGCAATCATTTCTTGGCTATGACTTCAAAAGCACAGGCAACAAAGGCAAAATGAGGCCGCATTGAACTAAAAAGCTTCTGCACGGCAAAGGAAACAACACAGTGAAAAGCAACCTATGGAATGAGAGGAAATATTTGCAAACAATACAGCTGATAAGGGGTTAAAACCTAACTCAATATAAAAAGCCCAAATCACTAGATTAAACTATAGACCCAGGACTCAAATAGACATTTATGCGAAGAAGACATGCACATGGTCAACCTGTCTATGAAAGAGCGCTTAATGTCACTGATCATTAAGGAAATCCAAACCACCACGAAATATCCCCTCACACATTTTTAGAATAGCTATTATCAAAAAAAAAAATAATAAGTGTAGACAAGGATGTGGAGAAACTGGAATCCTTTTTGTACACTATGAGTGGGAATGTAAAATGGCACAGCCACGATGGAAAACAGTATGGAGGTTCCCAACAAACTAAAATCAGAACTACCTTATGCTCCAGCAATCCCACTTCTGGATATGTATCCAAAAGAATTAAAATTTGGATCTCAGAGAGATAGAAACACTTCCATGTTTGCTGCAGCATTATTCAAAATAGCCAAGATATGGAAACAAACAAAGTGTCCATCGACAAGGGAATATGGATAAAGAAAATATGCTCTGTAAACATAATAGAATGTTATCTAACCTCAAAAAAATCCTGCCATATTTGACAACCTTGAGGACATTATGCTAAGTGAAGTGAGCCAGTCACAGAAGGGAAATGACTGTGTGATTTCACTTATGTTAGATGTCTAAAATATCAGACTCCCAGAAACAGGGAGTAGAATGGTGGTTGGCAGGGGCTTCAAGAAGGCAGTACTGGGGAGTTGCTATTCAATGGGTATAAAGTTCTAGTTACACAAGATGAATATGTTCTAGAGATCTGCTGTACAACACTGTGCCTTAAAGAATTTGTGCACTTAAATTTTTGTTAAGAGAGTAGATCTCATGTTAAGTGTTCTTAACACACACACACACACACATACACATACACATACACACACAATGCTGCCTCTTGGGTCTGGCCTTCAGAGGTCAGAGGAGACTTTAGCTAGTGACAAAATGAGTCACTATATATATATAGATTTTGTAATTTACGGTATTCCAGGTTTCCACAGGCCACGGGCATAAATAAAGTCGAACAGCGGTGCAATTTACTGACCGTCTGCTCCCACTCATTAGAACCTTAGGAACTTGGCCCTTTAAAAGTTTTTTTTCTGCTACTCTCCCTACCTACAACAAAAGTATTTCAGTCTCAAAACTCAGTTGCATTTTTGTATCAGCCTCTGGACTGCTGACTCAGTCTCATAGTTGATAAGAGCCTTATGTGTCAAATCCTATTACCCCAATTAATCTATAATGAAGGCTATAATTGCCACAGGGACAGGAAAATGACATCTTCTCTGGGACATACTCCTGAAGCTGAGTCATAGGGAAGCCTAGTTATGTTCAGATGATTAGTTGGCAAGCAAGGAATTAAGAACATGGGAGTCCGGTGTTCCTGGAACATCCTAACAGGCTATGAGATCCAACTCCACGAAATGGCCTTCCATGAGCAAAATGGGGGGCTGCTGGAAAGTGATGGGTGGCCTTTCTTTGGTTTCCTTTATCTCATCTTCATGACTTTTGTATTCCACTGCATGTGCCCTCCTTGCACCCTCCCTGCCCACCTTTTACTCTTTTCATCTCTCTGCAAACTAGTTCACACCGCTATAACCTGATTGCATTTCACATGGTTTATAAAATATATCTTTCTTTCTATTCCAGGACTTATGGAAGACTAAGGCTTGGGGTTCATCTGCAATCCTGTAGGGGCTGGGGGGGCGGTTCCCACCTGGACTCACCTGTAAACCCTGAGGTGTGAGGGGTTCCCATCTGGACTCACCTGTAAACCTGGCAGTGTGAGGGTGCACACCTTATGGGGCACAGTTCACAAATGGAATCTGAGCTGGTGAGAAGCTTCTCCCCTTTTCTGGAAAATTCTGAGGGACATTATTCTCTAGAAGGCCCCAGGGGGATTGAGCCCACGCTGTCCACATCAGGGACCAGCTCGAACACATGCCTTTGTGTGTCTTCTCCCTTCTTCCCTGTACTATTCTTCCCAGCCCCACTTTTGTTCCTGAGATCACATGTCATAAAAGTTTCTGCACCAAGGTTTGTCTCTTGCTTTGCTTTCTGGAAAAGATGAGGAAAAAGTGGCCCTCAGGGTGGTGTGCCAGAAGCAATCACTCACTGGGATGACGGAGACAAGGGCCTTATTGCTGTGGACAGTTGGGGTGTAAGAGCCCTTGTTATTCAGGGTTTCCCAGTGGTTAAGACCTTCCACTGGTGGTGGTGCAGGAGAGGTGCAGGTGCAAGATAGACCTTTGGTTACCCTGCGTCAGTGACCCTGGGAAGGCAGCGGAGTGATGGTAACTGCAGGGGTTGTGAAGCTGCCTGGCTTTTGTTAATGGCTCTTGAGTAGCCTGGAGAAAAATGACAGGCTCAGGTTAGATAATCATCAATGGAAAGCTGACTATGACAATCAGAGGGCTTCTAAGGCAGTGTCAAAAACATTCGTTCTCATCTTTGGTTTCACATTACAGTCACATAATCTGAGGTCCAAGTGATATCCCTGACCAATTAGTTCAAAATGTCTAGAAGTATGACCCAAGCAACAGCTTTTTAAAGGCCCTCATGTAATTTCAATGTTGAGACAAAATTAAGAACCCCTGGGGACCTTTATCACCTGGGCTGCATGGCCAGCTCTGCTGAAAACCAGACTCAGGATTTAATGATAAAGGAGACTGAACTCATTCCCATGTCAAAGTTCGCTTCCTGATAGGAAAAAATAGAGCAGTATTCTAAGACTTGGGATTGGAATATTTGAGTGGGTGATAATCTTAAAGCCTTATGGTCTCCTAAGCCCTCCTAAGTCCACACCTCATGGGGCACAGTTCACAAATAGAATAGGGGCTGGTGAGAAGATGCTCTCCTTTTCTGGAAAATTCCGAGGCACATTATTCTTTAGAAGGACCCAGTGGGATTGAACTCATGCTGTCCACATCAGGGACCAGCTCAAACACGTGCCCATGAGGTGTTTCTGTCCCAGCAGAAACAGCTGCCTCCTACTCCACTTACCTGGAGATCTTGCAGGACATCACTTGAGGCAGGTGTGTGAGGGGCTTGCCGTCCTTAAGATCGGCTCTACCTCCCACATTGCCAGTAGCCCAGTATCCAAGCCCTGCATCCAAGGTCAGGATGTAGAAGTGGGGAAATCAGTTTCTGCACCAGGAAAACAGTAACCACTCAAAGCATTGCATGGCATGGCTGTACCACCGAGAACGACAGGAACATGCGTGGGAGGAAATCCTGAGGGTGTTGCACAATTATGGGAAGAAAATAAGGCAGGGAGGAGAGAACCAACAGACATGAGAACACTGTCCCTTGACTTGTGCTTCAGCATCTTTGCAGGGACACTGGGAACAGGTCCGGGGGTGCTGTTATACCAGAAGCCCCTCAAAACACAGACCCAAGGATGCACTACAGTAAATGAGCCAGGGAGTCTCAAACTGCCTTGGCATAGTGATAAGAAGGATCAGAAGGCACAGAGTGGTAGAGATGTGGGAGAGCAGAAATTCTATCACCAGGGTTACGTTCCTTGGGAAGGCTCAGAGGACACTCCCTTTGATAAAACAATAAGGAAAGCCTGATGGGAGGGTTAGGCACTGGTGTCTTTAAAAACCCTGGAATACCCCAAGTGCACACAAATGCCACGAGGTGGAAGACACACCCCATGAAGAGTCAGACTGTGATTTGTGTTTGCCACACCGGTGAAGGTTTAGGTGCCAGTGGTTTGGAGCATACCGTCTCATCCTCTTTCAGATAAATGGCAAGTTCTTGCATTCCCCTTCCCTACTATTAAGAAAGAGTCCCCTTGCTTGGGAAGGCTCTTTGGCATTTGGAAGCAGAGTATTGCTTCAATCTATTAATCTAGTAACCCAAATGCTTCCAGTTTTGAAAGATTCCCAGAACAAAATAGAGCTATGCAGCAGGTCCTGCCTCAGTGGAAATTGCTCTGTTGATCACAGTGTATGACTCAGCAAGTCTGATGGGTCTAGAGGCATCTCTGGTGGATAAGGGTGCTCAGTAGAAGTCTGCCAAGCCCCCAGTACAAGAATCAGGGCAGACCCCTAGAATTCTGGAGGAAGTCATTACCTTGGGTAGCAGAGAAGCTTACCTACCATTTGAAAAGCCCAGAGCAGCTGGGCCCTAAGTATGTCTGGAGGCACCCATGACAATCTGGGTATTATCAGCTCCATTCCATCAGGAGGTGCCCATCACAGGCTGGGTATCATCAGCTCCATTCCGTCAGGAGGTGCCCATCATAGTCTGGGTATCATCAGCTCCATTCCATCAGGAGGTGCCCGTCACAATCTGGGTATTATCAGCTCCTTTCCATCAGGAGGTGCCCATCACAATATGGGTATTATCAGCTCCACCTGGCCAGGAGGTGCCCATCACAGTCTGGGTATTATCAGTTCCATTCCATCAGGAGGTGCCCATCACAGTCTGGGTATTATCAGCTCCACCTGGTCAGGAAGTGCCCATCACAGTCTGGGTATTATCAGCTCCATTCCATCAGGAGGTGCCCATCACATCATGTTGTAGGTATTACTGGATTCGTTCAGTCATCAGGTCTGGCAGGTGTACCATCAAACCACCCTACACTGAACATGGTTCACTGGAGATCACTTGGGGTCACTCTGAGAGGTCTGGAAGTCCTGTCAGTTGCATGAGCAGGGAGCCCAGCCTTCTAACTCTTTACCTCTGTAATACCAGCACCTCAACTTAGAGCTGTCAGCTCACAGGGGTTTCCTTTGACCATTTACAGAGGAGGAAATATTCCAGTTTGGTTCTCAGATGGGTGGGCATGATACATGATTGGCAGAAAAAAAGTGCAGTGCCACCACCACACTCCAGCCTGGCTCAGGAGCCTCCAAAGGAAAGTGACGAGGGGAACCCGTCCCAGTGGGCAGTAGCAAGGTGATCTTGGTCATTCACTTTGAAGTGAGTGAAAATGCTTGAGGTATGGCTCTGCAGGTGGATGTCTGGCCCGTGCAGAATGCCTTGGCTCTTTGGGAGGGGACCGGAAGGGGACAGTGGACACAGAGAAGTTTGAGGAAGAGGCAGGTGAGAGGTCATGGCAGTGGGAACACGTGAGCATCTTCATGAAATGCTAAAGCTGCCAGAGAGGGCTATGGTGGCCCAGTACTTATTGTGTAGGGTAACTGTCCTGTGGGTGTCACCAGCCTCTGTTCTGGGCTCCCAATGCTTGAGCAGTGGACCCATGGATGGAGTGGCCAAGGTGATGGGCACAGAGGCTAGGCAGTGGCCACAAGTACAGGCTCCCTGTCACCATGGCCGATTCAGGTAGCACAATGGCTAGAAGACCAGCCTGTCATCAATTCAGTTAGCACCATGGCTGTGAGACCACACTGTCATCAGCAAAGCCTGACACGGCACCTTCTCTTGACCACCAGCCATCCACTGGCACTGGTGTGTGCAGGAGATCCCCTTTACCCAGTTGAGGTAACTGTCAGTTTCTCACCCTGCCCTCTGTCTCTGCCAGCACCCTCATCACATGGCGTGAAGGGTGCCTCACCCACCAGCATAGATCCCACACAGTGTTGCTTCTGACCAAAGGACCCATGTTGAGGTCAAGGCAATGCCAAGAGGGTGTTTGACCACTTGGTGTACCAAGCAGCTGTGCCCTAAGCTTTTATCACGCACTGCATCCCTTCTCAGCAGAATGCGGGGATGGCTGATTAAAGGTTTACCTTCAAGGTACTCAGCCCTAAGGCCTTGTGGTTTGGAGAGCTGCTTCCTGTAGGTGGTATAGGCCCTAAGTGGCCATGTCCCAGTAGCAGGAATACATGAGTTCAGGACCTGTGACTCACTGGTGGAATTTGTCCTCCAACTCCAGCTTAGGCTGTCTTGGAATAAAAGTCCCTGTTCTTGGAGAAGCGGTGGGATCGGGAGAAATGCTCTGCCCAGGACACATTGAAGGATCTGGTGAACTTGAAAATGTAAACACCACTTGGTCATTTTGTGGTCCTCATGCTGGTGTTAGTTCCAAGGTTGGGGGCCATGGCCCACTCTGCTGACCACTGCCGCCAGGACTGCAGTTGTGCAATGCAGGGGGGGTGGGCTGGTCAGGCACCTATCTCTTGATACTTCCAGTCTGATCATGACTGTAAATGGCAAAAGGTAGCAACCATGACCTGATAAGGGCTCAGCAACCAAGCGCTCAGGCCCCTTGGGGATGAGGGCCTGGGTCACCATACAAAGGAAGTAACCCAATCTGCCAAAGTGCTGGCCTGGTATGAAGGGATAGAGAAGTAGAGGTGGGGTAGGAGATAGTCCGGGGCCTGGGACAGCAGTGGGCACTATAGCTTGTCTGACCCTAACCCTTCTACATTTGGTCTTTTTAGAGAATGCGACCAACTGCAAACTTGAGGCCCTTGTGTTGAATGTTGTCTGATCTGAGTAGGACACACTGTGGACTGTGTCAGATACTACGTGTGCCTGGCCTCACACGCTCCTGGTCCACCCTTTACTCCTGTCATTTTTGCAATCACCAGCCCCCTCAGACATAACCCAAGAACTCCTCAGCTCAGCTGTGCTGTGTGTTTCTCTCTGCTCCAGGTGCTGTCTGACTGCAAGGCACGAAATACTTGAGCAAACTTGGAATTGCAAGGGAATGACCACACTATAGTGTAACCCCTCGCCAGTGGGGACTTGAAGCCCATGGAGAAACGGTCCCTTCTTGTAGGCACATTCTACAGAGGGACCCGATGGGACTGAGCCCAGATGCCCGCTGTTGTGACCAGCTCAGTACTGCAGATTTCAATTCCTTTCACTCGTTTTCTGTTTCATGCTTGCCAGTTTCCCTCTCCTGTTTCCTGAGGTCACTTCCAAACACAGACTTCCAGCATGCAGGCCCTGGTCTTGAGCTTTGCTTGTGTGGAAGCAGCTGGAGCACCCAAACAAAGACACTATCTTCCCTTGGATTCTCACAACTTCAATTACGGTCTAGTGTGAGGGTCTGGAGGCTCTGGCAGTCACTCCATTTTTGTTTTTCTCTCTTGCTGCATTTTCAATAAATCTCTCTGTTGTAGAGTCAATGGTGTCCCCCCAACATTATTCATATGCTAATGTCCTAACCCCCAGTACAGTCGTATTTGGAGATATGGCCCTCAAGAGCACAAGGAAGGTTCAACGAGGTCATGAGGCTGGGGCCCTAATCACATAGGGCTGACATTCTTATAAGAAGACTCAATGAGGTCACAGGCTGGGGCCCTAGTCCCCTAGGGCTGATGTCTTTATAAGAAGGTTCAACGAGGTCACAAGCCTGGGGCCCTAATCCCATAGCACTGATGTCCTTCTAAGAAGAGGAAGAGACACCAGAGCTCCCTCTCCATGCTCACAGAGGAAAGGCCACGTGAGGACACGGCCAGAAAGTGCGGGCCACAAGCCAGTGAGAGTCCTCACCATCGCCTCCGTTTTGACGCCAGTGCCCAGGCCTGTACCTGCTCATGTTTTCCCCACCCTCTGTCTCTCACCTTAGGCAACAGAGGCATCATTCAGTTCTTTAACCCCAGCTTTTTCTCATTTGCAGTTTTGAGGTCTTTGTGTCATCTGAGCATTTTTGCTCAATCTTAAGTCACCTGTTTCTCCCATCATTAAAGCATCAAACCTTATTCTCTTCAGCTTTGGCTCCCAGCAGCTTGCAAAAGCTATAATAGAAAGTAATTTGATGAACAGGGTGAAGGTGAAGAGGGCAAATGCAGCTATTGGCTTCTGCTTCTCTCAAGAAGAATCTCTCAACGGTTCTGTCAGTTCACACTTACCAGTATTCCGGTTGCTTCATGTCGCTGTCAGCACTCGGTGGTGGTGCGTTCTCTTTAATTTGGCTATCCCAGTGGATGTATATTGGTTTTCATTGTGGTTTTAATGAGGTATTCTCAGAGATGTGTTACCCAACCTAAAGAAAAGATGAATCCCTGATTAGAGAATATGGTGTGAGACTTTAGAGGAGTATTGAGATGGCCTTTCAGGAGAAGGGAACAAACATTTATTAAGTACTTTATACATTCAGTGCAACACGAGATGTTCCACCCAACTAGTATACTTAAGATGTCCAACTATTCTATACATTAAGTTTCACTTTTCCCATTTTGGGGAAGAAACGGATTTTAGAAATACTTAATACGTTACCCCAAATCTCATATTTATAAAGATTTGGCTCATGTCATATCACAGAGGTGGCTGCAGGTTTCTTGTAGTATTGGCACTAACATGGAGAATTATATGTTTATTTTGCGGGGAGGTGGGGAGAGAAAGAGAGAGAAAGAGAAGACACAGGGAGTTGGGGAGAGAAAGAGAGAGAAAGAGAAGACACAGGGAGTTGGGGCGATAGGAGAAGCTAAGGGATCTTGTAATCGTACTTTGGGATTTCAGTGGGAGAAAAGGAATTGAACCTGGGCTGCTGACCCCACTTCAGGGCTGAGATCCCCTGGCTGTGGAGGGCTCCTGAGGCCCTTCTGGTACAATTGTCCATGTTGCACGGCAAACTCAGAAGCCTTCCCACAGCAGAGACAGTCAATGCTGATCTCTCACTGGCTCCTCCAAAACTGTAAAAGCCGTGACCTCTTCATCTGCGTAGCCTCGAGAAGAGACGGGAGAGACAGTATCTTCCTTTTCAGATGAAACAGCTGACTCGGGGGACTCTCTAGTGACTTGTTCAAGAGCGCAGAGTGGACAGAGCCAAAGCAAGAATCCAAGTTCAGGCCCCCTTCTGCTGTAGAAATATTGTGATATGGTCACACATGATCTATTTTCTCCAGGGATCTTTGTGGCATGCTTTGGTCCTATTACCTCGTAATTCTTCCGTTTTATTAAGCCTGGTGTTGGCTACAAGAAGGCTGTAACGAGTGCAGTTTCATTAATGATAGTAGTGGTGGCTGACTTTTACTGAATGTTCACTTTGTGACTGGCACGATGCTGAAAGCTTTAGGTGCACACATTCTAATCATAAGCCTACAAGATCGGCACTGCCTCTGCAGATGAGAAGGCTGGAGCATGCAGAGGTGGAGTAGCTTGCCCAAGGACACTGAACTCAAAACATAGGCACTGCACACATTTAACCTTATGTTTGTTACACAACCTTCCTCTTTATGAATATGAAAGTAAACCAAGTGTGGTTTTACAGACAAGGGTTATGAGCACTTCCGTAAGGAATCTACAGGCGCCATGAGCAGAGGGCTGTGTGGCATTGTGATTTCTGACATGAGAATGTAGGAAGGCTCAGTAATAAAGCTTGCCCATTAGCACTGAGAAGCACTTGTAGAGTTGCTGCCTATCAGCTTTAATCCACTTAGCGGTGGCTTCAGACTGCTGACTCCAGGACACCAGATGGAAAAGCCACATCAGGCTGGCACTCTTCTTCCTCCTCCATCTCCTCCTCTTCCTCTCCTCCTCCTCTTTCTTCACTCTCTTCTCCTCTTCCTCCTTCTCCTCTCCATCCTTCTCTTGTTCCTCCCTCTCCTCCTCCTTTTCCTCCATCTCCTCTTGGTCCTTCTCTTGCTCCTCCCCTTCTTCCTCCTCCTCTTCCTCGTCTCTCCCCTCCTCCTCTTGCTCCCACCCTCTCTTCTCCTCTTCTTGGTCCTCCTCTCCCCTTATCTTCCTTTTTTCCTCCTCCTCCTCCTTCAATAGAAAAAGCATTACAATTAATGCAGCTATGGACAGGTGTAGTTTATGTAGCTGTAAGACAAAGTCAACTGGTCATTGATAGGGTATAATTGTTCTGGTTTTTGTTAAAAATGAAATATTCCTAACATACTAGAGTTTCTGATAACCATGTTCCCACAGCTGAGATTATTAACACATTTTAATATTTCACCCTATTTGACTAATTTTTAGTGAAGAAATCAAACGTTTCAGATTAGGCCAAGACTCTGCCGCCCACCCCCGATCACTTAACTTTAAAAAGGAGAACTCTTGATTTCCCCCTAAGACATGTTCATCCTACTTCAGCAGAAGGCACCAGCTCTCCCTGATGACTCAGCGGTAAGCAGGTCTCTCCTTGCTCCTCTATTCCCTTCTGCTGGTCCTTGTATCTCTGCCTCCTACGTTTCTCCGAAATCTGCCACCTCCGTGCCTCATCACCCCTCTCAGACTCTTCCCAGACTCCTGCCACAGCCTCAGTGGGCTCCCCAATTTCACCATGGCCCTCCTGGCATCAGGATTTCATTCAACAGTTCGAGTGGTTTTTAAAAGACCATCATAGCAGGCCACTGCCCCACATCACATTTAGAAGCAACCCATGTGAGATGGGGCCTCCCCTCTCCCCAGTCTGGCTACACTGGTCTTTATTCTGCTCCTGGAGCCCCTCAATCCCCTTTCTGCTCTGAGGGCTTCTGCCTGGAATCTGGTCCCTGAGTCTTCACAGAGCCCCTTGCTCCCCTCACCCAGATCCCTGCTCAGAGGCTCATGCTCCCAGAGAGCTTCGAAAGACCTCCTCTGCCACCTCCCCTGCTGCTCAGCTTTCCACTGTCCTCATGGACAACCAGCCTCACGTTACACATTCATTACTTTACTGTCTGTCCCACCCACATCTACTGCCCTGGAATAAAGCTTTATGAGTTTGTCTTGTTTACCACCACATCCCCCATACCTAGAACAAATACTTCATTTTTGTTAAATGGGTGAATAAATCTCATTGGATTGCTTTACCCCAACAGCAGCTACTCGAAGAAGTTGGTGTGTATTAAGTCTCCTTCTGATTTGCTATATTTATTACACATTTATGTGCCCATATGGATTTCATGCAAACTGATATGTTTGAAATTTTCACTTCAACAATATCATGTCTTACGTGACCTTTTGCAACTTGCTGCTTCTTTTCTGGTCCAAACATGTGTTTAAGATTAATCCATGTTGATACTTGTACATTTATTTAACTGTTGAGCAATGTTTTGTTGAATAAATAGGCCACAGTTTATTCATTCTCATAGCATACTGGGTTATAGTTTTTTAAATATATATATATTTTTGGAGTAGAGGGGTCTCTTTAACACCCAGCTGAGAATTATTCTACGTTAGACCCACAGAAGTATAATTGCTGGGCTCTAAGTTATATGTAACTTCAACTTTGCTAGATGTGTTAAGTTGCCCAAAACTGTTTGTACCATTTTACAAAGTGTAAGAATTCCATTTTTCACATCTTATTCGATATTTTCAGTCATCACAGTTTTGATTTTTACCTGATAGTCATCTTACGTGACTCATTTTTGTCTTATCTTGCACTTTCCACTTCACCACTATTATCTTTTTCTCCATATGTTCATTGGTCATGCAAGTTTCTTTTTTTTCTAAATTGTTTGTTCATATTTTGCCTGTTTTTCTCTTGGGTTGTTTGTCTATTTCTTCTTGGTTTGAATTAGGTCTTTAAGAACTCTGTGTAGGACTATTTTGTAGTTTATTCACATTACAAATATCATCTCACAGTCTGCGGTTTTCTTTTCAGTTTATTTATGGTGTCTTTTTATTTACATATGTTTTAATTTCATGCAATTTTTCCTTCATATTTGATTTGTTTCCATGTATTTTAAAGAAATCCCTGCTGTATTATAAAAATGCTCTGCTATATTTCCTTTCAAAGTTTAAAGTTGGCTTTCTACAGAGTTTATTTTATTTGGGGGTATGTTATGAGATAAAAATCTAATTTCATTTTATCTTTTATGCAGAGAGTAACCAAAGCCAGTGCTACTTTTAAAAACTTAATTTATTGAGTAGGTAACACATTCATATGGTTTGAAGATTGTAATAATGCTGAAAAATGCATTATATCATGAAATCTCATTCCCATCCCTGCCTCATCTGCTCTCTTCTCTCCATAAGGCAACCACTTCTTATTGATTATTCTTTGTTTCTCTGTATGTACAAGTAGTGCAAATAGAAAAAGATATTCTTATTTTCCCTTTCTTAAACACAAGTAGCGTGCTTATCCATACTGTTCTGCACCTTGCTTTTCTCACTTAACTATTTTTCCTGGAGCTCTTTCCATTTGAGTGCATAGGAAGCTTTTCATTCTCTTTTGTAGCTGAATAATTTAGGAAACCTGGATTTCTTTTGCTGGATAAGAAGCATGTCTGCCCTTTGATCTGGAAGGAGACACTACTTCCAAGGCTGCTTACTACACACACATCCCAGAAAAGATCCTTTGGAACAGAGGGCAGTTAGAGTCTCACCCATAAAATATGTAGAAATGAGAGACCCATGAAGAATGTCTCCGAGAGCTGTATCAATTTACAGTCACCAGTGTTCCAGTTGTGCCATATCATTTTCAACAGAGACTGTTGACAGTCTCTAATTGTAGCCATTCTAAGTGGGTGTGCATTGGTATTTCATTGTGGTTTTAGTTTGCATTTCTCTGATGTGTAATGATGTTGAACACTATTTTATGTTTATTAACTTTTTTTCTGATTTTATTTTATTCCTTTAGAATCAGGGGGTACAAGTGCAAGTTTGTTAAATGGGCATATTGATAATGCTGGGGTTGGGCTTCTTTTGAACCCACCACCTGAATAGTGAACATTGCACCCAATAGGTAGCTTTTCAACCCCTTTCTCCCTCCTTCTCTCCCTGCTTTTGGAGTCCCCAGTGTCTTTTGTGTTTATTAACAATTTTGATATCCTCATTTGGAAAAATCTGTTCAAGGTTTTTGAAACCACTTTTTTAAGCAGAAATTGTACCTACTTCTTATTGATTTGTAGAAGCTCTTTTTGTATTTTGCATATGAGCCTTTTAGAATATATAAACAGAAGTCCTCATTTGCAATAAAGGTTAGTTTCATTATTTTGTTATATGGTGAGTGATTTTCATATGCTTCTTAATGAATCTTTTTGAGCCCCAAATTATGACGATCCTTACTGATGGTTTCCGTAGGCACTTGATTCTTTTAGCTTTTACATTTAAGTTTATGATCCATTTCAAGTGGACGTTTGGTATCTTTTCTGGTGGTCTGATAGACTCAGTGCTCTTAAATGAACTTCAGTGTATATGTGAGGTATGATTCAGTGTTCTTTTTTTTCCTACATCAATATCAAATTGACTCTGTATAATTTATTGGAAAGGTTTTTATTTCCCCATTGAATTGTGGTAAAGCCTTTATATATTACTGAATTCTATTTGCTAATATTTTCTTTAGGATATTTTGTGTTCATAATTATAAGACAATTTGGTTGTAATTTTCCTTTCTTTTAATATTCTTGCCAGATTTTGGTATTTTGTCCCTATAAAATCAGTTAAATATTTCATTTTTTTTTTCTGTTTTCTAGAAGAGTTTAGGATTGACATTATTTATTCTCTGAACTTTTAAAAGAATTTCTCTTTGAAACCATCTAGACCTAGAAAGCTGTTTTTGTAGGAAGGATTTTAATTGTAAATTTAATTTATTCAATACTTAACCTGGCTATTCTGTTTTTTGTTGGGTCAGTTCAGAAAACTATGCTTTTCAAGGAATTTGTTCATTTCATCTGAATTTGAAAATTTATTACCACAAAGATATTTATACTATCCTTTCATTTTCTTTTTATTATCTGCAGGGTTTGTAATAATGTCTTTTTTTCTCTTTTTTTAAATATATATATATATATTTTTAATATACTTTAAGTTCTAGGGTACATGTGCACAATGTGCGGGTTTGTTACATATGTATACATGTGCCATGTTGGTGTGCTGCACCCATTAACTAGTCATTTAGCATTAGGTATATCTCCTAATGTGATCCCTCTCCCCTCCGCCCACCCCACAACAGTCCCCAGAGGGTGATGTTCCCCTTCCTGTGTCCATGTGTTCTCATTGTTCAATTCCCACCTATGAGTGAGAACATGCGGTGTTTGGTTTTTTGTCCTTGTGAGAGTTCGCTGAGAATGATGGTATCCAGCTTCATCCATGTCCCTAAAAAGGACATGAACTTATCATTTTTTATGGCTGCATAGTATTCCATGGTGTATATGTGCCACATTTTCTTAATCCAGTCTATTGTTGTTGGACATTTGGGTTGGTTCCAAGTCTTTGCTATTGTGAGTAGTGCTGCAACAAACATATGTGTGCATGTGTCTTTATAGCAGCATGATTTATATTCCTTTGGGTATATACCCAGTAATGGGATGGCTGGGTCAAATGGTATTTCTAGTTCTAGATCCCTGAGGAATCACCACACTGTCTTCCATAATGGTTGAACTAGTTTACAGTCCCACCAAAAGTTTAAAAGTCTTCCTATTTCTCCACATCCTCTCCAGCACCTGTTGTTTCCTGACTTTTTAATGATTGCCATTATAACTGGTGTGAGATGATATCTCATTGTGGTTTTGATTTGCATTTCTCTGATGGCCAGTAATGATGAGCATTTTTTCATGTGTCTTTTGGATGCATAAATGTCTTCTTTTGAGAAGTGTCTGTTCATATCCTTTGCCCACTTTTTGATGGGGTTGTTTTTTTTTTCTTGTAAATTTGTTTGATTTCATTGTAGATTCTGGATAATAGCCCTTTGTCAGATGAGTAGATTGCAAAAATTTTCTCCCATTCTGTAGGTTGCCTGTTCGCTCTGATGGTAGTTTCTTTTGCTGTGCAGAAGCTCTTTAGTTTAATTAGATCCCATTTGTCAATGTTGGCTTTTGTTGCCATTGCTTTTGGTGTTTTAGACATGAAGTCCTTGCCCATGCCTATGTCCTGAATGGTAATGCCTAGGTTTTCTTCTAGGGTTTTTATGGTTTTAGCTCTAACATGTAAGTCTTTAATCCATCATGAATTAATTTTTGTATAAGGTGTAAGGAAGGGATCCAGTTTCAGCTTTCTACATATGGCTAGCCAGTTTTCCCAGCACCATTTGTTAAGTAGGGAATCCTTTCCCCATTTCTTGTTTTTGTCAGGTTTGTCAAAGATCAGATAGTTGTAGATGTGTGGTATTATTTCTGAGGGCTCTGTTCTGTTCCATTGATCTATATCTCTGTTTTGGTATCAGTACCATGCTGTTTTGGTTACTGTAGCCTTGTAGTATAGTTTGAAGTCAGGTAGCATGATGCCTCCAACTTTGTTCTTTTGGCTTAGGATTGAGATGGCAATGTGGGCTCTTTTTTGGTTCCATATGAACTTAAAAGTAGTTTTTTCCAATTCTGTGAAGAAAGTCATTGGTATCTTGATGGGGGTGGCATTGAATCTATAAATTACCTTGGGCAGTATGGCCATTTTCATGATATTGATTCTTCCTACCCATGAGCATTGAATGTTCTTTCATTTGTTTGTGTCCTCTTTTATTTCATTGAACAGTGGTTTGTAGTTCTCCTTGAAGAGGTCCTTCACATCCCAAGACTAAACCAGGAAGAAGTTTAATCTCTTAATAGACCAATAACAGGCTCTGAAATTGAGGCAATAATTAATAGCTTACCAACTAAAAAAAGTCCAGGAACAGATGGATTCACAGCCGAATTCTACCAGAGGTACAAGGAGGAGCTGGTACCATTCCTTCTGAAACTATTCCAATCAATAGAAAAAGGGGGAATCCTCCCTAACTCATTTTATGAGGCCAGCATCATCCTGATACCAAAGCCTGGCAGAGATGCAACAAAAAAAGAAAATTTTAGACCAATATCCCTGATGAACATCGATGCAAAAATCCTCAATAAAATACTGGCAAACCAAATCCAGCAGCACATCAAAAAGCTTATCCACCATGATCAAGCGGGCTTCATCCCTGGGATGCAAGTCTGGTTCAACATATACAAATCAATAAACGTAATCCAGCATATAAACAGAACCAAAGACAAAAACCACATGATTATCTCAATAGATGCAGAAAAGTCCTTTGATAAAATTCAACAGCCCTTTATGCTAAAAACTCTCAATAAATTAGGTATTGATGGGATGTATCTCAAAATAATAAGAGCTATTTATGACAAACCCACAGCCGATATCATACTGAATGGGCAAAAACTGGAAGCTTTCCCTTTGAAAACTGGCACAAGACAGGGATGCCCTCTCTCACCACTCCTACTCAACATAGTGTTGGAAGTTCTGGCCAGGGCAATTAGGCAGGAGAAGGAAATAAAGGGTATTCAATTAGGAAAAGAGGAAGTCAAATTGTCCCTGTTTGCAGATGACATGATTGTATATCTAGAAAACCCCATTGTCTCAGCCCAAAATCTCCTTAAGCTGAGAAGCAACTTCAGCAAATTCTCAGGATACAAAATCAATGTACAAAAATCACAAGCATTCTTATATACCAATAACAGACAAACAGAGAGCCAAATCATGAGTGAACTCCCACTCACAATTGCTTCAAAGAGAATAAAAAACCTAGGAATAATGTCTTTTTTTATTCCTAATGCTAGCAAAATGTTTTTTTTTTCCTTGATTAATCATGCTAGGGGTGTTTTGGCTATGTATTGCTGCATAATTAAATAACCAATGTCTCAGTGCTTTGAGTAACAATTATCTCTAATGCGTCTGTGGATTTACTGGCCCGAATTGAGTGTGATTTTTTTTGTTCCCCTGGGGGGTCTTGTTTGAAGTCTGGCATGTAGTTTCAGGCAGATAGCCTGTGGGGTTGGATCAGCTGAGCCAGACATCCCAGGTGATGTGCGCTCCCCAGTAACCATCAGGAACTAAGCTGGGGCTGCACATGAAGTTGCTGAGTGATGTACTCTATATTAGCTACATCTCACATATTTAGAAGAATTCTAAAATAGATTTTAAAAATGCCCCAAATACCCTATTATATCATTTTTCACTCAAAAATTTTACAAGTTGACAATCTGATGTATTGGTAAGAATATGGGGAGAGAGATCCTTTCATACAGTGCTGAAAAAAAGTGCAAAATTATTCAACATCTATGAAGGCTAATTGGCAATATATATCACAATTATAAATGCATATGTACATGCTTTTTAATCCAGAAATCTAACTTTTGTGAATTACTATATTGTTGAATAGAAGGGATGTTAGTGGACATGCTTACCCTCTTCTTGACTTTAAAAAGATTATATCTCACCTTTCATGATTAGATGTGCTATTAGGTTGGTGTAAATGTAAATGTGCTTTTGCCATTGAAAGTAATGGTGAAAACTGCAATTACTTTTACACCAGCCTAATATTTATGCTTCATTCACTATTTGAAGATAAGAATATTCTCATTTTATTTTAGTTTACTAAGAAGATTGAGTGTTGAATTTTATCAAATATTTTCTGCATCTATTGAAAGGTGATCATATGGTTTTTCTCCTTTCATCTGTTAATGTGATAAATTTCATTAACACATTTTCTAATAAGCTATCCTTGCTTTCCTGTGACAATCCCTGCAAGTCGATTAAAGAAAAATGAATTGCTAGACTCTGTTGCTAATGTGTAAGTTACTACTTTTGCATTCATATTCAAAAGTGAAGTTTCTTTCTCCTTTTGTCCTCATCTTCTTCTAATTTTGATGTCACTAGAATTCCAAAGGGAGTTGGGAGGGTTCTCCCAGTTTTCCTAGCTGGGTTACTGTCTGAATAAAGAAGCATATTTCACAGAACCTTCTTGTCCCCAACTAAGCAGTCAAACAATGTTAACAATCTGATTAGACTGATGTATAAGACATTTATTCATTTAATATAAAATTGTGAGGATGTTAAATACACATAAAATGTTAGCCCTTGCAAAATTCACAACTATTTCAACAGCGAAACAGGGAAGGCTTATTGAAATGCATTAGACAGCCATTACACAAAGTTTGGAATGTTTCTTTCTTAGGTTGGTAATCTTTTGTGTCCATGAATGAATTCTCAGTTCTTCTCAATTTAGTATTGCTAGCATCGGCTTAATATGTCTATACAGCAAGGGGCCTGGCATTTTGGCAAGGTCAGATGGTTTTGAAAGTGAAAATGAGAGTAGTGGTCTTGGATGGAAGGATGATGATATATCTGGACAGAAGCTAAGTAATTTGTTGAACAACATTTATATTACATGGTAGTGGTGATTTTTAATTATTTGTATATCTATAGTAGAGGCATAATGTTCTCTATGGTAAAAATAAACCACAACCCACATTGTTTTCTCTCTCAATACATTGTTGAAGCCCTATTCTCAGAAATGTTCCCTGACATTTAAGGGTGCATAAATTATGTAAGCTCCCATTAGACATTTTGTCATTAATATTGGCTAAATACAGTAGAGAAACCATTATCTTCCTAAAGCCTTAAATTGGATTACTTCATATTTTTAGTTTGAACTTCAGGGAAACATTATGCCTTTACTCATTATGCCTTTACCCGTTCTCTTCTCCAGTGAATGAGCTATGATGAAGGGGTTCTCAAACCAATAGACCATGTGTAACAGGTTTTGTGTCCGTGTGAAGGAAGATCCTGAAAGGTTAAGGAACAAATCTACAATCTGTACTTCTTAGCATTGAAGGCAGGCCTGAAGACTATCTAGGGCAGAGACACTAATAGATTGCAGATGTCAGGAAAAAAGAACATCTATAATCCAGTAATTGCTTGAGAAAAGTAGAGTTGAATAGAAATGACTACTGAAAAACATTATCATAGAAACTTGATCACCACAAATGAGTCAGATTTTTGTGTTCTATTCCTCACACTTTAAGAGGTTAGAAGCTAACTGTATTACACCTAAGATGTTAGTGATTTGCATTTCCCTGATAATTAGTGATGTAGAACATCTTTTCATATACCAGTTGGCTGTTTGCATGTCTTCTTTTGAGAAATGTCTATTCAAGCTCTTGGCCCATTTTTAAATTGAATTATTTGTTTTCTTTGCTAAGTGAGTTGTTGGAGTTCCTTATATATTTTAGATATTAACTTCTTATCAGATATATAGTGTGCAAATGCTTTCTCCCAATCCATGGGTTGTCTCTTCACCTGGCCAATTATTTTCTTTGTAGTAAAGAAGCTTTATAGTTTGATGTAATCCCGTTTGTCCATTTTTACTTTTGTTGCATGTGCTTTTGGTGTTATATTCAACAGGTCATTGCCTAGACCAATTCCATGAATTTTTTTCCCTTTGTTTTCTTCTAGGAGTTTTATACATTTGGGTTTTAGGTTTAATTCCTTAGTCCATTTTGAGTTGATTTCTGTTTATGGTGTAAGGGCACAGTTTTACTTTTTTGCATGTGGATATCCAATTTTCCCAACATCATTTGTTGAAGAGACTGTCCTTTCCTTATTGTGTGTTCTTCAAACTATTACTCAAGATCAGTTGACTGTAAATGTATGGGCTTATTTCTGAGCACTCTATCCTGTTCCATTGGTCTACATTAACTGTTTTTATGTCAGTACCATGCTGTTCTGATTATTATAGCTTTGTAGTATATTCTGATATCAGGCAATGTGATGCCTTCAGCTTTATTCTTTTTGCTCAAGATCACTTTGGCTATCTGATGTCTTTTGTAATTTTGTATGAATTTTGGAATTCCTTTTCCTATTTCTGCAAAATTATTATTAAGCTTTTCATAGGCATTGCATGAAATTCATAGATCACTTTGGGGAGAATAGACACTTTAACAAATGTTAATTCTTTCAGTTCATGAACACAGAAAGCCTTTCTATTTATTTGTGTCTTCTTTAATTTCTTTCATTACAATAATTTATCACTTCACACTTGTTAGGGTGACTATTACAAGATACTGTTGAGAGAATAAAAAGACAAATCACAGAATGGGAAAAATATTTGCAAAAGACATATCTGATAAAGAATTGTTTTTCAAATATACAAAGAACACTTAAAACTCAGCAATAAGAAAACAAACACTCAATTAAAAAATTGGCCAAAGACCTGAGTAGACACCTCACCAAGAAGATATATGGATGGCAAATGAGCACATAAGATACTTTCCATCATATGTCATCAGGGAAGTGCAAATTAAAACAACAGTGAGATATCACAATGTCAGTATTAGAATGGCCAAAATCCAAAACGCTGGCAACACCAAATGCTGACAAGGATACGGGGCAGCAGGAACTCTCATTCATTGGTGGTGGGAATGCGAAATGGTACAGCCACTTTGGAAGAGAGGTTTATGGTTTCCTACAAAACAAAACACAGCCTTACCATATGATCCAGCAGTTACACTATGTGGTATTTCCTCAAAAGGCATTACAAATAAATATCACGTGATCTTATTTGCATGTGGAATCTAAAAAGGTGAGACTTAGCTGGGTGTGGTGGCTCCTACCTATAATCCCAGCACTTTGAGAGGCCAAGGTTGGAGGACTACTTGAGTCCAGGAGTTCGAGACTAGCCTGGGCAACATAGTGAGGTCCCATCTCTACTAAAACAATTAAAAAATTAGCCAGGTTTGGTGGAACACGTCTGTAGTCTCAGCTACTCAGGAGGCAAAGGTAGGAGAATCACTGGAACCCAGTGAGTTGTGCTCGTGTCACTGCACTGAAGCCTGGGCAACAGAGCAAGACCCTGTCTCAAAATTAAATTAAATTAAAAGACGAGACTCATAAAAGCTGTGTAGAACTGTAGTTGCCACAGGGTAGAAGGTAGGAGGAAAGGGAAATGGTGAGTTGAAGTTCCATGGGTACAAAGTTGCAGTTCTACAAGATAATAATTCTAGAGATCTGCTGTACAACACTCTGCCTATTGTAACAATATTGGATTATTTACTTAAAAGTTGTGAAGGGGGCCCTATTAAATGTCCTTACCACAATTTTTTTATAAAGAGCAATTTCTTATGGTTTAAGCTAATGCATGTTCAGGTGCCTTGGTCAGTGTCCCAACAAGCCAGTTTGTGATCATGTGCATGACCTTGACTTATGAAATGTATGTGTAAATATGTCTGTACGTGTATAAGATGTAGATATCTGAAACAGCAAGAATAAAATAACCAAAATATTCACTTTTTTGGAGTATGGAATTTATATCTCTACACATACACACACACACACACACACACACATACATACACACACACACACTTGACCAGTTCTGAATGGTTAGTATGGTAACTAATCTCGGCATTTTCTGTTTATGTGTATCTCTAGTCTTGGGTTGTCAATGTTAGAATGTGATGATTGCATTCAATATGCTCCAATAGTACATTGCTCTCTCGAGATAATGGGGAAACACTTGGACATATTTCTGATGAGGTACTAGCCTGCCTAATACAGTTTTAAAAATAAGAAAAGTAACTTGACTGTATATAAATTTATAAAACATAAAATCTTAAGGTTCTATTAAATTTTACTTTCTATAAGAAAGAAAGTTACATATGTAAAATGGATGATTAAAATTTTCTTCATGTTTTAAATCAAATGTGTCATGGAAGTTCTATGAAGATGACCTGACTCAAAAAGCTGAAGGATTGTTACCCAGGTAAAAGAATTTGGACATGTTCATTCTGAGAAATCCCTTAGTTCTTGGGCCAGGACCACTTTGCAGTAGGCTCAAGCACTAGAAGCCTACTTTTAAACACTCAGAGATAATGTGGAGGAGTATTTGCCTCTGTAAAATGGAATGGAAGGGTCAAAGAAGGAGCGTCTTTTTTTTTTTTTTTTTTTTAATTTAAATGGCTTGGCTTTGAATATCATCAAAATATGTTTGCTTTAAGCTACAAAGGTTTTAACTACTTCTGCTTTTCTAAATTTACTCTATGGGTCTTTTGCTTTCTTTGTATTGGGAGAGGAAATAATCTACATGGTTACTTTATGTGTCAACTTGAGTGGGCTTAAGGGGTACCCAGATAGCTGGAGCTGGTAAAACAGTATTTCTGGGCAGGTCTGTGAGGGTGTTTCTGGAACAGATTAGCATTTTCATCAGTAGACTGGGCAAAGAAGTGGGTTGATGCCCACCCATTCACCAGTGTGAGCGGGCACCCTCCAATCCATTGAGGACCTTAATACGACAAAAGGGAGAGGGAGGAAGAACCTGATGTCTGCTTGAGTGGAGGCATCCATTTCCTCCGACCCTCAGACAGTGGCACACCTGGTTGTTGTGCATTTGGACTTGGACTAGAACTTACACCGTGGGATTTCCTGGGTCTCCAACTCACAGACAGCAGACTGTGGAACTTCTCAGCCTCCATAATCATGTGAACAAATTCCTCACAATAAATCTCTTTCTCTCTCTTTCTCTTTGTATCCTATTGGTCCTGTCTCTCTGGAGAACGCCAGCTAATACAATCTGCAACTCCTTCTTCCCTGTAATGAGAAACATACCATGTCCCCGACATTTTAAGCCATGTGAGGTCCCAGGTGAGGTCAGTTTACACTCCATCCCCTGCTTACTGTGAATAAATAATAAACAACAAAAACCATCCAGTGTTGCAATAGAAAACGCTAGTCCATATTTGTCTTAACTGTACTTTTAATGAGCATTGCTGTCTTCATTTTCCAAAGGCATGCACCAATTTATTGGAGTCATAGAGCAAGTTTAGTGGCATTTTGTGACCTATTTCGTATGAAATATGGTTTCAGATATTTATTATCTGTTTAAAAAGGCTCATTTTTGTTTTACACTGATTTTCATTTGCACAGCCTTTTCCATAGATTTTATTACAAGTTAAATCTTTCCTATTAGGAAATATTTTTGATTATTAGTCACCAGGGGGGTATATTGGCATGGGAGAAAGGAAAAGAATAGCAAAGAAAATATGTTCATCTAAAATGCAAATAGGTATCCGGAATCTCTGCTGAAGAAAGTCAGTTCACATGGCATAGGAGCCAAAAATAGAATCAGAAAAGATACTTTTTCCTTCATACTTTTTATGTTAACAATAACTTGCAACCTTTTAGGCATATTTTTTGCTGTATATTTTCCATGTCAAAATTGCTTTCTTTGCAAAAATTGAAGTAGATGTAAAAAAAGGATAACTGATATATTTTTTTTTCTGAAGAAACATATTTCTAAGGTTTAGAAATATCAAAAAACATTCTCTTTTCAGTTATTATGATCTTTATAATACAATTGAGGAGTAACAAGAAATGTGAATGGTTAATATTAACAGATAAATTATAGTATTAATCAAATATTTTTATAGAATGTATTTTCATTTCACCATCTACCATGTCAAACCTACATCAATTAACCAAATAGAGTTTGTATAATATTCTAACATCAATCCATGATCCATGTATCCCAAAGCCATAAAAATTCCAATTCTGAATATTGTTTGGTTTTTATATAATTTGGAGTTAAAAATCTACCTTCATCTATATTTTATAATATAGAAGTGAATGAATGAATGATATAACATCTTTTTCTCTGAAGCTCGTTTAGTTAGAGTTAGCAATACCTGAACCAGGTTTTTAAAACAATATAATTTTATTAATATTTTCAGTAGAAAAGCTGCGTGTTATCATCCTCACTCACCATCCTTCTAACTACCTGCTGGGAGGTCTGCCTCAGGTGTTGGGGACTCAAGGAGGTGCAGAATAAACTTCCTAAATACTAATAAGAATAATAGCCAGTATCTATTAGCCCCAGTACTGGCACTAGGGCGAGGATAGTCAGGCATTTGCCTTGGACACAAAATTAGCGTGTGTGGGGTGGGGGTTTGTCAAAAAACTTCAGTAATCAAGACAAACCCACTTGCACCACCCTAGTCCCCACCTACTGAGCACTTACTGTACACAAAGTCCTGTATTAAGAACTTTTTTTGCATTTTTCCTACAATTTATTTATTTATTTATTTATTTTTGAGATGGAGTCTCACTCTGTTGGCTAGGCTGGAGTGCAGTGGCGCAATCTCTGCTCACTGCAACCTCCGCTTCCCGAGTTCAAGCGATTTTCCTGTCTCAGTCTCCCGGGTAGCTGGGACTACAGTAGGTGCCCGCCACCATGCCCGGCTAATTTTTGTATTTTTAGTAGAGACGGAGTTTCATCATGTTGGCCAGGCTGGTCTCGAACTCCTGACCTCAGGTGATCTGCCCGCCTCGGCCTCCCAAGGTGCAGGGATTACAGGCTTGAGCCACCAGCCCGGCCCTACATTTTTTTTTTTAAAACAACCTTCTTAAGAAGTGACCCCTTATAATGGTAGGGTCACTTATGGCCAAGTTCACACAGCTAGTAAGTGGCAAAACTGGAACTGATTCCCGAGTTTTATGCTGTGGATACTTTCTGTCCCTTGTAGACGTTTAATATCCATCTCACGTGGCAGGGATAAAATCACAGCTGCCACCGAGGCCATTAAAAGCAATGCTGAGGTGGGAGGCGGAGCAAGATGGCGGTACAGAATGCTCCACAGATCGTCCCTCCAGCAAGGACACCAATTTAACAACTATCTACACAAGAAAAGCACTTTCACAAGAAACAAAAACCAGAAAGGAAATCCGGACCAAACTCAGCTGACGCCTGCCCTCGAAGGGAGCAGTTAAAACAGCCCCAGCCAGAAGGGAATGGCCCATCCCAGGGGTCAGAACTTGAGTCTACATAAAATCAGTGCAGCGTTTCCTCTCAAGGAAGTTCTTCATTCACTTTTAAAGAGATGGAGACCATCCTGGCCAACATGGTGAAGCCCTAAAATTAGTCTCTACTAAAAATACAAAAATTAGCTGGGCGTGGTGACGCATCCCAGCTACTCGGGAGGCTGAGGCAGGAGAATCACTTAAACCCGGGAGGCGGAGCTTGCAGTGAGCCAAGATCGCGCCACTGCACTCCAGCCTGGGTGACAGAGCGAGACTCTGTCTCAAAAAAAAAAAAAAAAAAAAAGGAAAAGAAACTGAAAAGGAGTCTCATAGACTTTTATGATATCCACATATATCTGGCCTTTCTGGGAATTCTTAGGGACTTTGGCAAATTTTCTTTCTTTTCTTTATTCTGTTAAAAAGCCCTTCCCCTCTCTTTTCCATAGGTCTCTAAAAAACAAAACTGCCGTCTTAAACATTTGAATGGGTTTAAACTTTGTATTTTCCATTCGCTTTGCGCCTTACCGCCGCTAAGTCTCTAATCAGGAGGATTATCTTAAAGTTATGCGGAGATTTGAAACAGAGTTCTAGTTGATTGCGTGCTTTATTCTGTTCATCTTGAGGACGCTTGTCAAAGCAAAATTTGGGAAAAAAAGATTGTTTTTCAGAAGAAAAACGAAGCATTCTACTTAAGTGAACAAGGAGCAAAAGTACTTTTGTATTTTACTTCTCTGCAATTGCTACATTTGAACATTATTATTGACTTTTTTCCTTTGAGGGAATGTTGCAATGAATTGAATGATTAAAGAAAACCTTTTCAGTTGGTGCTGTTTTCTCCTGATAATGAGAGTAAAAATTACACTCCAGAATAACAAGGTTTAAAGAAATAGATTCTGCCTTGGCAATTTGCAGACTTCGTCTTTTTTCCTTAGAAAAAACCCACCTAGCAACTCTAAAATAATAAGGCAAGACACAGAACAACAGTGATAAAACTCCCCTCATCCTCCACACTCCCTGTTCACAGTATCTTGCCATCCAGTGTTACGATCTCTACTTTGTTGATGAAAAAATCAGTCTCAAAGGAACTTTAACATTAGTTTTCCTTTAAGTGATTTCTCATTCCTGTCAGGTATAACAAATCACAGAGAAAAATGTATGAAATTACCCCTGCTCTCAAAATGCTAGACGTATTTAACAAACATTTGTTGAGTATTCACTAAGCTCTAAGTGGAGAAATCTCATATATGAACTCAGAGGTGCACGGAGCAAGAGTGAAGGGATGCATGGGACCACCTCCCAGCCCCCAGTGGTCTCGGGCCAGCTTACCCTATGGGAGGCAACCCTTCTGCAGTTTTCATGCCTGAGAGTCACAAGTGGTCAGGGTTTCTTTCCTAGCCACTCAATCCAAATGAAACGCAATGATATGTTATATTGTCAAATTTGCTCAGTGTAGGGCAGAAGAAACAGGGAATTTGCTGCTGCTTTTATTGAGTCTTCTTAGGCCATTTTAAAACTCTGATTGAACCTCAGTGATCTGTAAAACCAAATAATAATATCTGGCTATAAAAATAATTTAAGAATTATACAAAAGTGTTTATAACCTCTAAATCTTTAGGGTTCTTTCCTTTTTATTATTCAATCTTGCTCTAAAATCAACCTCATCAGGAACACTCATTTGGGAATAGGGAGATTTAAAAACATATGAGTTCTTTTCCAGTCGATGGTGATTATAATATAAATAGTTAGCAAATGGAGTTTTATAGTTTGAAGACAGCCTTAGGGATATTATTCCACTTCAACCTGACCAAAACCCTACAAATAAGAGAAACACCACATTTTTAGCCCCAGTTTGTGTGATTGAGAAATTGGGCTCCTGAAGTTCTTGTCCATGTGAGAGCAGTTTATAAATCATAACTAGCGAGTGTTCATGCCTGAGGGTTTCTTCAGGGCATGGGATTATGTGGCTGACCCTCTGGCTGATATTTGACTCAAGAGGTCCTGATGGAATAGACCTGTCAGATCTGTCTTGGTCTTTACCGGGCCCAAGTCTCTTGGAGGAAGAACAGGATCTGTTTTCCAGATGATATGTGAGTTATTCTTAAGGAATTTATATGTATGCCAAAATGAGAAAGATGTTGACTTTTATTTACTAATAATATTAGCCACTAAAAATGTCACACTTTTGATGTACAAGAAATTTTGTCATTAATCCTTTAAAAATACATCTATCTGTTGAGTAAATTAAATTATCAAGGTTTATGGTATTGATTTTCAATGTAGTTTATGGTGCAACCTTAACATCATTATTGTGTGGACTACAAACCACAATATTATGGAAAGATATACTGTTTTTATGGCTCCAGAGATATAAATTTAGACATTAATACATTTTCCATTTTAAAATGGCTATTTTCAAGTCATTGCCGTTAAGATGAAAATAAGAACTTATTCTGAAAATGTATTTCCAGTCCTGATCATGTTCGGCTGTTTTTGTAAAGCTTTCCATTTCATTGTTAGGGTGAAGAAAACTTCATTTTCATCAGTGGGTGGAATCTGGGTTGTGTTTATAAGTGTATTTTATTGAAGTCATCTAAGTGTTACCAAAGAGTGGTAAGAGGAAGGTAAGATGATAGTTGTACTTAACACCATGGCAAAATATAAGTGAAACACCTTCATCAACTGGATCTTACACTCATGTTTGTGAAGCTCTATGGACAATATATATATATCTCTCTTACAATTTTAAAAAACCCTCATATACTACTTATACTATATTTACACTAAAGTTATACTATACATTATGCTACTTACATTGTAACTAAATGGGTAGACTTTGAAACTAATTTATTCTTTAGTCTAGGACTTTATACAGAAGGGTCAGCTCATAGCACTTTCATTTAAACCATTTTTTAATGGTTTAATCTTAAATCTTAAAGACCTAATCCAAAGCACTTCCAAAACTCAATGTTTCCAATAATATCATTTCTTCTCTTTCTTTATAATACTTGCTCTTCAGAGTCCTTTGGAAGATGTCACAGGGGACTTTAGATACTCTATTTTCTCTCTTTCCTGTCATTGATTCTCCTCCACAGTCAGATAAGAACATAACAATATTAGAAGGAGTGATTTTTTTTTTTAGCTTTTAAAGGGAACATAATGCTATTTCTGGGGGATGCCTCAGTGCACCTTTCAGAGGTTCACACTTTTTCCGAAAGCAACTTCCCAAATATTGCTCATATGCTCCTTGTGAATTGTGTAGACATATAACTTATAGCTGACAGAGGCCTCCATGGTGAATGTGGCTAAGAGTCCTGTAGCCCACTGGATGGGAAGAGCCTGGAGTCCAAGCGCCTTCATGGCTGCCAGAGGACAATGGCATCATTAGGCATTTATTTCCATTTTTCTTTTGTTATTGTTGTCATTATTATTATGTTATTTTGTAGATGAAAGTAAATCTGGGGAGGGAGGTAAGGGGAAAGTAAGCATGGAATAACAACAGAGCTGTTGAGTGGCTGGCTGGAGCCAGGATGCCTGGTCTGTGTCCTGTTCTGCCACCATTAGCTGTGTGAGCACTGGCAAGGCACGGGATGTCTGGAGGCCTCCGCTTCTTCACCTGTAGATTGGTGATAATCATGGTGGTGGTTGCCCGGGGTGTCAGTGAGGATGAATGGTGATACTTGTGCAGAGCTCAGAGTGGTACCTGGTACATAGGAAGCATTCTGTAAAGGTTAGTTCATGCTGTTATCTCTCTATCATTACTATGTCTAAGAGGAGTTACGATGAATAACTTACAGAAAAAAGATGAAATGCATTATAAATAAAAGCAAAGTTGTCATTATAACAAGGGCATTGCCAAGGGCAGCAATACGTACTGTGTATGCCGTGTGTAGAGAGGAGGCCCCCTTCCTTAAAGTGTATCTTTCCCATTCTAATTGTTATCTTACAGAGAAAGCCTCACTGAAAATCATGGTGTCACAGTGAATATTTGGCAATGGACAGTATCCTCCAAGGAGTAATACGTCGCTAGGTTGTGTTTGCCTTGACCCTCTGCTTCCAACCTAATATTTTATTGGTTGAATAAGCTTCTAGATTTGTTTTAATTCTTAGGCTATTGATTCCTAACCACTGGTTTGAAAAACAAACACCATCTTTTTTTTTTTTTCATTCTTTAAGTCATTTTATTTATTTATTTATTTATTTTATTTTTATTTTTTTATTATACTTTAAGTGTTAGGGTACATGTGCACAATGTGCAGGTTAGTTACATATGTATACATGTGCCATGTTGGTGTGCTGCACCCAGTAACTTGTCATTTAACATTAGGTATATCTCCAAATGCTATCCCTCCCCTCTCCCTCCACCCCACAACAGGCCCCAGTGTGTGATGTTCCCCTTCCTGTGTCCATGTGTTCTCATTGTTCAGTTCCCACCTATGAGTGAAAACATGCGGAACAAACACCATCTTTTTAAGAACTGAGTATTTATGATATTTATCCAGTGGAGAAGCCACCATGGGCCACAACATTTCATTTATAAATACAAATGCACGTAGATTGTAGAAACCAGACATGAGCTAAGGGCTGGGGAGCATGCTGTGACTTTTCAAGAAAGGCAGTGAACATGAAAGATTCTATTCGACCAAGAGAAATATGTACTTCTTACATTATTAGGGAAACCAGGTATTTTCTTGCCCTCAAGGAAACCCCATAATTGAAGTTCAATTTGTTGAAGTCTGTGATGGCAGAGAATTCCCTTTCAGCATTGGGAAGGCTTGCTTAGTGTTCAGGTGAAATGTGTCCAAGCTAAAGTGAACACAAATGAACCCATGTTAGTAGTTAGTGGCATGGTTATGTAATGTATTGTCCACTTAGGGTCATTTTGTAAGCATAAAAGGGGCACTGATCTTAATTTTTCAGGGACAGGTAGTGCCAAGTGGGGGCAGGAGAACCAGGGAGGTTCTAAATGTTTAAAAATAATCTAGCATAGCAAATGCTTGGCAAAATGCCATGAAACTGTTAAACATCTGGACTGAGTCCAGGTGGGTCCCAGATTCCAGAACCTTCCTGAACCAGGAATGGGCATAGAAATACTCTCTGATCTACTATGTAACCTAACTGAAGGAGAATCAACCACCTACATGGGAGTCAATATTTCTAACTCCCTCTCTGGTGATTTCTTTCTGTAGATGACTCACTTGAGTTTGCGAGTCTGTGAAAACACATTGGATGGTAATAGAAGATATATAAAGTTTATATAGCTTGCTGGATTGTTATAAAAAGTAGCAATAAGATTATACTGATCATATAAAGCAGGCTCTTAAACTCCCTAATTCCTTTTATTCACTGAATGGCCTTGGGCATCATTCAAGTACTTCCTCAAATTAGTAGAAACCGTGCTTGTGTTCTTCCTCATAATTGTGGGAAATAGCAGTAAAGTTATTTT
This sequence comes from Pongo pygmaeus, assembly GCF_028885625.2. Taxonomy (NCBI): domain Eukaryota; kingdom Metazoa; phylum Chordata; class Mammalia; order Primates; family Hominidae; genus Pongo; species Pongo pygmaeus. The sequence goes on along the minus strand of NC_072390.2, from coordinate 89,023,813 downwards.
TACTATGAAAGTAAAGACAGAAAATATACAGCTCATAGGAAAAGATTTTCAGCCAGATCGACACATGAGAATGGAAGAGAATTGAGGTCAGCAAAGAGTGTTAAAAATTCCATGATATGAAATTTTCATTTAATGCATGGATGTAGCCTCTGACCCAGAAGGGGACAGTTATTAATGAATTCTGCCATTGTCCATTTTTGCTGCTCCCAAAGGCAGACTTAAGGCCATTATTATATTTATTATGACATTAAAAAGTGTAGTTTCTTTTATGTTCTCAAGAAGTGAAAACTTTCATTTCCTTTAGAATGGAGATAATTATTTTGGAAATTTTCCATTCAAATTATTTTTTAAGCAGTGACCTCTTCTGGCTTGTAAGACATGACTTTAAGAAATTAAAAACAAAAATGAGAAGAGAGATCTGATCGAAGCCAAGGGAAGTGTTTTGTCTTTCCAGCAAAGTTTCTGGCCTGTCATAAGCACTTGATAAATAATGCTACTATTTTACTATTACCTGAATTATTCTTTTAATTCTTTCAACTATCTCACTAAGTCCCATGGACGTATGTGAATAGTTCCAACATTTATTTCTCTGGTCTTGATTTCTCTGAGCTACAAACTCGTATAACCAATTGCTTACTTGACATCTTCATTGTTGTGTGTAATAAGATATTTCATGCTAATCATAGTCAAAACAGACACTGGATTTTTATCTCTTAAAATTCCCCCAATCCCAGCACTTGGGGAGGCCAAGGCGAGCAGATCACCTGAGGTCAGGTGTTTGAGACCAGCCTGACCAATATGGCAAATCCCCATCTCTACTAAAAATACAAAATTAGCTGGACCTGGTGGCTCATGCCTGTAATTCCAGCTACTCAGGCGGCTGAGGCAGGAGAATTGCTTGAACCTGGGAGACGGAGGTTGCAGTGAGCCAAGATCATGCCATTTCACTCCAGCCTGGGCGACAGAGTGAAACTCCATCTCAAAAAAAAAAAAAAATTCTCCCATCTCCGGTCTTTAACAGTCATTCCTTCATTCATTTTTCCTGAAATATTTACTGAGTGTCTGCTATGTGCGAGGTGCTATTATAGACAGTAGTAATACGGCAGTGTTGTAGAAAGGCAACAACCTGTGCCTTCATGGAAATTGCTTACTGATGTGGGAAACACAAAGTAAACAAACACACATATGCTATAATGCCATAAAGTGATAATTATGCTGCCAAAAATAAAGCCATAATAAAGTTCTCAGAACAGTGCCTATATAAGCATTTGATATATAATATAGTAATATCGAAATCTCTTTGGACTAAATTCTCCAATGGCTCTATATAATCCAGATGGAAAAATAATCCAAAAATCTTTGTGTTTTTTTTTTTAAGGAATATTTTATTTATTTATTTATTTATTTTTTCTTTTTTTATTATTATTATACTTTAAGTTTTAGGTTACATGTGCACAACGTGCAGGTTAGTTACATATATATACATGTGCCATGCTGGTGTGCTGCACCCATTAACTCGTCATTTAGCATTAGGTATATCTCCTAGAGCTATCCCTCCCCTGTCCCCCCACCCCACAACAGTCCCCAGAGTGTGATGTTCCCCTTCCTGTGTCCACGTGTTCTCATTGTTCAGTTCCCACCTATGAGTGAGAATATGCGGTGTTTGGTTTTTTGTTCTTGTGATAGTTTACTGAGAATGATGATTTCCAATTTCATCCATGTCCCTACAAAGGACATGAACTCATCATTTTGTGGTTTTACATTTGGTCTTTAGCTTTATCTCCTCTCGTAGTTCCCTATACTCATTGTGTTCAAGCCGCACTTTCTTCCCCACATACCTTGACTTTTTTTACCTTTTCTCGCCTCACTACCTTCCCTCCTGCTGTTTGCTCTGTCTACAATAGCATTCTGTGTATTTTCACATGGTTGCTTCCTTTTATCATTCAGGTCTTAGTTCAGACTCCACCCACTAAGAGAAGCATTCTTGACATCCTCTCTGAAGTGGCCATCCCCCATCACTCTTGCATTTTCTACTTCATGTTATCCTTCTTTGCACCTGTCGTGACTGAAGAGATCTTGGTTTACTTGTTTATAGTACGTTTCCTTCTGCTATGATTTAGATATCATAAGTGACAGACCTTAACTGTGTTTGCTCACGGCTCTATCATGAGTGCTTAGAACACTGCGCAGCACATAGTAGGCAATCAGCAGATACTGAAGCAATGAATATACTGTTCTTTTTTAAAATTTGGGTGAAATCTGAGAAAGTAAAATCAAGTCCCTTCTGAGGTGCAACCCAGTGGAATATTATTGTTCATTTTAATGAACATGGGAGTGGGGGTAAGCGATAAAAGACAACAGATATGATGCAGTGTATACTGCTTGGATGATAGGTGCACCAGGTTCTCACAAATCTCCACCAAAGAACTTACTCATGTACCCAAACACCACCTGTACCCCAATAACTTATGGAAAAATAAAAGTTAAGAAAAGAATATGGAAACATCATTGAGATCTTTGTGGGGTAAAGACACTTACGTGGTTATTTCCCAAATCAGTTGTGAGTTTGGCTTTCAAAATCCGTATTTCTCCTGCCATGGCTGTATGTAAACTCTGGTATTGTTTTTCCATTCTGGGTGGAGCCAGGGGTTCCTCTTTATGAAAATGTTAAGTATTTGGTGAGTTGCCAAGGCTTTGGTGCATGGGTGCCCTGCCATGGGTGTGTTTGGGAGCTCCCTGTGTCCTGCGTTGTAAAGAAATCTTGCCGTCTCTTCTGTATAGAACATATCTTGGTAGAACATTCTAGACCTAACAGGCAGGGAGTGAGAAATATACAGAGAGAGTATAATATATTGTGATGTAGGAGAGGGCTTAGTTGTTTTTCTAAATTCTAAGGATTACCTTTTCCAGGAGGCTTCTTTGAACCCTTGTTTTCAGGAAAAATGAACATTTATCTTTAGTAAACCATAGCATCTCCGTCAGTCACAATGCAAGTCTTCTTGTTGGCCTACTTTCCAAGACAACAGCCCCCAGAGGAAACCCTTAGCATTGTGGATGATTTGCATAGATAAGTTTTGAAATTTCAGGAAAAAAGGAATACCTTTTCCTTCTTCTAACTGATACATTTACTGTTTCTATAGTTTGGATATTTTACCCTGACTTTGTGAGAGCTGATATTAGGGTTTTCCTGCCCATGCAAAAGAACCTTGGTTTAAGGTCAGCTAGAAGCTAGAACCCTGCCTCAAGATGCATCACCCAGTCAGCCTCACTGAAACCCTGGGAAATCCCTGGACCCGAGATACACAGCCTTCTCAACTCCCAACTCACCTCTTCATCATGATAAGGGAGCCCAGATTTAAGGAGTTTTCAATTTAGACCAGGTCTCGTGGGCTGTTGATATAACTTGTGCGTTAACTGTTGGGTTTGAGTTTGGTTGCTTAGGAAGCTTTAACCTTTGGATCGTTGATAATCTAAATCCTATCTACCTCTGGGCTACCACTTGCTCAGATGTTCTCCACTCCTAGCAATCTGATCTGGTTCTACCTGAGAAACTGTTGCAGCCATTGCTGAATCCCCAGTACCTATAAGGCATGTAGTATTGCTCAGTTAATGTTTATTGTTGAATTAGCTGGTTTTTTTCTTCCTCACTTCCACTTAATGTGGCTCAATGGGTTCTTGGCTCCAGGATCTACATTTTTTATCAGTTTCTGGCCAGGATTTCCATGCCGATATTTCTGATATTTCTCTTCTCTATCATCCCCTGCCTTGTTTTACTTCTTTGGCTCTGGTTTCTGCAGCTACAACCTGCTGCCACCTGTTCCTGTGGCTCACAATGAACCAGGTGGATTTATTCCAGAGCACTGATTCATATTTCAGTAGAAAGTTCAGTCTTACTGATGGGGACCCAGTTTTATCTTTGGAGATTAAGACACAGATGGTAGATAGATATTTTTCAGTATCAAGTGAAAATGAAAAAGAAGCCTTCCTATTTTAAATACTTAGGATATGAAAATGTATAATTTCAGAAGCATTAAGATCTTAATAAATATTTAATATTCTTTCATAATTTACACATTCTCTGTACATGAACCTTATTTGAGTTGATAACTTTATAGACTAAAAAGAAAGATTACAAATCTAAAATTTCAAAATGTGCAAAACAATAAAAATAATCATAAGCTGTTAATGTATTTTCTGTTATAAATACTAAAATAAAGCATCTGTTACCTAATGCCCAATTCCTATTAAGGAAGAGTTTAATATAGACTTACACTTCATTATAGTTACTAAACAATAATCTACTTTTCCTATTTTTAAATATAAATCCTAGAATTGACTTATAATATTTGCTAATTAAGTTATATATACCTTGAAATTGCATTAGAATTTGAAGGTGTAATATATCTAAAGCAATAGTTTAAATAATGCTGAAGTTGAAAAAGTAATCAATAATCACTGGACAGTGTTATTCCTATAATAAAGAGCTAAGAGTAGAGACCTGATCACATCTACTGATTACGGATATCAGTTTACTTGTGCAGACTGTGTGGAGGTGCCCTGTGCCCAGAGCCTAGGTTTGGTGCTGATGTCCATGGTAAGTGTTCAGGCTGGGACTCAGATGGGCAGTGGCCCTCATACTATGCTTTGTTCTTGATTGAGAGGGTAAGGTACATGTGATTCTCAGGAAAAGAAACACACTCTGGTCTCTTCTCACCCTTTTCTCCTGCCTTCCTCTAAGGAATGGAATCCTGGGGAAAGAGCTTAATTCTGGTATTATGTATATTGACAATATTTGTAGGAATAGTGAGAATATTTTACCTTTTTTGTGCAATCAACAAAAATAATCACATTAGTTCTACGGAGGTGAAGGGTAACTTAAAAACGTGTGTGAGAGGTAGACATTGATTGACTGATTTGAGCATACTGTTACTATTTGTTGAAGATAGAAATCTTGAGATCCAAAGGAAATTTGGTGGGAAGCAATGAAATGATCTAAAACTCTGGTAGTGTACATAGTGTGGAAATAAATAATTTACTAGTAATGCTATGTTTTGTGTGATCAGAATCTTCTCCAGTCTCATCCAAGGCATAATAGCTTTTTAAGTATTAAACGAACAATGCATTATAAAACACACTATTGAAGGTTAAAAGATAAACAAATATGTTTTTATTGCCTCAGTTTTCCAGAGTTAGTTATGAAGAAAAATTGCTTGAATAACGGAGTGGAGTTTGAATTGGTAAAAGGTAACATTGAATAATGATGTGAATTTCAATACAGTTTTATACATGCAAAAGACACAGAAAGAGAGTGTATTAGTCTGTTCTCATGCTGCTAATAAAGACATACCTGAGACTGGGTAATTTATAACAAAAAGAGGTTTAATTGACTCACAGTTCAGCGTGGCTGGTGAGGCCTCAGGAAACTCATGGCAGAAGGGGAAGCAAACACATCCTTCTTTGCATGGTGACAGCAAGGAGAAGTGCAGGGGAACTGCCTTTTATAAAACCATCAGATCTCATGAAACTTATTCACTATCACGAGAACAGCACAGGAAAACCCACCCCCCATGATTCAATTAACTCCCACCAGGTCCCTCCCACAACATGTGGAGATTATGGGAACTATAATTCAAGATGAGATTTGGGTAGGGACACAGCCAAACCATATCAGAGGAACAGAGAGAGAGGGGGGGGGAGGGAAGAAGAGAGATAGAAGGGGAGAGAGAGGATTAGAGAAAGAAAGGTATTACCAGTATGTTTTGGTATGAACAGTTTAAAAACAAAATAGTTATCCCTCCATTTAATCTTTCAAATTTTTGCTGCTTTGCAGAGAGAGGAAAATGGAAGGGAAACTATCTCACCATATTTGGGGATAGGGAACCCTCATGTCCTGACTTCCCATAACCAGGAAGGCTATCTTGAAAGACTAGGTGTGCTGACCCCCAGGTGGCACCAGCTCACCCCATCCAGCTGCTGCCTCTGCTGCTGCAGCTGCCTAGGCAGTTTCCAGCAGCTTTCTAAGCTGTGGCTCTTCCTCTATTTCCAGACCTTCTGTCCATGGCTGAATTCCAGGTGGAGGTTAATAATAATAGCATGAAATCATTTCATATAGAGTCAGATTGCCTGAGTTCAAATCCCAGTTCTGCATACACTGGTGCGTGCTTTTGAGCAGCTTGCTGACCTTTCTATGTTTCAGTTTCCTGGTCTGTACAATGGAGATAATACTAGCATGGCTGTTACGAGAATTAAATGAGTTAACAAAAGTGAGTCCACATAGTAGCAATTCATTAAATGTTAGCTGTTATTCCTTTACACTCCAGATGTTCATTTGCTTCTCTTCAGAATTTCACCATGAAAGCTAGAAGGGGAATTAAAACAACTATGTAGTTAATAAACAAGCAAGGCATAATCATCCATCTTCCAATTCTTTGGCTAGTTCAAGAACTGGGTTACTTTCCTCTCTCAGCTCTAGTAATGTGTTTATTGAGATTAGAACCTCCAAATCCTGCTGTTTTTGGCCAGCATGAGACTAGCTTGATAGAAGTCTGTGAATAGTTCTTACGTCGTCTTCTTTTGTGAGTTTCTTTGGGATTTCTTTCAATCTGCAATATGGCCATAGAATTTTTCCTGCACATCTAATTTCTTCTTGGAATCAAAGGCAATGCCAAGGGACAAGGTTCTGAGCTTTTTCACTCTGCCAATGGAAATGATGAGGTGAGTTTTAACACTTTGCAGAGTAACCCTCGTGGAAGGATTCTGCTGTGTTTGCTTAATAGTGCTCAGGAGAACATGCTGTAATGTGAGCAGCCTGGCTCTATTTCAAGAAGATAAGATTGGCCTCAGAATGTCATCTCTTCAGTGGCCCAAAAGTAAAGATTCACTAAAATGACTATCAGAGTGTAGCTTCAAGGATCTCTGATGGAATGTTATTGGTTCAGTTGTGATGATTGGGAGGAGGGTGTTGATAACTTAGGTGTGAGTATTAGATCTTCGGCACAGTAGTGGGTAGGGAATGAGGGTAAAGGGCTCCTAGATTTTGTTGCGTTTCTTAAAGGGAAAATCACAGCTCTTTTTTTACCTAGTGCTTGTCCTGAATAGTGCGTGTAGGAAGGAGAAATGCCTGGCAAGGGTCTAAGAGTGAGTTCCGTGTCCTATCACAGCACAATAATCGTACTCATGATGGGTACATTTTCCTTGTATAATTGGGTCATTACTATAGCTGCTCCATTTCGGCTCTTATGTCATCAGCATTTCAGGTAGAGATACAGAAGAGGTAATTGTCAAAGTGGCTGTTTTCATTTTTTTCTACATTGTCTAGGATCCAGGACCTTGAGACGAGTTACTTTAAGTGACTTCTCGCATTCTTAAGTCTGCATCTGTAGCTGGCAAGTCCCCACCATGGTCGGTGAGGTGAAGATCTTCTTTCCTACTGCCTTGCTTCTTCATCACTATCCTCCCAGTTAATTAATTAGAAAGTATAGAAAGTAGTCTAATTATATAAGGAGTTGAACTTTATTGGATGTGAAAAGTACACGTATAATTTTAGAACGTATTATCTTAGATGATGGACCGATTAGCTTTGAGCCAGGAAAGAGCTGAAAAGAATTGGCAGCAATAGCTGTCAATCGGAAATGGCATAGGACAAATGAAGGTGAAATTAGTTTATTGCTAAAATAGGAGATTCAAAAGTAACTGAGATGAGAAGGTGGGTCAAGAAAGCCCAACAGCATCATGGAAGCTAGATAACTGGGCACGTTTATCCCATCAGTGAACTCTGGTTCACATGCAAGCACCCAGCTTATTTGCCTGAAGGAGAGCTCATGTTTTGACAGTTTGTGTGAGCAAGGTCTTCACACAGAATGTATAATTAGACACTTGCCAATATTATAGATTCTACTATAGGCACTTACCAAAAGTATTTAATCAAAAGAGCTGGTTCTATAATGGCCCTAGTAAATCATGTAGTAGAGCCTGATAAATGAGTAAAAAAAAAGTAATGGGAAAAGGAGTGTTGACTTTAAAGTTGTAGAATCTCCAGAAAGTTCTATTCACAACTGAGCTTCATCTGCATGCTGGCTGTGGAGCCAGGTGTGTTTGCTGTCCTTTCCATACTTTTCAGCCTAGGCTGTCTTGGGAGGAGACTCCTGGCCTCCACTTCTTGTCAGGTGACTTCTGCACCAGCTGGGGCTCCTGGAACTGACCTTTTGGTACCTTCTTCACGGTGAATACTAGAGCTCATAGCAGCTGCCCTAAAAGCAGTAGGAAGCTGGCCTCTGATCAGCAGAAAATTTTCAGAATCCATACGTCTGAAATGGCCCTATGCAGAGATCGAGTGACAGTAACCCTGGAATTTGGCCAGGTATTGAGGATGCTATGGAAAGTTAAGATGTTTGAAAAAGTATTTTCACTTTTGGTAAGATGTGCATCATGCATATCATACTTTTTTAAAAAGATATTTTACTCGTAGACTTTATTTTTAAGAATAGTTTTAGACTTAACAGAAAAGTTGAGCAGATAGTAGAAAATTCCATATACAATACTACCCCAACAGATTTTCTCCTATTATTGACATCTTATATTAGTATGATACATTTGTTGTGATTAACGAACCAATGTTAATACATTATAAACTGCAATGCACAGTTTATTCAGATTTCCTTAGTTTTTACCTTTTTTTCTTTTTTAAAATCTGTTCCCGGATTCATTCAGGATGGATACCACATCACATTTTCTTGTCATGTCTCCTTAGGGTCTTCTTGGTTGTGACAGTTTCTCAGACATTTCTTGTTTTTGATGACCTTGACAGCTTTGAGGGGTACTGGTGCAGTATATTGTAGAATGTCCCTCTATTGAAATTTGTGAGATTGTTTTTATCATTATTAGACTGGGGTTATGGGTTTTCAAGGGGAAGACCATTGTGGTAAAATGCCATTTCCATTATTGCATCATATCAAGGGTTCACGCTATCAAAATGATTTCTGACTGTTGATGTTGACCTTGATCACCTGGGTGAGTACATGTTCATCAGGTTTCTTTTCTGTAAAGCTGATTTCCCTCTTTCCTTTTGATACTCTTTGGAAGAAAGTCGCTATGCACAACACACACCTACAGAGTGGGCAAGTATGGTCCTCCCACTTTAGGGTGGAGTATCTCCATGGCATATCAGGTTTTGATAAGATTATTTTTTCATCCCTTGCAAGGTTGAGAACACTCAAGCTAATGTAACTCAAAGACATACGATTTGCAGAAGCTCTCAGCAGTTGCCGTGACTTACATAGCTACCCATGGTCTTCCTCTTCTAATTTCCACTCCCTCCAGTCTTCTCACTTCTCGCCCTGACCTGTGTTACAACGCGTTTTTTTCCATTTCCAGACCACTACCCCAGAAACATAAGCAGATTTGTGTATCTAAAATTGGATTCTTAAAAAATTCTAGATCTTTACCCACCTCCAGGAGAGCATTTACAAACGGTTCTCAGTTCTCCTTAAATAATGAAATTTGATTTAATAAAGGGAAAGGTGCCTATTTTGTGACTGCATAGACTCTACCTGATTTGGCCCTGGGCCATACAAGTCGGTTCCTGGTAAAGCCCAAATATCAGTTTATTTAAAGAAACCCATCCCTACAGAGCCACAGCACCCATCAGGATAGTCATTAGCCACATGCTGCTGTGGAGCTCTGGACATATGGCTAGTCTGAACTGAGAGCTGAGATGTGCCTTACGTGTGAAATACACATTGCATTTCCAAGACTTACCACATAAAAAAGTGTGTGAAGTATCTTACTAATAATTTTTATATTGATTGCATGTTGAATGATAATACATTGAATATATTTGTTTAAATAAGTGTATTATTGAAATTTCACTTCTTTCCTTCTTACTTTTTATAATGTAGCTATGAGAATATTTAAAATTACAAAAGTGTCTTGCATTGTATATGTACTCGAAAGCACTGCTATAAACTATATTAGATGTCACAAAATGTTCCTACATTATTACTTTATAGCAGCTGCAAGTTAAACACACACACACACACACACACACACACACACATACCTTGGAAAAAAAGACTTTTTTTTTTTTTTGAGACAGAGTCTTGCTCTGTTGCCCAGGCTGAAGTGCAGTGGTGCGATCTTGGCTCACTGCAAGCTCCGCCTCCCGGGTTCATGCCATTCTCCTGCCTCAGCCTCCCGAGTAGCTGGGACTACAGGCGCCTGCCACTACGCCTGGCTGATTTTTTTTTTTTTTTGTGTGTGTGTGTATTTTTAGAGAGGCGGGATTTCACTGTGTTAGCCAGGATGGTCTCGATTTCCTGAACTCGTAATCTGCCCGCCTCGGCCTCCCAAAGTGCTGGGATTACAGGCATAAGCCACCGTGGCCAGCCTGGAAAAAAAAGACTTTTAAGGAGAGTCGGTATTGACTGTTTCTAAATAGGCAACAGTGAGTTCATATGATAGGAGACAGTTGCCTGGGAGTTAACAGAGGCTGAGACCAGCGGAAAAAGGCAGCACAAAAAGCAGGAGGCCATCTGTTACATTCTAGGTGATACCTAAAAACTGAATTCACATGATGACTTAATTTACATGGTATGGAAATATTCATAAAAGTATTTATTCTTCCAAATATCTAGAGTTATAAAGGTCAATAAAGGAGGACGATGTTGTTGGACAAAACACATAGGGTTTGGGGTAAATTATTTTCAGTTCTAATTGTTTAGAAAATCAAATGACGCTAAAACTGGGAGAATGGTAGCCACCACCAACATCAAAGAAATCATAAGAATCATATGAGGTAGAAACTTCCTTCAGAATGGGAGGCTCCAAGCAGAAAAATAAAGACGTATAAATTGCTTCTGGGAAGCTATTTCATTAGCTATCCATGAGAGCAATTCCCTTTGGAATTATTGATATTGGTTCCTTAAAATGTCTTCCAGGTATTGACCAGGCTTCGTTGTGGAAAGGAGAATAGAGATTATCTGTGTGGCGTACTGGGATTTTTAATTAAGATTGAAAGTTTCCCAGCCTCTTTACTATTCCAAAGAGACACAATGCAATACCACCACACTCAAGACAAATGGCCAGATAATGGTCAAATTGATATTCAGACCAAAGGTTTTCAGAGTACGGAAAGAGGACTGAAACAGAATTATTTGACTCTTCATTCACTTTAGCTGTCATGGAATTTTTGTCTTTCCTTCAGCTTTACTGAAATATAACTTACATAAAATAAAATGTTTCCACTTTAAGGCTACAGTTGGGTGAATTTGGAAAACTAGGTCAATTTACTTCACCACCACCCCATATCAAGATGGAGAACATTTCTGTCACTTCAAAAAAATTGCCCATGACCTCTTGAAAACAATCCTGTAACCCCCATTCCAGGCCATCAGTGATCTGATTCATAAAAATTTTGATTCATTTTGCTTTTTCTGAAACTTCATATAAATGAAATCATGTACTTTTCTGGTGTCTGGCTTCTTTTGCTCAAGATCATGTTTTTGAGATTGATCCATGCTGTAATGTGTATCAGTAGTCAATGCCTTTTTGTTGCTAAATAATATTCCATTGTGTGGTTAAACAACATTTTGTTTATTCTTTATTGGTGGACATTTTGGTTGTTTCCAGTTTTAGGCTATGATAAAGCTTCACATGCAGGTTTTGTGTGGACCTAGGTTTTTAAGTCAATTATGCAAACACTAAGGAGCAGGATTTCTGGATTGTATGGTAAGACTATGTTTAGTGTTGCAAGAAGCTGCCAAACTATCACAGCTGAGCTTCATCTGCATGCTGGTTGTGAAGCCAGGTGTCTTCCAACATGGCTGTACCATTTTTAATTTTCACCAGCAATGAATGAGAGTTTCTGTTGTTCTACATCCCTGCCAGCAATTGGTATTGACAGTTTTAAAAAATAATTCAACCATTGTAATAGGAATATAATCATATTATGTTGTTGTTTTAATTTGCAATTTGCTAATGGCAAAATATGTTTATAATGTTTTCTCATGATTACTAACAATCTATATATCTCTGTTTTAATGTTTTCTAGTATAAAATTTTAATTCCTCTAATAATTTTTATTTTATTATTTTATTAATCATATTTTTGAGTTATTTTCTTTGACATGCATCAGGATTTTTTGAAGATATTATTTAAAATGTGAATTCTCAACTCTTCCCATCCAGAGATTTGGATCCAGTCAATCAGTGAGGGCATAACATTTGGGATTTGGATAAGTTTCCAAGAGATTATGGTGCCAGCTTTGCCCTTTATCACCCTGCTCTAAACTCTGTAGTAATCTTCATTAAGTGAAGATTTAATTACTTCTATTTTGATTTTTTCTCATCCTATCCATCTTGAGATTGAAAGATGACTGAAAAGTTATGTTATTTCATTATTGTCTTAGTCTATTTTGTGGAGCTGTAATAGAATACCTGAGACTAGGCAATTTATAATGAACAGACATTTGTTGGCTCACAGTTCTGGGGGCTGGGAATTCTAATATCAAGGTACTGGCATCTGGCAAGGTCCTTTTAGCTGCCTCTTCCCATGGTGGAAGGCAAGAGCATGAGATAGAGCAAGAGGAAGCTGAGCTTGCCTTTTCAATAAGGGCAGCCCAGGATCCCCTGTGGCCTAATTCCTTTTGAAAGGTCCCCTTCTTAATCCTGTTACAGTGGCAATTAAATTTCAACATGAGTTTTGGAAAGGGCAAATATTTAACTATAGCAATTACTGTTTTTCTATTGGGGAACTAAATAATTAAATTAGTCTGAAGTCTAATAAAGAGCGAGACATTTCCTGGAAGGCAGAATGGCCCCCAAAGATGTCCATGGATTTACCCCTGGACCCTGGGAAAAGCTGATTTCATGGCCACACAATCTTCCCCTTAAACTTTAGGAGCATGAAAAGACCAGAGTGTTCAGCCTCGCAAAAAGCTCTTTGAAAAGATAAGAGGGTGACTCACAGATCTCTTCAATCAAACCAGAGGGCCTGGATAAACTTAAGAATGTTGCTCTTCAACTAACGCAGGAGAAGCCAAAAATAGAGAGGTATTATCTCAAAATGATTCATGAGCATAGACTTCTTTCTAATGAAGGGGATCTCTGTGAACTTCATGCAAAACTTAAAAGGTTCTTGAGAGGTTTTTTGATCAGCAGAAACATTTCCAGAATGTCCTGAAAGGGACAGAGAAAGTATGAAATGAAAGAAAACTGTTGGACTCCAAAGTTCTGCTCCAAGGAAGCAGGTTGACAAAACCACTTAGCTGATGATATGGGGACTTTGGAGCTGTGAAGATTTAGATAAGATTTTGAACATTACATTTATGTTGTAAGGGGGTGAGACCTTTGGGGACCTTAGGTATTTAATAGCTTGGAAGGACGTGAGTCTTTTTGTCCAGAGGGTGGATTCTGGTCGACAGGATGACCTTCTGAAAATGATCACACTCTAGTCTCAGGGCGCTGTGCATATATTATGCTTCATGGCAAAAAAGGACTTTACAGATGTGATAAAGGCTGTGAAAATAGGGAGAGTATCCTGCTTTCTCCAGGTGGTTGTAACCTAATCACATGAGCTCTGCAGTCAGAGAGATGCCAGAGAAGGGAAGTTGGGGGGACTTGAAGTGTCAGAGGGCTTCACCCTACCACTGCTAGAGAGAGCCACATCCTCTAGGAGAAAACATGGACCCCTGGCTGACAGCCAGCACGGAAATAGAGACCTCAGTCTTATAGCTGCAAAAAACTGAATTTGGCCAACAGCCCAACTGAACTTGGAATCTGATTCTTATTCAGAGAACATCATGAGACCTTTATGCAAAGACTCAGCTAAACCTGTCCAGACTTCTGACCCACAGAAGCTGGGATATAAGACATTTGCACTATTTTAAGTTGCCACGTTTGTAGCTCCTATGGTACAGCAGCAATAAAAAATGAATACCCACAGGATGAAGTGGATGCTGTTATGGAAGGTGAATCAAGAACAGGAGAGCAAGCCTAATGCCAACAGGGGATGCACACCTGGGGTGGATGCTCATGTACAGAGAGAATGAGGCACAGGACCATTTAGAGAAAGATGGTCCACAGAGGAAGAAGTAGAGGAAAAGAAGGAGAGAATTTGATAATATTTGATGTAAGCAATTATTAAGAGGATTCCTGTATTATGTACAGAATGTGATGAATGACTTCCTGTGCCTTTTGTTCAGAGGGAGAGGATCTTGGGATGATCTTTATTAAATAATGACCTTTATCTTGTACAAACACAAGCTTCATGCTCATGTTTAAGGGACTGAGATTCTTATTTGTTGAACCGGAAAGGAAAGGAGGTCAGTATATCAACAGAGACATGATTTTTCTCATCCAAGCCTGAAGACCTTAATAATTCAAATAGATAATACAGATAATTTCACAGGTTGGGTTAAGCATTCTTTAGTAATAAAGGCAATTTTTCTGACCATTGATTCTTGTCATTCTGGGATGGGAATAGGGTCTGGGAAACCTGGTGTCTCTAAGAATCTGAAGTAGACTTAATTTGGAAACCTTCTCATTTTCCTATTCCATTCCTCTAGTGTTGTTTGGGTTGCAGTGAGGTTTTATAGCTGTAACTTATCAAAAATATTGCATTAATCCTCAATCATCTTGTCCTTCCTAGTGACTTATTCCACAAACTCTTAAATCAGCTGAAAATGTGACTCTTGACATCCTTCTAATCCAATTCCCCCAAATAATAAAAAGAGGAGGAGTCCTCAAATAGAGTGTGAGAACTGCCATTATAAATCCAGCCAGTTGTGGTAAGATGCTGTGATTAACTGCATGGAACCGCGTAGGTCTCCTGGGATTGCCATTGTTTGCAAGATGAAGCAATTTCTCACAACTTCTGAACATTTATCCGCATACATAGTCACCTTGGTTCATCAATCCTGAGAAGGTTAAAGGGGATATTACTCAAGATCTAGCATGGAGGGCAAAATTTCAATAGCCGGTTATGCCACTGAGTTTCAAGGCTTTAAAAGTGAGAGGTGAGAGTTATTTCAAGGTTGATACCAAATCTTCTCTCCCCAGCCTCTCCTCCTCCACCTTTCGAAAAATTACTATCATTATGCAAAACAAATCACGTGCTGGCCCATCTTTTCCATTTCCCAATTTCTACAAATGAGTCTATAATTGGTCCACATAAATACAAATGCTTGTGGTTGTTGCCATTTAGTGGTTCTCCAAGAATCAAATCCCTATTTGAAATGAAAATAGCAGGTCTTCCTCTGTTTATATGCCTTTTGGTTATTTTTGACCACATTAACATCACTGAAATGTCTGCACATAATCGACTGCAGATGTCCTTCTCATGCTAGGAATAAATTACAATGGCTATTAGGGCAACAGTCATTGTGAGGCGCTTTTTCGAGAAGAGAGGTTCTTGATGGGGAATAGCAGTGCCTTATGGACTCAGTTATTTTTTGACCTTTAGGAAGGCTGCAGTTAGAGAAACCCATACCATGCCCCATGGTTTAAATGGACAATGACTTTATTGATGTACATTATCTATATCCTCCAGGTTGAGTACGTGTCTATAAACTGTGTTTTGAGGTTTTCTTAGAATTTCTCTCATGCTAAATCTTTACTGTTCTACCTGGTTTCTGAAATGCCACCGTGAGCTCTTTCTTTTGCTTGAGGCTTTTCCCCTGGTTAGAATGCAAACACTCATGGCTATGTTAATGCATGTAGCTTTACTCACTGCCTAGTCTTACTATGCATTACATTAATGAGAATGAATTCATCAGATCATCTAAGACAAGTTTTGACAGTGGAGAGGTTGCAAAGCAGAGGTTGTTGGCTGGTGGGACAGAGGCACCTTTGTCCTGAAAAGTCATGCCAGAGATGGGATGAAAATCAAAAAACTCTGTCTTGAAAATGAATGTTTTGCTTTCCTCTGAAGTTTACTCTTGCTTTATAAAGCTTAATTCATAGGATGTTATAAATGAATGAGTGAATTAATGAATGACTGTCTTCACAGGCACCAGCTAGAGATGTTAAGGATGACCCTGATGGCATTTTTAATTTTTTTTCTTGGAATGTAAGAAGAAGGCCTCTCTCTTAATGAACCCCTCCCTAATATGATAGGTCAAGAGAAATAGTTGGGGCCTTGTGAGAAATGTTTCCAAAGCTCAAGCTTGGGCTAAATCATCTTCTTTCTCCTTTTTTACAGTCTGTTTTTATTTCTCTCTATTGTAGTAACTGCATTGTAGAATAGCTGGCTTTTGGCTTTAACCTGGTCTCTGTTTTTGGCTTCTCCTACTTACTGCTGGTCTTTGTCTTCTACAACACTGGGTGTGTCAGCTATGACAGGCTTTAGTGCTGTATCCAGAACAGGACATCTAGCTTTATTTCCAGACTACAATTTATAACTTGAGCTAAATTGATACCTAGTTTTTCTCAATTGGAATATAAAGGTAAGGCTTTGCACTTCTACTTATCTGAACCAGAAGGAATGAAACACATATGTGATTAGAATTTTTCAGCTAACTTTTTACTTTTAGAAATCAGAGATTCCCTTCTGCCACACACACACTCTTAAATTATATCCAGAGAATTGCTTTTTACCGGTAATGATTTAGAACTTGTAAAGATTTCAATAAAGATTTAGAATCATAAAGTTCTAAGAACTGTAGAAACTATAGAGTTGAGGTTTATAGTTTTTAGAACTATAGAATAGAGACATTGCTATGAATATTATCAGGCCTCTAAGAGACATCATAGATATAAATTATCTTCTAAATCATTAAATTAAAGAAAAGCTTACTAATACAAAAATAGTATTGGGTATTTTCCTTGTAAATTGGTACATACAGAAAGTTTGCCAGACTGACAACTACTGTGTCATGGGTACTATTTATTTATTTATTTATTTATTGAGATGGAGTTTCACTCTTGTTGCCCAGGCTGGAGTGCAGTGGTGCGATCTCGGCTCACTGCAAGCTCCACCTCCCAGGTTCAATTGATTTTCCTACCTCAGCCTCCTGAGTAGCTGAGATTACAGGTGCACACCATCACACCAGGCTAATATTTTGTATGTTTAGGAAAGACCAGGTTTCACCATGTTGGGCAGCTGGTCTCAAACTCCTGACCTCAGGTGATCTGCCTGCCTCAGCCTCCCAAAGTGCTGGGATTATAGAGGGTACTATATATTTTTATCTCGCTCTTTCCTATTTTGCCTTGAACCATAAAATGAGTTTTTGTGCTTCTTTGGGAAGCACTGGGGAGACCTCCAATGCTTCTTTTCTCCATCCCCTCCCTGTTTTTTCCTCATCAGACAGTGAGTGACTGATTTAATTGTTGGTTCACCGTGCCTGTGGAGGCGAAAGCAGCTCCATCTTGGACGCTAATCTACCATATTGTCTTCTGATTAGCCCCAGTTCCAGGAATTCCTTTAAGGTTTCCAGTTTATTGTTCCATGTGTAAGAAAAGGTAGTTACTGTAAATCCTGCCCATAGGTCAAAACAACCTTGATGCTACCATACGTCCTGTCTTGGAGCAATTGTCTCTCAGATCTCTTCTGAGTCACTATACCTTCCCGTGATGTATACGCCCTGGGCCGGGGGGATAATAGTGCAGCGATCCAACATCTTGTTTTGCTGCCATCTGAGACATAGAAGTGGCTGCTGTTTATAAGTTCCTATTAAATGTTTCTTTCTGAGAAATTGAATTTTTTAGCTTCTTTCTTTGGCCTCTCAGCTTCCTTGGACTTTGGGAGTAGGTTTTTGTAGACCTGCCCACCACAGAACAGTGCCCCTCTCTTTCCTTGGGAGCCCACCTGCACAATGAAGTTGTTCTTGTTTCTTTTCTGTATGCCCCACAGGACTGACCCTACACCCACAGGCACTCCCCATGTGCCTTCTATACCTGAGATGGTGAGTTCACTTCCAGCATAGTGGACAACATCCTTTTTGGCACCTAAGCTGAGCTTTATTCTCCAATCCAGCATTGCCAAAAATAGACCTTTTGTTCCCCAATTCCTGCATCAATTCCTTAATTGTTTCCTAACTTGAGAAAAGGTCATCACAGTTCAAACTCCAACAAGAACATTGGGACTATTTGATGAATTCCTGCAGCAACAAGAGTTGGCCGAACTTGCCCCAATGATGGGGCATTGCTGACAACCTAAAGGCAATGTGGGGTGTCGAGTTCAAAGCCCTCCAGCCTAGGGAAAAGGCCAAGTCTTCAGGGGCAGACATGCATTGACTACACTTATATAGATTAATGGTTAAAATGGGAAGGCAAATTTCCTTTCTTTTGAAGGTAAATATTCCTGTGAAGATGACTGAAAGTCTTTTTTGGTTGGTTTATATATTCTCTCACTTTAGGCAGAGCCCCTTAAGAGGCCACATTGGAATTCAGAGGCTGCTTGGTGAGAACAGAGTGAGGGTAAGAAGATTTGACTGAATTGTTGCAGAGGCATGAGTTGTCAAGCTGATGTCTCCATCTCTGCCCCAAGATCCCTGCTGGTAAACTTCTCAGGTGAGTTAGTAATTTAGGACTGGCACGGAGGCACCCTGACAGTCTTGTCGTTCTGACTCCCCTTTTTGCTGTCACTCTACATTGATAATTCATCTCAGATGGGCAAACTGTTGTGGCATATGTGTTTTTTCCCCAATCAGGGTAGTCTGGACTTGGCCAGGGGACTCTGTGTCCTTTTCCAGGCACTGTCTAAGTCTGCTCTGATCTAGTCATCAGAGAGTGAAACTGAATCTGCAAGGGCTCACCTTCATACCCTCACGTCAGGATGCCTTTTTCACTTTTGTGCACGTCGCTTCTTCTGTCCTTTAATTCTCAGCAGCTGTCTCTTGCAGCTCTTTGAAGGAGTACTACCACATGAATAGAGTCCTGGCAGATACTGAGAATTTAATTACACCCTCCTCAACTAAGCACTGATGTGCATGGAGGTATCTCTATGCCAGATTCCCTGCCCCAAGGGAGATGAGTCACAGGTATGAGGGGCTCTGTCTTCAGGGCTTCTTTGCTACTAAGCTAAGTTCACCCTCCAAGGGAATTTCTTGCCATCACAGCACTGCTAGGCCTACCTTTCTTTCTGGTCTAGTTTTTCCTCCCCTACTCTCAATGATTCTTCCTGGGGACACATTCAAATAAATTACTTTTACATAAATCAAAAGTCAAGTTCTGATTTTGGGGAGACCAATCTAAGCCAGACAGTAACTATGATTCTTTTTTTTTTCTGAGATGGAGTTTTGCTCTGTCACCCAGGCTGAAGTGCAGCAGTGTGATCTCAGCTCACTGCAACCTTTGCTTCCTGGGTTCACGTGATCCCCTTGTCTCAGCCTCCCAAGGAGCTGGGACTATAGGCATGTGCTACCACATCTGGCTAATTTTTGTATTTTTAGTGGAGATGGGGTTTCACCATGTTGACAAGACTGGTCTCGAACTCCTGTACTTAAGTGATCCACCCACGTCGGTCTACCAAAATGCTGGGATTACAGGTGTGAACCTCCATGCCTGGCCCCATGTTTCTTTATAATAAGATTTTTCATGTTTGCAGTGGAGAGAGCCCCCGATTTTCCCCCATGTCCCTAAATATCACCAGCAAGCTATTAGGATTAGTAACCCAATATCTAAAACATTCATCTGATTAACCTGGTGCCTTTGTGTGGTTAACTAGAGTTTGAAAGAGCATGAAAGCTTATCATGTCATGTGGAAGCAAGGCAGGTGTGAGAAAAGAAGAACTGGACAACACAAAGGAGCAGAAAGACCTCAGAGCTAGGGAGGGGATTCTCATTTCTGCTCTGCCAGGTTCTCCTAGCAAGACCCTGGCAGGTGCATTCATCTCTGAGTGATCATTCATTCAAATAAAAATGACAGGATTGGATTGAAAAGTTTCTAAGCTCTCATTTAAAATAAGACTTTAGAACCAATGTTTGAGCATCAAGAGCAAATTTTACAGCCATGCAGGGAAGCGAACCCAGTGCAGCTGGTTGGCCCTAATGGAAGACGCTCAGGAATGGAGCAGGCAGGTGTATAGAGGTGAAAACCAGCATCTCTGTAAGAATCAGAATTATTCAGAGAAACAGAACCAACAGGATGGGCATGTTTATACAAACACACACACACAGAGATTTATTTTAAGAAATTGACTTACACGATTATGGGGGTTGGCAAATCCAAAATCCAGCCAACTAGAAGTCAGGAGACCCTGGGAGAGTTGGTGTTGCAGCTCTAGCCTGAAGACTGTCTGCTGGCAGAATTCCTTCTTCCTCAGCGGACCTCCATCTTTCTATCTTAAGACTTTCAATTGATTGGATGAAGGTAACTTGAAATTACCTTCATCAAATTCTACTGAATTAAATGTTCATTTTATTTAAAAAAATACATTCACAACAGTATCCAGACTGGTGATTGGCCAAATATCTGGGTACCATGGCCTAGCCAAGTTGACACATCAAATTGCCATCGTAATGTTTCCTGCTGGGGAATCAAAATCTGTGTGTCTCTCTGTGGTTCATAGGCAGTATCTGGGCTAGTCTATTGGGTGCAGGGAGAGCACCTAGGGGTTCAGGGGAGGCATCTGAGGTGTGTGGATGTGCTGTGCTCAGCTTGGGCTGAGATGCTTGTGCTGTTGAGTGCTATTGCAGGCTGGGCAGTGGGGCTGGCATTCAACATCAACCCTGATATTCCATGGTTGTAGAAATCACTAGAGATTTACATATTAAAACTAAATATAAAAATAACAACTATCAATATCAAGATAAAGTCGTTTTAACAATTGCACTTAGCAATGCTAAAGTTTTTATAATTTGATGTTTCTTTCGTTCACTTGCCATTAATTCCATTAGAATTAAAAATTGTTTATACTTCAGTAGAGAAGATTATTACACAAGAGAAAACTGCTTAGAGAATGGGTTATGGGTCAAGCATTTGTGTGGTTAGTCAGTAGATACAGTTTAATATCTTCTAGGTTGATAATACAATGCTTAGGTCAAAATGTTGCATAATAAATAAACAACTGCAGGTATGCTGGGCCAAAAAACATTGTGAAACATTGAATTTTATTTTTATTATGACATCTCCATTTCCATCTGGGTTTTTTTTTTCTACCACATCAAATTTCTATTTTTCACCTCCTCCTCCTTTCCTACTTTTCCTCCTCTTAACCCATGTGTCCAGCTGCCTCATTCCGTCTTTCATCACTTCAAACTTTTTTTCATCTTATGTTTCTTTAATTCCATATTTCCCATCTTCCAGTATTTTTCAAAATTGGTATGATATGGTTTGGATCTGTGTTCCCACTCAAATCTCATGTCAAATTGTAATTCCTGGTGCTGGGAGTGGGGCTTGCTGGGAGGTGATTGGATCAGGAGGCAGTTTCAAGTGGTTTAGCACCATTCCCTGGTGCTGTTCTTGTGGTAATGTTCCCCTGCGATATGAGTGTTTAAAAGCATATAGCACCTCCCCCCTCTGCCACTCTTCCTCCTGCTATGGCCATGTAAGACGTGCCTGCTTCCCCTTCCCCTTCAGCCATGATTGTAAGTTTCCCGAGGCCTCCCCAGCCATGCTTCCTGTCCAGCCGGCAGAGCCATGAGCCAATTAAACCTCTTTTCTTTATAAATTACCCAGTCTCAAGTATTTCTTTATAGCAGTGTCAGAATGAACTAATACATGGTTTTCATGCCATCTGTACCGGAATCTCCTAGGCAGCAGGGTAAAAATGTAGATTTCTATATTTTAATACCCCATAGTTAATACATTCTCTTCTCTTTCTTTTTTTTTCCCCAAAGGCTCCATATTTACCTGCTTGCCTCATTTCCACCAAAATATGGAGATATTGTGTTTGAAAGTGACAATGGCCTAATGTTTTCTTTTGGAAGGCTCGTAGTCCTGAGAACTGACAAATGGTGTTAAGTCCTTGGGAGGAGGTTGTGAGTTTAGGCTCCTCTTGCTCTGCCCACAGTTGAGCTGATCCTGCCAGCACTGCCCCTGCCTAGAAGACAATAAAAAAGTAGAATAAAAGTAGAAGGGGAACAAAATAGAAACTATATATTGAAGGAATAGCCTTAGTAGATGTTTGTAGGATACAGATTATAATACACATTTGAATTTCTCATTTTGAAATATATTTGATTATGTTATGACTCCTTGACATAGCTATTATTCATTTATCTCATATATTTTTCACATCTTAAATGGATAGACACATTGAAAAGGTAATAATAATGAGTTCACATTTATAATACACTGTTTATTACCTTTATATCATTTCATTTAAAGCCTATATTTTGCTTAATTACTGAGGGAAATCTCAAGAATAATTGCATGGCTACCAAAGTATTTTAATTTATATTAAAACAAGTAAAGAATAGCAAATTTTTCTCAATTAAAATATTTTCCATGTTTGGAGTCACATAGATTTCTGGCTGAAAGGAGAGAGCTTAGAAAACTTTTATTTTGTGTGTGTGTGTGTGAAAAGCTGAAATATAAATTACTTTGTTATGATTCCTGCAGCGAAGGTTGAGAAGCTGTATTGAACTCGCTGCAGTGACTCCATCTCTCCATTTCTCCTCAACATCACTTTTTTTGAGTGTTTTTTCCTGGCCATAGCGTGGCATTGCTGTTACATGAATTAGAGGTGCATGGGAGATTTAGGATTTAAAAATAATCTCTTCTAAAAACTGTATATTATGGTCTAAAGTACAAATCTGATTATATCCTAGACTTTCAAATAAAATGCATGATTAAAAACTATTTGTCAGGAGTCTGAAATCCTCACAGAGGAACACAGCTCTAAACTGTGAACTTTAGATATTGTCACTCATTTGGTTACAATGTTACTCCGCGCCTGTGATGGGAGCTCTAGCCTTCACTCAGCAGAAGTCACACTTTTCACACATCACAGATATAAAGAGCCAGGGCTGCTCTGTGATGGGAGTGGAAAATGGAATTATTGTTAAAGAAATGAGCCATTTTAAAACAGACATTCCAGTAAAACTAGACCCAAATTTTTCACACAGGTTTAAAGTTCAGTCAGAAATTTTCTGAATGTTCTTTATGGAAACATCCACTAGATAAATATTATATTTTTTATTTTGATGGTAACAAGCTGGCCTGGGAACAGGTGTTACTTAAGGAATTTTTCCTTTAGCTCCAATTAATAAAATGATTTATAGCCCTGAACCTTTGAGTACTTAGATGGAATCAATATTTACACCAAGAAGGCCATGTATTTGCTTCTTTAGGAGAAGAAAAAGGTAGGAGGTTATGATTAATAACAAATTTTACACTGACTTAAAAAGACAAACGTAAATAAAAATTTCATTGCCTTAAGGTTTCAATGTGGTACAGTAAAGATATTTTTTATCTTTTCTTTTCTCAAAAATCATTCCAAAATACAAGAAGAAACAAAACAGAGGCCTGGGTGCAGTGGCTCACGCCTATAATCCCAGCACTTTGGAAGACTGAGGAGGAGAGCAGATCACTTGAGGCCATGAGTTTGAGACCAGCCTGGCCAACATAGCGAAACCCTATTTCTACAAAAAAAATAAATAAATAAATAAAAAAATAACCAGGTGTGGTGATGCATGCCTATAATCCCAGCTACTTGGGAGGCTGAAGCACAAGAATAGCTTGAACTTGGGAGGCAGAGTTTGCAGTGAGCCAAGATCGTGCCACTGCACTCCAACCTGGGTGACAAGAGAGAGACTGTCAAAGAAAAAAAAAGAAAGAAACAGAAACAGAAAACACAAAATCTACCATTAATGAAACTTAAAAGGAACTGTACATGTCAGGTGGCCGTGTGGGTGGGTGTCATGGTAACAAGCTGGTTGCCATCCCAGCCTTGGAAAGAGGCACGTGGCAAGCAGGGTCATGGAGGGCGTGGTGATCCCACAGGCATCTCAGGCAGAGCTGTGGGTTGGTGAGAAGAACTGAAGGACAATGGGGGCATTAAGTACAGTCTGCATTTTCTTTCTCCACCCAGTGCCAGAAAATAGTCAGATGATGCTTCTCTAGGTAAGAGGTAGGGACATCCTCCTCTGGAGAGGATGAAACATCCCAGAGAAAAGTCTTAGATATTGATGACTTGTCCCTAATAAAAGTCACTCCTGTGTGCCACACAGTTGTGCCTGCCCCAGCAACTTCCAGTCAGCATGTTGGTGCTCCATCTTTAAGTATAAAAAGAAAAACAAGGATCATCAGATATGCAAGAGGTGATGGAAGAAAAGATCTAAATCAAAACCCAAATCAACAGAAAAAGAAACTCAGAACATTGTGAGATGAACAATTTTCAGAAAGATCATGATTAATGCCCTTGGAAAGATGAAAAAGATAATCCATTCATGAAGAAAGAAGAAGATGTTTTTTGAACATTCAAACAACAAAGGGGAACTCTTATAAATAAAAATTTGGAAAAGCCTAAATGTAATATTCAATAAAAGTGTTCAGGTTTTAGAGTAAAAAGAAATAGAAAGAGACATTGGGGAGAAAAGGTAAGAGAAATGGAGGTTCAATACAGGTGGTCCAAATATCTAAGAGTAGGAGCTCCAGAAAGAGTAAACAGAAAATTATACAAAAAATTATCAAACAAGTAATATAATGTTTCCTAGAATCAAAGATAGCTTATTTCCATAATGAAATAACTCAATAAATGTCCAGCACAATGAGTAAAAGAGCCATCCCAGGTCATATTACTATATATTTCAGAACAATGATTAGAAAAAGTTCTGAAAAACTTCCAGAGGAGAGAGACAGGTCAAAAAGCCTGGAAATGAAAGACATCTGATTTCTTAAAAGTAACACTGGAATCTAGAAGATAAAGGAAGAACAGTTTCAAAATTCTTATCTTCAACCTAAGCTTCCAGACTTAAATAAATTGCCTTTCAGGACTGAGGATGGAATAAAAAAACGTTGAGGTGTAAAAAATGTCAAGAATTTACTTTTTGTGCATCTTTTCTCAGGAAGCTGCTGGAAGACATATTTGAACCAAACAAAGGGTGGAAAATCTAAGAAAGAGATAGACGTGGGCTCTAGGGAACAGAGAATACAACATAGACGAGATGGAAATGGAATTGTTAATGAGAGCAAAGCAAATTTCAGGTCAACAGCCGTGCAGCTGCCCAGAAAGCAGCCAGTCCAGATTGAAGTAAATGGGAGAAATGGAAAGCACATGGAATTGATGAATTTTCTGATACATTTGATCATGTGAAAGAATAGCATCACAGGATGTCGACAGTAAATATTCAAAAAAATTTGAAAAGATAAAATGATGCCCATATTAAATGTAGGCAAAACAAAAGGTGGCATAAAAACGAAAATATAAACATTTTGACTGGCAATACATCATTATGTGTGAATAACAATATAAGTATTAATTTTGGTTAATTAAAAATAGAATAAAATTATATTGAAAGTTTAAAGAGAAAAAAGAGCATCCAAATACACTAAAATCCACAATTTATGAAATGTTGAGTTGATGTTGTATACAATTATTGAAAAAAATATTTTTTGTATATATATGTCATTTGGAAATATCAGAGGAGGTAACAGCAGAAAGTGCTGAATGTGGTTTCCTCCGGGGGAAAAGAATAAAGTGGACACTCAGACAAAGAATGCTGCTTTTTTGTTGTTGTTATAACCTTCTTAGGGCTCTTTAACTATTTAATGTTTACAATTACTTGTAAGTAATACCATCAATAAAACAAATATTAATAAAAAATAAGTTATCAACCCAGTATTCCTAACACCTAGCAGCCTAACATGAAGAAACGACTGCCTGATCAAATGCTGAGGTCCCACAGCTGTGTGGAATCTGAGGGCAGAATGAGTGACTTCAGAGTCATTAGCACACATTGAACAATAATGTTCAAGAAAAATACAAATACTCTCTAAGCGATTAACCCACGTCGCCATTACACATCAGGAATGCTCTATTGTAAAGTGCTTATCAGTTTGGGCTTAACCACCATGTTGGCCTAGAGGAGAGAGAAGTTTTGTTGTAATGGAAAAAGAAGGTCTACAACTCCAGGAAATGTTCCTGAAGACCCTTTGTCCTGGGTAGGGTTGGTTTGTCAGGCAGGTGCAGAGGGAGCGTCAAATGCCTCAGGGATTTTAATGAAATGCAGAAAAGGGGGAGGGGAGTGTAAAGAACTTGGGAGAATAAGAAGATTCCTGCATTCAGACTTCAAGTGATCACCGGAATGAACAGAAGAGTCTGTAGTTTAAAGCAAATTCTATTTTTAATTAAATAATAATCTAGATAGATATTCTGTGGCAAAGCTTTTATTGCTCGTCAAATTGATTTTTTTCCTCTGCAAGACTACACTTCTTTCATCAGCCTTGTTGAATTTAGACCTTTCAGAAAAGGTTGGATTTTTATTACTTCAAATTAGAGTCTATAATTTCACCCATAAAACATGTGCAGAATATATATGGGTAAGTTTTACTTTCCCCATCAAATGTTCTATGTTCACTGGAAGGCAAAGATTCTAAACAGGAGGGGACCAGTAGACAGCCCATATTTATCTCCTCTACCTGGAGTGCCCATAGCTCTCGTGATGTGAGTATATACTGGATTCCAGACGCAAGAACAATAATGCCATCTGTTTATGTGCGGGTCACCAGCCAGCAGATGGTAAACTTGGGTAAGGTTGCTTTTCTATTTTGAGATTTACTGAGAACAGAAGAGTTCATATTCTCTCTCTCTTTCTCTCTCTTTCTCTCTAATATTCAAAAAGCACTTTTTATTTTTGAATAGTGTTGGTTCTAAAAAGCACTTCTTATATGTGAAATAAGAAGAGTTGTGTGTCTATATAT
Source organism: Pongo pygmaeus (assembly GCF_028885625.2). Classification (NCBI taxonomy): domain Eukaryota; kingdom Metazoa; phylum Chordata; class Mammalia; order Primates; family Hominidae; genus Pongo; species Pongo pygmaeus. The sequence goes on along the minus strand of NC_072390.2, from coordinate 88,997,014 downwards.
CTACTACTGGAGGGCAATAACAATCTGTCCACAAATCTTTTGTTTTGGAGGGAGGAAAAGCAGTAACATGCAGAAGTCTGCAGATGCCAGTGGACGGTCAGAGACAGAAAGCCAGGTGCTTGGGGCAGCCTCTGGAACACACATATCTGTGGTCATTTTCTGTGAGAAGAATAGCAAGGTGTCCTAGTGTCTCTGTTCTGCCCTAGGGATGGGAGGGTTCCCTAGTGAAAATGGGCTCACCACACATAAATAGCATGTTTCCCCAGCCTGCTGACCCTGAAGTTCTCGGCTTCACCAGTTGGTAAACACAGATATTCAAAATTTGATTTCCTGAGACCCCACCTCCCCTGTCCCCAACTGTGAAGAGTCCTGTGTTTTATGTGCCATGAGCATCCTTTGAGACTCATATCTGTGTTTAGAAGCACTCTGTCCCAAGCTTTAAGCTCATTTTATTTGAGAAATTACCCCCTTGTCACTTATTGGTTAATCTCTCTTGGGAAGTAGAAATGCCCTTTGGCATTACGATCATTTGTGGTACAGAAGGTTCTGGTTTGAGCTCTAAAGTATTGAGCATCTCATAATGTAGCTCTTTCATGTACCACTAGGTATGACTAGCTAAGCCCAAGTTTTAAACATCACACAAAGTCACATTTCGAATAAGTGAGCCAGACTTGATGGTCTGGGTTGCTGCAGGTGCTTCTGCCACCAGCGTTGCCATGGGAGTTTGAACTTTGCAGGAACACAGGGCAGTGGCTGGTGCTCAGGTCAACCAACTGGTCTAGTGCACAATCACTGCTTTGATCCAGCCAACTCTTTCTCCCACCCTGGGTGCTACTGCTGTCGTTTTTCCTGTGTAACGTCTTCAATGATCCTCCCAAGCCACAACACTTCCATGATGGGAGAAGAATCCTTCCTTCTGTATTACATTTCATTATGGTGTGTCACGCAGTGACACAGTCACCTCACTACCCCATGTCTAGACGTATTCTGCCAAATGAATGGGTTGGGAAAAGCCTGGTATCACTGTACCCAGGAATAACTCCTGATCTTATATGCCAAAGGCTTCTTGACTCGTCACAAAACTTTATATTGAGGGACCCTGTTGTAGCTCTGCAATCTGGCTTCCATTGTCCCCAGCTTCTCATATCTGACAATCATGTCTCATTGTATCGAAACACTAAGCCCTGGGGTAGACAGGTTTTCATAAACCTAAGTGTCCAGCTCAAAATCTGAAATATATACACGTAACTCAACAACTCAACTCTGCTGCTGGAAACACCCAAATTGAATACACATGGAGAAAGCGGTATGATATCTAACTACTTTCCTGGAAAAGGGAGGGGGGTAAGTAAGTACTCATCTTGTCAGGAAACAGAAGTTCCAGAATTACTTCTGGTGTCACTGTTAATGTAATAAAAGTGTCCCTTGTTATATCAACATTTGCATAACATGTTTTTCATAAAGCTGCAGAGGAAACACTCCTTTCGAAATTCAGACTGTAAAAATGTATCCAAAAGTCTGATGTCATCATTTCTGTTGCATTTTTTTTCTTAAATTCCTTCCTGCTTAACTATCTTTTTGCCCCTCTACATGAATTCCATTGTATTCTGATATTATCTTTGTGTTAAATCTAATCCTAGGCATCTCCAGGGTAGACCTTAGTAATTGGTTAGTAATCAAGATGTTCATTTTCTTTCACATGCACAAAAAGCCTTTCCGTATTATTACTAACTTCAGGCAGAGTCAGGCACAGGCAATAAAGGCTGATGCCTGAAGCACTCCCTCACTGGCTCCTCCAAATACATTGTAACTGATTTATGGGTTATCTTTGTGAATAAAACTGATTATCTCTGCTTGAACATGTTTGGTATTGTTATACAATTTAAAAAATATGCCCAAAGAATAAGAGTCTTGCTCCATTAAGAACTAACTCACAACCTTCTTTTACTTCCCATTTTCTTCCCCTTTCCCCTTGCAGTATGTTTGCAGAGTTGCTGGCTTTAAAGTTCTGCCTTAGCATGTCAGTGTATTTGTAACGAATATAATTTCTTGTGGTGGATATGGGCTTTCTCAGGATGTGAAGATTGCATTGACTGAAGGTTAATGCAGGAAATAGTGCTCCCTGTATTGAATGTTGTAAGATACAGTCTAGTGTGATAAAAATTGGCTTCCTTTATCGAATTTAAATGAATTTCAATCTTAGTGCCTCCTGACTGAAAATGAAGAAAATAATTTTTATGAGAGTTTAGAAACATGTTATGTATGCCATTGTGGACTAGTGGCACAAGCCTATCTTGAGAGTTTTAAGAAAATAGCGTTGGATCAATTTCTAAGATATTGAGGAATCAGCTGTCTGAACATGATGCTGAGTTTATTAGAACGCCATTTCTAAGGCTCCTAGCACTCAGTAGATTTTAAATAAATATAGTGAAATATAATGGACCCAATGTTACAACCCAGCTCTTTTAAAGGGAACTTCCTGACAGTTCTGAGGTGTGGGGGAAAAGCAGAAATGCTGGAGAGCTCGGTTTGCCTCTTTGTCTCATCTTTTACTGCCGTGTGATTTTAAGCAACTTATTTAACTTCTTGGAACTCGGTTTCTCCACCTGTAAGCCTCTCATCTTTTCACTCATTTGAGATTTTTTCAAGGAACAGGATTTCTTGATTTTTATGTAGTAAAACATATCATATGTTTCTTTTATATTTAGTGGCTTCTTTTTAGATATTGTTTAAGAAATCTTTTCCTGGGTAGAAGTCACAGTGAGGAAATCCTCACATACTATCTTCTAGAAGCTTTAATGTTTTGCTTTTCATATAAGATCAATACTCAATCTGGAGTTAATTTCTGGGTAAATTGTAAAAAAAATTATTTTTTTTTCATATGCATTTGTAAACATCACAGTATGTCTCTTCGTACGTGGTGTGTTGCTTTAACAGAATATGTGGGCTGGGTAATTTATAAAGAACAGGCATTTATTGGCTCACAGGTCTGGAGGCTGGAGAGTTCAAGATCGAGGAGCTGGTATTTGACAAGGGCCTTCTTGCTGCATCACCCCATGGCAGAAGGGCAAACAGAGGGTGAGAGCAGCAGGAGGGGGCTGGACTCCTTCTTTTATAAGGAACACATCTCATGGATAATGAACCTGCTCCCACAATAACAGCATTAATCCATGTGCTGGGGCAGAACCCTCGTGCCCTGATCACCTCCTCGGGTCCCACCTCTTAATATTGTTTCAATGGTCATTAAATCTCTACAAAAAGGGATACACATTCAAACCACAGCAGCATCATACATTAATTTAATGGTGGACTTATTGCAAATCTATCATTTACCACACTGTTCTGAAGTGAAACCTCAAACCTCTATCAAATAACCATGTAGGGTTGGGACTGAGGCGGAGCCCTGCTTCTCTTCCATTCTGCATCAGTATCTCGCGCTGTTGACCAATCTCGATATCTGGGACAGCAAAGCCGCCTTCTTGTTTTTCTGTTTCTTCAAAAACAGTCTTGGATTTTTATTACCTTTTTTTCCCAATGAATAAAATATTATCTGATCAAGTCATAAACACACACACACACACACGCACCCAATGGCTTGGAATATTGACTGAAACTGTATTGAACGTACAAATGAATTTGGGGTGACTTGATATCTTTACAATATTGAGTATTCCCAGCCAAGAGCATGATATAATTGTATTTCCATAAGTCTTCTTTAATATTTTATAATGGAACTCTTTAGTTTTCTCTTGGAGGAGAGTTCCTATCTTTTGTTATTACTAAATATTTGAAAATGCTGATACCATAGAACACATTTAAGGAGAAATATACCCTATATACAAAAAAAGGTTAAGTGAATTGTGTAAAGTGTGATGAATTTTCAGCAGGTGGACACATTTGCATAATCCACACCAGGACCCAGGGAGGGGACCCTTGTGCCTTCTCCTGATCTCTTTTTTATTCCTTCTCCCACAACCAACCTCCCTAGCCTATTCAGGCTCTTTCCTGGATTGTTAGTACACTTCCAGGGTTTACTAGCCAAATTCCCACATAGATATGGTATGATTTATTGGCCAGATCAAACTTCAGCACCAGGTATGCACTTTTTCCTCAAAAACAAATTCGCGAAAAGTGATACGGTATATAAAAATAGTGTTAGGACGTGACTGCCAAGACTGGTAGGAGCCAGCAGAGCGGCAGCTGAGACTGGAAGCAGAATGAGTTGCTGTGCGGGAACATTTCCTACCTAGATGGCACTGCAGGGTCGGGCGTTTGCCAGCAGCAAGCAGGGGGACCTGAAGGCTCTAAATCCAACGGCACGGGATGTGGAGCCAGACAGTGACGGCCCGGGTGGAGGCGTATATTCACACACACGCGCCTCTCAATCATGCCACTTACAGCAGTTGCTCTACTCCTCTTTCCAACATGGAAAAAATGGCTTCTCTTTCCTTGCATCTTCCAACTTCTTTTTTTGAAACCAAATTCTGCTTTCATTTGCAGTTTAGTTTTTCTTCACTTCTAATCAGAAATAAAGATGTGGGTAATTTAAGAACCCATAATAATAATAATAAATAATTTCCCAAATAGGGCAGCTTGAAAAAGTGAAAGAGGATATTTTGACAACTCTGTACAATCTGATTTATTAATCTATGAGAAAAGAATGTTTTGATGAAGTTCTGTTCTACCCCTGTGGAATCTACCTGTTCCTTGTTGGTTTGCTTTATCTCACCACTTTTGTTAGAACTGAAATACCGGTGCACTGAGCCAGAGAAAATTCTGAAACTGCGCTTTCTTTCTAATAATGTAAAATATCTTAGACATTGGTCTCCAAAATAATGAAGTATCGTCATGTGGCTGGAATCTACTCACCGTACTATTGGAAAACAAACTCATTAGGGATATGGTATAAACTATATTAGGTAACATTAGAAATTCTAGAAGTTCCATCCAATCTCACTCAATATTGCAACTTATTTACCTTTAGAGATTTGGGCAAATTAGTTTCTTAATTATCTCCTATAATTGCACATCAAACTAAGCAATGTCCCTTTACAAACAATCACCTTGGGCGGCGACATGCTTCTCTGGAGAGGTTTCGGTTCAGAACATGACATGGAGTTTCTGGGATGACCCTCAGATTGTCGACACTCTTTTTTGAATATTTTTAGAGACAGTAAAAATTCACCATCAGAGAGGGAATTTGAGGTCTGGAAAGACACAAGAGGGATCACAATAAAACCAACTGTACTGAATAATGAGAACAATCAAGCCAAACAGAATTGTTTTGGATTTGTAAAACGGAGCAAATAAAAGTAATGAAACTGATGTTTTTATTATGTGGTTTGTGTACTGTTCCATAACGATATTCTTCTAAGCTAATTTTTAAATATATGTGGAACAATAGCAGTCTCATTTGAGTAACTGTATAGCTTCCACAATAAGTATTCTAAAGAATACCCATTCACTTAGAAAAAATATTTCCCATGGTATCATCCTGTGTGCTGGGGGATTCCTGCAGGAGCTGCAGAATTAAGAAGGCCTATATGGGAGTCCTTTGAAACGCAGCCTGGCTAGTGTTTTCCTAACCAACTCTTGTTTTTCATGGCTGCTGCACAGTTTCAGCAGAAGTCTATATATTCTGCCTGTAAGTGACCTGGACAAGCAGCATGAGTTGAACATTTTGGTAGGGCCTTTCTTTTCTAACCTTTTGAGTTCCTTTTGAATGTATGAGAAATAAAAGCTCTCACACTGAGAAGAGACATTACAAATAACTCCCCAAACTCCCTTAATATGTGATCGCCTTTAATAATACCAACAGGAGCACTACAGGGAGGTTCACACAATTTGAACTCAAATTAAACGCAGATGACTATCAAGTGAACCCTGACTCTCAGAACATAACAGTTAATTAAAATGTCACATTTTCTGTGACAGTGATAGGATATTGGGATACCATAGGGTCTCCAGCATTAATGGGTTAACATTCTTAGCAAATAAATTTTGACCTAATTTTTAAAGACTAAACATAGCACAGCATTTTATGAGCATAGTTCAGTCGGAGAATGCATTTTTTTCAGATAAAAAAATTAATCCCTGTGTACTTTCAGGAGAATTGAAAAGTTTATATTGTGTAGAGATTAAATGCAGATAAAGCAGTTTATTTTCCTTATATTGTTTGGAATACAGTTTGCTGTAAAAGATAATCCCACAATTTATAATCTAGACATTTTATTATTAGACTTTAGTAGGCTTTTATAAAATGGACTGGATATTTTTTAATCATCTTCTCTTTTTTAAAGCTCTTTAATACTTCCCAATCCCTGCCCAAGAGTGACCTTTGTAGGGAAGTTGGCTGGCTGCCATGAAGAGGACATTTGAGTCAGAACACAGAAATGACAGCACCGATAGTTGTGTGACCTGCAGGATCACCCCAAATGGAATCTCTCAAATGCGCTTCTCCCAGTTGCCTTTGGGGGTCCAGTACAAAATGAATACTTTATATTTCAAGCGAATGGAAAGAAAATGGACAAAGCATATTTTTACTAAGAAGTTTTTTTTTGAGGTGGGGAATTTTGACTGATGTTAATATAAATAAATACATGGGAGCCGGGAGAGGGCACAGTGGTTTACGCCTGTAATACCAGCATTTTGGGAGGCTGAGGTGAGTGGATCACTTGAGGTCAGGAGTTCAAGACCAGCTGGTCAACATGGCAAAACCCTGTCTCTACTAAAAATATGAAAAATTAGCTCGGTGCAGTGGTAGGTGCCTATAATCCCAACTACTGGGGAGGATGAGGCAGAAGAATCGCTTGAACCCAGGAGGCGGAGGTTTCAGTGAGCTTAGATCACACCACTGCACTTCAGCCTGGGGAACAGAGTGAGTGAGACTCTGTCTCAAAAAATAAATTAAATAAATAAATAAATACTCACATACATACACATGTATCTCTTTACAAGTTAAATTTGGAAGAGAACCCTCACGTGAGAGACTTAGGTACATCCCAGCCTCACATGTGTTTGGGAAGCATAAACTACTGATAAAATGCATTCTCATTATTATGTTAATATAGGTTAAGAGATTACACATGTAAATAATTTCTGTTGGATTCTAACCTTACAGGATAATCTAAAGTTCTGAATAAATCATTCTCAGATCCACACACTTCATTAGTATTCTTTGTTAGCCCTAAAGGTTTTTACAAAGTGGAAGTGTGCGTTTTTGAAAGAAACTATTAGTTCTTAACAAATAATATTCTTTTATTTTTGACATGCCAAATACAGCATTTTGTAAATGGGTTCACTAATCCTTTTAAATTTCAATACCTAGAGAAGCATTTAGATTCAGAATGTGAAGTGCCAATCATTCAGACAGAACACATATTCCTCTAAGGAATTGCCTCAAGAATAAAAGAAAAATTCTCTCATTAATTTATAAATTGTCCAGGGTGCAGCACGCAACAGTATCACACTAGGTCTGTCTGGAGCTGGGGTCCCAAGAGTCAAACCCATTTTCATTCCTAATGTAGGTAGGTACAGAGCCTTGAAAGAGCTGAGCCCAAAAGGTCAGAGGAGGCAGGTTGTCTCAGTCTAGGAGGGCAGGCAAAGAACAGAGAAAATTCTTTAATTTGAGCATTTTTTTTTTCTTTCGTGCTACTTTCCTACTTGGTCTTAAATTTGTCTTCTCTTGAAAAATAGAATATTCATTGCTTTAAGCATTTCACTGCACTGGATGAGAGAGGGAGACCTAGACTTTTGTCTTCACAGAGCTTATGTGGTCCAGTGTGAGTGAGGGCATCTCAGGCAATCAGAATGCAGTCTCAAAAGCACACTCCCAGGGAAAGGACATTGTGCTTTGAGAGCACCGAGGAGGGGTCCCTAACCTAATCTCGAATTTGTATAGGAAGAGACTGGGACCAAGTTAAGCTTCCTAGAGGAAGTTATCAGGCTGAGAAATGAAGGCGATAAAATTGAGCTCAGCACCAAGAGTGAGGAAGGCAATTCTTCTAATATTTGCAGGCAACTAACATGTTTCATCCCTATTTCCACCATCCTTCTTGTGGGAGGGTTTCCAGAACTTTCATCAGCACAATCTCCTGAGCAAATCTACTTGTTGATTGATATTGCTCTTAAAATAGGGATTTCAAATTAGAATGGAATAATCCAGATGCAATGGAAATAGCATTTGTCATAGTAAAGTTTTGCTACCTTTTTTTGATATTGTTTTTTAGAGGATACTAAAATTATTGTGACATATTGTTTATTCATTTTGAGCTTACAGTAAACTAAAACAAAATAGATTTTTTTCCAACTGAAATTAATGTTTGTTCAAGTCCTTCCCGTCATATGTAAGAAGATTTCACGTATCCTTGTTAAATGTCACGTTACTGGTTTCAATCCGTCATTTATGTCTATAAAGATTGTTTTAAATCTTGGTTGTGTCATTTGAGGCATTTGCCATCTATCCTAGCCTGTGTCAGCTGCAAGTTTAACAAGGATTTATATTAAAAGATGCTTAATAAGATTCCTGTATCTTTATCCTACTAGCAACTTCTCTCTGGAACTTCCTCGACAGGTTGATTAGAATAATTTTCCATACCTTTATTTATTCAGCCAGGTATAAATCTACTCACATATTTTTCCAAACCACATTTCCTCATAAGATCCAATAATATAAAGAACTTGGCCAAATGTCTTGCTGAAATCAATTTACATAGTTTCTTTGATAGTCTTCATATTTTCCAATGTAGTAAACCATTTAAAAATGATTTTACTAAATATATCACTGTGGTTTCTAGTAAATGCCTTTTAAACTTTATAACACTCTGTTAAAAATCACTCCTAAAACTTTGTCGAGTGTCAGCACCCATCTTCCTGACCTGTAGTTTCTGAATTGTGTTATTTCTCCCTATCTGGACCCATCTGCCATCTCTAGTCTTCTGGCAGCTCTTCCGTCCACCAGGGTTTTTGGAGGATTACTGAAGTGGTGTGGTCCCTGGATGGCACTTCTGACCCTGGATTGCAATGGATAGGTGACTCCTCCCTACTCCCATTTTCCTCCTGTCTTCCAGCAGGGATTTCCCTATTGGTAAAACAAGGAACACAAAACCCACTCCTGGGGTTGTAGCGAGAATTTCATGAGTTAACTTATGATAAGGAATTGCCTCAGTGTCTAGACCAGGGCAAAATCTCAGCAGTGGTCAGCCACTGATTCCTTGATAGCTATGTCCAAAACACTGGTGGACATAGCTATAAAGGAATTTGAAAATTGTTGCTGCCTATTAATTAATTTTGCCTAAATTCCCTGAGACTTCCATCTGGTCATGTTTCTTCCTTGAAAATAAATTTTTGATTTGTGATATAAAGGCTAGACTCACCTCTACTCGCTACCTTTCAGAGGATCAAATACAGCAACAGAAAAGGTTTTCATACCCACAGATATGGTTTAGGCAGTAAGTACTTTGTGACCTTGTGGTGGAGGAATCCAAACTCATGAATTCATTCATGTTTAAGCACGTGACTGCTTCAAGAAAAATATTTAGATAAACATCATTTCTGTGTACAGAAAATAGCCACAGTTAGGTTTAACTATTTTTTTTTTTTTTTTTTTTTTTTCTGTAAAATCAATCTGGTAATTCACTAACCAGGTCAGGCATCTTAATAATGTGGCTTTTTTTTTTTTTTTTTTTTAACAGAGTCTTGCTCTGTTGCCAGGCTGGAGTGCAGTGGCGCGATCTTGGCTCACCGCAACCTCCACCTCTCATGTTCATGCAATTCTCCTGCCTCAGCCTCCCGAGTAGCTGGGACTACAAGCATGTGCCACCATGCCCAGCTAATTTTTGTATTTTTAGAGACGGGGTTTCACCATGTTGGCCAGGGTGGTCTCGATCTCTTGACCTTGTGATCTGCCCACCTCGGCCTGCCAGTGTGCTGGGATGACAGGCGTGAGCCACTGTGCATGGCCTGATGTGGCATTTTTAAGATAGTTATGAAATGGAAAACATGGATTTTGCTTGGAACAACTTAAGTCACAGATTTTTCTGTATTTACTTTATTTATTACAGTTGAAATATTTGAAATATCCAGTTAAATTTTCAAAAAATATATTCACTTAATAAACAAAAGTTTTATTTAAATCATCCATAAAGTAAATAGTAACCATGCTTTAAAATACATTTTATTAAGCTAAGGGTATCCTTTGCCATTTTCTGTTTGGTAGTTTCTGCCAGGGTTGGTCCATTGAATAAAATTCTTTGGCATTCTGTTCCAGTAGACAGGATAGCACGTGTAGAGAAGATCTCAATGCAAAGATGGCTTGGGGTGAGGTTTAGTTCAAGAGTAAGGCTGTGTTTAAAATGTAAGAATACTCCAGCCATTTACAGGCGTAATAAATACAAATGCAGCACGGTGAGATGGGGTATGAAGCCTGAGATTTCTCAGCACTCCTTCTAATTCATCACCACTGTCCTGGTCTGGCTTAAGCAGATTATTACTGGGAGAGTAAAATGCAATGCGTATGAAAGCCAGGCAAGTAGTTGCGGCTCAATCTATTACAGTCATTACCACTTACTGCTTTTAAGACCTCTCTCTAGCTAGTTCCGCAAGAAAGAGAGACACAGCTAAACAGACTAGTAACCAAAAAGCAAAAGAAAGGAAAAGCAAACTCTCCTAATAAATCAGTACCTAGGACATTATGAACAAGATATTTGAAAATTGATGAAATTCCTTATGATTCCTGCCTCTTCAGGCCAGGAATTGAGTCCAGGAGTTGGAGCTGAAAATTGGAGGATGTCTTTGTCCAGAATTTGAGAAAAATGAAGCCAGCACTGCCGCCAGAGCTTCTGCCTGGGCATGCTGTCCTGGTGCTGTCTGTGGGCACTGCATTGCCAGACATCAATTTGTCTTGAGTGAGCTTTACTGGGTCCTCAAGTGGCTCCATAAACCAGGCCTGTGGCCAGCACTTCAAGCACGTTTCGTTCCATTGCTGTCTTGCTTGTCTGCCATGCTTTAGCTGGGGCTGGGGCACAGGGGTGCTCTGTCTTGAGGTGGCTCTAACGCTGCTCTGTGCCACTGTCTAGCAGGGTCGGTTAGTGGCACTCATGTCGCTTTTTCTTGGCTGCTTTCCAGCTGCCAACTGTTGCCAGTTGTGTAAACCACTGGTAGGTACAGAATTCTTCCTGCCAGACACCTACTATTTTTTGCTTGGTAATCAACAGGCTGGGATTGAAGCTGCTTCAAAAAGAGGAAGCAGTTTGGGAAGATACAAGTGCTTGTGTATGTGTGTTGTCCAGCTTAAAAACAGACAGATGGACAGACAGGTAGACAGACAGACACAAGAACATAGTCGTAGCCCTCCCACTTTCATTTTGCCTTTAGAAGAATTCCTGATGTAGTGAAGCCGAGTCAAATCTCCAAACAGACAGCTAATGATAACCAAAAGACAGTATTCCAAATAAACTTTGTAAATAGGGCATGCCCCTGACATTTTTTAGTTCATCCTGAATTCATCCCTTTTTCTTACCTTGCAAACCGATTGCTGCCTTTATTTGGGAAATCACCTTTCTCTACAATTTAGGAAATGTGTAAACATCAACATTTAAAAGATATCCTTGATATCCTAGATAAAGAAGTAAAAAAAAGAAGAGACTTTAAACCTGCCTTGAATGGATAGAATGACATTCAGTATTGTGGCAGGCAAAATAATGCAACCCCCAACCCCAACCATGATGTCCACATCCTCATCCCTAGAGTCTGTGAATATGTGTTACTTTACGTGGAAAAAGGAGTGAAAGTTGCAGACAACTTTAATTGGGATCATCAATACAATCATCCTGGATGACTGGAATGGTCCCAATGTGATCACAGGGGTCGTTAAACGTGGGAGAGAGGGCAGGAGTATTGGAGTGAAGTGACAAGAGAAAGACACTCCTTACCCCCTTCTTTGTGGGCTCTGAGGATGCAGGAAGGGCCAGGAGCCAATGAATGCAGCTGGCCTCCAGGAGCTCAAAAAGGTGAGGAAGTACATTTTTCCCTAAAGCTTCCAGAAAGGAATGCAGCCCAAAAGACACTTTGATTTTAGCCCAGGAAGAGCTGATTTATACTTAAAACAGTAAGATCATCAATGTGTGTTGCATTAAGTCCCTAAGTTTGTGGTAACTTTGACAGCAACCACCTCCTGACATGTCCACCGTCTTGCACATGTGTTCTCGCACCGGTTTTGTTTCCTTCCTCAAATGCACCACACGGTACCCACCAAAAAGCCGCTGGGATACTGTTCCTCCACCTGCAACATGCCTGCTTCCTGTCTGTACATAGCTGCCTTTTCCTTCCTTCCAGCCTTTGTATAAACGTCACCTTCTCAGTGAGACTCTCCTTGACCACCCAATCTAGAACATGCTCTTTCTCCAACCCATGACATTTGCTTCCTGTCCCCTGTTCTTTTACTTAATAGCTAGTATGAAAAAAAAAAAAAAAAAGCTCAGGACCCCAAACTCACTATGCCAAGGGAAATGTTAAGCTTGGAAACTGAGTCACGCAAAACCGCCTCCCGCTTTGATCCTAAATACATAGGTGCGAAGACAGAGGGCCGCAGAGATCCCCAGGGGCCTCCCTCCCAATTTGCTCCCAAGGAAATTCCTTGTGGACCCCAAGATCTCTACCCTAAAACAGAGTTTCGTTGAATTTCACCCTGACAATATCAATTAACAGCGTATCTTCACAGGCATGGGTCTAAGACAGGACTAGAAGCCATCCTCTGCTCACCTGAGACAAATGCCTATTTGACAGCCTCCTCTTCTTGAGGTTTTCTTCATCTTATGTAGAAATGCAGCTTCACTGAGTGCAAGATGAATGTCTCTACCCGCACTTTCACATGTAAAGCTTGGATTTAGTGAATGCTGATCAAAACCTCAAAAGAATGTGACTGCTTCTCTCTTTTATCTACCCTCCCTGGTTTTTTCTTTCCTCCTTTCCTCTCCTGCCCACTTTTTCTCCTTTACATTGAAGCCTCAAAATCCTCTTTGAAAAAAGTAATACAACATAAGAAATAATTTTTAGACAGATAGTAAGGGTAAAGGTTCTTGGTAGAAATTTCCCTGTAAACAACAACCCCTGAACCATCTCTTTTCTAACAGAAAAGGCAGCTTGAAGGGCGGAGCCCTCAAGCTTTGATATGCAAATGCAGGCCATTAGAAACTGGGTTCACTCAATATGGCAATTCCCGCTGTCTTCTCCTTGTCACCAGGTGTACCAAGTGTCATGGCCACCTCCAGATAACACCATGTGTTAAAGCCATATCAAAAGTACAGGTCGCAGATCCTACTGAGGCTTATGTCCCTTTCTCCTAGGCACGTCTTCAACCTTGGCAAAATAAATCTCTAAATTGATCGAGACTTGTCTCAGTCATTTTCTTTGGTGTTACACTTGCACTAAAAATGAAAAATTATGTCATTATTTTCTCGTTTATTATCTATCTTCCTCAACTGAATGAGAGACTCATGGGGCAGAACCATATCTGTTGTGTGTTCTGATGTATACTCATGACAATTATGGCAACTGGCTCATAGTCATGCACAGTTATTTGTTAATTTAAAAAAAAAAATCAATGCATTTACCTCAATTCTCTTTCTGAGCGACTGATTTTGTGGTATTTATCTACCAGTGACTTTGTGTTTAATTATTATAATGTTAAAAATACTTAGGATAAGATAGAAACATTTTCCTCCCATTCTAATTTAAAAATATTTTTTGCTATTATATGTGTGCTTTTTTTCACATCTTGATAATTCCTCTGTCATATTCTGTAAATATCACATTGCTATTTTGATTAGTATGAAAATTAATATATACGTTAATTTTTGAGTAATTCTTATCCTTCCAATATGTTGCACTTTCATTAAGTATCACAGTATGTTTCTATTTTTTAAATATTATTTTAATCTCTCAGTAGAGTTCCATATTTAAAAAATGTTCCTAATGACTAATTTATTTTTTGTTAGGATCATTCAAAGGTATTTTATTTTTAAGTTGTTATTGTAAATTAATTATTTTAACACTTATATATTGAATTGTTTATTGCCAGTATATAAAAAAGAATTTTGGCCTATTTTCCTGGTTTAAGTTGCATAACTGAACTTTTTTGTATATTCTGAGTTTAATATATTTTGTATCATTGTTAGGAGGATTGAATGACATAAGTATATATAAAATGGTTAAATTAGCATATTTTACACATTATCAACCTCAATAGATACTTATTTTTTTTCCTTTCGTTGTCCCCCTCCCCTCTTCCTTGTTAAGATGCAGAATCAGTGCCTGTGTGTAAAGTGGCCATTTGTCCCCCTTGTTCTGATCATTCTAGTTCCTGTTGTTTCAGGTGTTGTTACATGGGCTGGAACATCAAAAGGCATTTTAAATAATAGTGCTTTTTCATTATAGTCAGTCTAAGGAAGCATCTTATAATTTCTGGTTTCCCAAGAGGTTTTTTCAGTAGATTTTTAATTTTATCATATTTTCCTAAGTGTCTTAATCTTTGAATATGATTCATTATATTTATGTATTTCCTAATGTTCTCTTGCCCTTATATTTTTTTGTAGTCACAGGGTAATGTTTTTTAATATTATATTGACCTAGGTTTGCAAGTATTTTATTTAGAGTCTTTGCATATATCACACAAATAAAAAAGATAACTACAGTCTCATTTTCCTTTCTGTCAATTTTAGGTTTTCGTATTAGAGTAATGGTAGCTTCATAAAATGAATAGGGATACTTTGTATCTCTTTCAGTGCTCTAAAATCAATCTCTCTCTCTCTCTCTTTCTATGTGTGTGTGTTTGTGTGTGTGTCTTTTTATCTCTCTCACGCTTTGGTAAATGACTTGATCATATACCCATGTGACTTAAGACTTACCTTATTTCACTGAATCTAAGTTACCGTCACTGTTAAAATATATCATTGTTTATGTACTAGTGAGAAGGAAGAAAAATGCTACCTATCAGACTGTGACTAAAACAAATCTTACCAGTTAGAATTCCATTTTATACTTATTAAAGTCTATTTGGATCTCTTAAGAGACAGCTTTTTAAAATCATATATTAGCTTTTTTTCATGTGTTTATACATATGAATAAAACATAAGTAAAATCAATCTAAAGTTTTCCTAAATATTTTTTCACGTTGAGTTCTATGCTTCTGAATTTCTTAGACTCCAGATCGTTATTTGTACAGACAATACCACCATCAAGGACAGTGATGGAGCAGATGAGTGGATGCCCCACTGTTGTCTCAGGATATCTCTTCCTGGTGGGTAAAACCATTCTGCAGGCTGTGCTTTGCATACACGGGCAACAGCAGCCCCTTGCTGACTGCCTCCAGTCCTCCTGACAGCAATTTCCGATGCATCCCCACTTCAGAGGTGTCAAAGTTCGGAAAAGTTTGTGTCTTAGTATAAAATAAAATATGGTGTCTTATTCCTCTTATTACCTTACCCTCCACAGTCAAGCAATTAGCAAGTGCTTTTAATTCTAAATCAAACCATTTATTTTTTGCATTTATTAGAGCTCCTCATCTCTGTCCATTCGCACCGCCATCCCCTTGGTTTAGGTCACACGGATTTTCATCTGGATGGCAAAACAATCCTTCAAGTGCCTCCTTTTCTAACCTCCAGCCCCCTAAGTCCCCACCTTCACATGGTAGCCCAGTTTCCCTAAACCCCTTACTGCAGCCCTCAAGTCACTGTGTCTCTTGCTTCCCCCTCTGCTGTAGATGCCGTATTTCATTTCCTCAGAGATGCCAAGCTTCTTCCAACTCTCATCTATCCATGTGTTTCTCTTACGTTTCTGACATCAGTAGCATATTCCTATGCTTAGGTGTCAGCATACATGTCATGTTTTCGGAGACATTTTCCTGACTCTCATCCTAATTTCTGTACCATGTCTCTTGTTATAGTCTATTTCCAAGTGTATTCCAAGAATAGTTTGTGGGTGGTGTGTTCTCATCCTGTGCCCCCTGAGGATCTCCTCCTCTTGTCTTGTCTCATGAATGTCAGCTGGGCAGAGGCCGGAGGCTCAGAGGTTCTCTCCAGCCTCATCATCTAAGGCATCAGCCCTCAAACATTCAGCATCAGGGACTGGTTTTGTGGTGGGTGGTGGGGGGTTGGTTTTGGGATGAAACTGTTCCACCTTAGGTCATCAGGCATTAGTTAGAGTCTCAGAAGGAGTTCGCAGCATAGGTCTCTTGCATGCTTAGTCCACAACACAGTTCGTGCTCCTGTGAGAATCGAATGCCCCAGCTGATCTGACAGGAGGTGAAATTCAGGTGGTAATGCTCACTTGCCTGCCTTTCGCCTCCTGCTGTGCTGCCCAGTTCCTAACAGGCCATTGACCAGTACCAGTCTGCGGCCCAGAGGTTGGAGACTCCTGATCTGAGGGGTGTGGCTCTGTATGACAAAGCAAGGTCTCATTCTAACCCTGTTGCATGGTACTGGACCTGTGAAAATTGTGGAATAATGAATAATTCTGGCCCTCAGCACATAACTTTGTCTGCTGTTCTTGATCAATTTAATCAATTCTAGAGAAATGCATCATTCCCAGCTTCTGTAAAGGCCTCTGTGTCTATGACTTAGTCCTGAGACCCAGCCAGGCCATGGTTCATTTGACCAGGGCTGGGAACTGGCTCTAAAATTCTTCAGTCCATTGGCTGGTCAATGACTAATTAAAATACCTTCCTGAGAAAGTTGCTGGAAAGAGATGGAGAGAAGAGAATTACTCTGTAGTGGTAATTTGAGTGGAAATTAACATAGAGTTAATATCAGCCAAAGAAGCATGAATGCATAGTGAAAGCCAGAAGAGGAACAGGATGGGAAAGAGGAGCAGATCTGTGGGGGAAGGGAGATAACAACACCTTTATCTTTGAAGAGAAGGAAGGAGAGAGAGAGGGAGATAAAGAGAGAGAGAGAGGAAGAGGGAGTAGGAGAGAGGAGGGAGAGAAGGGGGTAAGAGAGAAACTAAGAAACCAGGAGGCACCTCCTGGATCACGGACATTGACTCCATTACCTCCTTCTTCACATCCCAATTATCAGCAACTCCTTACAGTTCTTTCCCAAATAACTTACAGCACGTGTATGGAAAGGTGTGTGAGCGTATGTCTTCATCTGCACCTCCCTCTTCTCTCGATGTACGGGACTTCATGTCTTGGAGATCTGTGCATGCTTTGACCCATTCTTTCTCTGGGCTCAGCTTGGGGGGCCTCTCAGGGACAGGAGGTGCACAGCGCCCAGGCCCACTGTGCTCTCAGGTCTGTTCCATGAGTCCTCTGGTGAGGGCCCCACTGGCTCAGAGAACCAGCCAGGAGATGAATTGCCCCTCAGAAATCTCTCTTCACAAGTAAAAGCCTCTTGAATCATCCACAGAGCCTTTCTCCTCTCTGTTCCTGCCCACAGGGTTTCACCTTGAGAGACCACACCTTCAGAACAGAGTGCCTCTCGCTCCAGCCCTGGCCCACAGGGAAAAGTGGCTTCTGAATGTGGATAGACACACAAGGGCAATGACACACAAGGGAGTGAGTGGGCTGCAAAGCTTTAGATGCCTAAGGGGTACGGCCCCTCAGGAAGGGTAGCTGCCCTGCCTCGGGCTGGTGTGGACACTGCTTCTGAGCCAAAGGCAGATCTGGAGGGTGGACACAGTGTCTGTTTGTCTTCCATATGGGAAAGCCAGTACTGCTCACTCATTTTACTCTTTCTTTCATCCGTTTTCATTTTCATTGGAGTTAATGGAAATTTCTCTAATTAGGATAGCAGATTAACTCAGGTTAAGGGCTGGCTTTTGTTTTGCATTTATTTGTTTTGTGAATGTGCATTTAGTTTTCATCTTTTTATGCACTCTTATAACTGCTTTACAGGCATGTTGGAAGAGCTACAGTGAGTACTCCCAAAATCATATCAATTTAGACCAAGACCCCAAAGTGTCCTAGCGTCCCCCGTTACAGGATCTGGCAAACTATGTCCTCTAGAATCCAAGCTAGACCAAGGAACCAGTTCACGATTCTGTGTGTTCATTTCACAACTTTGGAGCCATTTTAAAAGTATGTACATATTTTTCAATAGGTTTCATTGATTAGAAATATCAAATGCTGTTTTAAAGAGTTTCTCGTTTTTGCTTGTTTCACACAAACCAAACACAATTCATTTTGTAACATAAGTGCTCCTTTGTTCTGCACAGACATTACAGAGCATATCTCAAGTTCCAAAATCTTGCATAGTGTCTAAGCCAATATTGCACTGGTCATAGTTAAGCATGCCAGGAAGACTTTAGTCAAGTCTACTGCAAGGGAGCAGAAAGGTTGGAGTTGAAATTGAACTCAGCTCCACTGAAGCAAGTGGCTGGAGAGGTGCAGAGCTGGCAAGGGGCATCTTAGGCCAACTGTGTTTGCTCCTTGGCCTTACCTAAAGGAAAATCAAATTTTCTCATTTCTTTCAGATAAGAAATAGTTTTACAACTTGGAGTAAGGTGCCTACTAAAGTTAGTTCCTACTGTCCCACAGAAGTGATGAGATAGAGTTCTATTCCCTGCTGATTACGTTTTAAAGCCATGCCTTCCAGATCATCCAGAAAGACCATCCTGGGTTGTAAAACTGGCAGGAGGCTTTGAAAAAGATTTACATCGTCAAGGGGCAAGACAATGAAGAGTCTTTAACAATGACAAATTGAAGGAAGGCTTTAAGAAGAGGGAGGTCAGGGCCTCAAGTTGGGAAGAACCCTGTCTAAAGTGAAATCAAGTTGAGGGGAACATCAGGGCTGTCTTGCTCAACAGGAAGTCATCCAATGCAAGGGCAGCTAGAGGGGGATGAGTTTCCTACCTACTGGTGTATGTTTGCGAGGGTGTGTGTGTGCTTTCCATTTGAACCATGAGATGCACAGTGGTGTCTCAACTTACAGGACAATGAGGAGGAGACTCTTGGCCACAGGCAAAGCCCACTGCTGCTTGCATGCCCTTTCTCCAGCTGGCACCATCCAGGGCAGTTTGCGTTGAGGCATCAGGTGACAATGCTTCCTGCAAGAGAAAAGAGTGGGGATGTCACAGAGATGCTTTGGGTACACAAACTGAGTCCTGAGTCAGCAGTGGCCTAGGGCCATCCCTCAGGGTGGGGAGAAGTGAGCTGGCCAGTGAGGGGCTGGGGTGCCAGCTTCTCCCTGGGGCCAGGAGCTTATTTGTCTACCAGTTGCTCCAGTCTGCCCAGATGTGCGATGCTGTAGTGTCTTGAATCAGACAAACAGCAAGAGGTGGGAGCAGAGCATCTCCCTGTTTCACTGCGGAGCTGGAAGGGAGCCAACTGCGGTGGCCACCCTTACAGAAAGGGCTGCCTGGAATTAATCAGGCAGGAAACCTATGAAGCTGACTAGGTCCGTCATGACCAAGAAGGCATTTTTCCCTTTTGTCTGTTTTCTGGGCTATCTCAAACATCTTTCTGAGAATAAATGGCCCTTATCTGTAATAAGATCTGACAGGCCATTAATGCATAGAGAGTGTGATATCAGTGGGGAAGAACAGGTGTGTGGGTGACAAGAGTTTCTTGATCCAAAAGCTGCTTTCTTTGTGTAAACCAGCCTCCTTCCTTTCACACAAAGGTGGTTGTTTCTCAGCAAGTACAGGAGAGCTGTTTCCATCTGGCAGAGGGATCTGTAAGACAATTCGCTGCAGGACAAAGGTGGCCTGGGGTTACCACGTAGAGAAAATTGCCCTGCACTACATAGAGGCTGTTTCCCTGGATCCGAGGGAGGCCGGCCCTGGGAGACTGGGGTGTGCTGCTGTAGCGGCTCCTTCGGGTTGAGGCAGGAGTGATGGGGCACTGCACTGGTCTGCTTGTGCAGTTGTCTGGGTCGCCTGCTGCTCTTTGGAGTGAGTTTGCCCTCGTGCCTTCTTCTTACAGAGTGACGCGACCTCTCTGGTAGTAGCAGATCACAGTGCCAGCCACCTTGATAGCTGGGTGGAGACCTCACCGTCTGCATGAGAAAATTTGGGTTTCCCAGGGCTACTCTGCTCACCCGAATGGTCTCTTAGGCATTAAGAATACATTTCCTGGGTCTACTCATTTCTAGATTCTTAAGCTTGTGCAGATACCCAAGGGGTCCCTTTCTGAACAGTCCAGGAGGAAATAACTTTGCTAATGCTTCAAAAACAGTTTAGGCCCGGCATGGTGGCTCATACCTGTAATCCCAGCACTTTAGGTGGTCAAGGAGGGTGGATTGTTTGAGGTCAGGAGTTTGAGACCAGCCTGGCCAACATGGTGAAACCTCATCTCTACTAAAAATACAAAAATTAGCCCGGCATGGTGGCATGTGCCTGTAATCTCAGCTACTTGAGAGGCTGAGACACGAGAATCTCCTGAACCCAGGAGGCGGAGGTTGCAGTGAGGTGAGATCCCACCACCACATTTTAGCATGGGCAACAGAGCGAGACTCTGTCTCAAAAAAAAAAAAGAAACAAAGTTTAGTTTTCTGATTTGTTGTACAAGATGGTGATTCCTGTTTATTCTTCTACATCTAACTTAAATCACACCTCCTGCTTGACACTTGAGGCATTAATTTATGTTTTGGCATTAATCACAGCATGTCTTCTATTATATGTGAGTATGAGTGTGTTTCCTCCAAATTCTGGACTTACAGAAGTTAGGAAATGCGTCTTATTTTTCTTTGTAACTGTTAAAACAGTGACTGCGTAATGAGTAAGCATTGCATTATTGTTCAACTGAATTTACAGTCTCTCTGTCTTTGAAGGGAATAATAATGGTAGCAATATTCCTTATAGAAACCTCTTCAAATATTAATATTTCCACATTGGCCTTTGTCAACACTGCATCCATTTAGTTATTTTTCTGAAGCTCAGGTGTTCCTTGTGAAGCTTGCAGGGCAGGAGTGGATAAGCTCATCCAGGGCGTATTAATCCCAAGTATCATTTTTAAAAATGTAATAGCAGTAGCTAATATTTAAAAGAAATAAGGGTGCTATCAAAAGTGGATTTCACCATGGCAACATTGTAGGCACTGATGACAGTTAAGATGGTGTTGCTATCATCCAGTGAGAGATGACAGTGGCCTGAGCCGGGATGGTGGCAGTGGGGGTGGGGTAGGTGTGCTTAGCTGGTGGGAACAAAATCCATAGGATTTGTCCCTGGATTAGCTGGGGACAGTGGTGGTGAGGAAGTAAGTCCCTCCAACCCCCCAGGGCTCACTTAAGTTATTTCTGATGTGTCCTGGTTGGAAGGGAGGGCTATTGACTAAGACATGAAACGCTGGAGGAGAAAATTTTATAGGAGATATTTGGGTTTGGACATGATTTAAAGACAGCTGTGAGACATCCCAGTGGACGAGGCTGCTCTCAAATTGCTTGTGCATCTGGGAACTCTGGGACAGAACTTGGCTAGGAGAGGGAGGGATGCATCAACTACCAGCATCCACAGAAAGAAGAGCCCCTTTGAGGAACGTCCAGTTACGTGTAGAAGGTTTCATTCACTGGTCAACCGAGAAATAACAAAAATGAGCTGCCAGGCACAGTGACTCATGCCTGTAATCCCAGCACTTTGGGAGGCCGAGGTGGGTGGATCACTTGAGGTCAGGAGTTCGAGACCAGCCTGGCCAACATGGTGAAACCCCATCTCTACCAAAAATACAAAAATTAGCCGGGCATGGTGGCACATGCCTGTAGTCCCAGCTACTCGGGAGGCTAAGACAGGAGAATTGCTTGAACCTGGGAGGCAGAGGTTGCAGTGAATTGAGATTGAGCCACTGCACTCCAGCCTGGGCAACAGAGCCAGACTCTGTCTCAAACACACGCACACACACACGCACACATGCACACACACACAAACACCAAAATGAGCATCATTTATTAAGATTTAATAAAACTAATTTTGTGCAGTTAAGAAGCTTCATTAATTCCAAGATCAAGGCCTTCCCAAATATTTGTTATAAAAATGTCTTGGCAAAATACAAACCTTTTTGGCTTTCTCTTTTTATAAGAAGGTGCCCACAATTAGAGACTCACCTGCAACAGGCTGTCCATCTTCATGAGGTCAGTGACAGCCTGATTGCTGCTTTCCAACCCTCCTGCCCCCAGCCTGTGGCTCCCTGAAGTCACAGGCATGAGTTCTTCTGAACACATTTCTCCCCAGTCCTGTCTGCCTCTGCCTCTGCTCCCCGCTCCTCCTCTTGCCTGCTGCGTAAGTCAAGCAGCCACACCGTCTCTCTTCTGGACCCTACTGTACCTTAGTATTTCACCCGCTCCTCCCTGCAGTCCTGAGTGAGTGCACTGTGTGAGCTTTCTCAGCGCTGTGTTCTTCTCTGACTTAGGTCCCTAAGCACTCATCCCTAACGCCGCTGCACCTTACCTTGCACGGGAGCTTGGCCCAGGGTCTCCAGCTCCACTCCCCCCCACACCCCACGCCCTCTCCCTGATGGGCCGAGCCCCTCACACTTACCTTTCTGGGCTGTAGTGGCATCTGCACTTGCTGCTCCTCACCCTGGAGGCTTGCCGCAGACCCAGAGCCCCCGCTGACTCACTCTTGTCACTCACATCTCAGACTAGATACCGTGGCCCCAAGAACCTTTCCCTGGTCTCCAGCCGGAGGTGCCATCTCCCCACCTGCCCTTCACCATCATATCATGGAGGACTTATTTCCTACAGCCCTTATGGACAGATGGACTTACCTGTACTCGGTTGTTTACTTTTGTTCTTTGTCTGCTGCCACCCAAGCTCCATGGAAGCAGGGCCATTGTGACGCTTGTTCACAGCGGGATCTCCGATGTCTAGCAGAGTGTCTTGCATGCAGCCAGTGATTCATATTTGCTGAATCAATAAACGAGTGAAGAATGAATGAGACAGCATGGACATGGTGTCCTAAGTTTCTGGTGTTACAATGTGTTAGCATTACAGTCTTGAGAAAGTCATTTCACACCTCTGGGTCTCAGTTTCCTTCTCTGTGAAATGTGAGCATGTGTATTCTCACTTGGCGAACAGTGGCTATTCAATGAGTGGGAGCACTTAGGGTTAACAAACACTGTATATTGTTCGAATGCTTTTGTGCTGTCATCGAGGCCAAGGACACAGATGTGAGCACTCGGCGCAATCCAGACCTGATGGATGGGTAACACTCGTGCATCCTTTTAAGTCAGTAGTTAAGTGACATGTAGCTCACACTGTTTAAAAGGATTTTTCACAATAGTGCTGATGACTCCGCACGATCAGACATGTTGTCCAGATTTCAGATGTGACTACATTCTTTTTTCTTTCTATTCATGGTATATAACTTATTCATTGACTTATTAAATTAAAAAATGACTATCACATTTAAAAACATAATTTATTAACTTAAATTAATTAAATTAAAAAAGAGCATACGTTTCTGCTGCTTTCCAGGTGGAATGCTAGACATGGAAATGCAGTGGTTAAAAAAACAACAGGCATTGGCCTTGTTTTCAAGAAGTTCCCAGTACTGATGGGAGACAGCCGTGAACAAAGAATCACATATGAGAAGCAATCAAGGAGAGTAGGGGGTGCATAAGAGAATCAAAGAGGGGTCCTGAGTTAGGTGAGGGCTGCAGAGATGAAGGTGACTCTGAAGACGCGTCCTTTCTGCTGGGAGCAGAAGATGAGTAGGGCAGCCAGGCAAGGAAGGGTGTGTGGGAGGACCAGAGAGGAGACACAAGGAGGAAGGGAGAGCAGGTGAGGCTGGAGATGCCTGCAGGGACTCGGAGTTGCGATCAGGATTTTAGATTTTATCCTAGGAGACACTGGGGGTTTAGAATGGGGAGTGACATGACATCATAGAAAACAGCATGAAAATGCTCTGCCCGGATTATGTCCATGGTCCCCCACCCTGAATCCACCAGATTACTTCTTATGCCAAAGGAGATTACTGCAGATTTTCCTTGATGACCTAGTTCTGTAACTGCTCAGTTAGCTCCTGTGACTGCTGTCATTGCATTTGATGCAGTTCCAAGGGGTACGGGGGTACTTGGTCAGGTTGTTGAGGCACTGAGATGCCACTCTAGTGGGCTCACTCTTCCTTTAGTCTTTTGGATTAAAATGCCCTGTTTTTGTATTCAAATGTACTTTCCTTTGGAGGTCAGATGTAAGCATTTATGTAATTCATGGTTGTAAAAAATGTCTGTGCAGGAGCCAATCTTCTGCAGAGTTGGACTTTATACACTATAGGATAGAATAGAATTTCTTTATTCAGAAATTTAAAACATAGTTCGATTAAGAAGAACAGATATTCTTTTTTTTTTTTTTTTTTTTGAGATGGAATCTGGCTCTGTCGCCCAGGCTGGAGTGCGGTGGCGTGATCTCTGCTTACTGCAAGCTCTGCCTCCTGGGTTCATGCCATTCTCCTGCCTCAGCCTCCCAAGTAGCTGGGACCACAGGCACCTGCCACCATGCCCAGCTAATTTTTTGTATTTTTTAGTAGAGACATGGTTTCACCATGTTAGCCAGGATGGTCTTGATCTCCTGACCTCATGATCACCTGCCTCAGCCTCCCAAATTGCTGGGATTACAGGCGTGAACCACCGTGCCCAGCCAAGAAGAACAGATATTCTAACAATGGTCATAAGTTGTTTAGCAGTGAGGATACATTCTGACAAATACTTCATTAGGCAATTTCGTCACTTCAGAAACATCACAGAGTGCACTTACACACACCGAGATAGTATAGCCTATACATACCTAGGCTGCCTGGTGTAGCCTATCGCTCCTTGGCCATAAACCTATACAGCATGTACTGTGCTGAATGCTGTAGGCAATTGCCACCCAATGACATTTGTGTATTTAAACATATTTAAACATAGAAAAGGCTTAGTAAAAACAGAGGATTGAATATATATATATATATATAATTATTATTTTTTAATGGTACACTTGCCTAGGGCACTTACCACGAATGGAGCTTGCAGGGCTGGGATCTGCGTGGGTGGTCAATAAATGAGTGCTGAATGAATGTGAAGGCCTAGGACACTACTATGCACTACTGTAGACTTAGGCTATACCACATTTATTAAAAATATTTTTCAGCCGGGCATTGTGGCTCATGCCTGTAATCCCCAGCACTTTGGGAGGCCGAGGCGGGTGGATCACGAGGTCAGGAGATTGAGATCATCCTGGCTAACATGGTGAAACCCCGTCTCTACTAAAAATACAAAAAAAAAAATTAGCCAGGGGCATGGTGGCGGGCACCTGTAGTCCCAGCTACTCGGGTGGCTGAGGCAGGAGAATGGCGTGAACCTGGGAGGTGGAGCTTGCAGTGAGCCGAGATCGCCCCACTGCACTCCAGCCTGGGCAACAGAGCAAGACTCCACCTCAAAAAAATATATGTATATATTTTTCTTTCTTCAATAACAAATTAACCTTAGCTTACTGTAACTTTTTACTTTGTAAACATTTAAATATTTTCCAACCATTCCGATTCTTTTGTAATAACACTTAGCAGGAAACAAAAACACATTGCACAGTTGTACAAAAAAATTTTTGTTTCCTTTTATGTTTATTCTATAAGCTTTTTTCCTACTAAAATTTAATTTTTTCAAAGCTTTTCTTCATTAAAACTAAGCCACAAACACACACATTAACCTAGGTCTGCACAGGGTCAGGGTCATCAATATCGCTCTCTTTCACCTCCATGTCTTGTCCCACTGGAACGTCTTCAGGGGCAATAACATGCATGGAGTTGCCATCTCTTATATGACAATTCCTTCTTCCGGAATACCTCCTGAAGGACCAGCCTGAGGTTGTTTTACAGTTAACTTCTTTTTTTAGAAGTAGAAGTGCACTCTAAAATTAAAAGATAATAAAAAGTATCGTATAGTAACACATAAACCAGTAATACAGTAGTTTATTATCAAGTATTATGTTCTGTACATAATTGTATGTGCTAGACTTTTACACGACTGGCAGTGCAATAGGTTTGTTTATACCAGCACCACCACAAGCATGTGAATAATGCCTCACACTATGATATGAGGACGGCTATGACATCACTAGACAGTAGGAATTTTTCAGCTTTATTATAACGTTATGGGATTCCAATCTTATATGTGCTCCGTTGTTGACCGAAATGTTGTCATGTAGCATGTGACTGCATTCCACACAATGACTTCTCCTTAGAGCAACAGTGTTCCACTATTTGCATCAGTATCCAATGGAGAACACGGGAACCTGTGGATATCATGTATATCCTCCCCAAGCTAAAAGAAGCTTCCAGAAGTCTAAGAGTTTCCAGATTGTCTTCTCCAGGTCATTCATTCACAGTAAATGGGTGTACCCCTAGAATGAGGGGGTGTTTCCTTACTTTCTACCAAGTCTGTCAGACCTGCTGCCTGAGCTCCCTTGACCAGCCACCACCTCAGGAACATTACCCATGATGGTGTTTTCTGAAGCAAGTTTGCATTTGTCACTATGACGTCAGCCTTACACGACTCACGTACAAGGAAACTGAAGTAACTTCTCTCTCCTTATGATTCTGTTTTCCTGCCGCTGCTCTGCACCGTCTGTTGATTAAAGGGAGCCTGTCCTGAAAATAAGACTCTAAACCATTTAAAAGCAAAGGGACAAATTAAAAAGAAGTCCTTGTAAAGCCTATTGCTTTAAGCAAATGCCTTCTTCATTAAGTTAAGACAGACAGAATGACTAATTAAATGCTGAGTAGACCAAGACATATTGTAACTTCAAATGGCTCCAAAGTCTGGCTGACAACATTTTCCCATTGTTTCTGTAATCCTTAGTATTAGGAGAATTCCTAATCAATTTTTACTAGCAAATTAAATTTCAACAGAACACTAATTGGTATTTCCTTCATGGAAAAATGGGGTTACATGTTGTCTTCTCATAGATAAATAGACAGGGACATTGGATAGCTCCAAATGTAACGCTTGCATTTCAGTACATGTGCTTCGTTCAATTCAGATAAATGAGATAAAACTTAGGCTGCTTTGTGCTAGATACTATACAAATTGTTGAGGATATGTTGCTGAATGAGAAACCAGTGTAACACTCTCAAGAAAATGTTTAATAGTGGACATGAACAGGATGGAATTAACTATAGCGTATTGTGAAATACTCTGACATTGGTGTGCGCAAGATAGGTGAAGAAGAAATTATTTTCCTCTTCTGAGCTCAAAACCTTTGGTCTGAACTTGTAAGGTTGTGTAGAAGTCACCAGGACTTAAAGATCATTACAGGTAAAGGGAATGACATGAGTAGTTGTGCGACACACAGGTGCATGCATGGATGTTGATGGCCCCCTGGGGAAGTAACATCCAGTTCATGAGGCTTTTGCAACAAAAAGTCAGGCCTGTTTCAGATGTGACCTTCTTCTTACCTAGATCATGGGTTACCTGGGCTCCTGTAGAGAAAGCAGCAGGGTAGAAAGACAATGATGGGAAGGGCGAGCCAGTCCTGCCCCTTTCTTAACCAGGGCAACTCCCATCAGAGTAAAGGGTTTTCTGTTCTGCATATAAAGATTCTGGAAAAGATGCATGTTATAAAATATCATTTGAAGAAAGGATTCCACTGTTAATAAAACCACTGATTTAGGGAGACTCAATGCTTTCTAGATCTGGACAAAATGAATAAAAAGGACTTTCTCTGTGACCTGGCTATCACTTCTTCCAATACAGCAGAGGCGAGGGAACGACGAAATATGATTCTGTCCTGACACGCAGAGTAAGAATTCTGTAACTAATGATTATGAATGGCAGCTTCGATTCCCTGCAACTTCGCAGTCTCAGAAAGTGCAACTGGCCAAATTTGGTCCTGAGACTCTTTGCTAGTCTTATATTTCAGGCAGAAAATTGGAGTGCAGAAAACGAAGACACAGGTAGTAAATATTGTATTTTGGATTTTTGGTAGAGGCAGATTTAGTTTTCTGGCATCTTTTGCCGGTTTAGTCACCCTGTTTATCACTAAATATTTAAATTGATGCTTTATATCTCTGAGTAGGTGCATGAATCTGTGTTCTGAGAACAAGTTAGGGTCTTTTACTTAATTATAACAGATGCAAGAGGTGATGTGCTCTGACTTGTAGTACAGCATAAAGACTGTATGATGGAGTCAGGGAAGCAGAGTGGAGGGATTCACAGAAAAGGTGCTGGAGTCAGATAGGCCTGGGTGTGGATCTGACTCTGCCCTGTGTTCACATAACACTCTCTAACTGGTGAGCAATTTCAGAGGTGACTGTGCAACATGAGTTACAATGCTTGCCTCACTGGGATGCCTTAAGTGTTAAGTGAGACAACAGAAGAACTGAGCTTATCTCTGAACCCTGGCTTTCTGCAAACCCAAGTCAAGGGTCACTCCATGGTTGCTGTGGCCCAGAAGAGTGGGCAGCAGTGTGAAATAAAGCATAAGGCATTTTTTATTAATTTACAGCAAGATGATATAAAGAATATCAGCATGCTCTTTAGAACCACTTTATGCTTGATTGTATCTTTTTTCAGCAAATATTCAGTGCTCCTTCATGTAGGAGGAGCAGGTTTTCCTGCCTCAGTGATGTTGGCCTGGCCATGCAACCTTCACTGGAATGTGAATGGGTGTGACAGTGAGGCGCAGGGTGGATTCTCTAAATGTGCTTGTGTGATTTGGTTTGGCCTTCTGTTCTCCTTTCCTCTGCATGAGAAGAGCATGTCCTAGGTATCCACTTCTTATTTGTCCTGGATCGTGGGATGTCGTACACACAGAATAGACCCGAATCCTGCCTTTACCATGGATCATGGCCTCCAGCTGAACCACAAAGCCACAAGTGAGAAATAAACCACTGAGATTTTGGGGGCTGTTTGTTAAGCAATTTGTAAATTGCTTAATACACTTCAGATATCTTTTATGATGTCAAATAGAAAGAAATATTTAAGGTATAAAAGCCATAAGAAAAGCATCGTAAGCCACGAATCCTTGAAATCTGACTCATCAAAATTCTAATCATCTCCCAGTATGGAGCAAGTCCATGAGTCTTGAGGCCTGAAGACTTTTCTGAGCTCATTTAGACATTTCCACTGACCCAGGAAAATACTCACTAAAAGTTGCCTGTTAGGGAACTGGAGGGACTCTGGGGAAAGCCACCTTCCTCCATTTTCATCAACAAATTCATGTGGGACACAGGAGAATTTGGATATTAAAATATCTGTTCTCAAAATAAAAGAGTGATATCTATACTTTGGCTTGTGGTTTTATAAACACGACCTCATATTCAAAGTCTTTGTCTTTAAAATCCAAAAGATCAGTTAGATTTTTATTCCTGTAACACTTGTCAGTTCTCTCTGGGTCCATGTATTTACGCATTTTTTTTTCTGCTTCTATATATGTTTATTCTTTTCCTGTATGAAAATTCAGTATGGTTTTAATATGACCTGCTGTCTATTTATTGAATACAGAATTATACTGCTTTTAAATTTGTTTTAGCGTATGAATAGAACATTCAATCTGTTCCGTCTAGAAATAAAGATGGTATTAAATGTGTGTTAAGTCACTATCCTCAGTTTATTTTGTTTCCTTCTCTTTGAGTAAAGGAACAAATTTTTAAAAACTGTTTTTATCCTGATCTTTCATATCACATTCCCATTTCTTTCTGTTTAGAGATCACTACATCACTCATTCTGTAAGAATGTATCTAAAATATAAGTCTGGCTGCAGCTTTCAAAGACACATGATTTTGTTGCATGTCCCAGCATGTGCTTGAAGTAAATGCAGAGAGCATCCTCATGCTCTTCATATATTTCTCAAGCATTCACTGTGGGTGGAATAATAACAAGGCACTGGACAGTGGTAAACCAAGTCAAAGAAATGCTTTCCCACCATCTGTTCTGGATGAAAAATCTTAGAGGAGTTATGTACTAGGCTACAAATTGGAGCACCATTGTAAAATTCCTTTAAAATGCATAGGCTGAACAAACTCTGTTATAAAATCAGGTTGCAGTTTTTTAATCTGGCACTAATAATTCTGTTTCCGTTTTCTAATTATTAGACATTTGAACTCTTTTTTGGCAAACATCTTAGTTATGTGAATTTTTAATCTAGAAAACAGCAATTCAACAGAAAAAAAGAAATAGCATTATAGGAATCTAATTTTGGAGGCAAGTACGTAAAAGAATTGTTCTTCAAATGCTGGATGAAATGCAACTCTCCCAAAGATGAAAGGAAATGTAACAAAATAGAGAGGCTCACATTCCCAACATGTGGCTTGTTGAAAGCGATCAGGGAGCAATCTGTGCCCAAATGCCACTAATGGTGCTTGGACTTCGAGTGCATACTAATGAGAATGTGCTGGCACACAGCATCTTGATTCATGTGACCTTTGAGAATGGAAAGTTGGCATAACTTTTGAACGAGAGAAAATCATTTCACATATCTTCCATTTTAATTGTCTTTGTGAACACATTTTAGCAAGTGCATCAGTGTGCAGAAATAGATTCTCTTTTATAACAATGCACCCCTTAGAAATTTTGGTGTGCTGGTCCATCGGCTAGTTCCAAGGTAATGTGCTCTCCTGAAATGTCACAGTGATGCTCTTCAGAATAAGACCTAATAGGTATAAATCAATTTATGATGTTCAAAGTGATCTCAAATCCATTCACTCAATTGATCTCTGCAGCTAGCCTGCCTTACCTCATTCAAAAACGTAGACTGCACATTTCCTATGTGTAGGTTGAGGTAATTGAAAGGACAAATGATATAAATACAAATATTATATAAAATAAAATATTATACTATAAAAAGAAGCAGTCCTAGCTCTCACAGAACTTTCAGCTTCATAAGTCAAAATTTACAACCTAGTATCAGATTGACAGAAACCTTTGAAGTCAGAAAATCGTGACAGGGAAATTAAATAAAATTACTCAAGCTCAAATAAGGAGTTAATGTTAAAACTTAGTTTAAAAAACTGAATTCTGATTTAGTGTTCCCACTAACATAGTGTGATTTCAAAATCGTGTCTTTTTAATACAAAGTGCTTATTTTGAAGAGTATATTTTTGGTAAATGTAATGAAGAGAAAATGAGCATGTTTTCAATAACATTCAGTTATCGGGGTGGGAGGAGAAAATTTTTAGACAACACATTTGTCAATGAAACTTTAGGAACCAAAGGCAAAAGCAAGGACAAACAAGTGAAGCTTTGCCTTCTCCTCTGATCAGAAGGAGGGAGGTTGATCCGCACCAGGGATCTTTAATGCGGGGATAACATCACTGTGGCTCTTGCTAAGGGATTGGTGTGTAGTTCCAGGTCACAGTATCTCTTCTGTCTGTCCTGCCCCTTCATGTAATAGTCAGAGCTCAAATTCTGGATTTGAAGGCTGAGGCAACACCTAGAGTCTGGCATGTTAGGGAAATGTCTTAAGCTCTTTAAGCTCTTCTTTTATTTATTGCTTTCTGATTTCTTCACCAGATGCTAGAAGGGAACAAAGTGAAACAAGCCAATGATTCAATGTTGTCATGATTGAAGGTATAATAAGGAATCTAGAAACTTGTAAGGCTTGTGGGCATTTTGGAATCTCTTGCAAACACAACAGAGTAGAAGAACAAAGTCAAATATCCAGTTATCCAAGAATGCAGGTGACTGTGGCCCTATAGTATTACAATTAATTTTAGATTGCCTTGAATAGTCAGCATAGTTTAATCAATTGACATGAATTTTTTAAACAAAGAAGGTGAAGAATAGTCCAACTTGGCCAAGGGTATGATTCAAACCTTAATTGTCTTGTAGAAATATCATGAAAGATTCCATCTAATTTCAACTACCTAAGTAGCATATTACTGAATCATTCACGAGAGAACAAAAAAATAGGTTTATGGCTGGTAGTAGGAAAATGAATTGGGTTCAATATCCAGTCGGAGTGGGTTTTTGATGTTTTTTATCTTTATACTTTCTCTGTGGCATCAGACTTGATAGTGGGGAAAAAAAGAAATGTCTAAAAATACAAAAAGCTTAGTTGTTTTTGTATCCTTCTATAGGTTTTCAAGGTCTAATCCAACCTCAATCTTTTGTGCAATCCATTATTAATGTCTACACTAGGGTTGTCCAAACTTTTGGCTTCCCTGGGTCACATTGGAAGAAGAAGAAGAATTGTCTTGGGCCACACATAAAATACACTAACACTAATGATACCTGATAAGCTTTAAAAAAAATCACACAAAAAATACCATAATGTTTTAAGAAAATGTACAAATTTGTGTTGAGCCACATTCAAAGCCTTCCTGGGCTGCGGATTGGATAAGCTTGGTCTATACCTTGTTCAAAGCAGCTGAGGCAGCTTGGTCAAGTGGTTCCCCAGCAAATGCATTGCCATAGTTTCACTGTGATGTCTTTTCTCTCAGACCGTAAGCTGCCGTGAGGAAGCGACTGTGTTCCTCTTGTCTACCACGGCATCAGCAGCATGGCCTGATGCTTGGAACGAGGACCTGAGTACCAATTATTACTGAATACTGTTCCCTGGCGTTTTCTCCATGGTGATTCTACAAACAATTTTCATTTTGCTTAATTCCTATTCTCTAAATTTCCTGCAGGTATTCCCTCCACCTATTATAACTTTGATATGCTGATGTGTTTCAGGCCATGAGACTGGTGAGGGACCAACATGCCTCCTGTTGTTCTGAGTTTCTTTGTATCTCCTTTCCTCTAGAAGTCTTCTCTTCTTTTTGCAGCTCACCTATTGTATGGGCAAATACAAATTTTAAAATAGGAGGCCTAATTCTCCCTCATTGAAAATAAAGGAAGAGACTTAGCCCCTCCTTTGTGTTGGACCATTGACTTTAGAAAACTTGTGAATTCTCTCTGTGTCTCTTGGAAATGCCTGTAAATATTTTAAAAGCCAAATAAGCCTTTTGTCAGTTTTAGGGCCTGGGAATGTTTTTCTCAGGGGACTGGGAACATCCCTTTGTAATGTGATTGGGAAGGAAGATAGCCCTCATCTCCCAGTGTCTTTGGGAGGGTGGAATCTTAACTTAGGTGGGTGCCTTGCTCCCAAACTACCTCCTCTCATAAAGATAGGAGATTTTTTTTTCCTCTAGGCATGAAGCAGTTAGCTCACACATCATCATCTCAAGTAGATTCATCCCAACTGAATCTAGGATAAGCTATTTGTGATAAGTGGTGCTGTCTAGTTTTCTTACTCAAAGACTAGTTACTGCTTATCTCAAGAGCACGCATGGAATGGGTTGTGTCCGTTACATAAAAGGGTGAAATTTCCTTCTGTCTTTGCAATCTCTTAGAAGATTGCCTGTGATGCACATTGCATTCTAGTTAGATGCTGATTAAATAATGAAGTTATTTTCTTTCTATTTCAGCTTTATGGAGAGGGTTTGAGAGGACATTTTCTTTTTAATTATGTTTCCCCACCACTCCTGTGTCACCAAGTCCCTCAGCAATATCGTGGCTACCACCTTCTTAATGCTTGATGCAGAGTGTATATAAATATCTGACTTAATTCTTACAACTTATTGAAGCAAACTTACCACCATTGTACAGTTGAGGAAACTGAGACATAAAACCTAAAGTTTGTCTAAGGCAACTGGCTTTAATTGGCAAAGCCAGTATTTCAAATGCATGTCTGCTGACTATAAACTGTGTCCTTTTCATTACTTAATTTGATTGCCTCTTAGTAATTCTCTTTCTTAAATCTTTAGTGTCTGCCTCACAAGGGTCAAAGTTGCACCTTTGAAACTGAAAGAGATTGGAGGTTCTAGTATTTAGCATTGAAAAGGCCAAAGACCGGGCTGTAAGGAGAGGATCACTGTGGCTTCTGAGGCCTTTGTTGAGACCTTCTTGAATGTGATAATGACTAGCAGTTGGGGGATGGGAGCGGTGGTCATGACTAGTTATCAGGCGTCATGATGAGCAATTTGTAAAATATTAATTCTTGCATTAGACTGATGAGGACACTAATATTAACTCTTATTTATTTATTTATTATTTTTATTTTTAGGAGATTGAGTCTCTCTTGCTGCCCAGGCTGGAGTGTAGTGGCTATTCACATGAACAATCCCACTACTGATTAGCACAGGAGTTTTGACTTGCTCTATTTTCATCCTTAAATGGTTCATCCTTCCTTAGGCAGCCTGCTGGTCCTCCGTTGCTGGAGATCACTGTGTTAATGCCAAACTTAGTGCAGACACCTCAGCCACATAGCTCACTAGAGCCCAGAACTCCTGGACTCAAGAAATTCTCCTGCCTCAGCCTCCCAAGTAGCTGGGATTACAGGGACACACCACTATATCCAGCGGGTTTTAAAAAAAGATTTTAGTTTTTATTTTTTTCCTATTTTAAATATTAAGGAATTTAGAACATTTTTATAGAACTTGCTATAGGCTGAGTAGCTAATATGTAGCAGCTAACCTGTATGTTTTTAAGGCTATTACAAAAGGCAGTAACAATATTTTTTACCTGATCATAAGAATCATATCAGCAATAGTTGAAAACACAGATTATCAGGTCCTTTCATTCGAGAGCCTTGTTTGGAATTTTCCATGAATGCCCTTTGTGAATCTTATGAGAAGTTAACTATGAGCATGAAGGAATCCAGAAAATAGTGTCTTAAATTATGCTGCATTTGTTGATTACTTCAAACCGAAGACATTTGGAAAACAGCAAATGCACGGAGGGCTTTTCCTGAATTTCCCTCATCTGATTAAAGGCAGATTCTCTAGAAGGAAGCCAATTGTCATGAAAACACTCCCTGGGCATCGTTATCTATTGAGGAAGAGTTGCAGGCATCAGGAATCATAGTCTAACTTAGAAGAGACTGGAAATTGACAGCTCAACTAGACAGGGTAGTACCTATTCTTTTAAGGATGATTTTTTTGTTTGTTTTTTTTGTTTTTAAATTTCTAGACCATTTACTCTCCCTAGGTTGCCTCCATTTCCCTCTCCTCTATGAAGAAGTCTATATAAGCTTCCAAATCGCATTGGGTTATTGGCTATCACTTATCTTCTATGTGAGGCCCCCATGAATGTTAATACAAATGTATACCTTTTTCTCCTGTTGATCTGTCTGTTAGGAATTTATTTCAGGGACCCTTCAGAGGGCAGAAGGGAAGCTTCCTCTCTCTGCCCCTACAGACATCTGCAGCAGAAACTTTTGAATGACAGATGGCTGATGATGGTGGGGTTGTGTAATGTGGGGGTGTACACTGGATTGTTGAGCTGGATGGTGTTGACTTTCAACTAGAATTGTTTTGTAGAGTGATGGTGGTGAAATCATTATCTGGAAATACCAGTGCTTTGGGTCCCTCCCTTAGGTCATGAGCTTGGGACACTGCGGAGGAAATTATATTAGAAAGGGTTGTGAGGAAGGTGGTGCTATCACGGGAAAATTGTGTTAGTTCAGGTTAGAAGATGGTGGGAGGAGAGAATGGCACAGGTTTGGAAAGGAAAGTTTTTAGATTTTAATTTTCGTTTCCATGTCAGCAATAGAATAGGGGTGGGTGGATGGAGGGGCTGTGTTTAGTGGGCTGAGGTGAATAAGTGTATGGGGGAGGTGGGATGGGGAGCCGGAAGTTGGAGAGTTGGGGCCCAGGGTAAGAATTATCCAAGGCAAAGATGTAGGACACAAGAGACTGAAAACAGC
Source organism: Pongo pygmaeus (assembly GCF_028885625.2). Lineage (NCBI taxonomy): Eukaryota > Metazoa > Chordata > Mammalia > Primates > Hominidae > Pongo > Pongo pygmaeus. Next base: position 88,961,426 of record NC_072390.2, on the reverse strand, counting down.
TGCAAGTGATGGGGAGTGAGGGCTGAGGCGAAGGTGGGAAGGGCAGGCGAAATGTTGGCTCTGCCAACCCAACGCGACCCCAATTCCAAGGATCAAACAAAAGCAGCTTCCTCATTTATAACTAACTGGAAGCCAAATTAATTAGTAATCAAGACACTTTTAGATCCCAGGGAGAAAGAGCATGCTGTTAAAATAAGAGAAAACAAAACAGTTTAGAATAGCCATTGAATGTATATTCCAAAAAATTAATAAGAAATAACTAAAATATGCAATTCCTGAATTTGGAAAGAATAAATTGGTACTGATTCATGGAACATTAGAACTGAAACAAACCCTGACCATAAGCATCAATTCTAGGTCTCCCAGTTTGTAGGGAAGAAGCTGAGGCCCAGGGTTGGACAGAGGCACGTTGGACTCCCAGAATCACACATTTGCCCTGACAGCAGGCTCAGTCTCTGAGGTCCTGCAGGCTGTGTTCCCTGCTTGGTTTCCTTCTGTGGCTTGGATGCAGAAGAAGATAAAACAGGACGTGGGCTGCTTTTGTCCTGTATAATATTAACTTTTTAAGTTAATCGAGGGCACTAACAACTCTATATATTTCTCTGTGAGTTTACACCCTAAAAATTCAAATAGCCATGTTTAACACGGCTTTAAGGCAACTTTTCTGCCTTTGTTCCAGATTTCCTTCCCAGGGTAAAAGCACTCCTCATTCTTCTGATGGACAATAACTGAAAACATTTCACCTGCAAGTGAAAATCCCACTTGTAAACAAATCCCCACTCCAACCCAATCCCTGCTAGGCTTTCTACCCCTTTGCATTTCACGATTTCTTACTCTTTCTGCAAGAGGATGGTAATATTCTTACATCACCTCTGGCTTCAGTGAAAACAGTTATTTGTGGCCACAGGTTAATGCTTCCGCCTAGAACATTTCCTTGCTCTTTTCTATTTGAAAATACTTGAATTAGGATTTTGAAGTCATGGAACAAAATCTGCAGCAGAATATAAAATGGAATAGAATGTTCAAATGTGCAGGGAGCTGAAATACAGTATTTGCAATCGGCATAGGAAAATCTGTGGGTTGATTAAAATGTAGACTAAGCAGCTGACATAAGATTCTTTATTTACTCTGATGTAAGGCACTGGAATAAAAAAGATTAGGATTTTCTACATGCATACAGAGTTTGGGTCTGTGATTTGCCTAAGGAGAGTAGGAAATAAGAATTGGTTTTCTTGATGATAATTGCTCAAGATGGTATGAAAATTGCTAATAGTTTCACTAGCACAAAGAGATGATAGGATTACAACCATTCTAATGGAAATGCAAACTTTGGAATTAGCTTGACTTTTCATCTTATCTGCATCATTTTTTAGCCTAGCAGACTTGGTCTAGTCACTTAACCCTTTTGTATCGTCCTTAAAATTCTATGCAGTTCTAGAGCTTTGTAATCACTTTAGTATGCATTTGACTAATATCCTGGGAAGGGCCAGCTGGAAAAGAAATTAATGTTATTTACTGAGCTGATAATTTTCTCATGTAGACTCTCCTCTTCTTTCTGGTGTTTGTCCTTTGACCATTTATTGTCTACTTTGCAAGATGATATTGAGAGAATGTGAAAGGGTTTGAAATTTCAGCAAGTTTAGTTTGCAACATGCTTATGTTTTTGGAAAAGAAATTTTCTTAACCGTGTATCCTTGTCTGCTATTATGACAGAGATTTTGAAAGTGAAAATACCTGCGTAATAAATTTAGTTCTCTAAGTGGACATAAAGTGGCTTTTACTAGATTGTGAGCACCTTGAGGATAGGGACCCTCTTGTATTCTGTGACTACCAGAAAATTTCTGTCATGGAATGGGTGCTTACTCAACTTTTTCACAAATTACAGACCTTTGGAAAAGCTCCAAGGGACCAAATTGCCCTTCCATTGGTTTCCAGATTCCTGAGAACACTCAGGTGTTTTATACTTATAAAATTTTAGAGTAGAATTCAACTGCACAATATCTTTTCCTATTGCCTTTTTTATATTTGATAAAGTGGTTTTTATTAGCTAGGGTAGTCCGACTGTTATAGTAAAATATCCCCAAATCTGAGTGGATTAACATAGAAGTTTCTTTCTTTTTCATGTAACGAGACAATGTGGGCATTCAGCAAGTAGCCTTTCATGTGGTGATTCAGGGACTCAAGCATCTTCTACCTGTGTCTCCTCAAGCTCTGGGGTCCTCTGTTGACTCTGATGCATTGGATGCAGATGAGAAAAAGAGAGAGAGAGAGGAGGATCACTGTGGGAGGATTTTATGGGTCAGTCCTAAAAGAAGAAACCAGTACTTCTGCCTACAGTCTCTGACTAGAACTATTACATGGCTACACCTGCCTGTAAGGGACTGGGACCCACAGACAAGTCATGTGCTCAGTAGGAGAAGGAAAATGATGTTGTGAACACATCAAAGTGTCAGCCATGGTCTACTGTGTTAGCCAGAACATACACTCCAGTCTTCTGACCACAGTAGGATACTCCCCCACCTCCCAGTGTACACAGCTCCAGATCCCACTCATAGCATTGAGGGCCAAAGCCGGGATCTTCTGATGATGTGTGGGCCTTGCTTCCACACCCGTGTGTATTGGTACATATGGGATGGTAAAACTTTTATATGGAAAAGGAAAAATAGAATACATAGAGAAGCCCTCGTCTCCAACCGTTGTGAAATCCTCTAAACAGTTGTTATGCAGCCCCTGTCCTACACAGGAGCAAGATGACTTGTTAAGGCCGTGACTCTGCTCTCTAGGGGGAGCTCCCTCTCTCTTATTTTATGTCCTTTGCCTCTTATTCCCCATGGCCACATCTAAGTGAGGATGGTATGTTCTCTCTAAGATTGTAGAGATACTAGGTTGGTGCAAAAGTAACTGCAGTCTTTGCCATTAAAAGTAATTACTTTTGCACCAACCCAATAGTATTGTTTCCTTCTGATCAGGTGAGTTTTGGGGCCTAAAACTTGTTTTAAGCATCAAAAAGCAAAAAGAGTAAGAACTGAATTTAAAGTTTCTTGGTCCATAACATTTTCTCAAAATTCAGTAGGTATCTCATGGATTTGCTTCTAATTAATTCCCCATGCTTTAATAACCATACCCAGCATTTGTTTCTACACATCATCATCAAGCCCGATTTGTTCTTGGCTTTTTTGGCCCCATGACTCAGTGTAATGACAGCTTAATTTGAAACAATAGACTTTGGTGACACTTCTAATTTGACCTTTGCTGAGATCCCTTGTTTCACTGAAAAGTTTTGCTGGGCCCTTGTGGCTCAAGCCCAGTGTGCACTTTAGCTCTTTCTCTTTGCAGGTGGCTTTTCCTACCATGCGCGGTTCTATCCTATGATCTCTGCTGGAAAGCCAGCCAATCCTCATTGGTGCTTTTGTCTTTCTTGGATTCCTACTAAAGTCAGTCAACAGTAATCAACACATCAGAACTCTTTCATCCACTTCCTCTAGAGTAGAGGCTCAGCAGGAATGTGGGCTTTCTTCCCAATTATTGCACGGCTGGATTTACACAACCGTGCAGTGTGATTGTTTAGCTAGTGGCCATCTGGGCAGCGCTTCAGAACACCAGTCTCCTGCATCTCATAGCTCTGCCACCCCTAGGGCCTCAGAGTTCCCTGCCGGGTCCTCTGCTCATGGAAGGATGGAGGATGGAAGATGACTTGGGAAGGTTCATATGAGCCAGAAATGGAAGTGGCCTGTGTTTGATTGGCAAAGACTAATGGCTACATCTAACTACAAATCCAAGAAGTATTTTCTAGCCCAAGTGAAAAGGAAACAGGTTTTGGTGAACACATGGCAACCTTGGCCACAGTTAGCAAAGACATGGACAGGTGGCAATATGTGCTCATGTGAACAGTTCAAAAGCATGTTTAAAGGTAAGCAAGAGAAACAAGAAGCAGGTATTCTTAGATGGGGCTAAAGAAATACGAAGAGTAAATACGGGGACATCCTCATTTAAGGACTTTCTTAAAGCCAAATAAAAATTAAAGAGAAAGCGGTGTGTATCTCCCTCACCTGTCGCTGCTGATGGCCAGATGTAGTGGAGTCCTTCACTAGACTTGAAGACAGAGGTGGAAAGAAAGTCTTCTAAAGAGACACAGAAGCAAAGTGGGCTGATTTTTCTCAAAAGTTGAGTCTGCAAACCATACATTAATGCCACTTAGGTTTGTTCCTTTCCTGCAAGGCTGTGCATGAGTCATCTTGGTTCATTATTATTTAAAAATAACACAGGGAAGGTAGGAACAATGGAAGGAAACCCATCTCTGGCATTCAAGTAATCCATTGGCATCTATCTTGGGCAGGATGTGGGGTCGACTTCAGAGCTCCCAGCAGCTGGGGTTTTACATCCAGATAGGCACTCGGCTGCATGTGAGGAAAACTTCTGACCAAACTGGGTAAAAGTGCTTGGTAGATTTTCACAATTTAGCTCTCTAATGCAGTTTACTAAAGCCTTTCATAAAAGAAATTATTTCTGAATTTTCCCAGGGATATGGTGCAAAATCATCAGCCTCTCTAAGTTCAATTTCCTAAGTCAACCACTTGTCAATTTAGTTGTGGCAGAAAAGTAAGAGAAAAGTGAAGAATCTCTTATTCTGCTCTTGGCAACTTAATATTATATATGTCGAATCATTCCTAGTTTTAGAAATCTCATCAACCTAGAATTTTTTCTTCCTTTCTTCCTTCTTTCCTGCCTTCCTGCCTTCTTTTCTTCTGTCTTTGTTTTCTTACTTTCTTTCAACATTCAGGCACTATTCTGGGTGCAAAACATAAACTGGTAAAGAAAAGTATATATATCCGTGGAAAGGCAATAATCTAACGTAGTGTGTGCAGTAGAAATATATTGTGAGCCACACATGTAATTTTAAATTTTCTTATAGCCACATTAAATAGCTATAAAGAAAAAGGTGAAATTAATTTAAAGCATATATATCCCTATATATTCAAAAACTGGTATCATGAAAATATTTCTCTTTCTTGGTTCTAAATCTTCAAAATATGGTGTACATTTCACACTTCCAGCACATCTCAATTTTGACTAGTGGCTAGTCCAAATATCAGGTTTTCAGTAGTTATATGCAGGTAGCAGCTACCACATTGAAGGGTGCAGGTCTAATGGAAGATACTGAGGCACTTATAGTCAACTGTAATAAGCACCATTCTATGTGTCTCCATGGGACATAGAGGAGTCACCTGGCCCAGATTTAGGAAATCAGAGAAGGTTGTTGACTAACAGTTGAGGATTTGATTTCAAATGGTAAGTGTTTTGACTGACAGTTGAGGATTTGATTTCCAATGATAAGTATTTACTCTCCCTATTTCTTTAACCCCATCTTAGAATATTGGCTTCTTGTTCCTCTTTCTTAGCTTACAAACATGCTTTTGAAGTGTTCATGTGAGCACATGTTGCCACTTGTCCATGTGTTTAGTTGGTCAAATCAGTGGCACAAAAGAAATATGTGGGGAAGAAAGAATATTATACAGTAGCGTAGTGGTGAGAGAAAACACTGCCTGTTAAATAATTAAGAAACTCTGTGTGGTTCCAATTTAGAGAGCAAGCAGCAGGACTGGGGTGGAAGTGGTTCCTAAAGCCACATCAGGGACTGATGGGTTGACACCATTCCTTCCCTTGGAAGTGAATTTCTAGATCATTGTTCTAGACTGTTAGGGCAAGGAAAGCCTGGAGGCAGCAAGACTATCAGCTCTCTCAATGATCAAGGCCAGAGTCGAGGAAGGGCAGCCTATTTAGGATAGCAGGTGTTGGGAAGAAATATTTAAGAGGAAAGAAAAAGCAAATGGTACACCACAAAACCAGCTTTTATCTAGTGAGATAATCTTCAAAATTATTTCTGCATTCATAGTTCATTTCAAAATGAAAAATTGATTTACCCTGTGACCTTGAAGTTACACTTAGGGGCATTTATCCTGGAGATGTAAATATTTATTTTTGTGCAGGAACTTGTACACAAATGTTTGTATCAGCTTTGTTCATAATAGCCAAAACTTGGAAATGACTCACTTGTCCTTCAGTAGGTGAATGGTTAAATGAACTGTGGTACCTGCATACTGTGGAATACTACTCAGCAATGAAAAACTCTCCATGCATGCAATGACTTAGATGAATGGCAAGACGTTTATGCTGAGTAGAAAAAGCCAGTCTCAAAAGGATAAATACTGTATAGTCAGATTGATGTAGCATTCATGAAATAACATGAATTCATGAAATAACAAATAGAGACAGAGAACATAGTGGTTTCCAGGAGTTAGGAATGGTAGGAGAAGTGGGGCTATAAACTGGTAAAAAGAGAGTGTCTTGTGTTGACAAGAGGGAGTATCTTGATTGTGGTAGTCGTTACACGAGGATATTCATGTGATAAAATTGCACAGACACAGATACAAATGAGTGCATGTATGGATGGTGAGATCTGAATAAGCTCTGTGGATTGTATCCATGTCCGTTTCTTGACCTTGGTATTGCACTATAGTTATGCTAGGTATTTGCATGGAGGGAAGCTGAGTGAAGAGTGGGCAGGACTTCCTGGCACATTTCTTTACAACCATCTGCGAGTCTATAGAAAAAACCTAAATAACAAGTTAAAAAATGGCCTCTGCTGTTGCCACTGTTTGCCTTAAGGAAGATCTAGGAAAACGCTGCAGTACTTCTTGCATGAGTGCTATAAATCACCACGGAGCGTTTCCCTACTTTAACTGCTTTCTTGACAGGTGATAACCACCAAATATATGTATTAAGGACACATAGTAAGTGCTGTACACAGATATAAAATATAGAGATCATCTTGCATATTCAGATCCATGACAGTCTAATGATCAAATCCTGCTCTCATTCCCTTTAATCTGAATTATTGAAATGTAGAATTAAATAATAACTTTTCCTTCTTTGTTCATCCTCCCTTTTTAAAAGAATACTAGATTCCTCTCAGAGTTCCCCAGAATGCAGTTGACTCCTTTTTATATAAAGACATCTGACACTTAGTGAGACCTACTAATAATTGCATCTCCATGGACGTCCTCTTCCTGAATTCTCTTTTCATGGTTGGTCTAAGAGGTGTGATGTATAAATGTATACTCAATCTACAGGCTCTGGGTACTGAAAGTTTTAAAATGCAAACTATGTGAGAAAGTACTTAGATCGCCTTCAAATGCAGGCTTTCTTCCCTACTCCCACTAAAATCACCATTGTACACAATGACGAGCCACAGTTTCTTTTACCTAGTCTCTCCGCAGGCTTGGACACAGTGCACTGTTCCTTCCTTCTTGGGACATTTTCTTGGCTTTGCTTCCAGGAACCATAACTCCCTTGATTTCTTGCTTCCTGTCTGCTTGGTAGTTCTCACTGTTCAGTTTTTGATGACCCTTCCTCCCCTTCCCACTCTGCAAAGGTCAGAATTCTCAAAGGCAGCCATGCTTGGCCTCCTCTCCAGCTGTGGTCCCAGAGCTTTAGACGTCATCTGTCTACTCATGAAACACAAACTTATATCTCCAGCTCCTTTCATGTTGCCACTCTGCCTCTCCTCCACATGTCAGGCTGCCAACTTAGCATCTCACAGCTGACACATCCGGATCACAACTTGGAATTTATTCTCCATCACCCTCTCCTCCACAACTTGCACCTTCTCCACTTTGTTCTGCCTCAGAAAGCAGTACCACGCTTAATGCAGTTTTCCCATACCTCGAAGCTTGGAGATTTTATTTCCCCCGCACAACAGATCCAAGCACCAGTAAATCCTGTTGGAGTTACCTTCAAAATATGTTCTAGATCAGACTTCTTTCTGCCATCTGCCCAGTAATTACCTTAGATCAAGCTGTGACCCTCTCTCATTAGAATTCTATAGATCCTGTGGTATCCCTCTCCTGCTCAAAACTTTTTCTTGATACTTAGAAAAACAAAATCCGAATTTTTTATCTGGGTTTGCAAGGCCCTGCATGAGCTTGCCCTGGCATGTCCCCATGACTGCCTCTTTTGCCACTGACACTTTCTCTTGGCCTGCATGGCTCCATGGGTCCTGCAGATGCTCCTGGAGCTCCCAGGCGTGCTCTTTGCTCAGGGGCTTTGAAATGTTTGTAAACAAGCAGGCTAGGCTTTGCTCTTATTTGAATGTTCCACCATTAGTTTGCAGTGGTATTTCTTCACTATAATGACCTAGAATATTAAACACCCAAGTGGATACAAATGGATTCATCCAAAGGGATTTTTGCTGCTCCTCAACACTCAAGGTTTCTCCCAGCTCCTCCCGGTCTTGCTCCGGCCCTCTGTCTGGATCAGAAAGTCATATGCTGCAAGGCTTTCCCTAATTCTCTACATGCTTCCTTGTCCATCTTAGTTCCTTGCTCTACCTTTTCGTCATCTTCATTAGAGCTGTCACTCTCTGTCATTACATAATTTTTGGAGAATTTTTTTCTGTTTTCTGTTTCTCCTCCTGCCACTAATTTCCTTTTTTTTTTCTTCTTCTTTCCTTTTTTTTTTTTTAACTTTGAGCTGACAGTTACCCATACTTTGTTTATTTAAAATTTTAGAATTTTAAATTTTTGTGGGTACATAGTAGTTGTATATATTTATTGGGTGCATGAGATGTTTTGATACAGGCATTCAAGGTGAAATACTCATATCATGGAGAATGGGGTATCCATCCCCTTAAGCATTTATGCCTTGCCAGCCACAATTTTCAAAGATATGATCCAAGAGGTATCTTGTTGGTCTTATTTACTGCAGGATCCCTTGTGCTTAAAAATGGCAAATACATGAATTGCAAACCACGTACCTGGATTTTGTACCTGACTCTGGAATTTCTGAAGTAGGTGTTAAGTTTTTGGCCTTTGTGGTAGGAAAGTAACTTTATCCTATATACATTTGTTTACTTGGCCGGTGTCAATACATTCATTGACATCTTGAAACTTTTATAAATAAGTAGGCCAGTCTTTACTCTTATTTGAATTTTTTCCATCATTAGTTCACAGTGGCATTTGTTCACTAGAATAAACTAGACCATTAAATACTCAAAGTGCCTACAAAGAGGTTCAAGATAGGGTTCCTCTACCAAGGAACTCAAGGTCGAATATGTGGATTGTAAGGTAGTTGAAAATTCTGACAGCCTGCTTGTTTGGAAGAGAGTAAACATGTCCTTCTGCAACTAAAGACAGGTACTTATGGGATTATGTATGGAGGAGAGGGCCGAGCTTGGGTGATAGCAAACTTGATGTAGAAAATACCAGGAGTTTTTGAGTTGCAGATGCCGACAGTTTGGCAAGGTCAGGCTGCATTCTAATTGCCACTGGTGTCATCTAATGATGTGATGGCAGATTCAGTATGCATTTTCTTAAATGATAGAATGTAACTTTGCAGAAAGCAAAATGTAGAAAAGTAATTGGAAGTCTCTCTTTGTTTTCTTAAGAAGTAATCATATCACCTCATTGTTTATGGCCCACTATGTTGCATTCTTATGAGCTGACTATGGAAATGAGTCTCTAGGATGAACATAGAAACTTCACGAATTACAGCCTAGCTACAAAATTAGTGTTATGTAATCCTCCAACCACCTCCCTCTGCCGCCGAGTTCTGAAATAGTGGTGCACAGGAGTGGGTGGTAAAACTGTCTAATAGCTGCTAGATGAGACTGATTTGCATTCATTTCTATTTTACCAAATTATTTTGGGAAAAGAATCTTAATTGACAGCATCACCACAATAGGCCTTACTTTTGGCTGAGTTTAACAGCCACTCTGGTGCCACCCAGATCTGTGGCTTTGTGGAACCAGGCTGGGTTCCCCTAAGGTGAGGATGCTCACATCCCCAAGTGACCTGTCTTCCGGTGGGCCTTCAGCTGGCTAGACCCGAATGACAACCTCCCCAGGACACTTTCTTGCCATGTGGCTTTATTCTTGAATCATTTACTTGTGTCCAATTTTCCTAGTAAGTATGTGTAGTCATATTAAATAGGTAAGTGTGCCTTGTTCCTGGCTTGTTTACTGTTGCCAAATACTTCCAAACTGGAGTGGAAACTTGGCTACTTGTGACTAAGAAGAAAATAACTAGGAAAGATGAGTGTACCTATAATAAGAACAGAGTCTCTGTGTGTAAGCAAAGTATTGAAACTCACACTCATCCACATGTATGCACATATGCTTAGGCGCAGATAAATGACTCCATTTTACCCTAAAAGTCTGTCTGCTGTAGTTTGAAGAGTAATTCCCAGCTCTCATGAGGGTTTCTCTTAATAGTAAAAAAGAGTATGGTTTCAAACAAACAAAATGAGTTCCTACTTTATACAGTGCAGTAAAAAACAACAATAATAAAAAGCTTTAGCCAAATAAAGTGACAAAAATACAATTTTGTAGATATAAAAGTACAAGATTTATTAACGTGGTTATCTGTAAAAATAAAGTGATATTCTAAGTAATCTTGGCAGACATAAATTTACACACAAAATATCTTAACCTGTTTAACCCATTTATTTCCAAACTAAAGCTTGTTTTCCACAGGATTAGAAAATGTTTTACTCTGAGTTTTTCTTGGTGTATGTTTTCCTTTTATAATTTATTTCTGCTGTACAGTGTTTGTTTGAAGTCTGGCTATTAAAATACTACTAAATTTTTTTTTTTCTCTAGAATTGATTTCCTACTCCTTAGATAGGTCTTAGGCCAAATTTGCTCCAGACCTGCCTGGGACCACTGCATATTTTGTCTCCTACGTAAATGAAAATGTAATAACCACAGCTCTTAAAGCCCTTATTTCTCAGTGGCTTTTCTTCTATGGAAGTTTCCGTCAGTTGCATTGCTTTTCCTGTGTCCTGAAGCTGGGTCTGCAAGCATTCTAACAGATGCTTAAATTTCTTCCTTGAACCCATTCTTTATTTTCTAGGAGGTGTTCTTGACACTGAATTTATAAAGAGTTTTTCAGGCCTAGAATATAATACTGAAAACTCATGTGTGGAGAACTTACAAGGATTTTAAAAATGAATTTTTTAAAGTGGATTTATTCAACAAGCTTTGTTGAGTGCATCATTCTTACAATTTCTTGAATTTCTAGAATTGAATTATTAGATCTGAACAACTCTGTCATCAAAATTGCATTTGCTTTTAAGTGACTGCTTTAGGGAAAAGTACAAGCTTTACTTTTATTCTAAGCTAATTTGTCCACTTTGTCATCATCTGTAATCTCTAGAGTGTAGCCGGCCATTGTGTGAAGAGTGCCAGAAGAAATGTAAAAAAAGAATTGAAAGGAAATGAAGTTATTTGATCATTGACTACGTTTTTATTCTAACACCTGAATGGAGAAGATGGGAGAATTGGAAGGACTGCATTTATTCTGGGAAAAACTTAGGAGAGTAATTGTCCTTTGCACAAAACCTTTTGTTACTTTTATCTTTCTCTTATTACTAGAAGGTATTTTTATGTGTGATTATCAAAAGTGGTAAAGTATAGGACAATGATATGAAATCCATTTTGTAATTGTTCTTTGGTAAAATAGCTTTCCTTTTCTTAAGCTTGAACTGGAAGAATGAGCAGATATTGTAAAGACTGTGAGCTCTTTGGTGACATAAAATTGCTCTTCTATTATAATTTCCTTTTACAATTTCTTGAAAGTCTAACAGAAAGCTGAAACCTGCATTATAACTATCTACAAATGGAATTGAAACAAAAGAAAAAGCCTCCAAATGTGCTCATTAATACTCTTTGAAAACTTTAATTTTAATTAAAAATACAACTTCTTTGGTGTTTTTCATTTCATACTCCATTTGACCTGACACTGTTAAATGAAGTTGCAAGCATTTCTCTCATAGTACAAATGGGATGTTTTTAGCATTTAGTTAAAAAATATGGTTTGTAATGTCCATTTATTAAACAAATGTTTGTTGAGTATCCATGGCGTTCCAGGCATGATTTTACATGGCGTGATACCACAGCAAAGAAACACGATCCTTGTTTCCATCTGGTGTTAGGTCAGATGGTGGGAGCACAGTGTTGATATACATTGTGGGCATGTGAGGTACACTGTGTGTCCAGGTGGAAAAATGGAAACCAACTGCGACCACATGAGGTGAGGGTAGGCAGGTATTACAGGGGTATCCAGGGAGACATCTGCACACCCGGGGAGGCCCAGGGGCTTTCTTAAGTGAAAAGGAGTAGATGAGATAAAGGCAAGAAGGGAGAGGAGAGACACAGTGAGCAAAGCCTAGAGCTTTCCTGCATCTGGTGGGCCCCAAGTTTTCACAGGTGCATAGGCTTTTAGGGGTGTTGAATGAGGCTGAAGCAGCACAGAGCTGAGATGTGGGGGCCTCCTGCACTGTGCAGAGGGAGCCTGTGATATGCTGTATACAAGGGATCATATTGTTCAGACTGGAGGCTATTAAGATAGAAACAATGGTAAGGAGGTGAGAAATGATGAGAACCTGCACTAAGACCATGAGAGTGGGAATGAGAGAGTGAGAGATTTGGAAGACACTGAGAAGGAAAATTGGCATGACCTTGAGACCAAAGGGAAAGAAAGGGAAGAGTCTGGAGTGAGTTCAAGTTTTTCACTTGGGTTTTGGTATAGGGTCACTGAGAGAGCTATAAAGGATAGGAAGAGAGTGGGCAGGTGGTGAATGGGATTCAAGAACACTGAATTGATGTTGGCTCCAGAGAACAGGAGTAGGTAGCAGCTGTATCCGTCTGAAGCCCACAATGGGATTTGGATTATAAATAAAAATTCAGAAATCATCAGCATTTGGGTAGTTAAAATGCCATCAGATGAACTCACCAAGGAGAGTTGTATAGTGTAAAAGAGCCAATGCTCCTTTCACAAAACCTCAAAGTATACCGAGAAAGGGGGAAAAAAAGCCTAGATGGGATGCTTAGTTATCTGTTACAACATACTGTAACGTAGGTCAGGAGTCAGTGCCTGGTTAGCTGGGTCCTCTGCTTTGAGAATCTCCCAAGGTTGTAATCAATGGAATCAAGGTGTTAACCAGGGAGGTGGTCTCATCTGACGCTTGACTGGGGAAAAATTTTACTGGAACTCATGTGGTTGTTAGCAGTATTCCATTATTTTGCAGGCTGCTGGACTGAGGGCCTCAGTTTCTTGATGGAAGCCACCTTCAAATCCTAGAGGACACCTGAAGTTCCTTGACATGTGGCCTCCCCAACATGGGATCCTCCTTAATTACAGCCAGCAAGGGAGAGAGGACCTCCTGGCAGGATGGGTGTTACTATTGCATGTAGTGAAATCACATACACATGCTCACACATGTCCTGTGACCCTGATGTATTCTATTGGTTATAAGCAAATCAAAAGTTCTTTCCACGTTCAGTGGGGAGGAAATTATACACCAGAAAGTGGGGACCCTGGGGCCACTTTCATGTCTGCCACTAGGAAGCAGGGAAGGGATGACTACAAAGTTTCAAAGAGATCTAGTAAGGTGTGGTGTAATGGCTTTCATAGGGTAGGGAGTTTCAGAAAGAAAGACATGTGTACTAAATTGAGCAATTAGAGGGTCCCTCCCTGAAGAGCTTAGCTAGAACAACTTTAGTGGAGGGGTGGAGGTGAAATCACATTGCAGTGTGTTGAGGTATGAATGGGAGGTGAAGGCTTGGAGAGGAGAATTCAATTTCTCTTTCAAAATTTCATATTTCCACATGAAAAGACTAAGACTAAAATTGTATCAAAATCAGTTTTTAAAATCAACTTTATTTATTGAAATAAAGAGATTCAGGAAAGCACTAATTTGGAAACATGAAAGCCAATACTTCTGCATTAAAATTACTTACAATATTTAGGGACTTGGCTCTTCAGATTTGGAAAGTTTATTGGACTGGGGGGATATAGGGGTTTTGATCACCTGCTCTGACATTTAATGTTTGTGAGATCCTACAAAACCCACTGGCCTTTTGGGGGCTTCTTTTCGTTTCCATAAAATAAAGAGATACAGTATATTAAAAGAGGCAGAATTTTGGGTCTCCTTCAGTTTCAATATTTTGTGACGTTGTGGTTCTTTTATAACTTCACATGTTCTTATTCACAGAATAAGTGGCAAATTTACAATTTTCTAAGAGATTTTAATTCTAGAGAGGTGCGTTTCATAGTACAGTAAAAGCTGGAACACTGCCATAAAGCAGCAGCATCTCCAGCCATCTGCAGCCTTCACAAAAGTTGAGGATGAGTTTGTGTGCATTGCCCTCTATAGAGAGTGGATTAAAGCTTTGAGATGCAGCAGTTCTTGTTCAGGCCAGTTACTGTGACACATGCCTGGTCAAAGCAGGCTTTTTATAACATGATTCTCCTTTATCAACTGACAGTAAATGGAAACAATTTCTTCCTAGCCTAAACAGTATTAGAAAAACAAAAAGGAACATGCAGAAGATGGTTGGAACAATAAATGCAAATATACCCACTTTCCCTCTTACTGAAATTCTAACTGGCCTCAGGCACCCAGTTTCCCCCTCAGGATTCACCAAGTCTGCACCTCCACCAATTTCCTGGGGGCAAATGGGGATATAACAAAAGACCAATAATATTGACTCTCAGATACATTGAGTGGATAGAAGACCTGAATCTCTTCTCTCAAGAGTAGCTTTTGATGACCAATTGACCCACAGCTAAGGTTTAGCCTCCCATGTGTGGCTGCTGGAGACTGCTTGAGATGTCCCGCTTTGAGCAGTGACTAGGTCTCTAGGAAGACAGCTAGCTCCACATTACTTTTCAGTACCACAGGAAGGGGACAGCTAAAGTCAGTGGCTCATTTCCCTCTCCCCTCTGCCAAAGCTGGCTCGTGAAGGAAGGTTTTCAAACTGTCTGGGTTGGCTTAGGTAGCACGTTGGCTGCTGCAATCTTAGCAGCCTCCTGCCGTCCTTTCTGACGAAGTTCAGCACACGCCTCTGCCTCTTCCCTCGGCTATACTGTGTTTGCTTGCATAGAATTGCATTTACAAGGGATAGTATGAGTTTAATAGCGTGCCTGTTCCTGTTGCTCATACCCGCTGTCCTGTACAACTCCTCCCAAACGGTTACAGGCATCATGTCTGTTATGGAGTGAATGCTTGCTTCCCTCACTCCACCAGATTCATACACTGCAATCCTAACCCCAATGGGATGATATTAAGAGGTGGAGCCTTTGGGAGGTGGTCAGGTTTAGATGAGGTCATTAGGGCCTGGCTTCATCATGGATTAGTGTTCTTATAAGAAGAGACATCAGAGCATGCTCTTTCCAGCCTGTGAAGACAGAGCAAGCAGAAAGGGAGCCCACACCAGGACCCAAACATACTGGCACCGTGATTTCAGACTTCTAGCCTCCAGAGTTGTGGGAAGTAAATGTCTGGTGTTTAAGCCATCCAACCTATGGTTTTTCATTATGGTAGCCCAAGCTGACAGACAGTATCCAAATTTAGGGTCCTAAGAGACTTTGCAGCAGTTCCAAATTCTAGTTCTGAAGTCCTATTTAAGGATTATACGCCAAACAGCAAAGAGAGACTTCAGGTGCTTATGGTTCCTTCTGTCCTTTACGGAAAGATGCTTTCTAAATTCTAATACTGTCCACATCCACTCCACAGGCTGACACAGCACTCTGGTTTTGGCCAATGGCTGCAACTACACATTTTAAAAGCAGTCTTTACAACAGAGCCACATGACATGACAGGGTGCCCTCTCAACCCTCAGTCATATTTTTCTCTGTGATAAAAACTCTCACAATCAAAGAAATCCTTGACTACAAAAACTAATGATATCTGTCTATGCACCACTGCACAATAATGAGACTGGATTTTCCTCTGTGACCTGTGAAAATCGCTCTTATTACTTCATGCGTATAATATATCTATAGTGTAGAGACACCCTACTTAATCCTTCCTTTATTCAGGAAGCAAGTTAATATAAGTCAGGTAGATGTGTATGAGGGCAGAAATAATAATGATTTGAATATATGCCCATAAATATCCTAGATTAGCCTGGGATAGATCTTTCCAAAAATGAGAGGATTAAAGTCAATGATTTCCTTGACATCCTTCATTCTTGGGTTAAGAAGGCACAATTTCCTGTGTTTGTTTTGGGTAGGGGAAATGTGCAGAGCTTAGGGGACCTCTCCAAGGCTACAGAGCAAATTGATGGCAGAGCCAATCCAGTGTCATATGCAGTGCCTGAGACCTGTGCAGCCTGGAGTTCTTCTGCTCTAGAGAGGGTCTCATGCTTGGTTTAACACTCTGCTGGGACTCTCTTGAAATTTTTAATAATTTTTGAACAAGGGGCCATATGTTTCATTTTGCACTGGGCCACAAAAATTATGTAGCTTGTCCTGATCATAAGCTTCCAGTACTTTAGACACATCATTTGGATCTCGTATTCTGAAATTGTAAATTATGCCTTTCAACTAGATGTTAGTAAGAATCTGGTACAATGGAGAAAAATGATGAAAGATTTTCCTATGGGCAAGGCAAGCCCAACAGGCAGTGGTGCTGGGGACTTGCAAGAGCTGGGAGAATGTATCCTTCCATGTTCTTTAAAGAGGAAGGAGACAATGTGCTCTATAGAAAGTCGCCCGCAGAGAACACAAAGGCTTTCTGCACCCTGGTACTAGTAATCTGAGACTTTTGCCCAGATTTTAAAACTTTGCAATCCATTTAAAATTATGAACTAGAAGCAGTGTTTGCAATGCTTTTTTATTTCCATACTATAAATAAAGTACTATAAATAAATGGCTGTACATTTAAGTCTTTGAAACTCTAAGTGCATTTAAATTATAAGGCATGGGAACGAATGTATAAACAGTGCTGATCCAATTGGATTATGGATTGAGAGTGTGTGTTTTAGTTCTTTATTTCTTTAAACATATGGACTTGGTGAGGGCAATGATATATCTAATTTCATTCTTTTTTCAGCTCCAGTGGGGTCAATGTCACCTGATTTGCCAATATGAGGTTATCAGTTTTTCCAATCTTATAATTTTCCTTGATAGAGTTGTGATTAAAAGTGGAATATCTACATGATAATGTACCATTGCTTTGCCACTTACTGACCCCTTGCATTTCACCTGTTTCATGTCTTTTTTTCAAATCCTGGTGCAAAAAAACAAATACCTTCCATCTTATGGTATAATATGATGTACAGTACCTTCCTGGTCATTTATAGCAGTAATTTTCAACTGGGTGGCAATTTCGTTACTTAGGGGATTGGCCAATGTTTGGAGGCATTTTTGTTTTTGTAAATCAGGAGACTCTACCAAAATTTAGTGGATAGAGGCTGTTCAGCGCCCTTGAATGCACTAAGAAGCTTCCCTAATAGAGAATTATCTGGCCCTAAATTAACAATAGCAAGGTTGAGGAATCCTGCTCTGCAGTTTAGAATCAGATGCAGAATTAACCTTTTGCTGTCCTGAATGAGGTGAAAGTGAGAATGCTGGCATGTGGCTCAGCTACTTAAGTGCTGTCAAAGCAAATGTCAGCTAGACTGACAGGTATTTTATTTTATTTTTTAGGGAAAGAGCAAAGAGTGTTTCCTGTAAAAGGTAAAGCGTTGTTGGAACTAAAATAGTTTTCTCCAGGAAAAGAGACTGGAGATTCCTAGTCTGTGTTAATAAGCTGGCCTTTCTAACACCTTCAAAGGCTTTTTTGGATCTCTTTGTTTTTTTGTCTTTGGGGTAAGATCACTTAACAGGAGATCTACAAATTTCATCAAATTGTATGTGCAATTCTTTGTATATCAGTTATACCTCAATAAAACTATTTGGAAAATATGTTGGCATTATTTGTTGAAGTAGAGACTGAGACCTAATAGAGCAAGGTCAACACTAATTGTGGTCCTTGCCTTCAAGAAAGGCATGGACGGCCTTAGAGGAGAAAGGAATATGTGTAGATGGGGAGAAACATATTCAAATTCCAAATAATCACAGCTTTGTGAGGTTATATCCTTTTACCTTGCAGTAGTGGTTCAACAAAGGGATGTCAGTAGCAAAGCCAAATTTCTGGGCTTTGGAGCGTATTTATTAGAGAGAGAAATTTTCATATGTTGGGTAAGCTGAAAATTACGTCAACATACTTGTGGTATAAATGAGTTGTAGTTCTTGGAGACTGTAAAGCTGGGACTCACCAATTAGGGATGGCTAACTTTCTTGGCTCTCATCTTCTATTGGTAGGTGTGTGAATAACTTCTTTATCACCAACTAAATAGTCTTCTAGGACTTTATCACACTTTTCATAAGATTATTTGTGTCCTGGTGGCGAGAAGCCTGAGCCAAGTTTTGCAACACAAGTAAGTATTCCTTTTGCTGGGCCATAAATGGCTGATATGTTTGAAGCTGGCAATAAAGTCACCACTAGATGCCAAAGGGAAATACGGTTGGTATAGTGTCCGGGGGCAGCTAAGGAAAGTCTTTGATCAAGTGAATGCTGGGTGATCTATGGGCCCCTACACAGTCCATGGGTGCACAAACAATGAGCTTTGCCAGATCCACTCACTCTTAATTTCAGGACAGCTGGTCCTCTCCATTCATGGGCAACTTTCCTAGAATAAATGTCCATACTCCATGATTAACTCCCTCCTTCTTTTCCTTTCATGCTTCTGCTTCTTGTTTAAACTCAAGGAAAATCTTTCTTCCAGCAGTGTCTCCTTTTCCCTTCCTATCAAATCCCTTCTTTCAACATGCACCTGAAGCCCAGTTCTCTAGATCAGCACTATCCAATAGAAATATAATGCAAGCCACATATAGTTAATTATGAATATCCCAGTGGACAGGTTAAAGAACTAAAAAAGAAACAAGTGAAGTGAATTTTAGTAATATGTTTTATTTAACCCAATATATGCAGAATAACATCTTTCGAAGAATTGTTTGGCTTTGGTTTTGTTGAGGTTTATATTTTCTTATTTTGGGTTGGTAGAAAAGTATTATGTGAAAGAACATATATTAAGTGCCTTTTGTGGTCTGTCACATGGTGATAGCTATTGTTTTTATTTCGTCTGGGCTGGGCTCCAGGCCTCTCCTAGATATTCAGACATTTATCCCTGGGGTAGGCAGGGAACTGTCAGAATTTTGCCTTGACAGTTTAGATTTTAGACAGCATAGAATCTGGGAATGGGTATGTATGTATGAATACAAAAAAAGTATGTGTAAAACATCCATGCCTTTTTGAGTCTTCAGTAGTTCTAGGAATTTTTAAATGAGGGCATTCTATTAATATTTTGAGTCATAGCTAATATATTGCACATTATACCAAATTTATGCTTAGCATTGTTTCACAAGTTTCATTAACTTCTGATCTGTGCAAATTTGCCAAACTAGGTGTATTAGTTTAATGGGGTTGCAATAACAAAGATACAGACAGTGTGGCTGAAACAAAAGAAATGTATTTTCTTACAGTTTTGGCAGCCAGAAGTCTGAGATCTGGGTGTGGGCAGGGATGCTTTCTTCTGAGGCCTCTCTCCTTGGGCTGCACTTGGACACCTTCTTGCTGTTTCTTCACGTTGCTGTGAGGACCGCCTTGCTGTGGTCTTTTCTCTGTGCACAAGCATGTGTGCATCCCAATCTCCTATTCTTATATGGACACTGGGCTAGGGCCCATCTATATGATTTAAGCTTACCTTAATGACCTCTTTAAAGGCTTTATCTCCAAATACAGTCAGTCACATTCTGAGGTGCTGTGAGTGAGGGCTTCACCATATAATTTTGGCAGGAGGACACAATAATCTCATAACACTAGGTAACCCCAGAGAGGATATCCAACTTTCTTTATCCATCTCCTTTCATTAGCCAGCTACGGCTTTGATACCTTTGACCCAAGTAGCCTACTGTATTCTATGGATCCATTTGAGAATTCCAAGGAGATTTTTATAGCTCTTTTCCCATTCTCCTACCTTTTCTGATGAATGTCTACCTTGGAAACAAATTATCCACATGAATCAGACTGTAGTTCAGTAGAAAAACTGCTAAAAATCATTGTTATTTCTTATTTGGAATGTTTTAAACATTCAAACAGTGCAAAATGACACTGCTTCTATATGCAGTTTCAAAAGACTGAAAAGGTGATTTGGTTTTTGTTTGATTTTTTTTTGTGTTGACTTTTAAGACAGTACTTCAGAAACTTTTTAGACTGTTTGATTTTATTTCTCCAGTTTCTTCACATTAGATTTTTTGTACCATATCTTCAAATTAATGTCAAGCAAAATGACTTCTATTCAAATAACACTCCTAAATGCTTCTTGTTTGACCTCACTTCCTTGGAGCTGTCAGTCTTCTTTGTGTCTTGAATCAAATCTCTTGTCCTTGGATTTATTCTTACTTTTTTTTTTTTTAATTAAGGACTTTGGAAGGCTGAGGCGGGCAGATCACAAGGTCAGGAGATCGAGAGCATCCTGGCCAACATGATGAAACCCTGTCTCTACTAAAAATACCAAAAAAAAAAAAAATTAGCTGAGCATGGTGGTGTGTGTCTGTGGTCCCAGCTACTCAGGAAGCTGAGGCAGGTGAATCACTTGAACCCAGGTGGCAGAGGTTGCAGTGAGCTGAGATTGCGCCACTGCACTCCAGCCTGGCAACAGAACCAGACTCCATTTCAAAAAACAACAACAACAACAACAACAAAAAATTAAGGTCAATGTTGTTAACTTTACCAAAAATAACCCTAATAACAACTATTTCTCTGGATATGTGTGTATTATACTATGTGAATGGAATTTCAGTGCATGGGGCATGATATGGTTTGGCTGTGTCATTGAATTGCAGCTTTCATAATTCCCACATCTCATCTTGAATTGTAGGTTTCATAATTCCCACATGTCGTGGGAGGGAACTGGTGAGAGATAATTGAATAATGGGGGCGGGTCTTTCCTATGCTGTTCTCATGGTAGTGAATAAGTCTCACGAGATCTGATGATTTTATAAAGAGGAGTTCCCCTGCACATGCTCTATTGCCTGCTGTCATGTAAGACGTGACTTTGCTCCTCATTTGCCTTCCACCATGATTGTGAGGCCTCCCAGCCTTGTGGAACTATGAGTCTGTTAAAACTCCTTTTCTTTATAAATTATCCAGTCTCCAGTATGTCTTTATTAGCAGCATGAAAATGATCTAATACAATGCACATAATCTCTACTAATCTCAGGAGTACTATTTGATTAGAAGTTATTATAAGTGGTTCTTGTACTTTAGTCTATATTTACATAATTCCTGAAAATAAAATGCTGGATTGCAATGAGAAAATGTCACCTATCAGTGGTATGGTCTGACCAGCATGATACTCAAATAAAACACTCAATTAGACTTTCTCATTATAAAGCCAATATTACTCATCCACAACTGGGGGAAAAATTATTCTTGGATGTTTTCCTTACAGTGGCACTTTTTATTTTTTCTAATCAATACTCAGACTTATACATGGCTCCTTTGAGTCAAAGATTGTTTTTTGTTTGTTTGTGGATGAGTTTTTGGGTAACTGGCCATATCAAAGTTTAATTTTGGCCTTATAAGGATGCTGCTGTAAATACATTAACTAATAGTCAAGTGGCAACAAGGTATACAGATTTTTTTGTTGTTAATTATTTGAATTGATGATCTTGAGTGTTATGTGTGCACAGTTGTTGTCTCCCACTTAGACAGTTTTGTGTAAGTGAGTGGTTCCTCATTCTTTGTGGTTGCTCACTGGGTAGCTTTCATTTGGGCACATCATATTCACTTGTACATCTCCTTGCTTGCAATGTCTTTCTTCTGACTTCCCCTTCACTGACTCTTTATTTCACACACAGGACTTTCTTGGAGTCGTGGTGCCACATACTTGAAGCAGCTCAACCTTCCAGGCCTTGCGAGGGTCACCTTCAGTACAAAAACAGTTCATGCATTTTACGGTTACATTTGTCTTGACAGTTAATGTGAAGTATAGCCTAGACAGTGCTGATGGGACTGTTTGCAAATATGAATGTTTCTCGTTGAGTAGGCTCAGGATGCTTGTATTCATAGAGAGCTGAAGTGAGAGTCTCTGCATGCATCTTCAGCTTGTGCCATGTTGCATCCTTTCTTCCAAGCTTCCAAAGGGCCATGGCTGGGTCTTGTAGGATTGGTTTTGCCAATTGGAACGTTGCTGAGGAGATTGCCACAACCCTCACCTTATCACATGAGAGATTCTTCATTGTCATTATGTTTTTCCTAATGACAGTTCACATTTGCTCACTTATTTACTCATTCGTACACACATCCTTGCCTGTGTTCAGCGCATGCGTATCTGCCCCCTGTGAGGCCCTGCACCAGGCAACAGTGATCACAAGATCCATAACACAGGTACCACTCCCAAAGGGCTCACCATATATTGGAAGACAAGCACATGCACTCTGATATATCTGATGAATGGACGATCAGTTTATCATGCACCGATGCCCTACTAAAGTTAAGTTTGACATACAGCACAGACTATGAGGCAGGTTTCACCCTAGACGCATTTACAATCTATGAGAAAGGTGACATTTTAAACAGAATATTTTCGTGGTGTTGTTTATGCTTCAACGTAGGAATCCACAGCTATTTTCTGGATTTCCATCAGGGATCTAGACTGTAGCTTGCAGGACCAGGTGTGAGAAGGTTATATGTGCAGAACTCCTGGACATTCTGCTGAGGTGACTCTCACTGGTGGTATGGAAGCTGGCCAAGGGAAAGAGTGGAGAAAACGTCTTCCAGGCAACATTAAAAGCATTCAGTGAAGGCATGTAATAAAAGATACATTGTGTGTTGGAGAATTGTTAGCAGTCAGTATTACTGGAGTTTAATTATGAATCAAAGGAGATTGGCTGGCTATTGGCAGGAGGTGAGTCTGGACAGATAGGTAGGTGGCAGCTCATTCAGGGTCAAATCTACTCTTAACGGGCTGGGGCATTATCCTGCAAGACAGAGGTTCTCATCCCTACCAGACATTTCCTTCTACTTAAATGTTTAATAATTCTCTTTTTACTGTCTTGAAATCTGCAGATCATATAACCTATCTATCTGTAACTTAAATTTAAGCATTTATATAATCTTTTTACTATAATATGAAGAAATATAACAGAAATATTAATTTATAATAAAATGATGTCTATTTAAGGCGTAAATGTTTGAATATAACCTCATTAAGGAATATGATAAAATGATAAGAAGTTTAAATTAAACATAGAACAATAAGTGTGACAGCTTCAAATGCAGACTGACATAGGTGTGCCATGTTACTGACTCAGATGCATGGGAATATCACAGTGATGCAATTTTCTAAAATGATCAATAACATTTGCCACCTTTAGAATAAAGCACAATGCAAGGTAGATGCATTCCTGGAAAAATCAGTGTACATTAAAACTGTATGAGTGCTTTGGGTTGACGGGCAAAGTGTGTGGGGCTGTCCCACACATCCCAGAACATCTGCATCCTTGGCCTCACTGCTCACGGCCATAGCCTTCTGCCCCTCACTGTGACAGCCCCAGACCCACACATCCATTTCCACACATACAGGTACTGCCTCTGTAAGAAATGTTGGTTTGGACAATGAGAAGTGAGAGTACTAGTCAAGAGACTACCATGACCAATTTACATGTAGTCAGATACTTCCGGAGTGTTTGTGACTTGAGTTTGAGGAGCACAAGATGGGAGGCAAGAAGATCTGTTATTGGGCTACTGCAATCATCCATGAGATATGCAAAGATGGAATGAGGACAGTTGTAGCAGGAAGGGAGAGTGAAAGGCATTGGAGACTGTTGGTGAGCTGAAGTATTAAGGTGCAGTGATTGAGTTGGTGCAGGGGGATGAAGGAGAGTTCTTTGGCATGAGTCCCAGATTTCTGCCCTGGGAGGTGGATGGGCCCCTGGTACAGGAAACTGAGAAACAAAACACCGGAAGAATAAATACAGAGGAAAGATGATGAGTCTGGTTTTGACTGACTTCTAGTGCAGGTGCCCATAAGTGTCTATATTTACATGTGTATGTATATACATGTTTATGTTACATATGTATTATATGTTACATATGTACACATATGAACACATACGCATTATATATGTATGTGTATATATTTGTATATGCATGTATATATTAATATAATACATGTGTACACATATTATATGTGTATATTTATATATGCATGTGTATATTACATATGTTTTTGCGTGTGTGTGTATATGTCTAAAATTTAGTGGAAAGATCAAGGTTGGAGAGAAAGGTTTAGCTAGCATAGGGTTGATAGCTAAAACTGTGAAAGTGTTTCCAGAAAAGAGTGTGCGACACTAGATGAGAAGAAGAGCAAGAGTGTGAAACTTTCAGGAAAAAGTGCTTAAAAAGAAGGAAAAGCAGGAGGAGCCCACAATGAAGAACAAAAAAGAAGAGAAGAATTAACAAAGGAATATGGGTTCATGGAGGAAGACACAATCAATAGTCTCGAATGCAGAAGGAAGATTAGTATGTGTATACTACCATAACACACAACAATTTATACCCACCCTTCCCACATGGAAGTTAGGGGAAGCTTTACAAACAAAGCATCTTTTAAATACAACTGATTGGGCAGATGCAGAGGCTCATGCCACTCAGCACTTTGGGAGGACGAGGCAGGAGGATCCCTTGAGTCCTGCAGTTTGAGACTAGCCTGGGCAACATGGCAAAACCCTATTTCTACAAAAAATACGAAAACTAGCCAGGTGTGGAGGTGCACACTTGCAGTCTCAGCTACTTTAGAGGCTGAGGTGGAAAGATTGTTTGAGCATGAGGAGTTCGAGGCTGCAGTGAGCTATGATCGTGCCACTGCACTCCAGCCTAGGTAACAGAGTGAGACCCTATCTAAAACAAACAAACAAACAAACAAAAAAAACCCCTGATCTTTTCAGAAGCATGTAAAGAAGCATTCTGAAGACAGTCTAATAAAGAAATCATGGTGTCCATATATCAGTTTTTCTGTATTCCTGAGTATTCATGCACACACATAAACATGTCGTAAGATATGGGTATTTATATGAATGATTGTATGTATAAATGTTTGTATATAAAAAGGCATGTTTACAATCTTCATTCTAACCTTCACATTTCCTAAGGTACGGTTGTGTCGTAGTGCTTAACATTTAGGGTTTTGAAAGTTGTAGGGATTTCTACCTGTCTCACACCTTTTTATCAGCTTTAATCTTTACAGGACCGCCATTTTGTTTTTAACTCTCGCTCTCTCCAGGAATAAAATCTTACTGTGCTAAACATGAGTTATCCCAATCATCTGAATAACCAGAGAAAGGAGTAAGGGCTCATATTTCTTTCATATTTACACCTTTTGAAGAAACGATTTTTCATAAAATGTGCAGTTTGATACTTATGCAAACATGTGCTTAGTTTTAAGAACACAGTGTCAGTTTAAAGAAATCTTCACTAAGCTTTCCTGCAGTTGTAACCCTGGTAATGACAACTGTCACTATCCTCATTACAGAGAAGGCGATCTGGATGGCTGAGAACACTAAACCATTTACATGTTGCCTAGGACGTTCAGTGCCTTGCCAGACCCCTTGGTTGAGCTCCTAAGGTGTTGGATTGATCCTCGCATGAGTTGGATTCTGAGAGTGTTTTAGGTAGAAAGGACAAGATATTACGATATCCACATCCAGATCACATAAAGGGCTAAATTGCTTCAAGGTAGGTTTTCCTGCTATGGAGAAATGTCTCATTAACAGAAATCTGTTTGGAAATTCAGTGACAACTGTATTAGCAGGAAGATTCCCAGGTCTTTAGGTCAGTTCATTGCGATGAGAATCAAGCTAGCCTGAAGCCTGTGTCTTTTTTCCTTTAGTGAAAGAGAGTCACCTTGTCACATTCAATAATTTGAAAAACACTGACAACAATGACATTCCTAGTGCCTTAGACATCCAGAGTGAATCATTTCCTGATACTTACTTCCTCCATATAGAAATTTAGGCTACTAAATCATGCTGTTGATGAAAGATTTTGTTTTCTTTCTTCATTATTTAGTTTTAAGATGAAAAAAAGAAGAATTATAAAACAACATTCGCTTTCAATTTTAAAGTTAATATTTAAATCCAGTCACATGTTGTCTGCATGTTTTATGTTTGTACTAGAATTTGTACTTATCAAACAAAAATATCACATCTCACAATTAGTACTCTATTTCACTGTACTAAAATTTAAACACAAAAATTTTCAAGTGGTCATACAGAATGACAAAAATGAAGCAACACAAATGCAGTTTCTTAGTCTTTCCCATCACTACACTATATTCTTAAGTACACTGTTTAAATGCAGCACTAGATGGTGAGGCAGCAGACAGTCCATAAAGTGCATCCACAGGAAGCTCGTACCATTCTGAGCTGCTAAGAACTTAATCTCCTTTGGGAGGCCAAGGCAGGCAGATCACTTGACGTCAGGAGTTTGAGACCAGCCAGGCCAACATGGTGAAACATGTTTTTTCTACTAAAAAACAAAAATTAGCCAGGTGTGGTGGTACATGCCTGTAATCCCAGCTACTTGGGAGGCTGAGGCATGAGAACTGGTTGAGCCTGGGAGGCAGAGGTTGCAGTGAGTAAAGATCACACCACTGCATTCCAGCCTGGGTGACAGAGTGAGACTGTCTCAAAAAAAATTAATAATAATAATATAAATAAATAAGAACTTACTCTCATTCCTCCAGTGTTAGAAAATGATCGTTTAACTGGAAAGTCCCTAAATTTAACTTCTAGGTAGACCATCGTGTTTACTGAAGAAGAATAATAAAAATATGTTAATATGTAGCTTATACATGAGTTTTTAAAATTCAGTAGTAATCACATTTAAAACTTAGATCATTTTTTTCTCCTAAGGGAGGTATAACTTATCACTGACCTTATTTAGAATTGCCACTTCATGGTGTTAATAAAAAGCAGGCAGTCTGCTAATTGTTGGCTTTAAATTCTCTACAATCAGTGAATCTCCCTCCTTCTCCCCTCCAAAGCCTGCTCTTGGATCAGATCTTGCCCGCCACCCCCCATTGGAGCACAACTGATAATGAAATAGGTCTATCAGGTACCTTAACATCTGCTGCAATTACATCCAGAAGTCCAAAATCTAAAAAAAATCTATATGAAGCAATTTGTAGTAGAGAACTATTATACAATTGTTATAGACTGAACGTCTATGTCCCCCCCCACCAATATTCACATGTTGAATTCCTTATTCCAAAATGTGATGGTATTTGGAGATGGAATCTTTGGGAAGTGACTAGAGTCAGATGACGTCATGAGGGTCTGATGGGCAGGGACAGGAGAGAGCTTTCTCTCTCTCTCTCTCCCTCTTCAGGTGTGCAAAAATAAGAGGTCTAGAGAGCACACAGTGAAATGGCAGCCTCCTTTGAGCCAGGAAAAGAGGTCTCAGGATGAAATTACCTTCCTGGCACCCTGGTCTTGGACTTCCTAGACTCCAGAATTGTGAGAAAGAAATTGCTGCTGTTTAAGCCGCCCTGTCTATGGTATTTTGTTATGGCGGCCTGAGCAGACTAATACAATGATAGTCCCCTTACAATATTTTAATTTCCAAATCTTCCTTAGTTTTGTGAGAGAACTTTTATATCAATGTTTAGTTTGAAGGAATTTTCTATAACTCGTTTACAAGTCCTTAATTAATAGAGCTTTTTTTTTTTCTCCCAACAGAAGCTGCAACTCAAACCTTAACTATAAAGGTGTGAATGGTCTAGTATAATGGTGATCCATGACTTCTAACAACAGGGTGTTTAAAATAAGATGTAATGTGGCCTGAAAAACTAGATTTAACCTTGTATTACAGGCAGTATTAAAAGAGTCTAAAGTAATGAAGCTTATAAAGGCTTATGGAGAATAATAGACAGAATAAGGGAATTTGAAACTCGAGCCAGCTATGAGGAAATGATGCAGCTCCATCTTCCTCACTGGTGCTCCGTGTGCTAATGTCTAGCGTTTGCCAGAGGCCTTAATTATGGCAAAATGCAGTTAAAGATACTCCCATACCACCTCATCCAACGGAAATGTGGGCATTTGGATAAGCGAGGTTAAAATGTCAGGAATTATTGTATTCAACAGTTACCAATGGCAGCGCCTCCGCATTTGATTCGGGACGTTCCTGTGGGAGGGAGCGGCTGGATCACACTTTGGTGTGCGGCTGGCTGTACTCACATCCTCGTCCTAGGCATTACAGCGTTTCTTCACAAATGACTCTTGACAGAGAAGCAAACACCACCAGGCATCTGGATGAGCGGCGTGTCCTGCTGCTGATTATTTTGAAATAGCAGCGATGTTTTGAAACAGGCATGTCTCTGTTGGCAGATAAGAAAGACGAAGTGAAGTGAGGCACCAACACACCACAATGCTCCGTCAAGCTCTTGTCTATTAAACAAACGGTATTAGACATTAACTAACATGTTGACCTTGCTGAAATGTTTGTTTAGTTTCAAGCTATTTACTTTTCTTGCATGTTTGCTCTTCTTTTATTTTTCAAGTATTTAAATCTATGGAGAGCATTCTAAGCATGCACATATTTATCTGCTATGTCTGTCAACACATTCTTCACCAGTCTTAGAGTTTTAGGTTAAATTTTCTGGTTTTGGAGGAAAATAAACAAGCAGACAGACAGACAAGAAAAAAAAAACACACAAGTAAATAAATGAAAACTGAGGAGGACTTTGGTGAGGAATATTCTCTTCAAATTCAGAGTGGTTCCCTGGACCACGATACAGAGCTGGGCAGTCAGGCGAGAGATGACCTCAGGTTCCTTGCCCCTACAAAATCAAACAGTTGCAGACTCAGTCATAGAAATTAGAGATCTTCTCTCACTCTGAAGGCGATACTTGACCTTGAGAATTTCTTAGAATTTGTATGTCTTACGCTGTAGGAAATTTCTCCCTGCTGTCCTAGCTGATTCCTCTTTGCTTCAAGTGTTCCTCCTGCTGTAATTAAATTGAAGCTAACAAGTTTGAGGCCATGATGTATAGCAGCTGTTCAGCCAGAAACATAAAGAGACATGAAAGACTGGCAGAATGGTTATATTAAATGAATCTCAAAGTTAGAGAAAAAATATGGACTATGTTTCTGTTTTACCAGAAGTAGAACTGATCAGGCGCTATGAAAATCAAGTTTGACATTTCTACATATTAGGATATTGCAGAGGAATTACTGGACAGTATTAGTGTGCAGCCATTTTACACAGACATCGTCCTCAGCTTCCCACATGTGCAACCCCAGCATCAGTGGAGCTAAGCATGAGATAAAATTGTGTTATCAAGGCTGGCAGTTCCCTACTATATCTGGTTAAATTTTTTGTTATAACTAGGCTTTGCATTTATATTGTACTGAGGGCATATTATATGCGATATCTTGTGCAGGCAAAATAAGCCTTGTTTTATTAATGAAAGTTTGGGCTCAGAGATGTGGAAGGATTTAGTCAAGTGTTCACAGGACACAGATAGAGAATATTATCTCTATGTGGTTAAGGGCAGGAGCTCTGGAGTCAGGTTCTGTCTTAGCCCCATGATTTCCTATACACAAGACCATGGGCAAATTGTGCAACATTCTGTGCTTCAGTCCTCATTTGTCAAATGAAAGCCATTGAGAAGATTAAATGAAGTAATATACACACAGAATTGAGCACAGTGCCTCAGACTTGGCAGTCCTTTGGCTGGTTGTAACTAATATCATGATCACCCCCAAGATAAAATGGGAGACTTTAAGAACTAAGAATAATTAACATTTGGTGATATGGTTTGGCTGTGTCCCCACCCAAATCTCATAGTGAACTGTAGTTCCCATAATCCCAATGTGTCATGGGACCCGGTGGGAGGTAATTGAATCATGGGGGTGGTTACTTCCATGCTGTTCTCGTGATAGTAAGTTCTCTTGAGATCTGATGGTTTCGTAAGGGCTCCCCCACTACCCTTTGCTTCTAACTACCACCATCACCATGTGAAGAAGGACATGTTTGCGTCCCCTTCTGCCATGATTGTAAGTTTCCTGAGGCCTCCTTAGCCATGCTGAACTGAGTCAATCCAACCTCTTTTCTTTATAAATTACCCAGTCTTGAGTATGTGTTTATTAGCAACATGGGAACGAAGTAATACATTGGGAAACCTCTACTTTGGGACAGTTGATTTAATGTGAATGGCTCTATCATTGGATGTGGAGCCATTTTGAGTTTGACTTAATACAAAAATAATTTCAGCTTTAAGGAAATAGCAAGCACTGTGAGAAACACATTCCGCCACACCTGATTTCTGTTTCTGATTCCCCTGGGCCAGAACCCTAAGGATCACCTTAGGATTAGTTAGGATTAGAGATGGAGGGTGAGAAATGACACCTGTGCATATTGTTTGGTATTTGAAAAATGATTTTATATTTTGATATGATCTTTTCTTAATGGCTGCATCATCATGGCAATGTCAAGGTGTTCTTGTTTCATGTCATGAAATAAGTTTCCAAGTCATACCAAAGGGAAATATCTCATATTGGCTTAAGTTATCTCAGCTCCTACTGCACTAGTGATGGTGCACTACCCAAAGGGGCCGATATGCATTCAGCAGGAAAGATTTGGTCCACATCCTCCAAAGTGCTATTCCGATTATCTGTAATTAGAAAAGAATCTACAATATAAAAAAATCAGTCACAAAAGTAATGAATATCCTTGTTGGCAAATAATACTTCCTTAAAACATGCATACTTCTCTATGTCTAAATTCTTACTTTTTTTCTCTAGAACTCCCTTCTCCCCTAACTTGCCTGTTGAAATCCTCCCCTTTCTTTCTTCTAGACATATCCCAAATTCTACTGATACACGAATCAAGAAAAGCTTCTCAAATTATGAATCTCAGAGTAAATATATACACCATCCTATCCCAATCCATCTTGCTCTAAATACTGGGATGTCTACTTGGAAAAAAAAGGTTTTATGGTCAAATTAGTTTTGGAAACTTTGCATTGAACTTTGTTATTTTTCCTCCGGGCTTGGAACCCTCCTCCCTTTTTCTTTTCATTAAATAGAACTTAACTTGGTCTTCTATACCCAGGACAGTTTTGGTTTTCCTTTCTTTTTTCTTTAGGGCACAAGAAGAATCAACAGTTTGTGGGAGACAGGTTGTGTTTTCAGTGAGGTGACTGCAGGGTGGGCTGGATGGAACTTCAGCTTCAGTTTGGGTATTTAAGAGGCCCTTGCATCATCCAGAGAAGAGCTAACAAGAACGTGTGATAGAGCAGTGCCAGCAGACGAGATATAGGGAACAATTAGAGTGCAATATTGGAGAGCTGGGATATCCTTGGATTGATGACTGAGTGGATCAATCCAATTGAGTTTAAAGGTTCAAGAGTAGTTGTGTGGGAGGAAGTTGGGTGCCATTTCTTGAACAAGGGAACACTAGAGGTTGACTTAGGAGTAGCCAGAGTAATATCAGTTTTGGCATGCTGAATTTTAGGTGTAAAATAAATACATAAATTAAGATATTTAGGGGGAAACTGGAAATACAGGGCAGAGTTTAGAAGAGACCTCTAATTTGGGACAATAGGGTTGGACGTTTGTTCGTAAAAATAATAATTAAGGCCGGGCACAGTGGCTCATGCCTGTAATCCCAGCACTTTGGGGGGCTGAGGGGGGCAGAGCACCTGAGGTTAGGAGCTCAAGACCAGCCTGGCCAACTTGGTGAAACCCCGTCACTACTAAAAATACAAAAATTAGCCAGGTGTGGTGGTGCGTGCCTGTAATCCCGGCTACTCGGGAGGCTGAGGCAAGAGAATTGCTTGAACTCGGGAGGCAGAGTCTGCAGTGAGATGAGATTCTCGCCACTACACTCCAGCATGGGCAACAGAGCGAGACTCCATCTCAATAGATAATTAAATAAATAAATAAAATAAATAAGTAAATAATAATTTTAAAAGATTACTGGCTCTGAACCTTGTGCTTTGATTAAAGGAAAGTGCACAATTCCCCTTTAACATCTTTTTACTTGTTTGTGGTTATCTATATAAGCTTGTCTTTTGAAATTTGCATAATTTTAAGAACTTTTTAGCTTAATTACACTTCTACTGTAGAAGTTCTTCCTTTTATAAAAATAGTCATTTTCATCCCTGGTTTTTTTTCCCACCCAGCTTTTTTTGAGGCTGTCAAAAGCACAAGCTGCCATGGTAATGACAGGAAGATATGGGTGAAATGCCAGCCCTAATTAGAGACTTGATTGCTCTGTAATAACAAGGCCTGTATTTGATTTGGACTGTTCTGGGTTGTCAGGTAAAATGAATTAAATATGTCTGCACTTTCATTTCAAAATGTGAAAAATGTGAATGTGCATTATTTATATTGTATTTCATGGCTATAATTAATTATGTGTCTGTGGACATGATGTCCCAAAGACAGTTGATTTTATGTTCAATCTGTATGTGCATTTGTAAAACTAATTTGTTCTCATTAAAATTTTTAAGGGTTTATTCAAGTTAAACTCAGGAGGCCTTTCTGGGTATAAAACTCACAAAATACAAAGCAAAAGTCTAATTTACTTTTTTTTTTTGCTAGTAAACTATTCAATGCTTAAAGCATTGTACTAGATATTATTGTAGTGAATATGGTGGGCTATAAAAATAAAGAGAAGACATACTTCCTTTTCAGATAGTGCTTTTAAACTTGTTTGGAAGACTTTGGTATAAAACAAATGAACATAATGCAATCTGAGCTTCTATTACTTAGTAAAAGAACATTGCGTTTTGTCAAAGAAATATTAAGCCTGTATGATGAGTTGAACAGTTTTTCTTGTGAATATCCTATAGAAATGTGGAAGATATTTTGCTTTCTAAAACACTGTTTGGAATTTCTTCCAGTTTTAATTTTTAATATTTGCTCAATGTATCAACCATTAATATTAAAATTTTCAAATATATTCTCTCAAGTAGTATAAAGCATTTTTTCTTATCAGTGACAGCAGTAATTGATTTACTTTCAAGCAGACCCACAAATGAACTTCAACAATGAAAATAATTTGTGTATCTCAAGTTCACTAAAATTAATTCTCTTCATTGTAGTTGGATATAATTGCAGTTATTAAAGCAATATTTACCAAAAAATTATTTTTCATCATTTTAATTTTTTTCTATGGTAATAAATCCCTAGGTGTTCCTAGTCATGCTATAATTAATTAATAGTTCAATGTGAATGTTGGGTAGTTCACAGACATATTAGAGCTAATTTCAATATTAAAAAAATAATATTAGCATTAATATTAATCAATGAATTTACAGAGAATATTTATGTCTGAAATAAAAAGATTGGCTTCCATAGGCTCTGCATATTCCACTTCTTTGTTAATATTCTTTTGTTAATTTTCAACATGATAATAATAGTAAGGACCAGCTGATTCCTTGTTTTATTTTATCCAATTTCAGAGATGACTACCCTCAACAAGATGAAGCAATTATTTCTCTCTTTATTTCCTGTTTTCAGAGACCATTAAGCTTATTTTGTCCTCACTGGAAAACAAAGCAATTTTCTATTCAAGGTATTTCTGATTCTCAACAGCTTATTTTCATTAGAAAATACAGTTAGAATGTCCACAGAGTGCCGGTGTATAGAGAGGGGAAGTAGATCAATGGTGGAACACTTAGGAGCACCCCTGGCAAATGAACAAGAACTTTTACATAACCTGCAAAGGAGACCAAAGAAGCCGATGCCGGGTAGGAAGAGACCAGAAACCAAGAAAAACATTTCAGACAAACATCGCTATCAAATGAAGGAAAGGGCCATTGAAAAGTAGAAACCTGCATTGAATTTCATAATGAGACATCGGTGCTAACTCTTGTCAGAGTTATCACAGTGGTGTGATAATGTGATAAAGGTGAACGATCACAATGAAGTCAAAAACAGGGATGGAGACATCAAGGATAGTCTAATCTTCCATGAGAATCGAATTGCATTTATTGGCATGTAGTAGGTAGTAGAGAAGTGGAAATTATTAAACTTATTATTGTCAGTAGCGTGTGGTTCTAGGTACAGCTGGAATTAGATGCCTTTCTCTGGGTTTCCTTTTATGTCACTTAGAGGCACACTATGATATTAAGAATAATTTTAAAAATCTGT
The DNA here is from genome assembly GCF_028885625.2 of Pongo pygmaeus. Classification (NCBI taxonomy): domain Eukaryota; kingdom Metazoa; phylum Chordata; class Mammalia; order Primates; family Hominidae; genus Pongo; species Pongo pygmaeus. The sequence continues at coordinate 88,927,377 of NC_072390.2, read as the reverse complement.
TCTTGCCACCAAGTTTAAGAAAAAGAAAAAAAAAGGAAAATATCTGGACTCCATGTCTCTTTCTCTGAGGTTAATTTCAGACATGTGAAGATTCTAGAATTTAACAAAATAGCTTTACTTACAAGCTGTTGATCTTTTCTTACTCTGTCATGTCATCAGGATTTACTCAACTATATAAAAATTTTCTACATTTTAAACTTCAGTCTATATCCATGTAACCAATTAAATAACTTCTATTTACAAAACGATTTGAATACTATATCTTAGAGTGGACATCAGTATATAAATGACTGCAAAATAAATATTACAATATCTATAAATGATAAAGATATAAGATAAAATTATTATTTGATCAATCTAATCAATAGCTTTCAAAACATAAATTGTGCATTCTTACAATGTATAATTGTCATTTTTAACAGACTTAGGTTTCATTCTAATTTTTAATTATATTATTTTTCAAACTGGTTAACTGACTGAAAAGTAGAAAGTTTGTGACAAACAAAGGAATTTGCAAGTTAAAACCACAGGGTAGAATTTCATTTTATTTTATTTTTGTATGTGGTTTATTATTTTTGACATCATAAAACAGCCTACTATAAAAACAGTACATCTATTTTTCTTCTAACAAGAAACATTTTTTGTGGGTGATGAAAGTAAAGTGTTTTGACAATGCTAGATTTTTATTTTTTGAAGCAATCATAACTCAAGATGCAAGTGCTTTAGCACTGAGTCCTCCTCTACTGTGACTGCCATGTGACTGGCCCACTTGGGCAGATTGCACTGGCTCCCTGTCAACTTCCTGTTAACTCTGCTCTCCCTCCTATGCCTTCCAAGGAATCCCATTCCAAAACTTGAATGAGCAATGAAAATTGAGATGCAGATTTCAGGAGAGGTTTTGCATCACACACTGCAGTGTGTTGGAGTCAACTCATCCTGGTTTGTAAGAGTCAGTTGCGCACATCCATTCTCTATTCTATGTTCAGTAATGGCAACATTGGTAGCTCAAAATCAGCCATATGGGACTGTTTACACCTTGGAAACTGGCCATGTTACAAACCAGGACTTGCACCTTGTGGAACACAGACTAACCAGCCTCCCACTACCACACATTGCAGTCCCCCAGTATACATGGCTGCCCTCTCCATTCTCATCCCTCTTTTCCAGCTACTTAATTTTACGTTCCCCACAAGCATTTTCATACCCCACCAAACTATATCTCATAATCACCTTCCCTCACAATGCCTATTTACCCACAATTACTGTCTGTAATAGATTTTATTTGTTTAGAGCACTTTTAGGTTTAGAACCAAATTCAGCAATAAGTACAGAGAGTTACCATGTACCTAACGTTTCCACGTACAGACAGCCTCCCCCATAAGCAACATCTTCCACCAGAGGGTATGACCATCAACACTAATGAACCTGCACTGACACAGAGTAATATCGTTTGGATTTGTGTCCACACATAAATCTAATGTCAAATTATAATTCTCAGTGTTGGAGGTGGGGCCTGGTGCAGGTGATTGGATCATGGGGGCAGTTTTTCCTGAATGGTTTAGCACTACCCATCTTGGTACTGTCCTCATGACAGTGAGTTCGTTCTCAAAAGATCTGGTTGTTTAAAAGTGTGTCACCTACCCCCTCCCTCTGTCTCTCTTCCTGCTCTGGCCATGTAAGATGACTATTCCCTCTTTGCCTTCTGCCATGATTGGAAGTTTCCTGAGGCCTCCTCAGAAGCCGAGTGGAATGCCAGCATCACGCTTCCCGTACAGCCTATTGAACTGTGAGCCAATTAAACCTCTTTCCTTTATAAATTACCAAGTATCAGGTATTTCTTTATAGCAATGTGAGAACAGACTAATACACATCACTAATACCCAAAGCCCACAGTTTACATTTCGGTTCATGCTGGGTGTTATACATTCTATGGGTTTGAACATATATGTGATGACATGTATTCCCTATAATAGTATCATACAGAGTAAGTTTCACTAAAAACTACTAAAGGTCCCCTGTTTTCCACCTGTTCATCTCTCTCTTCCCTCTAACCCCTGAGAACCACTGGTCTTTTTACTGTCTCCATAGTTTTGACGTTTTCTGCATGCCATATAGTTGAAATCACAGAGTATGTAGCATTTTCAGATTGACTTCTTTCATTTAGTAATACAAATTTAAGGTTCCTCTGTGTTTCCTCATGTTTTGATAGATCATTTTGTTTTAGTACTGAATAATATTCTATTAGCTGAATATACCACCCTTTATCCACTTGCCTACTGAAGGACATTGTTGTTTCTTCCAAGTTTGCGAATTATGAATCAGCCTTCTGTAAACATCCATGTGCATGCTTTTGTATGGACATAGTTTTAACCTTCTTTGGGCAAATACCAAGAAGTGTGATTACTGGATCTTGTGATAAGCCTCTGTTTAGTTTCATGAGAAATGGCCAAACTGTCTTTCAAAGTGGTGGTGCCATTTTGCATTCTCTCCAAAAATGAACAGGAGTTCCTGTTGCTCCACATCCTCACCATCATTCAGTGTTCTGAATTTTGGCCATTTTAATAGGTATGTTATGGTGTCTCATTGTCACCTTAATTTGCATTTCCTTGATGACACATGAGGGAATGCAAATTAAGGCCTCTTCTCATTTGTTTCTTTGCCATCCGTATATCTTATTTAGTAAGATGTCTGTTCAGGTAATTGGCACAGTTTTTAACTGGGCTTTTGTTTTCTTGTTGTTGGGTTTAAGAGTTCTTTGTAATTTTTGAATACTAGTCCTTGATCAAATAGTACACATTGACAGTAATGGCAAAAACTGCAATTACTTTTACAACAACCTAATACATTTTTTGTAAGTATTTTCTCCCAGTCTGTAGGTTGTCTTTTCGTTCTCTTGACAGTGTCTCTACCAGGGTGGAATTTTTAAATTTTAATTAAGCCCAGTCATTAACTATTTCTTTCATAGATCATTTCTTTGCTGCTATATCTAAAACTCCTCACAACAAAACTTTATACCCTACTATACATATGCATACTGTTTTCAGCAAACTCAAAATTTCTTCCATAGAAGCAGTCTCTTTCGTGAAAAAGGATTTTAAATAAAAGTCATCATCTTTCTCCAGAATTGATGCAAATCCTCCTGAAACCATATTTACTTTACTTCTAGTGCTTGAGTTTCATAAAACTAAAGGCCCAATATTTCCCCGTCTCTATCTCTCATGCATGTGCACACACACATACACACCCACACACACTTTCTTTTTAATGGATTCATGGATATGATTCACTTTTTAACTCCTTCCAGCTCCTCTTTAAACCCTTAGACGCATGACAGCTGGTGAAAATGCAGGGCTGGAGGTTACACACACACACACACACACAGACACGCAAACATACAAACATGTTTGGTAGAAACATGAAACACTAGAAACATTGGTGAGACAGGCAATATCTCCACCCTGGTCTTCTCATCAAGTATTATGCACCTTCCAGACAGGGCCACCATCTAGTCTCTGACCCCACACCCTGGGAGGAAGAGCGTCATCTGGAGCCTATCCTTTCAGCATGTCCTTATTGGTTTTCTGAACTTCGTTTGGGAGGCAAAAGTGACTAGATGCCTTTGCTTCCTACCAGTGGATAAATGGGTGGATATTTCCAAATCACAAGGCCTTAGCCAGTGTTTGCTGTGTACATTTGCCATAGGAGCAAATTGGTATGCATGATCTCACTTAGACCCAGAGATGGAAAACCCATGTGGAGGATGATGGATTTCCTTGATCTGTACTGATCCTTTGACCTCGAGATTATTCCATGAGAAAGAGTGAGAGAGAGGGAGAAAGAGGGAAAGAGAGGGAGAACTGGAGAGAGAAAGAGAGAGCGGGGAGAGAGAGATTGATTTACATTTCTATTTTTTAAGCCATGGTATTTTTGAGTCTCTCTTTGTGGCTGTTTTGGTTTTATCCTAACTAAAGACACCTTGTACATATGATATTTCTACAGGTTCAGCTATACATCGAAGTGTAATTACTGTAACTAAGCATATGTTTACTTATAATTTTGAAAAAATGGTCCTCTTTAGATGGTGCACAAAATACCACTGATGTGTAACAGAGGGATGAAGAGTTTTGACACCTCAGCTTTCACATGTTTAGGGGTAGTGTAGACCAAAGCTAGTTTATGATGTTTTGTTAACTCAAAACTTAATATATGAAAAGCCCCAATGTCTTCTCTTTATAAAAATTAGACTAACGTATAACAGAACTTGTCAGTTCCCAATTTTATATTTAATTAACTTTACGTCTTTACAAGATGTAGGCATGTACAATCAGTCTCAGCATTACATAGTGGTATGTACACAGTGTTTCTTAAATTTGACTGTACATCAGGATTGCCAGAATAACTATTACAATTTAGGTGCTAAAGTGGGTCCTGGATATCTTTTAAAGTATTATATGATATTTTGATGTACAAACAGATTTGAAAGCCCCTGATAGAAGGAAATAGGTGTGAGTTTAATGTCAGAAGACCTTAATCATATACAAAAATGTCATTTTAACAACTATGTTTGACAATTTGAAGACAGGAACACTCCTCTGGATATTGGTTTCTACCCGTCAGATGAGGGCAATATTAAGGATGCTTAATTTATACCTTTATTATGATATTAAATGAGACAGTTTATGTGGAAGTACTTTAGAATCTGTAAATGTTTTTCAAAGATGTATAGCATTACTATAGCACTTTTATGCCTAGAGCTGCAAAACCAAGGAATAATTTGTTAAACAACCAAATTTCATTTTCTCTAGAGTTAACAAAGTGAAGAAAATAATTCCTGTGAAAAGATTGATTTTCTGTCTGTTTTTTGTATGACTGCCGTAGATGTGATCCTATTTGTATTTTCATTTTTTCCATATTACTTTGTTGATCTCTTACAGTCAAGTTCATTTATTTTGTTTCTGTTTTATTCTGTCCTATTTTGTTTTTCACTGTGATTTCTGTCTCTACAATGTTTTCACTCCATTTTTTTCTCTTCTCATTCCCCCCAAAAAGTGTTCCAGTTTTATAAATTAGCTGCATTTATTTTAAAAAATCATACCTGAGAGGTATGTTTACAATCCATGAATATAATCTCAAACCAACTTACTCTTTTGTTATAGTAACTTAAGTGTTTTGATTATTTTACATATAAATTTTTCATGTTTCCACATTAGTGTGGTGGTTACAATTTTGGAAATATAAAAATACTTTTATGGAGAGGTGATTTAAAAAATCTCCTTAAAATGAGAAGCTGATACTACCATATTGCATAAACAGGAAAATGTAATTTCAGTTAATAATATATGATACTCCACCTCAATTAATATACAGACATGAACTTAAAAATAAATTCAAATGCATAATATTTTGTCATATGTAGAGATTTAATCATTGATCTAAATTAATTGAGTTGGAGCTAATTCCCCAAATTTCTTTTATATAAATAATGTAGTCAAAGCAATAATTTATTCTAGTAACCAGGAAAACATAGTGTGGTGGAACGATTTTAGACCTATGTCAAAGCAAAATTCCACTGGACAAAGTTAAATGAGTATGGAAAACTTTATTCAATGCTCTTGCAATAAAGGAGAGAAACTAGAATGCAGTCTGAAGTCAACCCTGTTGAAACAAAAGGCAAAAGGGTTTTCAAGTGCTGGGAAAACTACTGAAAAAGTGATGGAGGATATTAAGGAAGGTTAAACATAGTATGTGTTCAGAATGTTGAGTTATCCTGAGTTTGCAAATGTTTTTCTCTGGTGAATAGGGTAGCTGTGCTTGCTAATTAGCACCCTCCAAAGTTAGGCTTCCACACTCCCATACAGATTGGGAGATAGTGGCTGTATCATCCATGATGATTATATTTGAAAGGGATGGTTTCCAAGTCCTTGAGAGAGACAGTTCTGGGTCATAAACCTGGCAAGAGGATTTTACAAAAATTTATATCTCAAAGGTGCAGTGGATTTACAAATTTTCTAAAAGTAAATGCTCTAAGAAAAGAAAGGTCAGGGCCTAAAGTCAGGAATAAGCTTGTCTACAGTTTAGTCCGTCTGAGGGCACTGTGGTAGCTACTACTTACAAGATGATGAACAAAACATAGGTGAACTCTGTCCCCATGGAATTTATTGTAAAACTGTAAATAATACTCACCCAGCCTAAAACTTGAATAAGTTATCGTCTTCTTAGGCAGCTGCAAACTTTCAGGTCTTTACTCCACGATATAGCTGAACAAACTGAAAAACAATTACTTTTCTTGAAACCCAATAGAATTGAGGTCACAGGGCCAACTACCACCTCAAAGTCTGGAGAGACAGGTATATTGAGGGAGCCACGAGTGAGATCTGCTTACCTGATGCAGAAGCTGCTGGAGCTATTAACTGGCCAGAACACTGATGTGGTCATTCTGATGAATTGCTAGAAGTGGCGTGTGAATGAGCATGAGAGTGAGAAACTCCTAGGGATTGAAGTCTTGGGAGGACCCCACACTTATTGGGTTTTATTTGCCTCCAGAAACCCCATGAGACTGTGACAGTAAAGAGCTGAGAGAGGGCCCTTTATGTCACTGGCAGGGGAGAGGAAGAACAATCACTATGAACTGCACCCGGAGCATCCTTCAGAGTAAAGGCCTGCCCTCCAAGTGAAGTCTTGACCACAGTACTGTCCCACTTGGGAGAAGGGCATTTATCCCACTCTAGCCTCTCTAGCCTTCCTGGCTCAACAAAGCAGGAAGTGGCTATATAAGAAGAAACACGTGGGGTGGTAACAGCCCAGAGACACTGGCCCACTAATGACTGAACTGGAAGATTATAGAACATCTTCCCTACCCCACTCCTTACCCCCACACTCACAGGGCTCAGGGTCATCACAGTGCTGACAGCTCAAAGACTCGCAAGACTTCAAGCATAAATAATTAGGTAAGATAAGTCAACAGGGGATACAAAAACAAGGACCCCAGAGGAATCTGGAACCTCTGGCCCCTCCAGTTACAGGAAGAACAAGAGTAAGAAGTACAGCAGACTTCGCCCCAGAAACCATGCAAGCACGCAGAGTGGACAGTAACAAAAATGTTGAGTGGACAGTAACAAAAATGTTGAAGAACATACAAAAAACTACAATTCTATTTCCAGTGTAAATTTTTTCAAAAAGTGAAACTGAAATAAACATGTTCTCACAGAGAAAGTGAAAGAATTTGTTTACAGACTTGGCCTGCAGGAAATCTTAAATATTCTTCAGGGAAAAGGAAAATAATACAAGCCAGAAACCCAGATCTGCGTAAGGAAAGGAAGGGCATCAGGCAAAGAATAAATGTGGAGAAAATAGTCTTTCATTTTTTTCTAGAATAAGAGAAAGAAAAAAATGTAGGTGACCCCGAATTTGGTGATAGGTTTTAGATACAGTGAGAAAAGCATGAACCATGGAAGAAAAATAAGTTGGGCTTTATTAAAATTTTAAGAATCTGCTCTGTGAAAGATTCTGTTAAAAGAATAAAAAGACAAGCTGCAGATGGGAGAACATATTTACAAAACTTATATGTGGTAAAGGAGTTGGATCCCAAGTGAATAAAGACCTCTTAAAACTCAATAATAAGCCAACAAAACAAAGTTCTAAAAATGGTTAAAGATATAAACCAACATATCACCAAAGAAGATTAAAGATGCATCATTTGTAATTATAAAATTGAAAAAACAACAATGAAAAATCTCTTTATACCAACTTAAATGGCTATAATCTAATACACCGAAAATAGCAATTATTGGAGAGGATGTGCAACAATGGAAACTCTCATTCATTGCTAGGGGAATGCAAAATGGTACAGCCACTTTGGAAGACAGTTTGAGAGTTTCATTTCAAGAAAAATACAGTCTTACCATAAGATTTAGCAATTGTGCTCCTAGATATTTATTGATTTGTAAACTATGTCCACACAAAAATGTTTATAACAACTTTATTTATAATCACCAACAACTTGAAGAAACGAAGATATTCATCAATAGGTAAAATGATAAACCATCTGTGCTACGTCACGCAATGAAATATAATTCAATGACAAAAAGAAATGAGCTGTCAAGTCACAACAGACATAAATAAATCTCAAATATATATTGTTGAGTGAAAGAAGCCAGTCTGGGAAAGCTAAATACATTGTGATTGCAATTATATTACATTTTTGAAAATGCAAAATGTCATATATGATAAATGGTAAAAACTTATAGATGCCATTATTTTGGGAGTACTGGAGGGTGTTGAATAGGTAAATCAGAGAGGATGTTTATAGCGGTGAAACTATTCTGTGTGATACTATAATGCTGGATAAATGACACTATGCATTTATCAAAACTCACAGAATTTTATAGCACAAAGAGTTAGTATTAATCTACACAAAAAATATTATTGTTCAGGAATTTAAGGGAATCCCAGGATGGAATGTAGAATACAACAAAAGAATCTAACTGTATTGCAAATATATGAAACAATCTCACTGAAGAGGATGAAGAAAGATGCTGACCTAAGTAACTTTGTAAATAAGTGGATCTATAACTCTCAAGGAAATAGAGACTGCAGGCAAGCACTCTAGTTGATTTGATAGTGCTGTCTCCCAAAAAGGTGTGGATTAACATTTCTAATACCATGGTGGGAGCCAGGTTTCTCACTATTGAAGTGGATAAGCAAGGGGAGCAGGCTACAATGGTCCATGTGGCAGTGGATTAGAGTTGGAGATATTAGTATGAACTCATATTTAGCTTGATATAGATAAAGATGATTACATATGGACATGTGTTTCTACTTGTGTGTGCATATACCAGTTAGTATAAACACACCTATCTTGCTTTGTCAGTTGAGAAGACCTGGAAGCAATGACACCCAGTAGCAATTAGCACACTGAATTCCCAGATTTGGGCTTCTAATACTTTTCTTCAATAACTGAAAACAGGGCTCCTTGGAGAAATGGCTAATTCAAGAATTGGGCAAGGGGATATACAAGATGAGTGATATGGTTTTGGCTCAAATCTCATCTTGAATTGTAGCTCCCATAATTCCCTGGTGTCAGTGGAGGAACCTGGTGGGAGGTAATTGAATCATGGGGGTGGGTCTTTCCTGTACTGTTCTCATGATAGTGAATAAGTCTCATGAGATCTCATGGTTTTACAAATGGGAGTTCTCCTGCACTAGCTCTCTTTTGCCCACCACCATGTAAGACGTGCCTTTGCTTTTCCTTCATTTTCTATCATGATTGTGAGGCCTCCCCAGCCATGTGGAACTGAGTCTGTTAAATTTCTTTTTCCTTATAAATTACCCAGTCTCAGGTATGTCTTTATTAGCAGCATGAGAACATACAAATACAATGAGTTTGGAGCATCTTGTAGTGCTAGAAAATAAGGAAGTGAAGAAAAAAATGATGTGGGCATGTCAAAGGGACACAGGGGTTAGCTGCAAGAGCTTCCAGTGGCCAAAGTTGAATTTGGCAACATATTAAAGCATTGAATTATAACCCAAAATATAAAATAAATATCCATAGGTCCATACTGAAATAAATGATAGAATAAATGGATAAATGAGGAAAACAGACAAATATCTCAGGCAGAATTATAAGTAATTTATGTAGAAACTCTGCCCTCAAGGAGGTGGAAAATAACTCACCACTCCCTAAGTGAGGGCTCCACATGGGAACTTACTTTCAAAAAGCACAGAATGGAAAGGAGGAAAACAGCAAATAACTTCACAGTGGAGACAAAACTATCTCTGGCTGGTGATACAGATGAACAATAATAGTGAGAATTTGTGGTGACCATCTATACCATTCAAAATGTAATGAAAATGCACATCAGCAAAATAAAAATAAGAAAAGGAAAAGAATATTTGATTATACAAGTGCAGAAAAGTTAATTAATGGGATTTTATATAATCTAATACTTATGCTTGATAAAACCTCTAAGCCAGGTAGGAATGGAGGGGAATTACCCCAACTTGATAAAGAATGTCTACAAAATCCTACAGCTAAAATTATACATACTTATTGAAAGACAAAGAATTAAGGACATGGAGATTGAGTAGAAAGAAATAAATCTCTACGCACATAGGACATAATTATCTATGCAGAAAATTCCAAGAAATCTATAAAAAATAAAATCCTAGAACTATGGGAGTTCATCAAGGTTGCAGATACAATATAAGAAACAGAAATCAATCACATTTTTATATACTCACAATAAACATGTGAAAATAAAAATTAAAGAAACATCACTTGCAACCACCCCCAAAAATGCACACTTTCTGTGCTACCTAAGTACACACTAAACAATACATATGCAGAATCTGTATGATGAAAATTATAAGTTGATGAAAGAGATTAAGTAACACATAAATAAACTGAAAGACACACTGTGTTCCTGGATTAGATGACTCCCCATAGCAAGGTTGTTCATTTTTTCTAAAGTGATCAACATGGTAAAGACATTAATTGTCCCCAAATGATCTATAGTATTAATACAATTCCTGTGAAAAATTCCAGCAAGGTATTGTGTGAATACAGATAAAGTTATACCACAGAAAATCTAAAATGATCTTGGAAAAGAAGAATAAAGTAACAAAAGCAATTCTCCACTATCTCAAGACCTACTAAAGCTACAGTAATCAAGACAGTGTGGCATGAAGTATGTCATTGGATGAGGGGCACACCTATAGATCAACAGAATAGAGAGAAGAACCCAAAAATAGACTGGAAAAAAATAGGCTCAGCTGATTTTTGACAAAGGTGCAAATGCAATTCCCTGGAGGAAGAAGAGTTTTTGGGCAAAGTGCGCAGTAGCAATTGGAAATTCAAAGGCAATAAATAAAGAAAGAAAGAAAGAAAGAAAGAAAGAACCTCAATAAACTCACATTACATAAAAAAATTCAAATTGGACAATGAAAGTAAACGTAAAATATAAAACTATAAAACTTTTGAGGAAAAGACATGGAAAATTTTTGAGATACAGGGCAAGACAAAGAGTTCATATGCTTGACATGAAAGGTAAGAGCCATAAAAGGAATAATTAACAAATTGTTCTTCACACATTGACAAATTGGACTTGTCTATTTGTGAAAATTCATGTGAATAGAGTGAAAAGAGAAGCTATAAATAAGGAAAAATGATTTGTAATTATTATTATAAATTATGCATCATGCAGAGAGAGAAGCTATAAATAAAGAAAAATGATTTGTAATTATTATTACAAATTAATTATGCATCATATAGTGAACTAGTATCTGGAATGTATAAATAACTCTTAAAACTCAAGACTAAAAATCAAATAATTCAATTAAAAAATGGGCAAGAGCCATGAACAGACATTTTACTGAGGAGGATCTACACATCACAAATGAACATATGAAAATATGTTAAATATTCTTAGCTATCAGGGAAATGCAAGTTAATACCACAATGAAATATTATTGAACATTTATCAGAATGGCTAAATTAAGAAAAAAATTGTGGCAACACCCAGTGCTGGTACGAAGGAGAAACTGGATCTCTTATACATTACTGGTGAGAACGTAAAATGGTTTGGCCACTCTGGAAAATAATTTGACAGTTTCTTAAAAATCTAAACACATAATAACCACACCATCCAGCACAATTACACTTATAAACATTTACCCTATAAATTAAAATGTATGTTTACACAACTACCTATACAAAAATGTTAATAGTGGCTTTATTTGTAATAACTCCAAATTGGAATCAGCCCAGATGTCTTTCAACAGATGAATGGTTAAACAGCTTGTGTTACATACATGTCATGGAATATTACAGAGCAATAAGAAGGAATATATTATAGATACTTAAAACAATTTATATGAATCTCCAGGTAATCATGCTGAGTAAAATAATCCAATCCCAAAAAGGTGCATTCTGTATGATTTCATTAATAAAACATTCTTGACAAAATTTTAGAAATGGTGGTAAAATAGTGGTTCTTAGGGGTTTGGAACGGGGTGTGAACATCCCTTATGTTGATAAGGGATATTCATGGTGACGGAATGTTTAGTTTAGATTGTGGTGGTGGATACATAAACATATACATGTGATAAAATCAAACGAAATTAAACACACACACACTCACACAGCATGAGTATAAGTTAAACTGGAGAAATCTGAATAAGGCTGGTGAATTGTATCAATGTCAATATCTTAGTTGTGATATTAGACTATAGTTTTTACAAAATGTTAATACAGGGCAAATTAGGTAAAATGTACATAGGATCTCTTTTGTATGATTTCTTAAAGCTGCACATAAATCTATAATTACCTCCATAAAATTTTTAATTAAAAAAGTTGAATTCCTTCTAATCTTTGAACACATAGAAAAGTTGTCTTGTTTGCATTTTCCATCAAAGTCTAAGCATTTCACTCACACAACATCACGACGGGGGCTATTACGTTGTTCTGCCCCCTCGAAATACAGAAAAAGGGCCTTGCCACTTATAAATAGCTACTGCATAGGGCCAATTCTGCTGCTGCTGTGAAACCCTGCTTGAGATTTCAAATTGTTTGTAATATTTTAAAATGTGCTTTTTTTTGGTATTTGGATCTAAACCAGAATAATATCACTATTCCCTTTGGAGATTGTATTTGAAACAATCTCTAGCCAAAATCACTACTGCAGCTTCTACAAAACAGCTGACTTTGGCTTGAAATCAGGGTTCCTACTGCATTATTTTTCTCAGGATAATGCTGAGTACTCCTACTATATCTCTGTTTGCTAATTTGGCCATGGGTACTCAGATTTTCTTAACCCTTTGTAATGCTCTTATAAATCCTACGTGTCTACAATGGACCACGGCTAAAATTTCTTGATGTGCCCACATTTTAAACTTCAGTTTTTGTTTTCATTATATTTAGTTTCTTGACTATCCTGTAAGTCAAGGGGAATGGCTTTCGAAATATTTCTATCCCCCCGCCCTCGGCTACTTACTTACTACCTTGCCCTCATAGTAACTTAAACTTGTTATACATCTTTTTCATTTCAGAAAGGGCTCTTAGGTAAAATGTGTCACTTAATTCTTAGTAAATCTTGTCAGGTAGATATTTTTATCCCTTATTTATAAGTACAGAAATAGAAATTCTAAGTAATTCCCTAAGCTAGTGAGTAAGGAAGCATGACTTGAATTCTAGGCATTCTGGTTCTAAGTGGAGAGTCCTCCCTATGACAATCAGGGTTGCTGGAGTGAAATGCAAACTGCCCTAGTGGATGGGTGGAAGCCAGCGCTTAGGGCCTCCTGCCACGACCTCTATGCCCATTCAAGCTCTTTGTTACACATACCACAATCCAGGATGGCTAAAAGACTTCAGTGAAGAGCACAAAGTTTTCTCAAGCTTTACTTCGTTGCTGGCATATGGATCTTGGAAAACATTTCCTAAAATCAGTATTTTAAGACTACTTCCTGAGATATTAACAAATAGGATAATTAGTTCCAAAACTGCTTACTCATGGTGAGACAAGAATGTCCAAACTTAATAGAACCCTGCCTGAATGCATACTCATTGAATAGATGAACAAATGAATGAGCCTATGAAGACTGTAATTGTGTGATGGAGAATGCCACATTAAGTAATTTTAAAGCAAACTTACTTAAAGGTAAGATCGAGAAAAATTATGTTAAGTGCTTTGAATACTGTGTGTTTGACAATGTGGATTTTCTTCATCTGTTTAATCTTTTAACATTTTACACCTTTGTTGCAGGTACATTTGTTTTCTCACCCAGGCACTTGACTGTATGTGCTGATAATGTCATTCTGGAGGAGAGTCAATTGCATTCTTCTTTGTGGATGAACTAAATCAGCCACATAGGCATGTTTGTAAGAACCAGGCTGAATGTTTCTTTCTGCCTATCCCCAACTGCCGGTATCCTGCATAGAATAGACTTAAGCGAAAAGAACCTGGAGTCTGAAGAAGCACAACACTAGTGTGTTTTCATCATCGTGTTTTAAACATAAGGTGAAGTATGCACTTTGTCCTTTGATTTCTTGAGGTGTGCCTCAATCTCTTCTTGAGTGTGTAGGGGAGAAAATATTTCTTTCGTTGCCCGTCATTAGGTTCATGGTGAAAGCACCTACAACAATTGAGAGATTCATAACAAAAAAAGCATACAGATTCTTATGTCATATAATTTTTATGTGAAATGAGAGACTTCATAGGAAATGAAGACCCAGAGAAACAGAGAAGACTGTATATTTTGCTACCAAGTTTGATGAAGAAGTGGATAACTGGGAAAAAGTATGACTGGACCAGAGGTATGATCTAATGGTAATAAGCTGGGGGGATCTTAGCAAGGCCTACTTGTTTAGATTTTTCTCTCTGTCCCTGTGTCTACAGAGATAGGGAAAAAAGAGACAAAGGCTTTCCTTTTGGTGGGTATAGGTATACAAATGTGTACAAAATTGATATCTTTATGATGTTGAGTGTTAAAATCTGTTAGTTGGATGTAATTCTCCTTTTCATTTTTTGTTCTTTAATATACAGTCATGCATCATTTCATGACAGGAATAGATTCTGGGAAATGTATTGTTAGGCAATTTCATCATTGTGTGAATATCATAGAGAGTGCTTACTTACACAATCCTAGGTGGTGTAGCCTCCTACACAACTAGGCTGTATGGTATAGCCTATTGCTCCTAGGCTATAAACCTGTGCATCATGTTACTGAGTACTGTAGGCAACTGGAACACAAATCACCAGGCCACAGCAATTCTTCAGCTCCATTATAATCTTATGGAACTACCATTGTAATATGAGGTCCATCATTGACTAAAATGTAGTTATGTGGTGCATGACTGCATTTTATTAAAATTTCAACATTTTTCCCATAAATTTTTGTATATTTTAAGATTGATTTTAGGAAATTAATAACTGATATTTACTGTAATTAGTATCTTTTAAATTACATTTTCTTATTACTTATGTGTAGGTTTTACATAGTGATTTTGATTCCAATTTATTGTTTCACTTATTGCTTTCAATACCCATTATATGTAAATAACAATGATTTTAATTTTGTTTTTCAAATATTTATACTTTTTTTTCTTGCCTCAATGCACTGGCAAGCTCCTTCAGGAGAAGGGTGACTAAAACTGCTATTAAAGCAATTCATGACTTGTTCCTGACTGTAATTATGTAATCACTGAGCATGATAATTGCTGTACAATTATCACCTTCAGAAAGTCATTTTTCCCCAGTTTTCTGTACATTTTTATCATGAATGGACATTGAATTGTCTCAATAATTTTTCCGTATATAATGAGATAATCATGGAATTTAATTGTATGTTCATGTAGTATAATTCATTAATTGATTTTCTATTAATTCTTCTATTAAACATCTCCTACTGAGGCTGGGCATGGTGGCTCATGCCTGTAATCCCAGCACTTTGGGAGGCCAATGTGGGAAGATCACCTGAGGTCAGGTGTTTGAGACCAGCCTGGCCAACATGGTGAAACCCTGTCTCCACTAAAAATACAAAATTTAACTGGATGTGGTGGCACACACCTATAATGTCAACTACTCGGGAGGCTGAGGCAGGAGAATCGCTTGAACCCAGGAGGTGGAGGTTGCAGTGAGCCGAGATGGTGCCACTGCACTCCAGCCTGGCAACAGAGTGAGACTTCTTCTCAATAAATAAATAAATAAATAAAATAAAAATAAATAAATAAACAAACATCTCCTACTGTATTATCCTCTTGTCACATTGCTGGATTTGCTTTGTAACTTTGTTTCTGGTTTTGTATCTACGATCACAATGGAGGTTGTACTGTACTGTGCTTGTCAGTGTCAGAATGATAAACTTACACTGAACACATTTGTGGTAGTCTCTTTCTACACCTTAAAATCGTTTATGAAAGATGCATTGAGTCCTTTGATGGAACTTTCTGTAAACTGGGCCTGGTGGTTTCTTTGGAGAAAGAGTTGACCTATTGATAAAATTTCAAATGTGATTATGGAACTGTATAGCTGTTCTAATTCTTCTTGAGTCTTTATTTTTCTTCTTCTTCTTCTTCCTCTTCCCCTTCCTCTTCCTCTTCCTCCTCTTCCTCTTCTCCTTCTCCTTCTTCTTCTTCTTTTTCCCCCAGCATTCCTGGTGAGACTGAAGAGTCTCTATTTTTCAACTCTTTACTCTGTACCCTGGTTCAAGCCAGACCATTGCTCTAACATTCTCTTCACAGTCAAGACTACCCCTTTCTGAGCTTAGGTTAATTTGCAGAGAGGTCTTCTATTTTACCCCCAACACTGAGCAAGCCTGGGCTTGTCTCCTGACTTTCCCAACCCACAGGCTGACAAACCAAAGTTTCAATGTCTCCCAGTCCGTAAATATCTTCAAGGGAAAAGTTGGTTTCCTTGCTGTTCTTGTTTCTATGAAGTCGTACTTTCATTGTGTTTTGGCATTCTAATACGTATTCTTTAATTTTGTTGACAGGAGGTTAAAGGCATTTACATATATTTTTCATTTTATCCAACATTTTTGGTTGTTTTTAGCCACAGGATAGTCAAGTATCTAGACATTCATACCACCAGAGATGAAGGCTTATTTTCATTCTCAATTATATGATTTGTTAAATTCTTAATGTGCTTCAGGACCTACTTTTCTAATTTTTATTTTTTCAATTATTCCCTTTTTTTCTGGACAATAACTTAGCAATTTCTAACACTGTCCTAACATGTCAACAACTCTTATTTCTTTATGTTTTCGATGCATTTAGAGCAATGACATTAATTATAAAAATATTAATTGAGGTTTTTTCTTCATGGCAGGTGTGTTACCAGAAAGGGGTCCCAATCTAGACCCTAAGAGAGGGTTCTTGGATCTTGCACAAGAAAAGAATTCAGGGCAAATCTATCGAGTAAAGTGAAAGCAAGTTTATTAAGAAAGTAAAGGAATAAAAGAAAGCCTACTCCATAGACAGAGCATGGTGTTCCCAGAAGGAAGAGAAGGAACACATCCACCTTAGGTACAATGCTCATTTATATATAAGATAACAAAACAAAAAAACCATGGGGGAGATGTGCTCTGCTACAAGGGCTTGTGATGAAGGATTGTTAATCTTTGCATAACTACTCTCTTCCACAAGAATCTATATTATTATCTTTAAAGCAAAACTTAAACTAAGAATGTTCTCGTTCTTAGGATATTGGGACATCAGGACATTTTCTGGGTCTGTTATCTCCTGGGTCTGTTAAATCCTGGTGTTAGCGGCAGCAAATCCATATGGGTCTGCAGCAACCTCAATTCTTGCCTTCTCTGAAGAAAGAATTCAGCCAAGGGGCATAAGGCAGAGTGAGAGGTAAGTTTTAGAGAAGGAGTAAATGTTTATTAAAAAGCACTAGAGCAGGAATGAAAGGAAGTAAAGTGCACTTGGAAGAGGGCTGAGTGGGCGACTTGAGAGAACAAGTGCACGGTTTGAGCTTGGGGTTTGTATGTTGGTACGATTCCCAGGGTGTTGCGTCCCTTCTCCCCTCAGTCTTCCCTGGGGTGGGCTGCCTGCGTGCGCGTTGGCCTGCCAGCGCCTGGGAGGGGTGTTGCGTCCCTTCTCCCCTCAGTCTTCCCTGGGGTGGGCCGTCTGCGTGCGCGTTGGCCTGCCAGCGCCTGGGAGGGGTGTTGCGTCCCTTCTCCCCTCAGTCTTCCCTGGGGTGGGCCGTCTGCGTGCGCGTTGGCCTGCCAGCGCCTGGGAGGGACCGCATGGGCAGTGTGTTTACTGAGGTTGTGCGCATGCTCATTTGAGGCGTTCTTCCCGTACCGGTTGAGTGTTCGTGGAAGGTCATACACCAGTTAGACCACCATTTTGCCTCTCAGTGCACATGCTTAAGCCCACTCGCCCAACTCCCGAGATGTTATTGGGAAGCCGATCACTAGTTTCAGGTGTTTCTATCTACTGGGAGATGGGCTTTCCCTGGCACCGGCTGTTGACCAATTATTACTTTAGAGAGAAAGTTTAACAACTGCCTGACCATCACCAGATGGTTGCTTGATACTCCAGGTGTGGGGAGGGGGCAGCTCTCCTGCCCTGCTCACTGTCTGACTAGCCACCCACTGTAACACCGGCTCGGTTCTGTAAACGTATTAACTTGTTTCCGTGACTGTAAATATCCTGTGACTAAGAATGCCTGATTTCCTGGCAATGCAGCCCGGCAGCTCTCAGCCTCATCTGACCCAGCCCCTATTCAAGATGGAGACGCCCCGGTTCAGACGCCTCTGACAAATGCTTGAAGATGATATGAAGGTAAGTGTCATAAAACGTGGAGTGAGCTTCTAAGGAGGGATGGCCTGGGCTGTAGAGGGGAAGTCTCAGGCAGATGACTTCATATCTACCGAAAATAATTTAAAAAATGTTTTAAAGTGGAATGTTTAAATGTAGCCTATTAGCCTGGTCACGTGTAACTTATTTCAGTCAATCAGATTAAATCTTTATTTCAAACATTTTCATTACTCTTATTCTAGAGTAAATCTCTAAATGCATTTTCAGCCACACTTTCATTTCTCATCTGCTCAACCTAATGCCACAAGTATAATCCGAAATAATTTTAGGTATGTAGACATTTAAGGAAAATGTTCCTATTTGACATTTGATTTTGTTCCACGTAACTTAGTTACAGGCAGATATAAAGGAGGCAACTGTGGTGGAAAGAAATGAGCAGGAAGCTCTGCATGAGGAGACCTGGGGATTGATGCTCTCCCTCACTCAATGAAGTTCCTAGGGCAAGACACTATCCTCTCTGAGCCTCAGTTTCCTCGTGTACTGAGTAGAGTCAACAATAAATTTCCTTCCACAGTTTTGATTAGAATACATATTATCAGAATATGATGCTAAAATGACGCTTTTACATTTCAAATCTATTCATTTCAATCTCCTGTTTAAAATCCTTCAACATCTTGCCATTTTATTTGCAATAAAATTTAACACCCTTATTAGCTGCATACATTCCTTTCAGCCCCGTTATTTCTTGACTCTCCTCACTGACGCCTCCAGCTGCTCAGCAGGGCTCCTGCCCCACTGACCTCCTCTGGGACTCCAAACAATGGGCTCCTGCCCGTGTCATTTTAACTCCTATTTTTCCTACTGCCTGGATGTTTTTCTCCTTGTCTTCCTGTCTCTGAGGTCCCAGCTCAGACACTGCCCATGAGAGTCTTTGCTCGCCCTGTCTGATGGAGCGCCCCTACCCAGTGCCCCAAGGTGTTGATTCTAGCCTTTATTATTATTATTTTGAATAAAACATGGGATTTATTTGGGGGAACTTACATACAGTGATGGTCCAGCGGCGGCAGGCTGGAGAGGAGAATGATAAGCGCTTGTAAAAAGCATGCAGTTTATATAGCACCCTCACGTGGCACCCTCCCCTCAGCAACCTCCATGTGGCAACCCTAATTTCTTGAGTTATTTCTGTCAGGTACATCTACCACACAGTGTTGCTATTTTTTTAAAAAAGTTATCTATATGTAGATATTAGAATCGATTCTAGCCTCCAAGGCTGTGGCTGCATGGTCCAAAGAGCTCTTCACAGGGTGACTTTCTGGCTGACCCCTGCTAGAGTGTAAGCGCTTGAGGGCGAGGCTCTGGCTTCCACTGTGGAGTCCTGAACAGCTCACAGTGCCTGCCAGGCGTTAGTCGCTGCATTTTGAATAAATGAATAGCTGTTTGGCTATGAATGCATATTGAAAACTGTAAAGTGTTATTCAAACACATGGCATTTTGACTACATGTTTTATAGTCTGTTTTTTACATAGTCTGAGATTGTCAGAAAAGTCAGGTTGTATTGTCATTCAGATCCAAGGTTTGATGCTCCATGTGGCAGAGGCCTTGCAACACCAAGGCTTCACGCCGACAGCAACTCCAATGACAGCCCAGGCTGCTCCTCGTGGCACTGCTTGAAAGCATATCTTGAAAGCCAGCCTTCAGCCTGGACAGATGAGCACTTCCAGCTGCTGTTTTTAGCATATTTTCTAAATGGAGGCACTTTAACCACCGGTGCCTTCCGTGTTTGCTGGAATCCTAAATTCAAATGTGCATTTTAGGAAGTGATACTGAGACAATGTCTGAGTGACAGCAAACAGGCAACATTTCAACTCTGTCAAGCACAGAGACCCAGTGACAGACAACCAACGAATGTGTTATTAGAGGTAAAGCTCTTCTTTGTGGAATAATGTCAATAGTAGATGCTTTAATCGCACATTAAAATTCCAAAGCACTTTTCATGAGCGTTACAAATTCCATTTAGCATAGTCCATTGCATTTCTTGTCATAATTGTACTGAGGCACGTTCCTCACTCATGTAATAAGCACTGTATTACCAAACAACCATGGCACACTTGACCATTTAGAGAAGTCTCCAATATATTGTCTCCCTATGGGAGACATGCTTGACATGGTTGTTTGGTAATAGAGTGCTTATTACATTGTGCATTCATAGCCAGGCAGCTATTCATTTATTCAAAATGTACTGACTAAATGCCTCAAAAGGTACTGCCTGGCAGGCACTGTGAACTTTTCAAGACTTCTCTAAAACAGTGGGGTCAAGCCTATGATGGGACTGCTCGCTAAAGGTGTCAGGTTACATAGCACTCTCAGCCGAACCAAAATGACTTAGCTTTGTGAAAGGAAAATAAAAACTCAGGACCTCAATTCACTATGCCAAAAGGAAAAAATTAAGCTGAAAGCTAAGTCATGCAAGAAACCGCCTTTCCCTTTGTTCCCAAGCAGACAACAGGTTAAGTATCGCCACAGGTATCTACTCAACGTTCATTTTATCTCATGTAAAGTGTCAATTTTACGGAGTACAAGAAGAGTTGTAATTGACTAGTTCCCTACCTGCTTCTTTTCTCTTGCCACACGTGGACCACCATATCCTCTCACCTTCGCCTCCAGCCCACTTTTCCCCTTTAGATAGTGAAGCCCTCAAACTCATCTTTGGAGAAAGGCACAGACCAGACTGTTTCTGTGATTCCATGTTTTTTTTTTGTTTTTTTTTTGTGTGTGTGTGTGTGTGTCTTCCAGGCATGTCCTTAACCTTGGCAAAATAAACTTGTGAATTGACTGAGACCTGTCTTAGACACTTTTGGTTTACAGTGTGGTTGGGTGCTCAGACTAGTGAATGTTTTGTTCCATGCATCAAATGACCAATCGATGGAATCCCTTATCAGCAGAATCCATCTCAACGTGCTTCCAGAAACCGCTGCACGGTTCCACTCATCACAAACACAGTGCCTCCAGATCCTGCCCTACTTGCCCCAAATTCTGTTATTGAACATGGGTTGGTTCTTCACATATTTATCTTCACTCCGTCAGAGCTTCTGGTACATAATAATGGTGGATAAAGAGTAAGAACAGTTTTATGTACCTTCTGATTCTATTTTAAGACTTTTGACGCTTGATAAGAAATTGACTTTGCCCACAAAGGTTTTCTCCTGTTACTAAATATTTATCTAGAGGAGTAAAACACATGGACTGGGGGGAAAAGGGGATGCCTCCCCATGTGGGCAAATCAGCCAAATCCACATGGGATGTATGGAATGATGGATGTATAAACCAGAACACAGGGACATGTTTGAACATAGCTGATGGAAGCCCTCTCCTGCTCCACTCCCATCATCTTCCTCATACATCCTCACTCTCTGTCCAGTGTACCCAAAGTTCTGCTGCTCCATGAAGCCCTTCTACAATGTTCTATCCTGCAATGCCAGCCTTGTCTGGGTTTTTCATAGCCCTGAAGAACATGATTTTGAATGGTATTTGAGAGCATTTCAGTTAACTTTTCTTACAAGGTAGAAGATGTCTCTGCCATAAACCTGTCAGTTGGGTTTTCTTTTCTCTGTATGAACATGTCCAGAAATAGAGAGTTTATGTCATTCGTTTTTCTGAAATATTCCTTTGGGTGCTCAGTCACATGCTGCTTTTGTATCGTTAGGGTCTCTTGGGGGAGATAGCACAGCAACGTATGACACGCACTCGAGGTCCAGGTGACCTGGATTTGAGCAGTCACGTGGCACATTCCTAACTGGGTGACCTTGGTCAAGTTACTTCACCTCTCTATAACTCAGTTTTCTCACTTACAAACTTACAAATGGAATCACAACAATAATATAGACATCAGAGGCATTAATATACAAAATGGGCTTAGAATATTACCTACACACAGAAATAAAGGTTACCTCTTATTATTTTTTACTAGATGCATCTTTTGTATCCGCATAGGATTTGGCAAATAAACATCAAACTCAAAGCAAAAAAAAACCAAAGTCCATTTCTGTAACTTATGCTGTGGGATTTGAGAAGCAAAGCCACAGCATAAACATCAAGTGGTACATTTTCTGAGTTCTGTCCAACATCTTTGTCTTAGGCCAGGGACTCATCTAAGCTCATTACAGCCACCACATCCTGAGTGTAGGAAGTCAGTGGGGCTCCCCAGGATTTAAGGAAGCTGGTGCTTGGCAGGTGCTGAGGCTGCAGGGCAGGTCTAATGAAGGCCTGAAGAGAGGATGGATTTCACACCATGCCAGAGTCAGGGCAGGTGCGACTCAACCCATTAGCTTGAACGGGGTGTAACCACCATTGGGCCCTGGATTTTCACAGCTCCTGGGGGTGCATCCAGATGTGATTTGGATTCTTTGGTAATTCTGAAAGGTGGTGGGATGGGACAGTTAGGGGTTTCTGCTGCCAGAAACTGAATGCACCGTGAATAAGCCGCTTCCCCAGGACCGACGTTATCATCTCACATTATCAATGGTGTGAAGCCAGGGTAGTTTCAGACTCAGGGGAGGAGTTCAACAATGTTGTTTAGGACTCAGGAGTTGTATTTTCCTTCCCTCTCTGCTGCATCAACATGTTCACCTCTGTTCTGGTTACAAGAGGGATGCAGCGTTCCAGATGTCACATGGAGATAGCCGGGCATCTCATGAAGACAGGGGCATTTTTGTATTTTGATACTTTCTATGAATAAGGAAAAAATTCTCTGATATCCCCCTTAAAACCTTTCTGGCAGGATTGGGCCACACAGTGTGCCTTGCTGGAGGAGAGACTGGAAGGGACAGTGCCCGCCATCTTTGTTCTCTGAGGTTGGAGACAGGCCCTGCTGGAGAATGGGGAGGCACGAGCAATAAAGAGGGTCTACTTCAGAGCAGCAGAAACAATGTTTCTTTCTGGAAATATACTGAAGAACAAAATGTGATATGAAGACATATGGAATATAAAAACAAAAGGTGGACAGGCTGTGTAAAAATGGAATCTGTCACTCATGTCTCCTATTTGATAAATTGGAGTATATATAAATTTGCTCAATTTAAATGCAAATGTTTGATTTTAGCAAGTCTCGTACTCTATATATTATAGGGCAGAAAATTTTCATATCATCGTACACTCTATTAAAGAGGATTTCAAACTATTTTAAAACTGTTCAGCAGCCTTGTAATAAAGTTATCCTCTGAACCTCTTCACACACGTATCAACCTTGACATATATTACTCCAAATATTTCAGCCTCTTTCTTGAGGATGCTTTACCTTGGGGTCTCTAAGTGTAAAGATTTCCAGTTGTTTCCAGCACATTCTATCACCTTTATTCAACTCTCCAACTTTACTTCATTAATGTATTGGATAATGTTGAGTTCTGTCACATCTTATGAAGAACTAATGAAGCTCTTCCAGACTTAATTTTAGGATTCAGTGGCTGTCTGGATTCCCTTGTATCAGCATTCACTTTCATCAACACTTGCCTTGGTAATTTCTCCTTCTCACAACAGCAAATTTCATGACTAACGATGGCCTGAAGGCTTCTTCCCTCCACGGGATTCCACTCCAGCCACAGCAGAGACGCTTTTGCACACCTTCCAGACATTGCTGTCCCATTCCAGGTACCTCAAGGTCAATAAACACAACATGCAAATCTCGTCTTATACCCATCAGGAGTATAAACAAGACAGTGAATGCACACTGTTATCAAACACTTTTTCTCTTACTGTTTTTATTTATTTTTTTTTGCTGCTTTCAATTGCTGTTTTAAGAACACATTATATATCCTTTAGGGAATAAATTCAACACAATGAGAATAATTAAGTACATTTTCACAGTTTTAGGGTTTTGAATTCTGTGTCATAACATAGATTTGCTATCTAATCAAAAGAAGTAATGATGATAACATTAATAGCAGCACCACTAACAACAATAGTACTCACAGCACCACTCGTTGCAAAGAGCTTGGGAAAAACTTACAAGCCTCTTGAAACAGAGTTACTGGATTTTAGCTACTCAACAGCTTTTTACCTTTCTTATATTCTTATGTGGGTGCTAACTCTTAAGGACAATACTACCTAACAACTAGTTACAAAAAGTAATGCCCTTCTCTTAGAGAAAAGGAGATAACAACATTTTTGTAAAGTATCCTAAATCCGAAGACTCTTTCTGTACCTTCCTTTCCCCCTTAGTGTCTCGATATCAAATTGCAATAGAAGCTTGCTGTTAGTGGATCTGCAGTTTAAAATGGTACTTAATACGAATACATAATCAGAAGGTTTTTTTTACTTGTTTTGTGAAAATGAACTGCAAGTCAACTAAGATATTTAAAACAAGGAAAAAGAAAGTCTTCTTCTACAGTGCCTCCAGGGTGAGTCATGGATTTAATCACCTGCTATATTTACCTCATGAAAGAATCAATGCCACTGCTGCAACTTCTTTCATGGTAAAGATTTTGAAAGCCAAGAGCTAAAAATCCATCCTACTACATATGCATCGTTCATATGTTCAGAACAGCTCTATAAGAAATCTTGTTGTGTAGTAAATCCTATTAATTTCTCCATGACATTGATATCATAAATTTACCTGCAACCTCATTCTTACCTATATGCATTTGTCATTGTTAAGTGAATACCGTGAAGAAACTTTATATTACCACAGATACGAAAAGAGAGATTTTTAAAAAAGCATTCTGCAATCTTAATTCCCCATGTTCAAAGGGCTCAACATAAGCAATTATTGTGAATCCTGATTAAATACTGCAAAACTCATCCTCTTTTGTCTACATCAGTCTTCTAGTTACAAGAAGGGAAAAGAACTTGTACTTGACTTTTCTGGCCTGTGTATTATCACTCTTGAACATAGGCATGATATTGAATCTTTTGGAAAGCACTGTGGTTCTATGCAGTGACAAGCCATTAGGATGTGGAGGGAAACATTCATTTTTCCAGATATTACTGCATATTCATGATAGATTTTGAATTCCCTCAGCAGATACAAGTGCCCTTCTTGTCTCATGGACTCAATCAGGAGATATGAAGATTGACAACTGATTGGCAAAAGTGAAGTCACTGTGTGACCTGTCCTGAAAAGATGGTGGCTGCCTCTAGAAACAGTGATGTGTTTGGGGAACAATGGAGTAGAGTCAGAGATGCACCTACTAAGACATTTTGGCTGCTGGGCACGTGAACATGAGCAACGTGAAGCTTCTGGTGCATATTTCCATAGAGAGTTTTCTGATAATGTATCAGTTATTTATAGCCACAAAACACTATAAGACAACTGAGCATGCTTTTCAGTGGCTAACAACTATAAGCATTAATTTTGCTCATGCACTAAGGGATGACTGAACCCTTCTGCTGGCCTGGGCCACGCCTAACTGATTGCAGCTGGGCTAGCTCTTGCATCAGCTGGTGGGTTGGCCTGGGGCAGGCTGGCCTAGGGTAGCTTTGGTTGGGATGATTTTTCTGCTCTGTGGTCTTTCATCTTGTGATAGGCTAGTCTCGGCTTTTCCTACAGTGGAGGCAGGGGTCTGAGGGAAGAAGTGGAAACTCTTGAGGCCTGGGAGGCCTACTCTGAGAATAAGCCAAGTCACCTCTGCTGCATTCTATTGGTTAGAGCAAGCCACAGCTCAGCCCAGACACAAGAATTGGGCAACACCCTCTACTTCTTGATGAGAGGATCTAAAATGTAACTTTGCAAATGGAATAAATATAGAAAAAGGTGAAATTTCAGGGCCATTTTTGCAATCAGTCCATTACAGATGGTTTGTTATTGAGAAACGTCTATACATCCATATCCATATAAAATTACATATCTATATCTATATCTATTTTTGATATTATAGTTGACCCCTGATCCAGAGAAGAAAGGGATAGAATGTAACAATCTCTGCTTTCTGGTGGATCTCCTGTTGTTGAGTAAAAGGAAATATGATCAAAAAATCACAAATATCAAAAGAATGGAATGGATAACTGGCAAATGATTTATATTTCATATACATATGCCACATTTAATAAAACAAATTTATGGCCGGGCATAGTGGCTCACACCTATAATCTCAGCACTTTAGAGGCCGAGGAGGGCGGATCACGAGGTCAGGAGTTTAAGATCAGCCTGAATGACATGGTGAAACCCCGTCTCTACTAAAAATACAAAAATTATCTGGGCATGGTAGTGCATACCTGTAATCCTAGCTATTCAGGAGGCTGAGGCAGGAGAATCGCTTGAACCCAGGAGGCGGAGGTTGCGGTGAGCCGAGATCGCGCCACTGCACTCCAGCCTGGGTGACAGAGTGAAACTCCGTCTCAAACAAACAAACTAACTAACACCCCACAAAACTACATAATAGGAAAATGTACTTGATAATATTAAACTTTTAAGCAGTCATTTAGAAATGGCTGAGAAAAGTGATTAGGAAAAGAGGGAGAAAACCTCTAACACTTAGGGAAAATCCTGTAGCTATCAGCGGCAGAAAGCAATCCTTAATTTTCCATATGGCCCAGAGGGAATAAGAAAGTCAACTGGACTGAGGCTGTAGACCCACAATGGGGTTAGTTTTGTGGGTGGGTGGTGGGGGTGAGCTGATCCCATGAGAGGCACTACAGGTGTATCATCTTTCCCAGGTGCCAGACAGTGGCTGTGCCTGAGGCTCTGAATGTTTAGTCTCATGCAATTGTTGTAGATTACTCTCCTTAACAGTGCTGTGATATTGTCTTGTTTTCTCATTGTAATTATTCTATATGTGTGTCTTCCAGAACAAAATGGTTTTAGGTAGAAGCAGGCATAGCACAAAAAGGAAAGAATAATGAATTGAATCTATACTCAATGGACGGTGGAAATCTGACAGTTACATATCTGAAATCAACATTGAAACATAAATACTGACTTTACAGTGTCCTATCCAACACATAGGAATCACATAAAGGTCAAGTGGCTGCAATAGGGCAGGACTCTGCCTTTGATTGACACAGACCATCACCAGCCATGAACTTCAGGGATAGGTGACATGCCCACAGGGGACACACAAGGTTGTGTTTTTCCAGACATGGGTACCTTCCCTCCACTTGTTCTAAGTGCGAGGTGACCTTGTTTGCTCCACAGAGACTGATAGAGTCTAATTCCTCTCCTCTGAATCTTGACTGGCTTAAGTGACTCACTTGTAACCAATTATATGTCATGGACATGGTACTGTGACTTTTCTGGCCAGGTCATAAAAGGCCCTGCAGCTTCCTCCAGGTTCTTTTGGAGCAGTTCACTCTGCAGACACCCCCAGGCCCCATGATCAAGAGTCCTGGGCATGCCGAGGCTTTACTGCACCTCACCCAGCTCAGGAACCAGATGTGAGCAAAAACGCTTCCAGGTGGGAACAGTGAGCAGTTATTTGATGCTCCCAGAGTGATCCTAAAATCATGAGCCTTATGAAGCCTTGGGCATCATGGAGTTGGAACAAAACTCTCTAAATTTCTGGCCCGCAGAATCCATGAGCATAATACAATAGTTGTCATCTCACAACACTAAGTTTAGGGTGGTTTATTACACAGAACTATATAACCAGAAAGACCCAGGACAGGATGAGAGTCACAGCAGACGAAGCACCATACACCATTTCACTGAGAGTATGTAAACTTATCACTGTATAGAGGTGCTGTGGTTGTGGGGGTTGAGCTGATCCCACAGGAGACACTATAGCTGTCTCCTTTGCCAGGTGCTAGGAAGTGGCTATGTCTTAGGCCCAGAATGTTTGGTCTCATTGGGGTGGGGTGGGCAGAGAGGGAAGGGCAAATATTTGAAAAGGGAAAGCACCTTGGTAATAAACTTTGGACACTTAATTTGACTATTGTTTCAGAAATGACTATAATCTGCCAGGCACGGTGGTTCACACCTGTAATCCCAGCACTTTGCGAGGTCGAGGCGGGAGGATCACTGATATCAGGAGTTTAAGACTAGCCTGTCCAACATGGTGAAACCCCATCTCTACTAAAAATACAAAAATTAGCTGGATGTGGTGGTGTGCACCTCTAATCCCAGCTACTCCAGAGGCTGAGGTGGAAGAACTGCTTGAACCCAGGAGGCAGAGGTTACAGTGAGCTGAGATTGTACCACTGCACTCCAGCCTGGGAGATAGAGTGAGACTCTGTCTCAAAAAGAAATGAAAAAAAAAAAAGAAATGAGTATATTCATATGAAAGACACTAAAACTTGAACCTTTACATTTTAATCCATTCTCCACCCCACAATCAAATAGGATCCTCAAGTAA
This sequence comes from Pongo pygmaeus, assembly GCF_028885625.2. Taxonomy (NCBI): domain Eukaryota; kingdom Metazoa; phylum Chordata; class Mammalia; order Primates; family Hominidae; genus Pongo; species Pongo pygmaeus. Next base: position 88,898,835 of record NC_072390.2, on the reverse strand, counting down.
GACGAGAATCATCTTACAAAAGAGACAGTTACATTGATCACACTAATCAACTTGTAGAATTAAATGTTGAGTCTTACCACTAGTGGTTACAATGGCTGTATTGATTAAAGTTAGTTACTTTGTAGAGGCTTTGGGGTTGTGAGATATAAAATGAACTAAGATGTGAATGCTATTTGTAATTTTTATCAAAACGAACATTTTCATTCATTGAATTCTATTGACAATTAGCAATTTAGGATAAATAATTTAAAGCTGTGTTGCTTTCTATATTACGTTGAGATAATTTGTTTTCTTTGTGTTTTGGTATCTGAAGCAAGTGTCACCCCATTACTGTATCAGATTTATGAAGGTTCATTTGCAGCAACGAATTCCCTGCGTTAGGGTCACTTTGTGCTCATAGGCATCACATTCCTCTCCTTTCATCTGTAAAATGAGCATGGCGTAAGCAAAGAAAAACCCAGTCAAGCACAAATCAGCAAAGGATATCTGAGTCATTTGAGACAGTAGCATCTTGACATCTGGCCCATGGGGGAGAAAAACAGGAAAATAAGTCACAAGAAAAATGAACAAGGCTATTACAAATGGTGGATAATTATCTAATGAAAATACACAGTTTTAGTTGTATTTATTCACTTTGCAATTCAATTAATGGTGCAAGATTTCAGCAAACATGTATGTCATCTTATTGAATGTATTTCCTAGTAAATGCCTCATTGAGGCCAGATGTAGAATTACTCAAAAATTAGTCAGCAGTGATCCCAAAAGACACGAATGATCAAACGTTGCTGCTAAGAGGTGATAGATGAGCTCTCGGTAGAAGCGCCTAGTGATGGGTGAAATATTCATGTTTCCTTTTCCAGTTTACAAGGAGATGCTGCTGTGTAAAGAGAGGCCTCTTATCACATGTGGTTTTGTGGTTGTCTCTGAGCAAGCATGATTACTCACATCAAGAAAAACTGACATACTGGATATTTCGCCAAGTTTTACCTTAGATCAGACAGGTAGAAGAATTAAAAAAGGATATTCACAAAGACACAAAACAAATATTTTAAAAAGAATGAAATATAGTGAGAAAAGTATGGCAGAAGGTACCGACGCTGTGTTCATTAAACACTGCTGTGCTAGAAAGAGGGCTTGTCTCAGGCACCTAGCCAATATATTCGTACAGGTTTACAGTGGCCCTATTTTCTAATCTTTAACACATTTATTTTTAAATGTTCAGAAAAATATCTTGTTCTTTGCAAGGCAGTGTCTTTTTTTTATTTTTATTTATTTTTTTATTATTATTATACTTTAAGTTTTAGGGTACATGTGCACAATGTGCAGATTAGTTACATATGTATACATGTGCCATGCTGGTGTGCTGCACCCATTAACTCACCGTTTAGCATTAGGTATATCTCCTAATGCGATCCCTCCCCCCTCCCCCAACCCCACAACAGTCCCCAGAGTGTGATGTTCCTGTGTCCATGTGTTCTCATTGTTCAATTCCCATCTATGAGTGAGAACATGTGGTGTTTGGTTTTTTGTCCTTGCGATAGTTTACTGAGAATGATGATTTCCAATTTCATCCATGTCCCTACAAAGGACATGAACTCATCATTTTTTTATGGCTGCATAGTATTCCATGGTGTATATGTGCCACATTTTCTTAATCCAGTCTATCATTGTTGGACATTTGAGTTGGTTCCAAGTCTTTGCTATTGTGAATAGTGCCGCAATAAACATACGTGTGCATGTGTCTTTATAGCAGCATGATTTATAGTCCTTTGGGGTATATACCCAGTAATGGGATGGCTGGGTCAAATGGTATTTCTAGTTCTAGATCCCTGAGGAATCGCCACACTGACTTCCACAATGGTTGAACTAGTTTACAATCCCACCAACAGTGTAAAACTGTTCTTATTTCTCCACATCGTCTCCAGCATCTGTTGTTTACTGACTTTTTAATGATTGCCATTCTAACTGGTGTGAGATGGTATCTCATTGTGGTTTTGATTTGCATTTCTCTGATGGCCAGTGATGATGAGCATTTTTTCATGTGTCTGTTGGCTGCATAAATGTCTTCTTTTGAGAAGTGTCTGTTCATATCCTTTGCCCACTTTTTGATGGGGTTGTTTGTTTTTTTCTTGTAAATTTGTTTGAGTTCATTGTAGATTCTGGATATTAGCCCTTTGTCAGATGAGTAGGTTGCGAAAATTTTCTCCCATTTTGTAGGTTGCCTGTTCACTCTGATGGTAGTTTCTTTTGCTGTGCAGAAGCTCTTTAGTTTAATTAGATCCCATTTGTCAATTTTGGCTTTTCTTGCCATTGCTTTTGGTGTTCTAGACATAAAGTCCTTGCCCATGCTTATGTCCTGAATGGTAATGCCTAGGTTTTCTTCTAGGGTTTTTATGGTTTTAGGTCTAACATTTAAATCTTTAATCCATCTTGAATTAATTTTTGTATAAGGTGTAAGGAAGGGATCCAGTTTCAGCTTTCTACATATGGCTAGCCAGTTTTCCCAGCACCATTTATTAAATAGGGAATCCTTCCCTATTGCTGGTTTTTCTCAGGTTTGTCAAAGATCAAATAGTTGTAGATAAGCGGTGTTATTTCTGAGGGCTCTGTTCTGTTCCATTGATCTATATCTCTGTTTTGGTACCAGTACCATGCTGTTTTGGTTACTGTAGCCTTGTAGTAGAGTTTGAAGTCAGGTAGTGTGATGCCTCCAGCTTTGTTCTTTTGGCTTAGGATTGACTTGGCGATGTGGGCTCTTTTTTGGTTCCATATGAACTTTAAAGTAGTTTTTTCCAATTCTGTGAAGAAAGTCATTGGTAGCTCGATGGGGATGGCATTGAATCTATAAATTACCTTGGGCAGTATGGCCATTTTCGCGATACTGATTCTTCCTACCCATGAGCATGGAATGTTCTTCCATTTGTTTGTATCCTCTTTGATTTCACTGAGCAATGGTTTGTAGTTCTCCTTGAAGAGGTCCTTCAGGTCCCTTGTGAGTTGGATTCCTAGGTATTTTATTCTCTTTGAAGCAATTGTGAATGGGAGTTCCCTCATGATTTGGCTCTCTGTTTGTTATTGGTGTATAAGAATGCTTGTGATATTTGTACATTGATTTTGTATCCTGAGACTTTGCTGAAGTTGCTTATCAGCTTAAGGAGATTTTGGGCTGAGACAATGGGGTTTTCTAGATATACAATCATGTCGTCTGCAAACAGGGACAGTTTGATTTCCTCTTTTCCTAATTGAATACCCTTTATTTCCTTCTCCTGCCTAATTGCCCTGGCCAGAACTTCCAACACTATGTTGAATAGGAGTGGTGAGAGAGGGCATCCCTGTCTTGTGCCAGTTTTCAAAGGGAATGCTTCCAGTTTTTGCCCATTCAGTATGATATTGGCTGTGGGTTTGTCATAGATAGCTCTTATTATTTTGAGATACGTCCCATCAATACCTAACTTATTGAGAGTTTTTAGCATGAAGGGTTGTTGAATTTTGTCAAAGGCCTTTTCTGCATCTATTGAGATAATCATGTGGTTTTTGTCTTTGGTTCTGTTTATATGCTGGATTACATTTACTGATTTGCTTATATCAGAGCAGAACTGAAGGAAATAGAGACACAAAAAACCCTTCAAAAAATTAATGAATCCAGGAGCTGGTTTTTTGAAAGGATCAACAAAATTGATAGACCGCTAGCAAGACTAATAAAGAAAAAAAGAGAGAAGAATCAAATAGACGCAATAAAAAATGATAAAGGGGATATCACCACCAATCCCACAGAAATACAAACTACCATCAGAGAATACTACAAACACCTCTACACAAATAAACTAGAAAATCTAGAAGAAATAGATAAATTCCTCGACACATACACTCTCCCAAGACTAAACCGGGAAGAAGTTGAATCTCTGAATCGACCAATAACAGGATCTCAAATTGTGGCAATAATCAATAGCTTACCAACCAAAGAGAGTCCAGGATCAGATGGATTCACAGCTGAATTCTACCAGAGGCACAACGAGGAACTGGTACCGTTCCTTCTGAAACTATTCCAATCAATAGAAAAAGAGGGAATGCTCCCTAACTCATTTTATGAGGCCAGCATCATCCTGATACCAAAGCCTGGCAGAGACACAACGAAAAAAGCGAATTTTAGACCAATATCCTTGATGAACATTGATGCAAAAATCCTCAATAAAATACTGGCAAACCGAATCCAGCAGCACATCAAAAAGTTTATCCACCATGATCAAGTGGGCTTCATCCCTGGGATGCAAGGCAGTGTCTTTTCAGCTCACCTAGATAAGAGAGAGAGAGAGAGAGACACTCTTCCTTTTTGTGTATTGTCCAGGGTTTTTTTATAACATCAATAATGAGAATAACAATACTACTTCACAATTGCATTGCAAGTTTATAACTTATATATTTCCTCAGTTTATTTGTGCTAAACCTTCTGAGATAAATAAGGCAGTCCTAGGTGAACCAGTGGAATAGCAGAAGGAAATCTGAGGGCTTCTTTGTTAACTGCTCATATGGAAAAATAATATAAGACTGTGCATTGGCTACCAGGAGATTTGAGTCCTATTTCTAACACTATTTCTTAATGACTTCAGTGAAGCCACAAAACTGTTTGTCTTTGTTCCCTCATATATGGAAGTTGAATCCCAAACCAACATTGACCTATTAAATTGTGTGATACTCTATTTACTAGAGTTTCCATACAAATGTACATAACACAACTTACACATTTTTAAAATTTCAAAAGCAAGTTGTAATTGTAAAGTAATTTAAGCAAATATGTGTGATATAAATGTAGGTAGACAATATCTTTTCTTATATTAGTAGATGTTTCTTGCTGATAAAGGAGATGAATAGTATAAAGATTAGGCCCTCAGATTCTGCACCCACAGCTACTGAATTTAAATTCTAGCTCAGCTTTACAAAATTTATCTTGTATTTTTCTGCCTAATTTTCAGTCTCTGTAAAATGGGATGGTAATGGTACTCACTGAGATAATTACTGTGAAGATGAAATGAAGAGATATATGCAATTAAAAGAAGGCTCACACATGTTAATTACTACATGAAAGTTTGTTATTGTTAAATGCTGGTAAACATTTTAGTAGCAATTGCCTTATCTTGAATTCTCACTAGTAACTCATTCAAGTCTACCAAACAATGAGTCTTCATTTTACTTTGCATTATCATTTTATTTTACCTAATAAATTTGCTGAGTTGGATTTATACTTCTAGTCACTTGCTTTTGCCATTTTGAGAATAGTTCAGTTGATAAAATGGAAGGGTTTATTTTCCTTTGATTTACCAATATTTCCAGTTGTAATTTTTATGGTGTATGTGAGCTCTTTATTGTGATTCTAGATTTGTAACATATTCTTTCATAGTGTAAAGCTTTGAAAGTGAGACCGGTATATGTAATTTGGAGAGAATTGTTTTTTGGGAAAATGTTGCTCAGTAAATGAAGGTGAAATAGTCACACAGAATGAGCCAAACACCATGATGTCTCTTAAACTCTCTTAAAACATTTTTAAAGGCAGATGTGACTTACTGCTTTCATATCTAAGCTATAACCTGGCTTATAGCCAGCTCCAAATATTTTACCTTAAGTTGAATTATTCAACAAATTGGTAACTCTTGAATATTTTGTCAGGTAATTGCTAAGTCCAAGGGAGTGTAGGAAAAGATTACATTCTACTCCGTGGTGTATTTGCATTGACATAAACAGTAGCCAGCTCCAAATATTTTACCTTAAATTGAATTATTTGACTAATTGATAACTCTTGAATATTTGTCAGGTAATTGCTAAGTGCAAGGGAGTATGGGAAAATATTACATTCTACTCCGTGGTATATTTGTGTTGACATGAATAGTACACTAATTTATATAACATGGAATGATGCAGGATTGTAGATCCCAAGATTATGGGAAGCCTAGTTTGGGAAGCAGAGACAGATATATTTTGATGTTCCTAATATTGTGTGTGTGTGTGTGTGTGTGCGTGTGCATTTACCTGTACCTGTATCTGTATCTGTGTATATTTGACTAAAAGCAACTTGATCATAGATTTTGGCAACCGTATGTAAAACTGAATATTTTAACGGATTGTTTTCCTTTTATTTAATTAAAAAAGAAAAAATTAATTTGCTTATATTCTGTGATATACTTTTGATTTTAATAACAATTTTAAGGCATTATTTTGGAACTAAATCAATTGAAGCTATATGGTCCATGCAGTTTTTTTCTGAATTCATTATTTGCTAACATAGTCTGCCATACTTGAACAGAATGCAGTAGTAAAGAGGTTTGGACACAGGCCAAGTAACAATAAATTTCTCATGTTATTGTTGACTCCCCTAGTTTATAAATTTCAAAACATTGTGAAAGTTTGCCAAAGAAATAGTGTTTGGTCTAAATATTGAATAAATGGTAGACAGTAAATAAGAGTGGAAACATTTGAAACCAGCAAAGCACAGAAAAATACAAAGAAAAGTTGAGATTCTATAGACAACGTAAAGATGCTTAAATAACTTAAGAGCCTATCATATTCCAGTAACATTTAGAACTTGTCATATTAATGACTTGTTGATAATGTCATAAATCTTTGTTTATGATTAATGAATAAGATGTAACACTATGATATAAAATTTAATGATTTGCTATTTCAATCAAATGGAAGAAAAATTTATTTTTAGATTATTTTAAATTAAGTAAAAAAAATCATTTGAAGTTTGTAAGTTCCACTGGAAAAATTGAGTTTTGGATGTCTCAGTGGACTGGATTTATCATTTAAACAATGTATTCAGTTTTATGTTGTCAGTTATGACCAATGAAGCTTTTCAGTTTAAAGCACATGCTTTCAACTCTTTTATGAGAATTAATACTTAAAGCAATGATATGGGACACTTGTTCAATAATCTTCTATCAAATTTTCATCCCTTGAAATCTTTTAAATTGATGGTACCACTCTCTGCATGTCCCTCAAATGAGTCCACAGGGAGGCATCATGCAATTCTGCCTGCTTTATGTCTTTTCCTTATCACTATTCAACTATTGATACTATTATAGTTTGTTCTTTTCTCCAAGGATACATAACAACAGAAGAATATTATAGTGAAAACGATCCAATTTTAATAAAATAGATAATGTAATTGGCATTTTTTCCCACATAGGGATTCTAATAAATTTAACAAAAGTGCATTTTATTTTACTTCGTTCACATACAATTTTTCTTTAAAATTTTCCCAAAAGTTCTGTCTTTTTCAAATATCAAATAAATGCTTTTAATTTCAAAAACAAAACTTTTAGGATATCTGGCTTGCATCAGGAGAAAAACTTTTCAGGGATATTTTTGATTTATGATTAAAAAACTCAGGAAACAGAACTGTTAACTGCGTGGATTTAACATTTACTCAGCTTGGTTTATTGAAGACCTGTTATCTTCTTGGTACTTTGCTAGGTGTGGGATATAATTTTGGGCAAATGAAAGATAGACTTTACATTCCTGAAGATTATAGTCAACTGAATGAACATTCCCCTCATCTTTCAGAAAATGAAAGCAAAGAAATCTCTATCTGGTAAACTTATGGTTAGTATAATCTAACGGTCTATTTATGACAGGACTGCCAAACATATTACTTCAGCAAATATATCAGTTGTTTTACATGATGCTGACCCTCTAGAATCATATTCAAGGTTTACTTATGGAGTCAAAAAACACTTATGGGACATGTAGTAGCATGTAAACACTTGAGAGTTTTAAATTATTGTATACTTAGCGCTGTATGGTGCTTAGGAATGCTCAACAAATGTTTGTGGAATTCATGAATGGAAGGTTAGATGCATGTACCACCACCTGGAGATACCAGCTTAATTCTTGTCCTCAAGGTTATGCCCTTGTGGAAGAAATAGACAAATGTTTGTTGCACTTTTAATTAGGTCCATGGTAAAGAGAAGCCCATGTGTGTCCTCCCAGGGGCAGGGAAGGCTTTCTGTAGGCTGAAATGGCTTTGAGAGATCTCTGGGTGTTAGATAATGAGGGAGGAAGTTTTGTTTAGTTAGCTGTGGAGCACAAATTAAAATTTTATAAGTAATTGAAACAGTGCTACCTAATAGAAATTTCTGTGATGATGAAAATGTCATAAATGTGCAGTGTCCAATGCAGTAGCCATTTACTACGTGTGGCTACTGGACACTTGAAGTGTGGTTCATGCGGCTTAGGAGCTGAAATTTTAATTTCACTTAATAAAAACTTAAAGAGCCAGGCATGATAGTGGCTATTATTGGATGGCCTTGATTTGGAGGTTGGAAGGGTGAGAGGCTGAGGAACTCGTAAGGAAGCTGTTGCAGTAAAGCCAGACACGGTGGGAAAAACACGATTTTTCCCAGTGGCAGTGGGGTTAAATATAAAAAGAGGAGTTAAAAGGAGTTTCAGGAAGAGGAGGAAAACCAGGAGACTGCCACTTCTGGGTGAACAGCCAGGTATGGCGCCCAGTCATTTAGTGCTACAGGGAACAGAGAAGACAGGCCTGTATAGTCAAAGGTGACTCATTATCTTTGAGATACAGAAGAAAAGAAAGACCAAAGATGAAGACATGGGTGAACACTGAGACTTGAGGGGTGGAAATGGTATATATATGCAAGGAAGAAGATTATTATGTAGATGATGTAGAAAGACTCAGAAAACTGCGGTGTTGCTAATTCTAAAAGAGACTCAAGAAAGGATGAAGGGTTAAGTGTCATCAGTCATGGACAGGTGAGGAGAATAAGAACTAAGGAGTATCCAATGGAATAGGCATTCATCTGCCAGAGGTAACAAGAAACACAGTTTCACTCGAGATATGGGTTCTAATGGCTGAGAAATAAGCTCTCGGAGATGGCAGATAAATGTAGGCTATGTCTTCCAATTTAAACTTTTAACTTTATATTAAAATAATTAAATGATTTTTATGTCTCAATCACTCTTTTATACAAACGTCTCTCAAACAAACATATATTAATCTACTATCAAGAAATATACTGAATTATTCATCAAAAGAAGCATGAAAGAAACTCCCAGAAATAAATGACTGAAATGAGGGGGGTTTCTTTTTAAATAAACAAATTTCAGTCATTTTATTTCAGTTGTTTATTTCTGGGAGGGATAATAGGGGTGAGGTATTCATTGTAGCTACTTTTAAAGGATTATTAGTATTTTCAACCCATACGTTGTCTTTCTTCTGCAAACCTTCAGGAGAGTAAAAGTTTTCTTGTCCTCTGAACCATAAAGATTAATTGTTGTGACATGGCTAGAGTTTCACTCAAGCCAGAATGGCTCTGTTACTACTGATGAAATCTTGCCCAAGAATCTGCAAGTCAAACCTTTTTAAGTATGTTTAAAACTCTTGCTTGGGCTGATGTGATGATGCCTGGTTACCTGTCTGCCAACTGGGCTCAGGACTGCAGGGGGAGTTGGGAAGTAGAGTCCCAGGGAGGACTTGCCAGCCTCCCACCCACCCAGCACCTCCTGGCAGTTTAGAGTCGCCTACAGTTGCATGAAAAGGTGACCGAGGGCATGAGCAGAGCAGCAGTCACTGCCGATTATTACTCCTAACCCTCACCCAACAGGCACAGGATGACTGAAGAAGACAGTGCTACTTCAGAGACACAGCTGGGGAATTTTATTCTAAAAGTTGCAATAGTGCTTTGGTGCCGTGTGACAGCTTCCTTGAACCTTCTCAGTGGGTCAGACTGACTGCATCACTGGTTCCCGAGTGAACGAAAATATCTGTGCACTTTTGGAAGAGCTGTCATATTGTCACAATGAAGGGCAAAAAGAAGGAAAAAAATCAAAGGTGGTTGAAATCTTTAGAAAAACATCAATTAAACAGGCACATTGGTCAAAAATGTACAAACTCCCAGTGTCCAGATTGTAGTCTTTAAATATTTCCCACATAAAGGGGCCAGGAGTTCTTTAAAAAATTATAAATTCCAGGACTTGAGAGAAAATGTACGGAATGAGCCTGGAATGGGTTGTTCTAGGAATCTGAGCTATCAATGGCTATCAGGGTCAGGACTACCAAAGTCATGTCAATAGACCATCGGTAAGGATTATGATTGTAGTTGATTAAAGCACATCACTTTTTTTCAATGTAAATTGTAACTTAGTGCAGTTAAATGGTTCATGAGCAGGGATTTCTCTGTATGGGATTATTCTACATAACAATGAAGAAGAAATTGGAATATCACTTATTTGCAGTCCACTAATGAAATCAATAAATTCACACAAAGATTGTCAATACCACCTAACTTCATGAAAAGAAAAACAACTAAACATTTTGTGTACCCAGTGGATGTACACTATGCTATCTATGAAGTATCACTGCCAAAGAATGAAACCTGAATCTGACCAAGTGTTTGTTCCAATTTACCAATTTACTGAAAATACAGAAAGAAGGGAAATGTTTTAGGTAACACCACAGTGATGCAATGAGCAGAGTCCAGGCTGATGGAAATTCTACAGAACAATCTGGTTTCTTCAACACATAAATTGTGAGCAATTGCAAAACAAAACAAAGTAAAATAGAAAAAAAGAGGTGTTGCTATGGTTTGAAAAAAGACATCAGATAATTATCTTTATTTGGATGTTGACCCAAGCAAACAATATAAAATTAATTTTTCCACTTGGAAAAATTTATATACTGCCTGGATATTTAGCAGGATTATGGAATGCATTAATATTAATTTTGGAAGGATAATAATATTTTGCTTGTTTATTTGAGTCCTTATTTTTTGAAGATAAAACAGTAATATTCAAGGACAAATGATATGATGTTTGAAATTGAGTTCAAAGTATCTGAGGAAGGGGCAGAGTAGGTGGGGGTATAATTTGTTAGGTGGCAGAATTCTATATAGAGCCTCCCATTCCTGCCCAGCCAGAGATCTTAAAGGGCATGGATAGAGAAAGCAAGTGGTTGGAAGAGTCCAGGTTAATGTCAAGTGAAGGAGGACAGTGCTTATACTTTCATCTGGCTATATAAATATCCGTTTATATCTATTAAACACAAGCTCTTCCACCATGCGGTAAATTGGATTTTGGTCCCCAGCACCCGTGTGGTGTTAGGAACTGCTATTTCCTTTTGTTTCTGGATTTTCTTACAACTTGAGAACTGGCCTTTATTTTCATTCATGTTGTTTTGTCAGTAATGCAAAAATGATTTAACTTTGAACTTATTTCGATTTGTCAGATTTTTTTTTCTTTTAGCCAACTTTATCAAATTCCAAAATTCCTTCTTGGGCCCCAGGTCATGAACTTTTGCTAACTTCTGCTTCCGTTAGTAATTAAAATTTTTCTTATAGGGAACATTGGGTTAATATTTACACCACCTGGCAAATTGACACCTGTATAATTCATAGGCACTAAAAAGGACAGACGCCCTCAAAACTGCCTGGCTTGTCTAGCTTTCTCTGGTTGATTTGCTCTCTCACTCTCTGAAATAGTTATTTCAACTGTTAAAAACTTTCTAACCTCTAACCTTCCCTCCTCCGCCTTGAATCTCAGTAGATCACTGCTCTTGTTACTTAACATGAAAAAAGAACTTATTAGATAGAAGTTCCGTCAAATTTCCTGCATGTATAAATAAATCTAAATATTAAGTGCCCATCTTCTCCCCATCTATTGTGCTGCTTCTATTGGTAAACAATGGAAACCAATACCTCCTCTAGGAATAACTCTATTCATGCTTTCTTAATAAACTTACTCTACTGATTATTTTTACTTTGTATTTTCAGTTTTTCTCTCCCTACTTAGTCTTCCCATCCCTATAGAAATGTGGTTTAGTTTCTCCTATGTTAAAAATGAAATGAAACAAGAATAATTCTCTTGGGACATTATAAGGATCACACTATCTAGTTTCATCTAATCGGAGTCAAACCTTTTTAAAGAAATACTCTTATGTAACAGTTCGTGGTCTTCACTTCCATCTCCTCTGGTTCTGCATCTCTATTCAACTGAATCTGCTGCTTCCATGGGCCCAAATAACACCTCGTTCCACAAAGTCAGTGGGTGACTTTCTGACTTGGCTTTTTCATCATCTTCAGCACAGTTGAACACTCTCCTCCTTTTGACACTGTATTCCCTCTCCCTCCCCTTCTCCTCCACCTCTCTCTCTCTCTCTTTTTCAGCTGGGCATTCTGCATTCTCCATTGACATCAGGTTTGACTCTGATTAGATAAAGCTAGATAGTGTGATCTTTACAATGTCCAGGGAGAGTTATTAATGTCTCACTTTTATTTATTTATTTATTTTTTTGAGACAGAGTCTTGCTCTGTGGCCCAGGCTGGTGTGCAGTGGCTCGATCTCAGCTCACTGCAAGCTCTGCCTCCCGGGTTCATGCCATTCTCCTACCTCAGCCTCCTGAGTAGCTGGGACTACAGGCGCCTGCCACCACGCCCGGCTAATTTTTTTGTATTTTTAGTAGAGATGGGGTTTCACCGTGTTAGCCAGGATGGTCTGGATCTCCTGACCTCGTGATCTGCCCGCCTCGGCCTCCTAAAGTGCTGGGATTACAGGCGTGAGCCACAGCGTCCGGCCCTCACTTTTATTTTTTTTATTTTATTTTTTATTTTACTTTAAGTTCTCAGAAACGTGCAGGACATACAGGTTTGTTACACAGGTAAACATGTGCCATGGTAGTTTGCTGTACCTATCAACCCATCATTTAGGTTTTAAACCTCGCATGCATTAGGTATTTGTCCTAATGCTCTCCCTCCATTTGCCTTTCACCACCCAACAGGCCCTGGTGTGTGATTTTTCCCTCCCTGTGTCCATGTGTTCTCGTTGTTCAACTCCCAGTTATAAGTGAGAACATGCAGTGTTTGGTTTTCTGTTCCTGTGTTAGTTTGCTGAGAATGATGGGTTCCAGCTTCATCTATGTCCTTACAAAGGGCATGAATTCTTTCTTTTTTAGGGCTGCACAGTATTCCATGGTGTTATGTGCCACATTTTCTTTATCCAGTCTATCACTGATGGGCATTTGGGTTGGTTCCAAGTCTTTGCTGTTGTAAATAGTGCTGCAATAAACATACGTGTGCATGTGTCTTATAGTAGAATGTCCTTCTCAGTCGGTTCTTTGAACATTGGTGTTCCAGTTTCGGTTCCAAGCCACCTTTTCTTATGTGACTCTTTTCCTAAGCAAACTCATACACACCTGTAACCCCAATGACTAATACCCAGAGTGTTGCGACTTTGTGTCTCCTGCTGAGATTTTGATTCTGAGCTCTGGGTCGGTATTTCCAATGCATGTCTAATGACCCCCTTAGAAGCATCTCCCTCTCAGCATCTGGAAACTGAACCCATGCTCTTTCCCTCACACAGGGAAGGCCCTCCAGAGATCTCCCCACATACTTCTCTAGCTCCTTTCTTCATCACCTCATCACATTGTCTTATTAGTTAAAAAGAGTCTCCCCAGATTCATTCATATATAGTAATTATTACTGTAAGTGGGAAATATCTATACAAGTGGAAATAGATTTTTTTTTCTGTTAAAACAGGAACATATTGATATCTTTATGCTTTACTGGGATGATAGAGATTCCATTTTATTTCAATTAAATGTGATTTATGTCATTCAGGAAATGATGCATTGCACCTAGCTAACATTAATCATAAAGGACGATGTTCTTATCTTTGGCATTCACAAATAAGACACATCTTATTTTCTGAATTGATTTCTTCCATTAGTCACCTAATATAGCCAGGAGCTACATTAATTTCACCTCTACCTCTGAGGAGAATGACAAAAAAAAAAAAAAAAGTGCCAGCCTGGGGCTTTTGTACATGGCATCTTAGAAAATTCCTGAAGGTCAAAATCCATTTCTTTGCCTCCAAATACTTGAGGGTGGATAAAAGCAAACTCCTGCCTGTTAACCAGTCAGAAAATCAAGATGTTCAACAAACGTGCACACTGATAGACTTCCAAAGTAGTTGAGGATGGAAGAAAAGACAGTAAGAAGAAAAACAAAATAGAAATTTACTACATGCTATTTCTAATTGAATGTGGATTGATTAAGTTGTAATGAAAATAAAACTGCATTGGCGGCATCATCATATCTGAATTTGAGTCCCAGCTCTGTCATTAAAACCACAGCTCTGCGAAATCATCCGGCAATGCCGTGCCTCAGTTTCTCCAATTGTGAAGTGATGATCAAATGCCTCACTGACAATTCACATATGTGAAAGTATTCTGAACGTGTCGTAAAACTGCAGGCTCATGTTCTTTATAAAGGTCCACAAATTTCCAGGCCATCAAATAATCAGATTGAGCTTTACTCCAGCTTTCGTTTTTAAAACTTCTAGATCTGAGAAACCCTCTCTCCGGGTACCCTGGGGGAATCCACAGAGTGATCCAAACCCCCCTGAATTACTGGTGTACTGGCAGTGTTAGCCAAGACAAACAAACAAACACGCAAAGCCAGCCTGGGCCTTCTGTAATTGCCTTGTGAGATTGTGTAACAGGATTTTCTTCCAAGGCATCCATTTATTTTCCTTTGGCATTCTACCTTCACATTTTTGTTCCTATAGTTTCACTTAATACAAAGATCTGCTATGCAATACTTAGAAAAAAGGTGTTTATTTTTTCCTTGTCAAATATTTTCTGTAAAAATTATACAGGACAAAATTCATGTTAAATAATTAACATGAATTTAAAGTTATATAAACTTTAAAGTTAAATAAAGTTAAAAAACTTTTAAGTTAAATAAACTTTAAAGACATAACGATGGGGCTTTAGCCCCTCTGTGTGTTTCATTGAGACAGTTTCATGTTATTGGTTCTACTCTTTTTGTCACAATTCCTCAACCTTTCCCTTTCTCCATCCCCTCCTATCCTCCTCCCCTAAGGAGTGGTCCAGGCAGGCCCCACTCCGGTGAGAAGGGCCGGACTCTCTTGGAAGCTCTGGTAGCTGATGATATGAGGACTTCCTCAGCAGCCTCTGTTCTCCAGGTGCTGCCTTAAGTTGCCTTATCTCAACCTGCCACTTTTTGTCTGTGGCAATTTTCAATCGGCGAAGAATCCTGAAAAAGAGTTCCTAAAATATGAAACTTCCCTATAAGATAGACAGTAATATTACAAGGCCAGAACAGTCCAACCTTTCAGCAATTCTCTTTGATGGATCTATCTTCATCAATCAATTTATAAATCCATTTAATAAGAAGAATAATTACATTTTGCTTACCTGCTCATACATTTTTCTGCTTCGTAAACAAATACTTCAAGCTGCTAAACATGAGTAGTTTGTGTCTGTGTTTTTGTTGCCAAAATTAAATATTTATATTTTAGCATTATTTGGTCACCTAATAAAATTATAGCCTGTTTATTATCTTATTCTTTGGTGGAAAATAGATCCTTAGTGTTCCGCAGACATTTCAAATATATGCTACATAATTAAAAAACAACCATCCAAATATGTGCTGCATGATCTTTCAAAAGACAGTCATCCAAATGTATGCTACATGATTCTTTTAAACACAAATGCCTAATACATATATACAATTGTTCAAGCTTACTTTTAAGAAATAAGAATTAAATGTAACAGATACATTTTTTCCACAAAATGGTGCAGATTAATAAGAATACAATAATAATGTCAAGAAGGATGTGGGGAAATGGGAATCTTTTGTACTGCTAGTAGGCATCTATGTTTGCACAAACTTTGTGAAAGCAATTTGTCAATATTTATCAAACACCTATACCCCTTGACTCAGCAATTCTGCTTTTAGGAAACTATCCCAAGGAAATAATTGAAGATGTTTATACAACAAAGCAGCTACAAGGAGAGCACTGCAATCTTTTTATGATAGGCAAAAATGAAAATAAACAGATGACTGGTTAAAGAAGCATGGCACAGTTGTACAATATGCCCATGAAAATGTGGGGATAGAAATACATTTTCTGACTTGGCAAGATATTCACAGTACACTATTAAATACAAAGATAAGACATAAAACAGCACAGGCTGCATTTTTGTATTTTTATATACAGAAGTGGTTTTCTGTGGGAGGGTGGATGATGGGTGACTTTTTTCTTACCTTGTTTTTATTTACATACCTGTAAATAAATTGTTTTTAAACAATAAAAACATGATTGTTTTGTAGTTAATTGGTAGTAAAATATATGTCTTTACTACACTGAAATAACATTTTTCTATGTTCCATAATGGAAAAACTCAGCCATGTCTCTCTCTTCCTGATTTCTTTTCAAATGGCAGTTCAGCGGCAGAGCTGGCTAGTGGCAGAAGTTCGTGTCCTTGCAATTTGTCCAATACTATCATTATTTTATAGGAATACAGTTCATTGATTACCTCATTTTCTTAATGTATGCAGAAATTGAGAAAGAAAAAGGAAGAGATGAAAATAGACCATGTATAATATTCAAAACAGGGAAAATTAGAGATTTGTCTAATATCTAAAGTTTTTCCTTATATGCACTGAGGAAAATGCTAAAATACCAAATACTTTCCTAAGTTGAATTTGTCTTAACAGTATACATACATAATAATCATCCATTAAATGAGCAGAAAAATCTTACAAAGATAAATGTCTAAGCAAGGTCATTGCATTTTTTTTTCTCCCCAATAGCTTCAAATGTTGAAATAGGTATTTGTGTAACAAAGCTTTACCCTTTCACTGTATTTAAATTTCATTAAATTATGTAAAATCGTTATAGTCTTGGCATTAAACTTGCTGAATCATTTTTTGGCTTATTTTGGGCAGTGTGTGAGGTTTTTCTTTAACCAGCCTGTCTTAGTAACATTGTTGAGGGAGTTCTTTCAGGTAATTTAGTTTCTTAATAAATTATAGAAGTTCTGTCCTCACAAATAAGTATAAATGACATTTATTTTGATCATTTTTATCTCTGATATCAGAGGTAGTCTATTTTTCTGCTTAGATCGATGAGATATTTCTAGAATGTTGAATAAACCACATTTAATGAATAATTAAATAAAATTATTTATTTAATTTTTTTTTGAGACAGGGTCTCACTCTGTTGCCCAGGCTGAAGTGCAGTGGCCTGATCACAGCTCACTGCAACCCGAAACCTCTGGGCTCAAGCAATCCTTCTGCCTCAGCCCTCTGAATAGCTGAGACTAACATTTATTTTTGAATTTTTTGTAGAGAGAGAGTCTTGCTGTTTGCCCAGTTTGGTCTCAAACTCATGGCCTCAAATGATCCTCCTTCCTTGGCCTCCCAAAGCATTGAGATTACAGATGTGAGTCACACATCTGGTTTGAGCCACATTCTTAATTATTCACTATGTTCTTTGAATTAATTTCCAAAAATAGTTATATAATTCTTTAAGAACTCATCAGAACATTTTAACAAAGTTAAATTTCCCAAATTCAAGGAACCTTTACTTGTGCAAACTAAATTGCAAATAGAAAGAATGGTTATTGCAATTGTAAAAATAAAATAGATTCAGCATGTCTAGGGCATGCAGAATGTAAGACCTAACACCATAAAAACCCTAGAAGAAAACCTAAGCAATACCATTCAGGACATAGGAATGGGCAAAGGCTTCATGACTAACACACCAATTACAATGTTACAAAATTACAATGTTGAAAGTGATTTATTAGCCAAATTTAGTTATGTCTTAATGAAAATGACAGTTAATGCCTCATCAGCCTTAACTGAATTATCTACCTTCTAGATATGATAAAGCAAAAGACTCCTGTGTCCAGAAAGAACAAGAAGCAAATAAATGATTTGGGATCCCACTGACAGGTCTGCTGTGAAACTCAAGCGTTCATAAGCCTCTGTAACATATTGTGCCTTAATAACAATGCCAGTTTAATTAATCCTACTCATAATTTATTGATTTGTTAAATTCACTTTCTTGACAGGGTATTAACTAATCAATTTGAATCTATGGTACACAAATGCATACACACACAAAAACCTTCCTTTTTTCTTTTTCTTTTTTTTTTTTTAGATGGAGTCTCACTCTGTCGCCCAGGCTGGAGTGCAGTGGTATGATCTCAGCTCACTGCAAGCTCCGCCTCCTGGGTTCACACCATTCTCCTGCCTCAGCCTCCCAAGTAGCTGGGACTACAGGTGCCCGCCACCATGCCTGGCTAATTTTTTGTATTTTTTTCTTTTTCTTAGTAGAGACGGGGTTTCACCTTGTTAGCCATGGTGGTCTCGATCTCCTGACCTCGTGATCCACCCGCCTCGGCCTCCCAAAGTGCTGGGATTTCAGGCGTGAGCCACCGCACCCGGCCCCTTTTTTCTTTTGATGGGTTACCTGCACGTACAGCATCTGTTCCTTTCCCTGCTTCACGTTGTTGGGATTTCACACATCTAAGATTTACTGTTGTGTTTGCTTCCTTTAGGCAACAGTTTCACTCTAACTTCTACTTGTGAAAAAGGGTCTGGCTTTATAGAAAGAAGACCTTGAATATACTCATAATTTATATAAAAATATGGCATTAAAAGAGCCTGAGGGTATTCTCAAAGAGGAGAAGGGGAGGAAAACCCAAGACACGGGGAATTATTCCTTCAAATAAGCTTAGAGTTGCAAGATTTGACATTGTGTACTTGTGGTTTCAACTTTTTACTAGCTGTATAACCCCAGGCCAATGTGGTAGGTGCCAAAAGCTAGTCCAGGTTTTGGATTGGCAAGCATGCAAGCTCAGAGTCCCTAAGGAGAGTTTACTTCCATCTATTAACAAGTTGGCAATAACATCAACAACAGGGCATAGAATCCCCCTAGGAAGAAGGGTTTGAGTTTATTCCCCTTTGTTCCTTAGAGACTTTTGCTGGAAGTCTCCAAAGCCCAAAAAATAAAAATTTGACTGGTCAAAAGCATCCACTGACCTTTAAATTTTTGAGGAGGGGATGATGGTGGTGCGAATATCGCACTCACAATTTCAAGGGCAAGACTCATCCCATTTTTATGTACGGTAACTCTTGCAGTGCTTTAGGGACATCCACCCTTGAACGTGTCAGAGCTAATACAGGCATCAAAAATCTTTGATCAGTGAATTATTCTAACACTGTGGGAAGGTACACAAATGTAAATACAGATACACAAATATATACTGATTCAAAATGCTCTCATGATAAAACTGGGGGGAAATCCATAAGATTAAAAGCTGCAATTCAGCCAGGTGCAGTGGCTCACACCTGTAATCCCAGCACTTTGGGAGGCCGAGGTGGGCAGATCACCTGAGGTTGGGAGTTCGAGACCAGCCTGACCAACATGGAGAAACCCCCTCTCTACAAAAAATACAAAATTAGCTGGGTGTGGTGGCGCATGCCTGTAATCCCAGCTACTCGGGAGGCTGAGGCAGGAGAATCGCTTGAACTCAGGAGGAGGAGGTTGTGATGAGCCGAGATCTTGCCATTGCACTCCAGGCTGGGTAACAAGAGTGAAACTCCATCTCAAAAAAAAAAAAAAAAAAGAAAGCTACAATTCTCTGACATCTGTGCCTTTGGAAAATAGTCCCATCCAGGGCACCTTGCATTTAGAACTATGTCCTGGAATGACCAGCTCCATTGAATCTTAAAAGATTAAAGAAGACTGCTACCAGAACAGTGGCAGAATGAAAGGGGAATGAGAAGAGGATATAGCAGGCTTGCAGAAGGGAGTCAGTCCCTCCTTCAGCCCCAGCATGCAAAGTGTCCATCATCACTATAGAGCAGAGAAGAGAAAATGTTGATGCTGGCAGAGACCCTTGATGCAGGATTTTGTGGTCACTTCAAAGAGTGAATGCAAAGCAAGTAAGCAAGCTGAAGCTGTGCAAAACAGCGTTCCAAAACACACCGAGCAGAAAATTCCAGTGCAGAGAATGTAAGTTAGAATGGTGCAGATCACAAGATCTTGCAGAATCTGCAAGAAGATAATTTCCTTTGATCAGTTGAAACCATAATGTGAAATCAGAACCAACTTAAAAATGTCATAGTTTTACAAACAATCAAAATGTATCTCCTCCTCTAGTGTGTGATTTGAAGTGAAACCTCTTTGTACTTTCCATCATGTCCTGTGTTGAAGCACTCTTAGTACCTGATTCTACATGGATACCTGTGCATGTTGGAGCTCATATGTGCATTAGACTTAAGTTACTGAAACTCAGAATTGCCCACCTTATAATGCAGTGATGTCCTGTAGCCCATAAAGATAAGAAGCAAGACTTAGACATCATTCAAAGCACTGCTTAACAATCTGCCATACCCAGCCAATCCTGATTAATTCCTTCTTGCATTTGTTCCATCCTGTCTCCTTTCTCTGAATTCCTGTTTCATTGCTTACAATTCCAAGATGTTCATTGGATCTATCCAGATTTGGCATTCACATGCTCCATAGGGTTGCAATTCAGATCTCTTTTATGGACATGGTTTTCACTTCCTAGGTCTAGCATTAAACATTTTCTTGATGGGAATTTCCTGCTCTAGGTATAACTCTTAAGAAGTAAAACTCTCAGCAGAATTTCTTCTGGGACATACAGTAGAAAATTATAGGTAAGAATTCAGTAGAAATTATAGATAGTAATTATAGGGTTAGAAGGTGGACTGAACGTTCTTGTCTTCTCATAAAATAGGCCAAATACAAGAATAGATGATTTACATCTGTGCAATCAAATCAATTTACATAAAAGCATGAGCCATTGCCTATTAACAGATCAGCCAGATTAAAAAGATTGATGTATCCTAATATTTAGTGGGGCTTTGAGGAAATAGAAATCTCAAGCACATTAATGGGTATATAAATTGGTGCAAACTTCCTTGAGGGTAGTTTAGAAATATGCAGTAGGGTTTTAAATATAGTTGTGGAAATAAACCAAGAACAACCAAACGAGCATGGACAAAGGCTATTTATTCAGAGTTTGCTATAGCAAGGGAGTCAGCACCATAATTTATGCTTTGGCAGAGACTCAAAGGCAGGCAGAAGAGTGGAAAGTTTTATAGCAGAAAACAGGGAAGGCTTCAGGTGTGCTGTGATGGGAGGCTGTTGGCCTGGGGAAGCTGTTGGTGGGCTGACTAGAGGTGGAGAATCCTATGTGATTGATTAAAGGTACATATCTGACTTTTCCTGGTGGGTCCTACATTAAAAATAGGGTCAAAAATTAGGGAACCTGTCAGTTATTAATCAAGTCATGGCCATTTGGGGCCAGTTGTTACAGGGGGTCTTATCTGGCTTCTTGGATAAGTTGCTAGTGTGGCCTGACTGACAGGTAGTAGGCTGGCTTCTTGGGTTGGTTCCTCTAGGAAATGAATAGTTTTCCTAGTACAGTTGCTGCAGATCGTGGGTTAGATTCTGTTTTTGTATGTGGTCTGGCCATCATCTGTTTGTATGTACAGACTTTTAGAATAATTGACTGGAGGAGGTAATTGAACAGTGATTTTATTAAAGAAAGTATTTGTTATTTCAGAAAACATAAAAGAGGTGAACTTTTTTTTTCAATCTACTGTTATACTAGACTTGCAAAAGACTGAAGCAACGGTTCTTGGTTTACACAGGGACAGACAGAGCTCTCTAAAAGTGAAGTTACAAAGGGAACCATCATCCCTTTGGTAAAACACAACATGATTCTTGCATAAACTGTCATTCTATGTGAAGTTTTAGAGTCCATCCTGATAAATCCCAGTGTCCACCAGCCATCAGGAACACAACTATGTTTTACTTGTAGTCAAATAAATGTAGGTGTATTAACTTGCATGCCATAGGCAATCATGGGATGTCTCAGCAAGGGAGTGTTAGGGCAGGCTTGTATACAGTTTGGGCTTCTGATTTGGGGTGAAAATAAGACATTAAGGAATGGAGACTCTAAGGAGATGAGGTTTAATTTGGAATTGGGTGCTGCCAGAAAGCACGACTGACAACATTTTTCTAAACACTTTTTACTTAGGAGGAAGGAGCACTGAAGTAGGTCTTGAGGTGTCATCAATGGTAGTGCTCACACTGGCCAGGAAGAGAAATGTTTGGTTACTTAGTGGGAGCTTGGTATCCAGGTTTTATTTTTGTTCCAACAGTCATGGAGTGACCTGCTGATGCTGACATTCTGTGAAATTGCTCGTGTTCAGTAGGAAAACCCATGGCCTGGCTTCATGGTTCCGAAACGGTGTGTAGAGGCATCTCTGGGCTCCAAAGTACATTCTCAAGACCACCTTGGCATAATTTAAATTTTGAGGGGAAGATCAGCAATGTCTGCTGAGAATTCCGTTAAAACCATCACACTGTTTGGACCTAACTACTTAACACGTGGAGTGGTTACGTGCTTCTTTCGGCTTTTGGAGCACTATGAAAAACAAACAAACTCAAACAGGAAGGAAGCGATGAACTGAGCATGCTTAAGAACCTCTGGCCTTGCTATCACCCAACAGGCCAGATACCGGGCCAGTTCTCAGGGCTGGGGAGTCCTTCCCCAATCCCTTTTTCTTATCTCCCAGCACATAAAAGTTTGAAATTATGGGAACTGCTGTCTAGACCTGTGCTGTCTAGTATGATAGCATTTGCCACATGTTCTATTTAATGTAATGTAACTAAATAAAATTGTAAAAATCAGTTCTTTAATCACTATGGCCATATTTCAGGTGCTCAACAGCCACATCTCATGAGTGGCTGCCGTATTCGACAGCACAGAGAGAGACCCTTTCCATCACTGCAGCGAGGGCCCCTGGTTCCTTTGCTGTGTTCAGAACCTGGTCCAAATTCTGTGGGTCCAAACACTTCTGCCGTAAGAGGATGCCCACGTAGAAGCTCTCTCTCTGCTCATTAAACTTTTCACATCCTCTGGCCAAAACATATGTTCCCAAGCAGGGAGGTTGCCAGGTTTTCTTCCCTTGTTCATAAGTGAAGGACTGGCAGGGATAACCCTCTCCAGATGGTACAAACAACACCTCGGTCTGAAATATTTACCTTTGTGTTATTTCAACAATGTCTCCAGCGTCACTCTCAGAACTAAAAGATGTCGACAACATAAACAGATGCTTGTTTTCACAGTTAGAACTACAATAACAATAATCAACAAGGAAGTAGTCACCTCCAAAAAAAAAAATCAGACAGATAAACTCATAAACTGATTGTCTCAACTTAACAGTCATTAAGGGATCAGAGACTTTAAAGTTCAGTACACTATCAGAGCATCTTTTTAGGACAAGCAACTAAATTATTGTGCTGTTTTGATACCAGACACCTGGGTTCCCGCTGAGGACTTCACGTTGACTTTGAGTGAGGCCGAGCTTCTCCTGCTCCCTTGGTAAAGTTGGGGCTATTGCAGCACAGATTAGGATTCTGAGCTTAGATTTGGAATGAGACTGCCTACCCTTGACCCTCCACCTACTAAATCTGAGAATTTGGGAAAACCACTTAACTCTCTGTGTCTCAGTTTATTACTTCATAAATTGTGAGGAGGGGAAAAAAGAATAGCATAACCTAAACTCATAGGTTGTTTTGAGAACTTGATATTGGCTACATAAAATTTTGCTAGGTATATAGTGCTCACTTAGCAAATTTTAGCTATTAATATTACCACATATCAGGTACTGTTAGGTGATTTGACATTGTAATGTCATTTAAATGTCATCAGAACACTGTAAGATATTCATCTCAATTATGGATAAGGAAATAAACATCAGGAAATATAAATGATTCACCTCAAATCCTACAGGTTAGGTTGCAAAGCTGAGATGCTTTGAACTCTTCAACAATATTAGGTCTGTCTATAATATGCTGCCCCTACTAACAATGACATTTTTATTTAAATACTCCATTTACCTGTAATAATTTGTGAAATGTTGTTCTTCCCTAGTATACTGTCCTCTTCACAAGAACAAAATTTATGTCTGTCTTGTTCAGTGTTCTGCCTGATGTTCCTAGAACACTGTGTCAAAAACATAGCTCTTAATAAGGATCTGTTGTGTGGATGAATCTATCGAATCCCATTTATATTTAATATTTCCTCTAACATGAGGTTTCTAAATGGCTCTCTCCTCATTGTACACTATCACTGAGATAATAATTTTACCAAGCCTCTTTCCATCATTGGTTCACAGGTCAGCTTAACTTTAATTTTTTTTGAATTGTTTTAAACAAAATACACAATTCTTTTGTGACTCGTACAAATAACTGACACATTGTTTCTCCATTTGATATCTCTAGTTTTCCAAAATCATTTTATTTTGGATGAAAAGGAGAAAAATGAAGAAAAACTAATTTTTTTGTAGACTAAAGTTATTATTCAATTTTTGGAAAAATAATGTTTGTGTGAAGAAAAAGTGCTAAGTAGATTTAGATAAGATTTCCCAAGGAAAAGTGTCATTGATTTAAAATGAGTGAAATACTCAAAAGAAAAAATAAGCAGGCAGCATTTCACAGTGATAAAAAGCATGAGTGAGTGGTAGATTTGTAGTATGGAAGATCCTCAAGTAATCCAGGCTGAAGCTGGCTAATGCCTGGATTGGGGACTCGCCTGCAGAGATAAAGAATAAATAAATATGCTTGATCTTTAATAGAAAAATATATTTTATATATAGAGAAAATTCCAGTCACCTTGAAAGTGACACTTTCTATATAATATTACGTTCCATTTTAATTCGAAATCTCAATTAAATTCCATATAAATTTAGTTGTTGCTAGGTTATTCTGCAATTAGTTGGCCTTTGACTTCTTTTATTAGAAATTACAGCTTCTTGCTTTATAGCTAATATGCCAAGCTACTAAATTCATCACCTATACGTAATAAGTGCAATTTAAGCATTTAAGAGGAACAATAGCAGCCAAGTGCTGATAATAGATGAAAGCATTTACCCACAAGTAATGTCAGCAGAAATGAAATGTCTCTACTGAAGGCACAAAAGCCTTACAGTAAAGCAAGTACTGAAGACACTCACCTTAAACAGCTGCGCAGACTCAAAGACATGCGGTATTCAGCAGTCAAGAAAAGCCTTTATTTCTCTCATTTATCTACAAACAAGTGTCTGTTACTGTATAAGGATTAAGAAGCTTTCTATTTTGGGGCAATGTAAAGCATCATTTTATCACAGTCTATAGTTGCACATTTCTTAATATTGAACAATTCTTTTATTCCTGAGATAAATCCTACTTGCATTAATCTTTTATTGTAATACTAGAGTTAATTTGCTAATATTTAATTGAATAATTTTTGCATTTGTGTTTCTAAGTTAGATTTTTTATAGAATGAGTTGAAAAAATTTGCTCTTCTTTTTAAGCATGCATGGACTGAATATTTGTCCTGTCACCCTGCTCCACACATTTACTTGTTGAAACCCTAATCCCCACTATACCTGTATTTGAAAGTAATTAGGTTTAATCAGGTCATAAGTGTGGGGTTGGGATCCAAGCAGACTGGCAACCTTAAATGAAGAGAGACCAGACAGCATTCTCTCTGTCTCTCTCTGCAGTTGACCATTGAGAAAAGCTCATGTGAGGACAAGTAGGTGACCTTCTATAGGCCAGAAAGATAGCTCTTACCAGAAACCACATCGGCTAGAACTTTGATCTCAGACTTCCCAGCTTATAAAACTGAGAAGTAAATTTCTATTGTATAACTCACTCAGTCTATGTATTTTGCTATGACAGCCCTAGTGAACTAAGACAATATGTTTTAGAGTAATTTAAATAATATAGGAAATATTTACTCCTTAAAGGTTTGGTAGAATTTACCAGGGGAAAAAAGTTGCATTTATCAAGTTTTCAGGGGAAACTTGTAAAAATTGAAAATTAAGTTTTCAATTTGTAAGAAATATAAATATAAGGTAATTGTAATATATACTCTTCTAAGGAACCATTGATTTGATTTTTTTTATTTTGTAATAAAAACTTTTTTATTCCTTTGAGAAAGTTTCTTGCATCTTTAGTTCTGGCTTTGTTTCACTATTGTAATATTTATTCATACATTCTCTCACTTTCTCTAATCAGAATTAATGAGTGTTTAATTTATTCTTGTTTCAAAGATGAGTTTTTGATCAATACTGCTGTTTTTTAAAGTTTTAAATTTTATTACTTTATACTGAAATCTTTGACTCTATCTTACTTTTTATAATTGATTATTTTGTGTCTTTTTATGAAATAAATCTAGAAATGAATGACTAGTAATTTTATTTTCAGTATTTCCTGTTTTCTATTACAGGAATTTGATGTTATAAATGTTAGTACCTGAGGTTGTAAATATTTTCTTGTATTTTCTTCCATGAGTTCATAACTTGAATTCTCTGTGTTTTTTTGTTTTTGTTTTTGTTTTTGTGAGACAGAGTCTTGCTCTGTCACCCAGGCTGGAGTGCAGTGGTTCTATCTTGGCTTACTCCAACCTCTACCTCCTGGGTTCAAGCAATTCTCCCTGCCTTACCCTCCCAAATAGCTGGGATTACAGGCACCCACCACCAGGCCTGGCTGATTTTTGTATTTTTTAGTAGAGACGGGGTTTTGCAATGTTGGCCAGGCTGGTCTTGAACTCCTGACCTCAGATAATCCGCCTGCCTTGGCCTCTCAAAGTGCTGGGATTACAGGCGTGAGCCACAGCACCCTGCCGAATTCTATCACTTTTATTTAATCCTGAATAGACTATAATTTTCACTTTTTAAAAATTCAATAATTAGTTCAAAAGGTGTTTTCAAACTTCTTTTTATACTCTCCATGGAGATCATAACCTATGAATGTGATTGATTTGATTACTACTGTTTGGAATTTAGTAATTCTTTCATGGCTTAATAAATGTTTAATTTGCTTACATAGATCATGAATAATTGCCAACTTGGGATATTCAGTTTAGCATGCATAGTTTTGTGACTGTATTTATTAAAACAAAGTAGGTTACTCAAGCCTTTATGTCTTTCCTTCTCTTATTCTGGTTGCTATGCTGATTTTTGAGAAATATTTATTAAAATTTTGCACTATAGCTACAGATATAATTATTTCTAACATTTTGTGTATAAATATTTCAAAACCACATTGTGACCAGTATGGAGGTGCTGTACATATTTGGTCAGTGTACCTTTTGTCAATGAAATATGCCCACTCTGTATTGTGCAGATCAGGAACTCACTCCTTCCTGCTCTTTCTGGGCTGGTTTTGGCTGATTTCTTCCAGTGAGAGCATTGGAGGTGAGAGGATGATTTTCCCTGTCCCCCTGTGTCAGGTGGCAATTTGACTGTGGCCCGAATGTCCTCTGTAGCCCCATCTCCCCTCTTGGAGAGACTTGTCCTGGTTCTCCCTTCTGTCTGGGGGTCCTGCAGCACTGCCTGACTCTTCCCTTCTCTCTGTAGCCTTCAGAGTGGGAGCAACCTCGTGTTGTTCATCTGTGCACTGTATCATCATCTTTATGCATCAAATTCCCTTTTCTATGTTATGTTGTCTTTGTTGAAATAGGAATAATGAATTCTATTTTCCTGATTAGACCCTAATACAAGCCCCTTAATCAAATAAAGGTTTGTGTATCATCTGATATGGTTTGGCTGTGTCCCCACCTGAATCTAATCTTGAATTGTAGTTCCCGTAATCCCCACATGTCCTGGGAGGGATCAGGTGGAGATAATTGAATCATGGGGGAGGTTTCCCCCATCCAGTTCTCATGATAGTGAGTTGTCATAAGATCTGATGATTTTATAAGATGCTTTTCCTCCTTTTGCTCTGCACTTCTCCTTGCTGCCGCCATGTAAAGGGGGATGTGTTTGCTTCCCCTTCCACAATGATTGTAAGTTTCCTAAGGCCTCCCCAGCCATGCTGAACTGTGAGTCAATTAAACCTCTTTCCTTTATAAATTACCCAGTCTTGGATATGTCTTTATTAGCAGCTTGAGAACAGACTAATACATCATCTGACCTAAGAAGTCCCGTGTCATGCAGTCCAAGATTGAAAGATTAGGCTTTTAAAATGTTTTCTAAAGGTAAAAATGCAGAGAAATGTGGGTGTTGATATGCCAGTGGGTACAAACTGTGGTGTGGTAAAAAGTATAAATGTGGAGATAAGCTTGATTCCAAATGTCAAAGTCAAAGTCTCAATTTTTCTGTTTTATTTTTTGGATGTGAAGATATTTCCTATTTAAAATAACAGGAGCCTCCATTTCCAAAACTTCCTAATCTGGGAAGAAATTTCATGAAATATTGCCAAATTCCACCTGAGTATTTCCCTCAATCATGATAACAGGAATGGCCCTCACCAACCCGATCTAATAATGTAAGTCTGAGAGAATCAGATTTTTATTTTGGATAACACATCTTGAAATGTCAGCCTTTACCTGATTTTCAGACTCTCTTTAAATGGGAGAAAATGTAGATGTGTCTGTATTAATAGCTAAGTGCTACGATGGCGTTAGAGGTGGAGAGTGACAGCCCCTTCTCCACAGCTGACACTCTGGGTGGAAGCTCTCCCCTGGGCGAGTCAATAAGGAATGAAATCACGTCAGAGGACACAGTCCACGTGATGGAAAAAACAGAAGGATCAAGTGAGGAATCTCACATTTTATCTTTTGAGAAATGTAAATGTTAACCTAAGTACAGTTAACTCTTTTTATCCACACTGGGTCCAATTTTGCTTTTTAATTGTTTTCATGGTGAAAGAAAAATTCAACATGTTTAAATCCTTTAATTAGCCTTACTCACATGCACTTGTTTTTTTTTTCCTTCCTCCTGTCTTTAGACCAGTAGTTTTTTGAATTCCATCTCTAATGACCTGTCGGATCAGAAGACTGGTAAACCTGGAGCCTCATCCCAAGAGGTGATGGTGTCTGGGTTTATTATGGATTGCAGGATGTAACTATCAGTCTGGAGGTAGGTTTAGCCCTGGCTCAGACAACTCAAAGCATCTGTAATGTCCTAATCCAATAAATTCTAATGTTTTCCTGGGCCACACACTTCACTCGTCATGAACAGACATGTTCTGTCTCTATAATCACACCATGCCAACTGGTGATGACTTAGTAATATCTCCCCAGTGAACCATAACAAAATCATAGTTTCTAGCTTCTTATAAACCAGAAGAAATACAATAATGCATGTTATTATTAGCCTGACACTCTCATTTGTGGTTGCTGTGTCACTATGTTTCCCTGGTATTCTGAAAGACCGTGGAATAATCAGGTCTAATGAGTAATGAAAGACCTCTAATTTATGTGGGAAATTCTTGTCTTTGTGCAGCCCCTTATTTTTTTTCCTTTTGCTTACGTTAACCTCTCTGTAGCTTTGATTCATATAGGGTTCCTAGATCCTCACCTTGGAATAGGCTCTGGTTTTGTTTGTTTCTTTGTTTGTTGTTGTTGTTTGTTTTGTTTTGCTTTGCATAGTTGATTGAAGCCAAGCTTAGTATCTTCCCTAAAATATTTACTGATGTTTTTCTTCCCATCTCTGCTTTTTCTTCCTCCTCTCTCTCTACCTTTCTTCCTCTTTAAAATATTCCTGGGCACCCACCACGTGCCAGGAATTGTGTGTCAGGACTGGAGCTTCCACAGTAGGCAGAACAGATGCATTCCTGACAACCTAGTTGAGGAAACAAACATAAAATCACACAAATGAGAGATAGTAAGAGCAAGCATAGAGGGAAGATTTCATTTATACAATTTATATGAGGAAAGATACACATTAGGAAGAAAACGTGAGCTGGGAACTGCAGTATACATAGGAGAGAGCCAGGCAGGTAGAGGAAGAGTGTCCCCGACAGAAGGATCTAAAGTGCAAGGCTCTGAAGAGACAAATGATATGGCACCTTTGAAGAACTTAAAAGACTGACGTGGCCAAAGAATAGGTAAGGACATGGCTGTTTTTGTGAGATGATCCTGAGACAGTGGTGCTGGAGTCTCTCAGGATGTTGCAGGCCAAGTTAAGTATTTGGGGTCTTATATGTAAAGGCTGTTTTCCCTAGCAGAGGAGAAGTATAATTCAATTAAAATGAGGAAAGTCAGGAGGGGAATTCAGAAAGCCCTTGCAGGAAATTACAGCTTCCATAGAATTCCAAGTGGAATAGGGTGACAGCTGTGGACATAGAAAAAAAAGGAGGAGTAATAATGCATTTTGGAATTTTAGTTGATAATCACCTAGTTTGGATATAGGAAGAAAAGGATTAGAACAAACCAATGGTAATTACAAGGTTTTTACCATGAGCAACAGGTTTGATGGAATTAAAATTTAATGAGATACAGAAGATTGGCGGAGAATCAGATATTAAGAAAAACACCTGAAAGGGCACATGCTTTATCTGAGACTCCTGTGAGACATTCACGAAGGGAGATATCAAGTAGCTAGTTGGATAACAAGGAACAGAGTTCTCCAGGAGATGCCCATTTGGGCATTATCTGTGTTTGGGTGGAACGGGAAGCTAGTGGAGTGGATCAAAGCTCACAGGACAAGAGTGGATTTAGAAAGCATTCAGTGGTGGGCTTTAAGGAGCATTAACATTTCAGAGATTGGACAGTGGAGTGACAGACTGAGAAGTGAGCAATTAGGTAAGAGAATGTGGTTTCATGGAAGAAAGAAGTGTTTCAAGAGAGCAGGAGTAGTCAAAAATGCTGAGTTCTACTGACAAGTAAGTAATGAATAAAGCAAGTCCATTGGATAGGCTGTAAGGGACATAACTGATGCTTTTACATGAGCAGTCACTTTCTCTCCTTTGCTCTCCAAGATGAGGTCAGCTCTCAGGGCTGCTGACCTGCATCACATCACAGGGGCCTTTTTCACCCACTCCCGAAAGTCACTGTTTTGCACCTTCATCTTTTCTGCTTGTCTCCCACTCCGGATCTGTTTCCCCTTCCTAGGACAGCGTTCCCACCTCCGCTTTCGTCTTTTGCCCGTGGCGTAAAACTCCCGCAGCTGCCCTGCTCTCCATCCTACCTATCTGTGTCTGCATGAGTCTTTGTATCCTCAGGCGTTCCCCTTGGCCTCTGCTCCCTTTCTTTTCTGGGAAATCAATTCAGTACTCACGGCCCTTTTCTACTACAGTTTCTCTCTTTTAATTTACTTTCTGCTAGAACGATGCCGAAGCTACTCAACCCCCAAATACCTCCACTTGAATCTACCTCCTTTTTTTGGGGTGCCAACCCATACTTCCGTCATTTAACTGATGAAATTCTTGGGGATAGTCTCCCCTTATCTGCTGTTTAGCCTTCCGTGGTTTCAGTTACCCAGAGTCAATCGTCATCCAAAAATAAGTGAGTACAGTGCAGCAAGGTATTGAGAGAGAGAGGGAGAGAAGACCACATTCACATAACGTTTTTCTTTTTACAACATATTGCTATAATTGTTCTATTTTATTGTTATTGTTGTTAATCTCTTACTTTGTCTACTTTAATAAATTAAACTTGACCATAGGTACATATATACAGGAAAAAACACAGTATATATAGGATATATTATCTGTGGTTTCAGGCATCCCCTGGGGGTCTTGGAAAGTATCCCCCCATAGACAAAGAGGAACTTCTGTATGTGCAGATACATGCCCCCTAATTCTTCATATGAACAGTTCTCATTTTTGAGCTCTATGACCCTTGGACTCCACCACAGCAGTGGTATCGCTCTCTCTGTTTCTGTTTTTACCACTAAATTCTAAGCTTCTTGAGGGCAGGTGACCACATTTTATTCATCTTCACATGCCATCATCCTCAAACAGTACCTGATAGGGAAGTTGCTCAATCGTGATTTGATGAATGAATATGCTTTAGAATACTTTTATGATTAAAAATATTATTCTTAATATAAAATATTGACTGTAATAAAGTACTGAATTCCATTGGTAAATGTAATTAGACATAGGCTCTCTAGGATAAACCTGTAATACCCCTTAGAGAAAACGTGTGAACTGACTTCCAAATTAAGCCAATGCGTTAAAAGAACCAGAAGCCCTTTGCTGACCTCACAGTGATAGATGTCCAACTGATACACAATTAAAATCCTAGACTCTATTCTTAAAGAATTGTTGCAAAATCAGCTTTTGCCAAGAAGAGAGGGTTCTCCATTTCCCATCTCTTGGGATATTTTAAAAAACAATTGTTGCAAAGACTATTTAAACTAAACTGGGGATATTTAAAGTTATTTTTATATTTACATAATTCCACGTGCATGAGTGCTCATCAGGTGTTTATTTTTTAAAACTTATGTCACGTATGTTTTGCACACCATATTTCTGATGACATTCTTTTCATCTTAGATCTGAAGATTTAAATCATACTCAGCTTTGTCACCTGCTTGCTAATGCTTGGAAGGTGAGTAGAATTCTGTGAGATGGAAGACCATCTGGTTCCACAGGTTACATCCTGTCAATTATTTAAAAGGGAGACTATCATGGAAGAGAAAGCAACTTGGCCCATATATTCCCCTTTGCTCTCATCTGATGCTCCTGCTTTGAGTGCTAAGTATTGAATTTAGCATCGTGTGATGTAAACACAAGCAATCAATATGGTTGCTGCATTTCTACCTGAAAAGAAGTGCTGTTATCAGATTTACACTTTTGCTAACATAGTCAATTATTTTGCAACACTTTGTGGTGAAAACAGGTTGATATATGACTTACAAAAACATGATAGATTTCTTGTTTAAAATAAAAAGTTTTAATAGTGATTAGCTCTAAATGTACAAATTATATAAGACTGACAAAAAGTAGAAAAAGTTTAATGTTACTTGATTATTAGAAGTTATTATACTGATTTTTTCATGGATATAGCTAAAGAAAATACCAAAACACGTATTTGAACGTAGGCAAATCTTCTATATGTATATGAAAAAATTTATTCAGAGGGGAAATTTTGTTTCTTCTGTTTTCTACATCAAAACAGACAGATATTGTAAAGACTGCCATATGAGTTACAATTACTTGTGTCTGTTTTTAACATTAACACATGGTACTTTTTTCCAAAATAAGAAGTAACCATTTCCTAAGAGAACTTGGAAGACACACCCAGCAGAGCCTCATAAATTATTTAGAATCTGATAAAACATTATTTTCTCCGATTACAAGAAAGTTCTCCTCCTGATATGTATGGGCTCAAGACCACTTCATTCTGTGTTATGGGGAGTGTGCCGAGCCTTGCGTTGGGAGATCCATATTTGTGTACTGCTCCCATTTCTGCCACTATATAATTTTGGCAAATTATTTCTCCGTTTTGAATCTCATCAAGTATTATGAACTAGATGATAGTTTATGCCTCTAAAATAAGGGCATGAACTATCATCTAAATTTTCTTCCTTTTCTAGATTACGGTAGTGTAAAATAACACAAAGGTGGGCAGGTCTTAGGCAAGATTTTACAGCAACTCTAATAAAATCAATGTTATAGTGAAAAGCATCAGTTTTATAAAAGACCTCTTTATGTTTAACAGGATGTTGAGGGTGGTGTTCCTCTTTCCTCAGAATTAGCATCTAGAATCAAAACTGGAGAAATAGAAGGCATTTAGTATTCCTATATCCTTAAGAGAGCTAAAAAAATGGGGCCAGCTACTCCTTAAAGCTCATTCAGAGGCAGCCACAGGCACTGAAA
This sequence comes from Pongo pygmaeus, assembly GCF_028885625.2. Taxonomy (NCBI): domain Eukaryota; kingdom Metazoa; phylum Chordata; class Mammalia; order Primates; family Hominidae; genus Pongo; species Pongo pygmaeus. The sequence continues at coordinate 88,865,376 of NC_072390.2, read as the reverse complement.
ACACATCCTTATGGGCAGAGAACTTGAGGGAAGGAGAGAGAGCTGAGTGAGCCTTAGGACTCCTTGAACATTGAACTCATTGGAGTAGAGAGTAGAAAGGAGCTTACCAGGGGCTGGGGGCCCCAGGGGTGAGGAGATGTTGGTCAAAGGGTACAAAATTTCAGTTAGGAGGACTAAGTTCAAGAGATCTCTTGTACAACATGGTGACTATAGCTAATAAGAATGTGTTGCATTCTTAAAAATTGCCAAGATAATAGATTTTACATGTTCTCACCACAAAAATGATACATGTGAGGTAACACATGTTAATTAGCTCAATTTAGCTATTTCACAATGTATACATATTTCAAAACAACATGCTGTACATGACATATATTTAATAGAAATATATTATATATAATAATGTGTATATATGTATACATAAAATTTGTCAATTAAAAATAAATATATGCAGAGAGAAGGTTGCTTAGGAATGCATTTTCCTCTCCTAGCTTTAGGGGGAAGAAGAAAGAATATTTTGAACCACACCAGGAGAATTACCCTAGAGAATAAGTTCACCTGCCAAAATGGGAGGCTGGCATCTTTTTGCTCTATGAGAAGGCTGCTGAGCTAACAGGTCTGCCTTGGCATAAATGTCTAGAAGAGCATGTGTCTCCTGGAGTATGGGGACATTTGTGTTTCCATAAATTGGCAGCTGCTTCTGGTTAGAGACTTCTGAAAGTTCTGGAATACTGGAATACTGGCATAGGCCAAAAGAGGAAGATGAAAATGAGCCGTGGAACATTGTACCTGGGAAGAAGATGGGACATTACTCTCTGCATGCCCTGGAGCTTTTGGAAGACGTATAAGAGGATCTTAGTTTCCATAGCTCCACATGAAAGAGCAAGCAGGGCTGCTGATGTCCACTGTGGGCTCCAAGTGAGGGACTGGCCCATGGGCAGGAGGTGAGGGAGACTTACTTGCTTTTCTCTGAGCTGGTCCGCAGCAGCAGAGGAGACTGGGGTGAGCCTCACTCCAGAATACTTGTAGAGTATGTGACACCAGTTCCCAACCTTGGCTCCATAAAAATTACCTGTGAACCTTTTAAAATACACATAAGAAATTCTTACTGAATTGAACTGGGATGAGATGCCACGTATCAGGATTCTGTAAAAGCTCCCCCAATGATTCAAGATGAAGTCCGGGTTGAAGACCAGTGATATGCAGGAAATGTGTCCTGTGATTTGGAACCACATTCCATTTGTCAAGCAAGACACTACGGCCACATAATGGAGATCTACTTCCATATGAACCAGTGGATTTCACTCTGCTTAATGGTAAGACATGACATGGCTAACCCTGGCTATCTGTGCTGCTAATGTCCTAATCTTGCTTGAGATTTTGACTGCAAATGTAAGGAACCAGCCATATACAGATAGGCTGTTTGCGGAAAGGTCTCTTGAGACAATCTGAGCTGACTTGCTTATCTTGCAGAAAAATATACTAGGGCCCAGAAATTATTTAAATAAAGTCCTCAAATATGGTAATTTTAGAAAAAGGACAACTGAAACCTGTGTCTGCCCACTACTCCCACTACTAGCACCGACGTTTTGATTTTTATGGTTATTTATGAAATAAGGTGTGTGCCTTTTGTGGAAACAAATAAAGCACATCCTACAAGGCTGTCAGAGAGCTGGGAGGCAAGGAGCCTGGATTTTTATCATTTCTTTGTAGTTGCCTCTGGGACTCTGGGTAAATGCACGCCTTACTTGGTATAAAATAGGCAAAGTAATAGCATGGTAATACCTGTTATCATTTGTGCCACGTGTCTGAGCACCTGAAGGTAAAACAACACCATCGTCAGAAACAATTCAGTGGGTAGAGTCACTCAGAAAGAGAGTTAGAGGAATTTTTATCTGCTTTTGAAAATGTCTTAAGGAGAAGAAGACAAAGCTTTGAAGGCATTAGTAATTTAAGTATTGGGATGATGTCCAGGGACTTTTTGCTGTGATTCACATCCTGGGTAGGAAAAGGTGATGAAAGTTGTAGGAATGTCATCCAAGCACCTGGTTGATTTGATCATAGAGAAGAAAGAAGTGGCTATTGGAGAAAAAAGTGCAGTAGAAACAGTGAAGGAAACAGTATAAAAACTGTGAATATTGTTCAGCTTTAAAGTGTATTATGATTTAAGTAGTACAGCTGGTTTGGAGATCTTTGGGTGAACAAAGATGTGAAATGACAGCATGTCCGAGTTGGGTCTGAGTATGGTACTAAATGGAGGCTGTAATGTCACCGGCTGAGAGAGGTGAATGGCACACACCTGCTCCAAATGTGACACAAGAGAAGCCTTGGGGTGGTTTATAGTGTGTTTTTGAGCTGATGTGTTAAGGTGTGGATTGTTGGGACAGGAAAGTGCATGGAGAAAGAACATTATCTGGGCAGATTTATGGGGAAAAAAGTGTACCAGGAAGCCAGCTTCCTGAAGGCCGGTTGCAACATCTGGCTCAGAGCAATTGGGAAACAGCAGGAGGAAGCAATGGGCATCATATTTCAGTTTTCATGGCAGAAGAACTAAAATAAAGATGCAGAGCAGTGGTGTTCTGGGTTTAGAGAAAATAAACACAGAACAATTTGGGCAAGGGAAAAAAATGTTAACTTTCGGACCCAGAAACGATCTACTTTAGTGTATCAATTTAACTGTTTGGTGTTTTCAATTTATTTTAAATTAATTAATGGAAGTCATCATAAATCATCAGACAACTAATGCACTTTCATCTTACACTGTGAACCATCATATCCAGCTGCGGATGGGTATTGGAGATTAAGAGACAGGATGTGTGATCTGTGCAGAGGGGCTCCACAGCTGCCTCTTGGATGGCCCATTAGGTCCAACTCAATTTTTTTGGGGTGAATTTCTTCATTCTCTAGTTATTGGTCCACACAGAGAAATTATTAACCCCAATGACACTTTAATTAAAGATTTATTTTCCCTTTAATCCTGTGGGGCTCCTTTTGGCACCAAGATCCTAACTTTTGTCTCCACCACCTTATGTATAGTGAGCTGACTGTAATATGCATTATTTTTGATATAAGAATGTTTTGTAACATGTTTGTTTCTTCTCCAAATGCTACAAACTAATTTTAACATCATGGAATATTGGCTTCTGAAGTAGCAGTTCTCTCTTTGAACTAATGCTAATGCAGTTTATGAATTTCATGGTACTACAATCCTTCACAGGCTTTTCTTTACTATAAATAAAATATTCTAAACAAGAGCCAAATATTTTACTAGACAAATTCTATTACCAAAAAAAAAGACACAAAGCTCTGGTATGAATGCATTAGTTAAATATACACGGAATAGATGGAATTGCCTAAGAATGCACAAATTCAAACAAAAAGGTGGATTCTGATTGCAAAATAACTTTTTTTTTTTTTTTTAGTGGAAGAGAAAGCAATGTAAAAAGCATGAGTCACATTTTAAATTCTAACACTCCTTAGTAGTGGCTTTCTTTTCAGTCTCACGATAAACAGCTTGTCTATGATTCTCTTTCTTCCTTTAGTAACTAGAGACAAAAGTGCTTCAGCAATGGAGCTGACAAAGATTCCAGTTACTCTCTCCTATGTGTCTGCGCTGTGCACATGTTTTGTGTCACTGTTACTGTGGGACATCAGTGTCGATCTTTATAGCACGTATTTCGGAGTAACCCTGAGAGCAATATGCATGCAATTTCTGATGCAGAACAGGTGAACACAGAAGAAAGCACACAGGAATTATGATGACTTAGACTTAGATGTTACTTAGATATAAAATGTATGACAGAATGTTGGTAGATCCAAAATTTGCTCAGCCAAAAAAAGTTGCAAATTTTGCCATGACACACTGTCCTTAAAGCCTTATCTTCATAACTGGGCACGAATAAATTTAAGAACCCTTTGTTCTGAGCAAATAATCACCATTTGTTAAAATAATATTCTTGATCAAAAATCTCATGTTTTCATTATACATTAATCTATTCATATTCTTGGGATAAAGCTTCTTAATGCAATTATGAAAGCAATGTAGTAACATTTAAAGAATTATTTAATTTTCTTATTTCTAATGTTTGTAGGTACATAGTAGGTGTAACATATTTATGGGTTACATGAGTTTTATTTTTTAAAAAATTTTAGGTCCATAGTAGCTGTATATATTTATAGGATTTCATGAGATATTTTCATACAGTCACGCAATGCATAGTAGTCACAACAGGGTAAATGAGGTATCCATCACCTTAAGCTTTTATCCTTTGTGTTAAAAACAATCCAATTATAGTCTTAATTGTTTTAAAATGTATAATGAGATTATTTTTTACTATACAAAATAAAAATAATTTCATCATATATTTTAAAATAATTAAATTATTTTAATAACATATAAAAATAATGAAATTATTTTTTACTAGCCCCTGTTGTGCTAGCAAATATTAGGTCTTATTTTTCTATCTCTTTGGTAGCCATTACTACCACCTCCACCTTCCTGACAACCCTTTCCAGCGTCTGGCAACCATCCCTCTACTTTCTGTCTCCAAGAGGTTGATTGTTTTGATTTCTAGATCCCACAGATAAGTGAGAACATGTGACGTTTGTCTCTCTGTGCCTGGCTTATTTCACTTAACATAATGACTTCCAGTTCCATCCGTGTTGTTGCAAATGACAGGATCTCATTTATTTTTATGGCTGAATAGTAATCCATTGTGTATATAAGTACTACATTTTCTTTATCCATTCATCTATTGATGGACATTCAGGTTGCTTCTAAATCTTAGCTATTGTGAATAGTGCTGCGATAAATGTGGGAGTGTAGACAGCTCTTCAATATACTGATTTTGTCTTTTTTTTAAGTATATACCTAGGAGAGGGATCGCTGGATCATATGCTAGCTCTATTTTTAGTTTTTCTTGAGAAGCCTCCAAACTGTTCTCCATAGTGGTTGTAAAAATTTACATTCCCAACAAAAGTGTACCAGGGTTTCCTTTTCTCCATTTCTCCACATCCTCTTCAGCATTTGTTATCCCCTGACTTTTGGATAAAAGCCATTTTAACTGGGGTGAGATGATATCTCACTGTCATTTTAATGTATATTTCTCTGATGATCAGTGACATTGAACACCTTTTCCTATACCTGTTGGCCATTTGTATGTCTTCTTTTGAGAAGTGTCTATTCAGATTTTTGCCCATTTTTAAATCATATTATTCAATTTTTTCATATAGAGCTGTTTGAGCTCCTTATATATTCTGGTTATTAATCCCTTGTCAGATTGATAGTTTGCAAATATTTTCATCCATTCTGCGGACTGTCTCTTCACTTTGGATTTTTTCATTTGCTGTGCAGAAACCTTTTAACTTGATGTCATCCCATTTGTCCTTTTTGCTTTGTTTGCTTGTGCCTGTGGGGTATTGCTCAAGAAGTCTTCACCCACTCTAATGTCCTGGAGAGTTTCCCCAGTGTTTTTTAAAGAATAATTTTAAAAATAATCAGGAGCATTGGAGAACTTCAAGAAATTTGAGTAATGTATAAGGTTTACTGCCAATTATATATTTGTAACTTAGGAAGGAAATATTTATAAATGAGAACTCGAAGAATGTTAATTATATAGAGTTCCATAGTTAGCAAAATGTATGTTGGTTATTAATATGCAAGTCTCTTAATTTTAAGTTCAATGATTTCTGTAATAGAGCTATAACAGATCTATAGCATTCAAAATTATTTTTTAAATGTAAAAAATTTCAATCTTCTCATTTTATGTATATGTAGAAGTAATATTTCTGTAGGGCTTTAAACATACATACTTCAGAATACTTTCATAAACATGACTTCATTTTTATCTTTACAACAGTTTTGTGGGTTGAGTGTTTTATTATTATTATCAACATAAAAATAAGCAAACCAAGGCCCAGTGACTTGCCCAGCTCATGCAGCCTTTTCTGGGAAGTCCGATGCCAGAAAATGATTATACAATAAAGCTGAGTTGTGCAAACATTAGCCTTTTAGTATCATAATAGCTTATGTTTTATAATCCTGCTCTATTTCAATTGGCTGTGCAATTGATTCTAAATTTAGTTTCCTAGTTGGACTAAATGCCATAAGTATATTTTTCAAATCTATAAATTATTTTTCAATTTCAACATGAAACTCTATGATTTCACATAATTGTCCAAGGCCATTGCCATTTTGGCAGAGACAGGTGGCATAAAATGGAGCAGGACTCTTCAATGTCCCAGTAATGGCCATCGATTAACCTTTTAAAACTAAATATTATCTTTGAAAAAATAAAAACAAGCCTCGTATGTAAGTATTTTCTAATACACATGGAAAAAAGCAATCTTCCAAAGGAAAGCAGCCAGAACCAAATATGACTTTGAATTATTGTGCATGCTCCTGCGTATGCTGGCTTTCTACCATTTGAAAATGATTGTTATCTAGTCATGAGATTCTCAACCAAGTTCTACATCTACAGAGTGATGGGAGCCATGGGAAGAGCCATCTGCTCCTGTAATGGTGAGAGGTTCCTTTAGAGAGCACGATTTGGGGAAGCCAAATTGTTTGTGTTTCTTCCGTTCCAATCACCCTGGTTAGGTCTCTGCCAGCATGCCTTTCTTTATCGTACCCCTTCCTTACTTCTGTGACTTCCAAAAGAAAAATGGCAACAGCCGTTGGAATAATGCACTACTAGATGCATTTTTCTTTTGAATTCGTCTTGAAAACAAATATGCTGTAACTAGGAGAGAAAGGAACAAATTAGGAGTTTGTTCAATAAAAACATTTCTCAGAGTGGGATCGTCTGATGATTTGTACCAGAATTCTCTAAGGGTAGGCCAGGAATCTTTATTCTTTTTTTTTTTTTAATTTTATTTTTTCTTTTTTTTATTATTATTATTATTATTATTATACTTTAGGCTCTATGGTACATGTGCGCAACGTGCAGGTAAGTTACATATGTATACATGTGCCATGCTGGTGCACTGCACCCACCAACTCGTCATCTAGCATTAGGTATATCTCCCAATGCTATCCCTCCCCCCTCCCCCCACCCCACAACAGACCCCGAAGTGTGATGTTCCCCTTCCTGTGTCCATGTGTTCTCATTGTTCAATTCCCACCTATGAGTGAGAATATGCGGTGTTTGGTTTTTTGTTCTTGTGATAGTTTACTGAGAATGATGATTTCCAATTTCATCCATGTCCCTACAAAGGACGTGAACTCATCATTTTTTATGGCTACATAGTACTCCATGGTGTATATGTGCCACATTTTCTTAATCCAGTCTATCATTGTTGGACATTTGGGTTGGTTCCAAGTCTTTGCTATTGTGAATAATGCCGCAATAAACATACGTGTGCATGTGTCTTTATAGCAGCATGATTTATAGTCCTTTGGGTATATACCCAGTAATGGGATGGCTGGGTCAAATGGAATTTCTAGTTCTAGATCCCTGAGGAATCGCCACACTGACTTCCACAAGGGTTGAACTAGTTTACAGTCCCACCAACAGTGTAAAAGTGTTCCTATTTCTCCACATCCTCTCCAGCACCTGTTGTTTCCTGACTTTTTAATGATTGCCATTCTAACTGGTGTGAGATGGTATCTCATTGTGGTTTTGATTTGCATTTCTCTGATGGCCAGTGATGGTGAGCATTCTTTCATGTGTTTTTTGGCTGCATAAATGTCTTCTTTTGAGAAGTGTCTGTTCATGTCCTTCGCCCACTTTTTGATGGGGTTGTTTGTTTTTTTCTTGTAAATTTGTTGGAGTTCATTGTAGATTCTGGATATTAGCCCTTTGTCAGATGAGTAGGTTGCGAAAATTTTCTCCCATTTTGTAGGTTGCCTGTTCACTCTGATGGTAGTTTCCTTTGCTGTGCAGAAGCTCTTTAGTTTAATTAGATCCCATTTGTCAATTTTGGCTTTTGTTGCCATTGCTTTTGGTGTTTTAGACATGAAGTCCTTGCCCATGCCTATGTCCTGAATGGTATTGCCTAGGTTTTCTTCTAGGGTTTTTATGGTTTTAGGTCTAACATTTAAGTCTTTAATCCATCTTGAATTGATTTTTGTATAAGGTGTAAGGAAGGGATCCAATTTCAGCTTTCTACATATGGCTAGCCAGTTTTCCCAGCACCATTTATTAAATAGGGAATCCTTTCCCCATTTCTTGTTTTTGTCAGGTTTGTCAAAGATCAGATAGTTGTAGATATGTGGCATTATTTCTGAGGGCTCTGTTCTGTTCCATTGATCTATATCTCTGTTTTGGTACCAGTACCATGCTGTTTTGGTTACTGTAGCCTTGTAGTAGAGTTTGAAGTCAGGTAGTGTGATGCCTCCAGCTTTGTTCTTTTGGCTTAGGATTGACTTGGCGATTCGGACTCTTTTTTGGTTCCATATGAACTTTAAAGTAGTTTTTCCAATTCTGTGAAGAAAGTCAGTGGTAACTTGATGGGGATGGCATTGAATCTGTAAATTACCTTGGGAAGGATGGCCATTTTCATGATATTGATTCTTCCTACCCATGAGCATGGAATGTTCTTCCATTTGTTTGTATCCTCTTTGATTTCCTTGAGCAGTGGTTTGTAGTTCTCCTTGAAGAGGTCCTTCACATCCCTTGTAAGTTGGATTCCTAGGTATTTTATTCTCTTTGAAGCAATTGTGAATGGGAGTTCACTCATGATTTGGCTCTCTGTTTGTCTGTTATTGATGTATAAGAATGCTTGTGATTTTTGTACATTGATTTTGTATCCTGAGACTTTGCTGAAGTTGCTTATCTGCTTAAGGAGATTTTGGGCTGAGACGATGGGGTTTTCTAGATATACTGTCATGTCATCTGCAAACAGGGACAATTTGACTTCCTCTTTTCCTAATTGAATACCCTTTATTTCTTTCTCCTGCCTAATTGCCCTGGCCAGAACTTCCAACACTATGTTGAATAGAAGTGGTGAGAGAGGGCATCCCTGTCTTGTGCCAGTTTTCAAAGGGAATGCTTCCAGTTTTTGCCCATTCAGTATGATATTGGCTGTGGGTTTGTCATAAATAGCTCTTATTATTTTGAGATACGACCCATCAATACCTAATTTATTGAGAGTGTTTAGCATGAAGGGTTGTTGAATTTTGTCAAAGGCCTTTTCTGCATCTATTGAGATAATCATGTGGTTTTTGACTTTGGTTCTGTTTATATGCTGGATTACATTTATTGATTTGCGTATATTGAACCAGCCTTGCATCCCAGGGATGAAGCCCACTTGATCATGGTGGATAAGCTTTTTGATGTGCTGCTGGATTCTGTTTGCCAGTATTTTATTGAGGATTTTTGCATCAATGTTCATCAAGGGTATTGGTCTAAAATTCTCTTTTTTTGTTGTGTCTCTGCCAGGCTTTGGTATCAGGATGATGCTGGCCTCATAAAATGAGTTAGGGAGGATTCCCTCTTTTTCTATTGATTGGAATAGTTTCAGAAGGAATGGTACCAGCTCCTCCTTGTACCTCTGGTAGAATTCAGCTGTGAACCCATCTGGTCCTGGACTTTTTTTGGTTGGTAAGCTATTGATTATTGCCACAATTTCAGCTCCTGTTATTGGTCTATTCAGAGATTCAACTTCTTCCTGGTTTAGTCTTGGGAGGGTGTATGTGTTGAGGAATTTATCCATTTCTTCTAGATTTTCTAGTTTATTTGCATAGAGGTGTTTGTAATATTCTCTGATGGTAGTTTGTATTTCTGTGGGATCGGTGGTGATATCCCCTTTATCATTTTTTATTGCATCTATTTGATTCTTCTCTCTTTTTTTCTTTAGTAATCTTGCTAGCGGTCTATCAATTTTGTTGATCCTTTCAAAAAACCAGCTCCTGGATTCATTGATTTTTTGAAGGGTTTTTTGTGTCTCTATTTCCTTCAGTTCTGCTCTGATTTTAGTTATTTCTTGCCTTCTGCTAGCTTTTGAATGTGTTTGCTCTTGCTTTTCTAGTTCTTTTAATTGTGATGTTAGGGTGTCAATTTTGGATCTTTCCTGCTTTCTCTTGTGGGCATTTAGTGCTGTAAATTTCCCTCTACACACTGCTTTGAATGCATCCCAGAGATTCTGGTATGTTGTGTCTTGGTTCTCGTTGGTTTCAAAGAACATCTTTATTTCTGCCTTCATTTCGTTATGTACCCAGTAGTCATTCAGGAGCAGGTTGTTCAGTTTCCACATAGTTGAGCAGTTTTGAGTGAGATTCTTAATCCTGAGTTCTAGCTTGATTGCACTGTGATCTGAGAGATAGTTTGTTATAATTTCTGTTCTTTTACATTTATTGAGGAGAGCTTTACTTCCAAGTATATGGTCAATTTTGGAATAGGTGTGGTGTGGTGCTGAAAAAAATGTATATTCTGTTGATTTGGGGTGGAGAGTTCTGTAGATGTCTATTAGGTCCGCTTGGTGCAGAGCTGAGTTCAATTCCTGGGTATGCATGTTGATTTTCTGTTTCGTTGATCTGTCTAATGTTGACAGTGGGGTGTTAAAGTCTCCCATTATTAATGTGTGGGAGTCTAAGTCTCTTTGTAAGTCACTCAGGACTTGCTTTATGAATCTGGGTGCTCCTGTATTGGGTGCATATATATTTAGGATAGTTAGCTCTTCTTGTTGAATTAATCCCTTTACCATTATGTAATGGCCTTCTTTGTCTCTTTTGATCTTTGTTGGTTTAAAATCTGTTTTATCAGAGACTAGGATTGCAACCCCTGCCTTTTTTTGTTTTCCATTTGCTTGGTAGATCTTCCTCCATCCTTTTATTTTGAGCCTATGTGTGTCTCTGCACGTGAGATGGGTTTCCTGAATACAGCACACTGATGGGTCTTGAGTCTTTATCCAATTTGCCAGTCTGTGTCTTTTAATTGGAACATTTAGTCCATTTACATTTAAAGTTAATATTGTTATATGTGAATCTGATCCTGTCATTATGATGTTAGCTGGTTATTTTGCTCGTTAGTTGATGCAGTCTCTTCCTAGTCTCGATGGTCTTTACATTTCGGTATGATTTTGCAGTGGCTGGTGCCGGTTGTGCCTTTCCATGTTTAGCGCTTCCTTCAGGAGCTCTTTTAGGGCAGGCCTGGTGGTGACAAAATCTCTCAGCAGTTGCTTGTCTGTAAAGTATTTTATTTCTCCTTCACTTATGAAGCTTAGTTTGGCAGGATATGAAATTCTGGGTTGAAAATTCTTTTCTTTAAGAATGTTGAATATTGGCCCCCACTCTCTTCTGGCTTGTAGGGTTTCTGCCAAGAGATCCGCTGTTAGTCTGATGGGCTTCCCTTTGATGGTAACCCGACCTTTCTCTCTGGCTGCCCTTAACATTTTTTCCTTCATTTCAACTTTGGTGAATCTGACAATTATGTGTCTTGGAGTTGCTCTTCTCGAGGAGTATCTCTGTGGCGTTCTCTGTATTTCCTGAATCTGAATGTTGGCCTGCCTTGCTAGATTGGGGAAGTTCTCCTGGATAATATCCTGCAGAGTGTTTTCCAACTTGTTTCCATTCTCCCTGTCACTTTCAGGTACACCAATCAGACGTAGATTTGGTCTTTTCACATAGTCCCACATTTCTTGGAGGCTTTGCTCATTTCTTTTTATTCTTTTTTCTCTAAACTTTCCCTTCTCGCTTCATTTCATTCATTTCATCTTCCAGGGCTGACACCCTTTCTTCCATTTGATCGCATCGGCTCCTGAGGCTTCTGCATTCTTCACGTAGTTCTCGAGCCTTGGTTTTCAGCTCCATCAGCTCCTTTAAGCACTTCTCTGTATTGGTTATTCTAGTTATACATTCTTCTAAATTTTTTTCAAAGTTTTCAACTTCTTTGCCTTTGGTTTGAATATCCTCCCGTAGCTCGGAGTAATTTGATCGTCTGAAGCCTTCTTCTCTCAGCTCGTCAAAGTCATTCTCCGTCCAGCTTTGTTCCGTTGCTGGTGAGGAACTGCGTTCCTTTGGAGGAGGAGAGGTACTCTGCTTTTTAGAGTTTCCAGTTTTTCTGCTCTGTTTTTTCCCCATCTTTGTGGTTTTATCTACTTTTGGTCTTTGATGATGGTGATGTACAGATGGGTTTTTGGTGTGGATGTCCTTTCTGTTAGTTTTCCTTCTAAGAGACAGGACCCTCAGCTGCAGGTCTGTTGGAGTACCTGGCCGGCCGTGTGAGGTGTCAGTCTGCCCCTGCTGGGGGGTGCCTCCCAGTTAGGCTGCTCAGGGGTCAGGGGTCAGGGACCCACTTGAGGAGGCAGTCAGCCCGTTCTCAGATCTCCAGCTGCGTGCTGGGAGAACCACTGCTCCCCTCAAAGCTGTCAGACAGGGACATTTAAGTCTGCAGAGGTTACTGCTGTCTTTTTGTTTGTCTGTGCCCTGCCCCCAGCGGTGGAGCCTACAGAGACAGGCAGGCCTCCTTGAGCTGTGGTGGGCTCCACCCAGTTCAAGCTTCCAGGCTGCTTTGTTTACCTAAGGGAGCCTGGGCAATGGCGGGCGCCCCTCCCCCAGCCTCGCTGCCGACTTGCTGTTTGATCTCAGACTGCTGTGCTAGCAATCAGCGAGACTCCGTGGGCGTAGGACCCTCTGAGCCAGGTGCGGGCTATACTCTCCTGGGGCACCGTTTCCTAAGCCCGTTGGAAAAGCACAGTATTCGGGTGGGAGTGGCCCGATTTTCCAGGTGCCCTCTGTCACCCCTGGAAAGGGAACTCCGTGACCCCTTGCGCTTCCCGAGTGAGGCAATGCCTCGCCCCTGCTTCGGCTGGCGCACGGTGCACTCACCCACTGACCTGTGCCCACTGTCTGGCACTCCCTAGTGAGATGAACACGGTACCTCAGATGGAAATGCAGAAATCACCCGTCTTCTGCATCACTCGCGCTGGGAGCTGTAGACTGGAGCTGTTCCTATTTGGCCATCTTGGCTCCTCCCCCCAGGAATCTTTATTCTTAACAAGGTCACCTTGTTTACATCAAAGTTGTTTCATCATCAGTGGCATAGAACAGTGTTCCAAACATTTTAAAAGAATCGTATGTTCTGACTGGGCACAGGGGCTCACGCCTGTAATCCCAGCACTTTGGGAGGCTGAGGCAAGTGGATCATGAGGTCAGGAGATCGAGACTGTCTTGGTCAATATGGTCAAACCCTGTCTCTACTAAAATACAAAAAATTAGCTGGACATGGTGGCACATGCCTGTAGTCCCAGCTACTTGAGAGGCTGAGGCAAGGGAACTGCTTGAACCCGGGAGGCAGAGGTTGCAGTGAGCTGAGATTGCATCACTGCACTCCAGCCTGGTCACAGAGCAAGACTCTGTCTCAAAAAAAAAAAAAAAAAAAAAAAAAATCATATGTTCCTTTTGATTATACATTTAAAAATATTTACAAATGATATGAATATAGGATGATAATAATGTTAGCAAACCACAAATGGCACTTGTAGATATTTAACATAAAGATTTAACAAAATTTTGTAAGGATTGCCAAAAAATAGATATTTGTCTTCATGCTCTGTGTGCCTATTTTTAGTAATCACAGCACAGGCTCTGTGTGATAAATGTGATGATTCCTACAATCATAAGATAATAGTAACTCACAGCATAATATACACTTAGGGCCCTATTATTGTTTATAATCTTGGGTGTAAATCCATGTTTCTATTAGTGATAATAAGTGTTTGGTTGATTCTGTAGCAGATCTGATGAAGACAAGATTGCCACTTAGTTTAATGTGGAGCTGATGAAGTTTCTCATTAACTGTAGTGGATCAAGTTCTGTCTTTTTTATGTCATAACATCTGTAATAACCAATCCAAACAGTGCCCAGATTTTGGAATGGATACCATATTGGTGGGAGTAGGCTCTGGTCTGTGAGCTGCACGTGTCCCTCCTGGTGGAGGATCCATCAGCCCTGCCTGGGCATCCACTTTTAGCCTTACATTTTATGGTTTCTTTTCAGAAATCTTTTAGTCTTACCTTTTATGATTCCTTTTCAGGAATCTTCTATAACTAATAATTGCTTTGTAGGGATTGATTTGGCTGAAATTAAATTGCACAACTTAAATCCTCTTACATGGATGCACCTAAACTGTAAACTTCAAGGAAACAGATAAGTGCAGCAACAGAGCCAGTGAGCAGCCCCTTGCCGTGGGCACTCACATTCTTCCCTTGGAACATGCTACACCAGGAGTGGTCTGAACCCAGGTGACACATGAACCAAGTGGATGTGCCCTAGTCAAACTGTGCTTCATGTAGTAGTGAAGCTTCCTGGGTACCTTACGCTTCAGATGAAATGAGTAGAGGGTTAATATTTCTTCCCTGTATCTCTGTGGGTCACCTTGAGAGTTTTGCTCTGAACTGTGTAAATCACCTGCACACTTTGGAGATCATCATGCCTAGGAGATAAAGAAATTGGATCAGTCACATCGATTTTGCTGTTTAAATAATTTTTACTCTATATGTAATGTTGTACTTTTGGGGTACACGTAATATTTTGTTACATTCCTAAAAGGCATAGCGATCTGGTTGCACGTGCCTGTAGTCCAAGCTACTTGGAGGCTGAGGCAGGAGAAATGCTTGAATCTGGGAGGCAGAGGTTGCAGTGAACCAAGATCCAAGATCGCACCACTGCACTCCAGCCTAGGTGACAGAGTGAGACTCTATCTCAAAAACAAAACAAAACAAAAAAAAGTGTAGTGATCAAATAGGGTAGTTGGAATATCCATCCCCCTCGAACATTTATTATTTCTTTGTATGGAGAACATTCCAAATTTTTCTTCCAGTTATTTTGAAATTTACAAAGGAGGGGTTTCATTGGCAAAGAAAGAAAATTAAGATTTACTGGGAATATCTGAGAGAGAGAGAAACAATAATAGAAACCACATCCAAGGTGGGCAAAGAAAAGTTGGATATTTTCTTTCTTCCACTCTTCAACTATAAGAAATTCAATATCTTTTCTTTACGTAGCCTGGAGGCATAAACTGACGTGCATTTAAATTAAAAATCTGCAACATACTTATCAAGCATCTTAAAACAGTGATGCTGCATTGGTGTTTATTTTTAAGTTTAAATGTGTCTAAAATATTGTATGAACTGTACATTAAGTAGGAAATTACTAATTTAAAAAGAGCAGGCAGATGTTTTATTAGAACTACAAATAAACAGCTATATACTTTTTTTGATTGTGCTTCAAATGCTATTATCTGGATTCCTAACCAGTGAACAGACTCTAAAACATAATATTCCCATGAAAGGAATGCAGGAAGTTGTACTTAATCTTCTTTGTGGTTTTAAAGGCAACAAGGATAGTAAAAAGGAGTATCAATGATTAAGATGAAATAACTGACTATCTGACTACTTATAAAGAATTTGCTGTGAATATATTGATAATTCAGCAGGGAAGAGTATATACTTTCTTTGTAAATGATAATTTATAAAGTACAGACCAATATTTTGGGGAGATAAATTGTTTTAATGTGTAAATTGTGCAATATACAAGCCTTTCTGTGCTCAAATTGGCTGTTTAAATAGGTAACACATTTATCAACTTGTGATACATCTAAATTCCCATTATAAAATATATTTCCCATTTATCTTCATGGCAATTTTCATGCTAATTAGTATTTTTTGCATTTTTACAATATGCATAAATTAACATAAATGTCTGGCTATATGTCTAGAGTATATGTGAAAACGTTTTAAAAGCTAAGAATAATTTGCAGAGTTTAGTGTTGAAGTAAGAAAGGCTATTAAATATTTGTAAAAATCTCATTTCTGTAATGCACTTTTTTATATAAAGTTTATTCAATGGATTTTTGACTGCAGTTTTTTTGCAGATTATTAATGATGTTTATTAAAATTCCTGAGAAATGTATTATAAAAATATGACACTGGAAGACCTCTACCATTTTGATCCTCTTTAAAATTGTATGCTGAGCATTTCTATGTAATTTGAGTTCCCTTGTGTAAATGTAAATTTATATAAAAAATCCAGACCTTCATGTTTCCTTAATTCTATAAAATAGATAAGCGTCTAGATTTTAAAATTAGTGAAAAATATTCAAGAACAATTGATTGGCACAACTGCCTAGGAATACAGAGCTTGGTATCAAGGAGGCATCTTGGCATTGTTCAGACACGTACTCCACATTCTTCCTGGGTGTTTGGTTTTCAAAGCAGTCTCATTACACTGAAGAACTCACCTTCAACACAGGGGGTACTGCTTTTTCCTTAGACAAATGCCCAAGAGATACCTGAAATTTGGCAAAGGAAAGAACACAAATTAGAAGCACAGACAGATATATCAGCTGGTATGGAACTTGTTAGTGTGCTGCGGGATTTTCTTATTCTCCATTCCCCTTGTGTGTCTTAGGGAAAATCTTGATCAGTTTACCTGCTTCCTGCTGTGATTTGAGCAGGCCTTGGATTAGGATCCAAATTATAGCCATACCATCTGCTGTTCCTGAGCTGTTTTTAACAGGAAACACTTTCATTAGTCTAATATATTCATTATTTCCAGGTATTGCTAAAAAGTTGCGAGCTATCATATAATCAATATTCATTTGTACATTTTATAGGTTTACATATTTTATGTTTTAAATTTATTTACATGTATGTATCTTTATATTATGTTTTATATTCATTTACACATTTTATATAAATACTCACCTTCTTTCCTCAGCTCTTTGAAGTGTATACTTACAATGGATTATGTTGAGAGAGCTTCCAATATTTTCTCAGCCCTATGGGTAAATATCAGGGTCAGGGAAGGAAAGTAATATTTACTAGAGTGTGATACAGTGTTAGGTATATTCTGTATATCACATCTTTATACCTTACACTAACCCTCTGAAGTAGGTACATTTATCTTCATTTTGACAAATAAGGAGATAGGGATATTAAGTAGCAGGCCTAGTAGAAGCAAGCTCTCAAAGCTAGTGAGTGGCAATGCTGGTGTCTCAGCTGGGTTTATTTTACTTCAAGGCCTGAGGCCTTTTTATTATATAAAGTTATCCCCTTTAATATATCTGCTTAGGAGGTATTTGACTCATTTTAAAGAGAATTTAAGTGCATCCCAGTCATTTTTTAGAAGGTTGTTACTTGTTACTCTAAATTTCTGACACCTAAATTTCTAAGTTTTGAATCTGAACTAAGGGATGTTGACTACACATTATAAGCATGAATGATGGTTAAATTTTAAGTTATTGTTGTTTCTTGTGGTGGTTGTAGTAGGAGTGTGTGTGTGTGTGTGTCTGTGTATTTGTTTGAATGTTCAAAGCATTTGACAAGCGTGTTTGAATTTATTCTAAGAAAAAATCATATTAGTTATCCATTTCTGTGGGATAAATGACTCCAAAACCTGACCCAAAACCACTAGCATTTTGTTGCCCACAGTTCTTAGTTGACAAATTAGTGTGGGCTCAAGAGGATCTATTTCTTGCTCCCTGTAGAGTGGTCCAGGCTCACTGTCGTCAGTTAGGGTCTAAAGGAGGTGTAGCTGTTTCTGGAGGGTGTCACTGATACTTGGGGCCTAACGTTGACATCTGAAATGGCTGAGACTGATGGAATGTCTCCCCTAAGAGGCCTGTTTTTCTACTTGGTGTATCATCTTCATGGAACCCAGCCTGGACTGTTCACACAATGGCAGACAGCATTAACAGAGGGTGAAATTATAAACTGGAAGACCCTTTGTGTCCAATGCTTGTCAGTCACACAATATCACTCATGCTATGTTCTGCTTGTCACAGGGCCAGCCCACAGTCAAGGGATGGGGAAAGAGACCTCATTTTCTCACAAAAGGAGATGCAAAAAGCTCATCATTTGTAACTCACCATGAATATAGAACACAATGATTGTAATAAATGTTATAATACCCAAACAGCCCAAAAGAATCAAAATGTTCTTAGTTTGAAATAAAAATGAGTCCTATATTTTCCCCATCCAAATACAATATATACATTTTTACTATGTATGACATTCATCTGTTCAGGTAACCTCTTCTAACATAAATGTTCAGTTAGAGAAGTTATCTGATATTCAGTGCTTAGCTGGAGTCAGAACTGATCAAATTTGACATTGACTGTTGAAAGGAGTACAATTTATTTCCTCTCCATGTATAAATAAGGAGATTGACGTATCAGCTGGGGTCATGGCACCTTTTTCTGTTTATCTGGCTACCTGATAAGAAGAGGTTCATTGAGGAGGTATATTATTTATTTATACTGATACACAATGCATGAAACCTAGCTAGGCTTATTTTTGCTTAAATCAGGTAAATAAATAATGTCTGATTCTGGATACAATTCCAGTGTGAACCACAGATGCTATCAAGCAGATTATTACTATGTAGTCAGCACCTAATGCAATGCTTGAAGTCTGCAGCTGAGAAACTAGAAAAAAATGACATCGAGAAATCAATATTCTTTTGGAAAAGCAAAAGCAAAATATTGAATTAGACAATAAAATGCTTCATGTGCTGTTTTTATATGTTTATTTTTAAAGAAAAATCAACCAATTACTCTAAAGAAAGTATTTTTTTAATTTTAATACACTAGTATGGTATGCTATGGTATATTTCTTACTTTTTAGAAATATAAATTTGTGGTCACTGGAACACATAAATCAACCTTTCTAGTAAGTTGAGAGGGAAAACCGGATAATACACCATTTTGAGATGGCAGCAAGCTTTGGTGAAATGAACACAGCACAGAGAACTAGGAGAAGTAAAATTCCAACCAATATCCATTAAATTACTTCTTTCTCTAACCTTGTTTTCAGTGTATGTAAAATTTATATTATATAATGATTGAGGGAGAGACTTCTGGCTATCAAGGGATAAAGTGGTAGGTTAATTCTCTTTACACAAAAAAGAACAAAAACATATTCAATTGTCAAATAAACAATTTCGGGGTTCTGTAAATTGACTGAAGACAGACAGCAAATTGATCATCTTTCTTCTTGAAAAAATATCCATGGTAGAGATTTGAGTAAGAACAGTAGTAGTCTATTGTCTTTCTGCCTGAGATTGTTTCCCCATTATCCACAAATCAGTAAGTGAAAAAAAGTTTCACCAGCATAAGTTCAGCCAGAAAAGCAGCAGCTTTGCAGGCAAAGGGAGCTGACTCGGTTTGGAGCAAGGAAATAAACTTGGTGGCACTGTTAACTAAAAAATGGGTAATACTGCTGAAAACAAGCAGGGAAAACCCACGACTTTGCTAACCTGAGACTGTAGTATCTATTGGGGTAAATGATACACTACCCAAAAATAGAATGTGGAAGATTCTGGAAATGAGAGAGCCGTGGAAGGGCCGGTTAGGCTCTTTATACATCACAAACGAATGTGCTTGACAGGAGAGGGCCAGGTGAGAAATGAAAGCCAAGGGAGACTTGAAAAATGATTGCACCTTGAATCCACTCTATGCCCTCCACACAGATTGGTAAATAAAGGGTGTAATCCTTATAGTTAGAAGTGTTTGAGCACAGCGGGTGCCCAAATCATTGGCTGAGCTCTAAATTATGATGTATAGAAACAATCACTAGGAAGCTAAGGTAAGAAAATAAAGATTGAAAAACAGAGTCCTCAGTAGCCACATACTCAAGGGAGCAAGGGAGAAAGATTCCACAGAAGAAAAAAAGAAGGAAAAAACCCCACAAATCTCAGAAAAATAAAGATAAATATTGAGTATTATGTATTAAGTAAAATGTTTAGCTTTCAACACAAATATTTGAGATGTGCTGAAAATCAGGCAAGCATTTATTAGTACAACTATGTGCAAATTGAAAGAAACTATAGTTAAATGTTAAATAAAATATAATCAATAAAAAGTAAATATGAAATCAATAAATGTGAACGCTCAACAGAAAAGGAGAAACTATCAAAAAGAAATAAATAGAAGCTCTAGAGCTGAAAAATACAATTAAAGTTAAAAAATCACAAGGGAGGCTCAACAGCAAACTTGGGATGGTAGGAAAAAAAAATACTTTCCCTTGAAGATAGATAGTTGGAAATAGTCCAATCTGAAGAACAGAGAAAAAATAATTAAAGATAAATAAACACTCAGAGACCTATAGGACACCATTTTATGTGTTAACATTCATGTAATAGGAGTTTCATAATGACATAAGTAAAAGTGCATAAAGGTATTTGATGAAGGAAGATACAGGATGAAAGGAAATATTAATAATGCTAGATAGTATCTCAGATACACAGAAAGTAAAGAAGATCACCATTGAAAAATATGTGTTTAAATAGAAAATATTGTGTGTGCGTATGAATCCTAAGTTTTTATGGATTCTGTATTTGTGAATTCACATACTCACTAAAATTTATTTACAACCCCAAAATCAATACTCAGGGCTTTTATGGTCATTCATAGACATACACAGAGCAGTAAAAAATCAAAGTCACTCAATGCACACCGTCTTCGCTGGAGTTCAGGCCAAGGCAATACTCTGCTTTATTTCACTGTAATACCATAAAAAAGTATCCTTTTTATGGTCTACTGAGTACCATATTTTTGTCCTTTTTTTGGTGATTTTATTGCTGACAATGGCCCTGAAGCATAGTGATGAACTACTGTCTAGCATTCCTAAGTATAAGAAGGCTGTGGTATGCCTTACAGAGAAAATACGTATATTCCATCAGCTTCATTCATGTATGAGTTATAGTGTCATTGGCTGTAAGTTCAATGTTAATGAATCAACAATATACAGTATATTAAGATGTGTTTAAACAGAAACACACATAAAACAAGATTAAATATTGATTGGTTGCTTAAAGTGTTGGGACAAGAGTTTCACAGAAACATAATCATAATTTTCCCTAGAAGCAACAGTTCAGTATTCACTAATTGATTGTTTGCAGTGACATTATGGAAGACAACTACCATATATGAGGAGAACTGAAAATACATATATACATGTACATGTGAGTTTGTGAATGTGTGATTTCTCCTTTATTTTTTTAATTAAAATTTTTTTCACACCTGTACTTCTAGCACTTTGAGAGGCCGAGGCAAGCGGATCACCTGGGGTCGGGAGTTTGAGACCAGCCTGACCAACATGGAGAAACCCCGTCTCTACTGAAAAATACAAAATTAGCTGGGTGTGGTAGCACATGCCTGTAATCCCAGCTCCTCGGTGGGCTGAGGCAGGAGAATCACTTGAACCCGGGAGGTGGAGGTTGCGGTAAGCCGAGATGGCGCCATTGCACTCCAGCCTGGGCAACAAGAGCGAAACTCCATCTCAAAATATAAATAAATAAATAAATAAATAAATAAATAAATAAATAAATAAAATGAAAAATAATTTTTAAAAGCAATAACATTAAGAGTATTTGGGGGTTTATAACAATTATTTATATGATATAAGTGATAATAATTGAACACAGGAAAGGGTAGAAAATAAAATCATATTGGAGCAAACCTGCTACGTTTTACCAAAATTAAGTAATTATCTGAAATAGATTGTAATAATCTAAGATATATATGATAAGCCCTTGAGCAACCATTAAGAAAATAACACAAAAAGTAGCTTAAAAGACCCCAACAGTGCATTTAAAATGGCCTACTAAAAAGTATTTATTTTGCACAAAAATGACAGCAAATGAGAGCAGAGGAATGAAAAAAGATATCAGACGTAGAGAAACAAATAGCAAAATTACAGATATAAACCCAGCAACATTAATAATTATAGTAAACGTGAATAGACTACACCTTTCATTCAAAGGACAGAGATTGTCAAACCAAATAAAAAGCCAGGTCCAACTGTATGATAGATACATTTACAAGCAACTCACATTAGATCCAAAGACAAAAATAGGTTGAACATAAAGGATGGAAAAGATACACCAAGTACACAGTAACCATAAGAGATCTGGGCACTTTAAATTAGTATCTCAAAATATACCTTTAAGACCAGAAATCTTACTAGGATAAAACAATTATTTCATAATTAGAAAATGTTATATAGGAAGTAGATGTACTTTTTAAAATTTGTACTTTTCTTTACTCCTCCCACTACGTATAACTAAAATCCCTGAACATCATCTGTAAAACAAAACATGAGAAAACTGCAAAAGGTGAAGAGAAGGCAGGCTGGCAGGAGATCTTGAGAAATAGCACAAGGTGAGTTCCTTGGCTTTTCTTTTTGCCTTTTTTATGACAAGTTGGGGCTGAAGCAGCTGGCAACCTTGAGATGTCAGTGAGCATGGTAAAAATAAATTAATTGATTTTAAAAAGCCTCTTCAAAGCCAGACTCTGTCAATGAAAGGATCTGGAAAGAGACATCCTAACACAACAGAAAACTTTACACAATAACTGCTCTAATCCAGTCAAACATCACAGCCCCACCTGCCCATACCAGCCAATGCAGAGTAGGGAATCAAGACTTTCTGAGACTGTAACAAAGCACCCCAACCCCATCAGGCTGGTACACAGAATCGTGGCTGGGAGCCAGGGTTCTCCTTCCATGGTGCCACTGGAGGCGATAGGGGAGCACCACAAGGCATTCCCACCCTTCCCAGCAGAGGAAGTGTCAGGTGAGGCCTAGAGGGAAGATGAAAATCCCATCCCCACCCAGCAGTAACAAGGAGCCTCCCCCACCCCTCTGGGAGTCAACAGAGACAGCGTGGGAAACCTGGAAACCATGAGATGATGTCTCCTCTTCCCCTGCTGCGGTGGTCTCAGAGGAAGTCAGCTACTGCCAAAGTTTAAGAAAGATGCAGTCTCATCACATAGCACCAAGGTCCAGAAACATCATGTGACAAAATTCAATCTCTTTTCATGATAAAAACCTCAAAGACAATAAAAATAGGGAGAAACTTTCTCCAGTTATAAAAACCATCTGCCCCAAACTTATAGCTAACGTTATTCATAATGGTGAAAGGCTGAATGGTCTCCCCCTGAGGTTGGGAACGAAGAAAGATGCCCACATTTCTATTCAAAATTTTATTGGAGTTTTTAGTCTATGCAAGAAAAAGAAACAAACAGAATAGTGACTGTAAAGAAAGACGTAAATGTGTCTATATTTGCAGATGGCATGGCCTTGTATGTAGAAATTTCTAAGGAATGCACACAT
The DNA here is from genome assembly GCF_028885625.2 of Pongo pygmaeus. Classification (NCBI taxonomy): domain Eukaryota; kingdom Metazoa; phylum Chordata; class Mammalia; order Primates; family Hominidae; genus Pongo; species Pongo pygmaeus. Next base: position 88,842,324 of record NC_072390.2, on the reverse strand, counting down.
ATAAAACTTCTCACATTAACAGAATATTTTGCAAAGTCTCAGGATATAAAATTAGTATTCAAAAATGAATTGCATTTATGCTATCAACAAATGATCTGAAAATGAAGTTAGGAAAACAATTCTACTCACAATAGCATGAAATAATTAGTTTCTTAGTAATAAACTGAATAAAAGAAGTATAAGACATATCACACTGAAAATTAGAAAATGTTCCTCAGAGAAATTCAAGAAGACCTAAATAATTGGAGAAATTCACCATTGTCATGCATTGGAAGATTTAATATTTGTAATACAGCAAATTGATCTATAGATTTATTACCCCCTTGCAAAATGCTAGCAGGCTTTTTTCTATAAAATTGACAAGATAATTTTGAGTGTTATAGGCAAATGCAATGGGGCTTAAATTTTAAAATGAATTTTGAAAAATAATAAATTGGGGGAGTTACCCTACCTGATTTTAAAACTTACTATAAATGTACTATAACCAAGTCACAGCTTTCTCTAAATTGTTATGGTTAGATGTATTTGCAAACATGGTCATCTAGGTTATTGGTGAGTTTCCAGCTCTTGTTTTCTTTTGAAAATGAACTGAAAGTATACTGAATAAATTTCTGAAAATAAACAGAATAAATTAGTGTCATCTTGGTAGAACCCTGATGAATCAGTTATTTAATTGTAAAATTAAAATATGTAACATAACCAGAATTTTCACAATGTTTTTTGCTTAATGACTTAACTGGTACAACAATGTGGCACTGTATTTTACGTTTTTATGCTTCTATTTTATCTTTCTTTTTGTATTTTAATATCTTTGCTTCAAGGCATCATGTCTTTCATGTAATATAATAGTCTAAGGGAAAGCCTGAGCAATTGACAAAGCTTAATACTGAGTCAGACAAATGTGTTTTGGCCTGTGGGGTCTGTCGCATGGGAATACATGAAGCTCTGTAATGGGCAATACCCTGGAACAGATCCCTTCTTTGCTTTGTAGACTTAACTTCAGATGACTTGTCTTCCTGAAGTCTGCATGTCACTTCCCTCATGGCAGCTCACCAGAACAGGTCTTCCTTAAACAGCACTTTGTACCTACCACGGGTAGCTTGTTTTAGTAGCAACGGCATGGACTTCTGGGCTAATTACTTAACTTCTCCAAGCCTCACTGTTTTAATCTGCAAAATCAGCATTATAAAACTCGTTCAATCGGGCTGTGGTAGAATTTAACATTTTAGATTTTTTCTCTTTTCTCCTCTCATTCCTTCCTTTTTCCTTTCTTTCCTCCTTACCATCTCTCCTTCTCTTCCTTCTTTTTGCAAATTTTTTAGAGTAGTGACTCTATCCTGGATGGTGCTCTGAGGCTTGAGGTTTATCAGAACAAGATTAACGAGGTCTCTTACCTCATGTATCTAATATATCTGGCACAGGGTTGGAAACACATGTTTTTCTTTGCATTTCTCCTCCCCTTCTCTGTCTGCTGTGCTGATACTCATCAGAATTTAGCCACCCAAGTTTTACTAGCATATAAAAAAATACTAGAACTAGACTCATCCAATAGTTAAGAGTATTTACTTTGAGGGGTGGAATTAGAGGTCCAAGAAGCATGGGGATTTACTGTTTTTATTTGTAAACTCTTTGCTTGACTTTGTCAAAATGTGTATATGCCTTTCTAATTAAAATATAATCAATGCAATAAAACAGTGGTGGTAAAGCCAAACATATTTTATCAGTAAATCTCTTTCCCTCATGCCTTTTCCCTTGCCGATTGTGCCTTTCTATTTAGGAATGGTAATGGGTTGGAATAGTCTTTCGTCTAAAGAGCTTGAGAACATGTATGCGTTTTAGCACACAGCACTGTCCTTCTGTTTGTCTCTGTTTCTCTCTCTGTCTATCTGTTCTGTCTCTCTGCCCTTCTCTATCTCTCTGTCCTCTCTCTCTCACCATCCCTCTCTGCTTCTCTGTGTCTCTTTCTATCTCACACACTCTTTCTCTGTCGCCTCCCATCCCACCTTCCATACGCTGCATCATACCTGGGTTTATCTTCCACTAGTCTCTCCTTCTTTAACCCCTGTGCATATTCTTGAAAGTTCCCTTGAGTTCAGTGTGGGATCTGCAGGAAAGGAGACATGAAGTAAGGGGTTTGAACTCATTTGTTCGGCTGGGAAAAGGGGGATTTCCTCTCACTTGCATTCATTTTCTGTCTTCTTTCATTGTCCAGGTGATAAACAGATAATGGGGAACTCTGATGATGATATAACCAGGTAAAATAGGCCAGACAACTGCACCTGCTTCTTTTTTAGGTCTTAAGCCGGAGAGGCAAATGAGTACCTGCATTTCACAAGTGCTCTAGCCAAGGTATCTGGGATAGCAGATTATGCTTGGCTCCAGTGTTAGGAGATAAGCAAGCACTGACTCAGCAGGTCTGCTCAGCCATGGACACCCCCAGCAAACTCTAGCTGTTTTGGGCAGTTGGTGGAGAATTATTTGTGATCCTTTACATCCTTAAAATATATTTTTCAAATTCCCTTATTTTATCTACTTCTTGATAAATCTCTTCCCAAGGCCTTGTGTCCCAGTTGCTGGACAAGCAATTAGTTGTTATAATTGTTAATAAAATAATGAATATTAATGTAACCTTAAAATCTTAACTAAGAGACTGCGCAAAAACTGAATTTCTGTTATTGAATCAGATCAATATGTTCAGAAACAAATTTCTATAGAAATCAGAAAGTTTCAAATATTCTTATCAAATGGAAGAATTTTCAACTAAAATTACAGTAAAACTAGTTTTCTTTTTACTTGTTAGATGGATCTTTCTGTAATTACTTGTAATTATATTAACATGAGTATCATTTCATTGGCTCAGTGGCTCATTTTAAATGCATGTCCAATGAAAAATAATAGGCACCATTATACTTTATACAGTAAATGATCTTACTTTATTCAGCCAACGTTTATTAAATGGTCACAGGACTCCATGGCAAGACTTTTTTTTTTTTTTCTAGTTTCTTTCTTCATCCCCTAGACATTTTAAATCATCTGTTGTGGTTGATGATATTAATGGATGTAGCTAGAACTGAAGTTATCAGTCTTAATAATATGTTGCCCTGATTTACTTTCCATGGCTATTGAGAAACAGCCTGTATTCCTTGATTTAAATCCATCAGAAAGAATCTTCATGGAGAATTTAGGAAGTGGAACTAAATGTCCCATTTAGGTTGAGTATTGAGAAGAACCAGCCCATCTCCTGGAGATGAAAGAGGGAAAGCCAGAGCAGGATGTAAGGAGGAGGAAGGACAGGAGCCCAGCAGATTTGGCTCATGGTGCTGACGTCATGAAGAAGAAATGTCTTCTTATTTTATAAACCTCTTCAACTTCTAACACGTACTTGCTAATTAGCTTTAGATTAGAAATTTGTTAAAATTAAGCTGCTAAACATCTTATGATTAAATAATGAGAGATGTGCTAGAAAGACTGTAATTATGTGATACGGGCAGGTATGTCGCATCTGGATAAAAAAATCCATTAACCAAATCTCCAATTCCCTAGTGGATAGTTAACTGAGATGTCACTGACCCGAAAGAGTGTTATAGAAAAGATATGACTTTCAATATTGTTTAGATAGGTTCAGATGGGTACATAGAGGAAAAAAATACAATTTTTTTAAAGTAGGTAAATTTGAAAGTATTATTAACACTGATGCTGACTTCATTTACTAATCACATCACTGTCCATTAAATTGTGAAGTAATAGCTCTTAATAGCAAAAACGGTACTTCATTGAAGTCATTATATTAGCAACAATGCTTCCATCAGCAACTTCTCGAACATGTCCACAGTCTCCATGGCTTTCCATTGTTTTTCATTTTTTAGAGTATTGACTCTGGAGTTAATATTTTAACCTTTATTGCTTTTGCCACACTTTTGATCACTTACTTTATTACATTTATTGTATTAGTTTCAGAATTTCTGTCAAGGTCATAACATTTTAAACATGGAGATGGACCCTCAAATGTTTCTTTTAATATCTTTTTCTATTTTGATTAATGTAAGATTTAAGAGTGGAGTAAAGCAATTTCAGTAGTTGATCTAAAATATATAGCATACCAATATTATTCAGTTCAAGGAGCCACTTAACAGTATACAGAAATTTTTTTTATTAACCCTTTTCAGTGCTACAAAATGTGTGCTAGTTCCATCACTTACTTAAAGCGTTCATTATATGTATGTGTCTTTTTATTTTATAAGCCTCTTCAACTTTATATATTATATACTATTTTAATATATATTTTATATATTATTTATATATTATTTTATATATTCTTTATATATTATAAATTATATATAATATAATATTTATATATATTATAAAATATAACATATAATATATAATATTTTATAATATATATTTTATATATATATATGGATATATATATCCAGCCACAATTTTGACTTTTTCTCTCTGTTGGACTCCTGGGTTAATTTTAGTTGGGATCCTGGAAGAGATAACCAGTTACTGAGGTTGAAAACATTATCATTTATTATAATCTCATAAAATTCTTACGTTTTCTGCCAGCAAAGGACTCTATATTCAGTATCAAAATATTGACCTTTGTAACCTCAATATATGATTATTGATTTTACCCACTTACATAATCTATATATTATATTTGATCAAAGGCCATAGAATAAAGAGAAACAATACTCCATGAAGATCAAAGTTTATCTAAAATATGGAATATTTTTAGTTTGTTTGCTTTTTGTTTGTATACTGACTACAACTTTCAAAGAGAAACAAAATAGATGTGATTCTCTTCAGAAACAATGTGTCCACTCACATACACACATGCACAAAACGTTTAAAAGACAAATGCATAAATATTCATATTGTATAAGGGTGTTCAGATATTTAGTGTAGGAAATTTTACAATTTTTCTACATTCCTGCATAATTTACCTTTTCATATTTTGGTTGTGCAATACATATTTTATGTACAATAATTTCTGCAACTCATTAAAAAATGCGCAGCTTATTCAGAGTGGTGGGAGAAAAATGATACTTCCATATCATTTATACTTAATTATTTATAATAATCTTGCTGTGCCTTTAAACTATAGTAACTACTAGTTATAGTTACTATAGCAAATATGAGATAAGGATAATTGAATTTCAGTTAGAATAGTGACAAGGCTAAAAAAGAATATTTTCTCTTCTGAAAGAGAATACAACTATTGATGCTAGCAGCTCATCACATTTCATCAGTTAATCAACATTTATTAAGTAACTAGCATGGATTTTGTTTTTAATTATCTTTGTGTGGTGAATCACATATATTGATTTGCATATGTTGAACCAACCTTGCATCCTTGGAATCAAGCCTAATTGATAGCTGTGAATTAACTTTTGATGTACTGTTAGATTCAGTTTGGTAGTGTTTTGTTGAGGATTTTTGTGTCTACGTTCATCAAAGATATTCACCTGAAGTTTTCTTTTTAGTGTGTCTTTGTCAGGTTTTGGTATCAGGATGATACTGGCTTTGTAGAATAAGTTAGGGAGGAGTCTCTCTGCTTCCATGTTTTCGGAATCATTTCAGTAGACTTGGTACTAACTCTTCTTTGTTATGTCTGATAGAATTTGACTGTTAATCCATCTGATCCAGGGCTGTAAACACGTTTTTTATTACTTACTTAGTTTCAGAACTCAACGTTTACTTGATCAGGGTTTCAATTTCTTCATGATTCAATCTTGGGAGGTTGTGTGTTTCCAGGAATTTATCCATTTTTCTCTAGATTTTCTAGTTTATATGCATAAAGGTATTCATAATAGTCTCTGATGATCTTTTTTATTTTTGTGGGATTGGTTGTGATTTATGTCATTGTTGTCATTTCTGATTGTGCTTATTTTGATCTTCTCTCTTTTTTATTTGCTAATCTATCTAACTATCTATCAATCTTGTTTATTTCTTCAAACAAATCAACTTTTGGCTCCATTAATTCTTTCTATGGATTTTTTATCTCAATTTTACTCAGTTCTGCTCTGATTTTTGTTATTTCTTTTTTTCTAGTTTTTTCTTTTATTCTGCTGTCTTTGAAGATCGTTTTTCTATTTTTCAATTTCCTTTATGTGTAATGTTGTTGTTGTTATTATTATTATTACTATTATTTTTATTATTATTATTTCAGACAGAGTCTTGCTCTGTTGCCCAGGCTAGAGTGCAGTGATGCAGTCACAGCTCACTGCAGACTCTGCTTCCCGGGTTCAAGTGATTCTCCTACCTCAGCCTCCCAAGTAGCTGGGATTACAGATGTGCACCACCATGCCCGACTAATTTTTGTATTTTCAGTAGAGATGGGGTTTCACCATGTTGGCCAGGCTGGTCTCAAACTCCTGACTTCAAGTGATTGCCCACCTTGGCCTCCCAAAGTGCTGGGATTACAGGAGTGAGCCGCTGTGCCTACTACTTTACTTTACCTCTTACTTTAATTTGAGATCTTTCTAACTTTGAAGTAAGTGTTTAGCAGTATAAACTTTCCTCTAAACACTGCTTTTGCTGCATCTCAGAGTTTTTTGGTGAGTTGTGTCTTTGTTTTCATTTACCTCAATGAATTCTTTTATTTTTGTCTTAATTTTGTTGTTTACTCAAAAGTAATTCAGGAGAAATTTGTTTAATTTCCATGTAATTGTGTGGTTTTGAGCTACCTTTTTGGTATTGATTTTTGTTTTTATTCCATTTTGGTCTGAGAGTATGGTTGGTATGAATTCCATTTTTAAAAATTTATTGAGACATGCTTTATGTCTGAGCATATGGCTGATCTTGGAGTATGTTCCATATGCAGATGAGAAGAGTGTGTATTCTGTGGTTGATGGGTGGAGTGTTCTGTAGAGTTCAAGGACTGACAAAAAAAAACAAAAAAACAAAAACAAAAAAAACCACTACATTTCTTTTCTCCATTTTGGACAAGATTCCCATCTGCAACACACATCTCAAGTTAGACCCTAGGGCAAATTCAGTTGATTTCTAATTTGAGATTTGTCTCTCCCTGTCGTAATTAAGTTCAAGGTCTAGGGAACATAAAAAGTTCTCCATTCAGACTCCATTTCCTATCACACTTTCTTCCTTTTTTTTTGTTTCTTTAAACACCTTCCTCCCTCCACACAGCTCTTCAATTCTAAATATTAGTTTTCTCAATTTGAGAAGGATGCTAAGTCAACACTAAACTTCTGTTTTATCATCTACAACATACATATGTCAATATTTACCACATAGGGTTGCTGTGAAGAACAAATGACAATGTATATTAAATAAATTTAATAGTATCTTGTTACTTAAAAATGCTGGACATTATGGCTATTATGTATTTTTCAGGATCCTGTTCAAGCATCACCTATTTTGTGAGTATCTCCAGTTCTTTTCTCTTCTCTATGCCTATACTCCTCTCTGAACACAGCTTTCACCTTTCTTATACCATTGCATTTTTATTGCTTCTTGTCTGTCTTTCCTACTGTGAAATCCTTGAAGTCAGGGGCTGCAGCAATCACATTACCCAACGTAGATTCATAACTCATAGAATTTTTAATATGATTAAGGTTAGGAATATTTTGAGGATCTAAAGGCAACAAAGATATCTGGATATCCCACTAAGCAAAGAAAAGTATGAACATTTTTAGGGTCAATACTGAAAAGGATTGAATTCTAAAACCAGCAGAGACATCAAAAGCAAAATTTGTCATTTTGGGTTTTCCCAGGGTCAGCCTTCCTATTAAACATTTTAATAGCTAAAAAGTATGACTATTCATCGGTTATCTACAGATTTTAGATATTCTGAACACTTCAGCTTACTATCTGGTGTTAGTGTAGCAAATGAAGAAATTGCAGCATAACAGTCCTTTAATCAGACAATGAGCATGTTTAAGTCACTCTGTTCAGTCTTTGCTTCCTTTTTGTTCCTTTAGGCAATGCAACATGTGTGTCATGACACAAAAGTATATTCTGGATCAAAAGGGTTTTTGATGTTTCAGAGTCTCATTTCTCTCTTGGGATGATTTAATAAGGGTTTATGTATGAAGTAGGGCTTGCAAGGAGCTGGGGGGGAATGAGAAAGGCCACCCATGTCTGGGGCATACCAGTTGCTAAGCTACTTCTTCAGAAAACATGAGTTAGAAACTTCCCAGCCTTTTATGGGGGACGAAAATATCATTCCAAAGGAGAGGATAAGAATATTTTATAAGAAATAAAGCTTAGTTCCTTCAGTTCCAATAAAAGTTGGGAAGGTTTCAAGGATTTTAACTTTGTATAGCTTGATGGCTTAAGTAATGCTTGTAATTGTTGTGAAAAATGAATGAGAATAAAGTTCTAAGAATTTGGGGGTGCTAATTATTTAATATTTCTTTTCAACTTGTGATCTGTTCTCTTGAGTGAGTGAGAAATGAGCATAAATTGACCAAAAGGAAATGAATTTATCTTACTTTTTTTTGCCCTAGCTGAAATTTAGAGCTATAGCTACCACCACCTGAAAAATCTCTGTAAGAGATGCTAAATGGCCTTTTCCTTCTCATTTTATAGTCTCCATTGAGGAATGGGAATATTATGTGACTTACATTATAGCAGATAATTTTGAAAACATGGTTACTATTATAGGATGGTTTATAAGCAATCACTGACTGATGATTTGGTGAGTAGTTTAAACCATTTGCTTCTTTTTTTAAAAAAATTCAATTCTTCCCTCTAAATCCACTCTTCACAGCTGTGGTCTGAAAGTTTGTGTTTCCCCAAGTTTATATGTTGAAACCTAATCCTTTATGTGGAACTATTGTAAGGTGTGGTCTTTGGGAGATGATTAGGTCATGAGGATGAAGCCCTCATGAATGGAAAGAGTGCTGCTGTAAAAGACACCCCCATCCATCATATGATGCCCCTTCCATCTTATGAGGACAGAGCCAGAAAGTGCATCTATGAAGAATGAGCCCTCACCAAACAGAGAACTGGCTGGCTTCTTGATCTTAGACTTCTCAGCCTCCAGAATGATGATAAGTCAATTGTTTACAAGCCACCCTGCCCATGGAATTTTTTTTTTTTGAGACGGAGCCTCGCTCTGTCACCCGGGCTGGAGTGCAGTGGCACGATCTCGGCTCACTGCAAGCTCCGCCTCCCGGGTTCATGCCATTCTCCTGCCTCAGCCTCCCGAGTAGCTGGGACTACAGGTACCTGCCACCATGCTTGGCTAAGTTTTTGAATTTTTAGTAGAGACAGGGTTTCACCATGTTAGCCAGGATGGTCTCCATCTCCTGACCTCGCAATCCACCCATCTCAGCCTCCCAAAGTGCTGGGATTACAGGGGTAAGCCACCATGCATGGCCCTGCCCATGGAATTTCTGTTACAGCAGCCTGAACAGACTGAGACATTCATTCCTCTTTTCATCTGCTCTGTGGCCTGAGGCAGGCTTTACTGTCTACATCACCAAGGAACCCTTACCATCTGGCTTCCAGTTGAGTTTGGCCAATGAGAGATAGCAGAAATACATGAGAAGGTAAAAGGAGAAAGAGGTCAGGGTATTTGCTCTTCTCCCTTCCTTGCTTTCTGAGGCCACAGGCCATTTGGATCTCAACTATGGCTCTCTCTAGGTTCTGCACAAATAACACATTTCTACAGTTTCTTGTTTCTGGATTCTTTACTATTTCTTCTCTGTTCCCTTAACTCTTTTCACAATGCTATAAGTAGTCTTATGCTTCATTCATTGCTCTTCTGGGTTAGCCATGTTCTTCTTTCTTTATAAATGACTGATGCAGAATTTGTTACCAAGAGTAGTCCTAGGAAACTGACTTCCAAAGTGGGATTCTGGGATTGTGTTGCTCATATATTTGATGAGCTCACACAGTAATATCAAGACTACTGAAGTTTCTCTGGGTAGTGACATGAGATGGAGGGAAGAATGAGACACTCAGAGGTCAATATCCTGTGATATTTATTCACTCCATGGGTGTATTAGTTACTCATCACTGCATAACAAATAACTGCCAAAACTTAGTGGCTTCAAGTAATAAACACTAATTATCTTACAGTTTCTGTAGGGCAGGAAGTCAGGAGTGTCTTACCTGGCATTTTAGGTATTTCTGACTTGCAGACTTCAATGAGGTTACAGTTGAAATATCTACTGGGGCTGCAGCCATCTGTTGGTTTAACTGAGGCTAAGAAATCTGCTTCGAAGATGTCCCACCTTTATAAGTTTCTTGCTGGCTGTTGGCAAGAGGACTCAGCTCCTTACCGTGTAGGCTTCTTCATAGGGCCTGGCTAAGTATTGACATGAAACTGGTTTCTCCTTGCATGTCGAGGGTAAGTGGGAAGCCACAAGCTTTTTTGGGGAAGTGTATGATATAGAAGTCACAAACCATTGCCTCCGTCTGATTCTGAACATTAGAAGTAGCTAAGTTTTACCTACACTCAACCAGGGATGAGGAGAGTGGGATTAGGTTTTACCTTTTAAAGAGGCTATCTAAGAATTTTTGGACATATTTTAAACCATTACAGATGGCAATAGTGACCACAGAGTTTATGGAATGTCTGACTGTTTTTTATTGTCTTTGAAATACTACACATTTTATTGTCTGTGAAATATTACATGGTACAAAAAATTTCAATGTTCATTGCACAAATGTAGACAAACTGACCACCTTGAATGCTTGTCTCAATGCATCATGAAGAATCTGAAAGCCTCTATGATGACTTTAATGGGAGGTCTTATTTCCTGTAATTAGAGGGCCAACCTGGCTGAGGATTAAAACTGTGGACTGCTTTTTTAAGTGTCAGAAGGTTACAAGGCCAAAGCAAGTGCTCAGTCCTGTCAGATTTTCTGAGCTAAAGTAAGGGCACTGGTTATGAAGCAGTGGGATCTGAGATGTGAGATGAGAACCTTCGAAGATAAAGGGATGAGTCTGAGACATTGAACCTCCAGTCCTCAAACCTTCCTTGTTTTTACCTAGGAAACTATAAGAATCTTCTTTTGCATAAAAATGTTTTAATGCCTCTTCCCATAGAGGTGCTTCCTTAAGAGATGCTAATTCTTCTCAAGACCTATCACCACTAGGGCTCATTGCTGCCTAGTGCATAAAGATAATTAAATCTTAGCATAGCTGAGAGAAAGAAGGGGAAGACCTGCTCAGGAGGAGAAAACTATTAAACTAAAGTAGTTTTGCCAATTTTAATTCTTAGGTATCTAGGAAACATATGGCAGAAGATATTATAAGAGTACTAGACAAAGGAAAACAAAATATAAGATTGGATGAAGATGAATTTATTAAAATAGATGAACTCACTCAGGATTTGGAATTTAATAAATTGTCTCAAGCACTGGCCATAAAAAATATGTATGCTTTATGGGTTCTCTTGCCATCCCACTAAAGGGAATTAGAGAACATACACCTAGGGCTTAGAATAAAGCCTTTCTTTCTGCTGACAATTCTCTTACATTTTCAAGGCAACATTTGCTTTGCTACTGAGCCCTGGTAGAGACTGATTTTCTAACAATGGACCCACAAGTGATTATATAACACGAGCTCCTTGTCAAGAACTAGACTACCAATCAAAAACTGAACTAACCTGCCATGAAATCATAAATGTAGATGTAATAGCAACATTTTTAAATAAATGAAAATGATATATAGAAAACTTTCCTGAGGAGGGAAGATAGGTATAAGCATATTGCATGAGCAGGTAGCTCAGAATCCCAATTCTGCTATTTCATCACCTCTGCAACCTACACTCTGGTCTCGTTGTGAGTTTCCATTGACAAATTAAGAGAGCAACAAAAAGCACAGACATGGCTTACAAATAGGTCTACAAGGTATGCTGGCACCAACCAGCTGTGGATGGCTACTATATTAGAGTGAAACTCAAGGCTGGCCATGAAATACATTTGTGTAGAGAAGAGTAGGCATAACATGAGGTAATTTATCTGATTGTCCACTTTGCATGACAGGTGAGGTAGAACTCCGATTTTAAACATTGATGATAGGTGGGCTGAATGGTCAGAAGTTTTGAAGTAACAGGATGTAAGGCTAAGGGAATATTGGAAGAACAAAGAGGAAGTGGTGTATTTATGAACTTCTTGTGCTAAGTCATCCATGTACTGTGCAAATGCCCCCCAGAGAATGCTCTTATCAGGTGCAGAAGATCACCCATCCAGTGGGTATTATCCAGCCTCTTCCTCTCCTCTCTGCTCCATGCTTTCCACTGCTTGCTCAATGAGCCTTTGTCCAAAAGGGCCATGGCAACAGGAATGGAGGCTATGCATGGGCTCAACAATTAGGATTTCACATTGCCAAGGCCAATCTTGCTACTACTGTTGCTAATTACTTACACTGCCAACAACAAAGACAAAAGCTAAATTCTCAGTATGGACCCCCAGGAACGAACCAGTTAGGATTATTACACCGAATTACTTCCACTATGGGGGGGTGGCTAATGATTCATCCTCATGAGAATAGATGTATGTCCCAAATTTATATTTGCCTTCCTTCCTGCGTTGCTTCTACCAGCAGCACAATTTGTGGACTTACGAAATGTTTTATTCATCACGACAATGTCCCAAGCAATGTAATTTCTGATTAAGGAGTTCTTTGCAGGGTGAAAGAAATGTAGTAATTGGTGAAAGCCTGTAAAATCCGTATGCTCTATCACTTTTAAGCAATTGATATGATCTTGAAATAATCTTCTGAAGGCTTATTTACAGCACCAGCTGGGAGGAGGCATTAGACTGAAGGATTGGGGTTCTATAGGACGTGGTATATTTCTTAACTTCCAGCAACCAAAATGATGTCTTCTCTCCAGAGCCAGAATACACAGATCTTATTATTAAGATGTGGAAATGTTAGTGCTTTATTTTATTGTTGCGTGGAGAAGTGAGGGTTAACTAGCCCAAGATTAATCCCATGGAGGCTGGCCACAGAGAAAAGAAGCGGTACACCTTCAAAGCTCTGAGGAAACTAGCTGCATGTCTAGGCAATAAATCCTACCGGAATCCATTTCCCCTTCCATCATGCCAGAGAAGAGCTATTCTACCCCCAAGTCCCAACCTTGAATATTCTGGTAGTGAATCATGCTACTAGCAAACCACACAATACATCTATAGCCAGGAGGCTTGTTTCCCCAGCTTCCTATTTGTGCCATGGATAAGGCTGGTTCATCACCAAATATGAATGCTGAGCTGGCAGGATAGAGCTGGAACTACAATTCCACCACATCCTTATGCTATTATATTCCAGCCCCTGATTGTACCAGGAATGAAGCCAGTGTTTCGTATCACGCAGTTTGCTCCAACAGCCCAAATTTTAGCATCTTTCTCCCAAAGTCTAATGTCTAGTCCTGTTAAATCTGTGTACACTACCCTGGAATACAAGATGCAATGGAGTATCCACATACTTACTACTGCTTCTCTGTATATAAATTTTCTCCAAAAAACTCAGCACGAGAAGGTTTGGCTAAACTCAACCATACATCAGAGGGCAAGGGAGCTTGAGAAATGTCTTCCGTAAAGTGCATCCTTGCAAAACACAAAGGAGGACAGAGAAGGAATGTGAAGGGGCTTATGTACAGCAATCAACATAATTTCTCCCTTTAACCTCAGCATCCATTCTTGATTTGTGTTTGGATGAAAATAAATTGCACATACACAACATAGATGATGCTCATATTCCTATCAGCCCACTCATCACTGTGGGGTGAAGTCTTTTCAGCCAACCCAAAGAGAAGCTAAATTGAAATGTTAGCTACCATGAATGCTTCTCCTAGAAAGGAAAGAAAAAGAAATTAGTAACAAATAATTCATAGCAAACATAATTGCCATAGTTCATGCATTGAAGCTGGCCGCAGGGCTACGTTAATAATCACAGATTCCTTCTCCCCTTGGCACTTGCAATATAAATATTGCAAAAGTTATGCAATATCCATTGCATAACATACATATGAAACTTTCGCTGCTGAACAAAGAAACAGACAAAGTAGTCTCTTTCCTGGTGAGGAAGATTAATCCTGGTTGTCAAGAGGGAAGAGAGCTGCTGCTAAACAGACTGGGGTGGAGGCAGGCATGGAAGAGTATACCTGAAAGCTAGGGGTTTCACTGAGATATTTCTTGATATTCTTATTTTAAATAATAATGGTTAATAAGAAACTCTGATGAAGTAATAAAGAGAGTAGATTTTAAGGATTTGGAAACTGGGAATGAAGGTTTGACTCATCACCAGGTAAAATCTTTGACTAGCTGTGGTACTGGCAGAAAGTCGGGGAATATATAATGAATAAGGGAGAAGAAATCTGTGATTATTAACAGTTCTATGGCCAGCTATAATGCAGGGACCATGGCAGTTATATTTCATACGAATTATTTGTCATTCATTTCCCTTTCCTTCCTTTCTAGGAGAAGCAATGGTGGTGGCTAACATTTTGACTTAGTGTCTACATTGGGCTGACTGAAACAACCTCACCCCACAGTGATGGGGTGTCTGATAGGAATACGAGTATTGCCTATGTTATGTATGTGCAATTTTGCATCTGAACAAAAGTCAAGAGTGGATGCTGAGGTTGAAGGGGGGTCGGAAATTATGCTGGTTATTCTACAAACACCCCTTCACTTTCCTTCTCTGTCCTTCTTTTCCTGTCTTTGTGCTTTGAGAGGATGCACTTTAGAGCAGACATTTCTCAAGCTCTCCTACCCTCTGATTTCTGGTCAAATCTAGCTCTCACTAGAGTCAGTGGCAGGAAACAAGAGTTGGGATAAGAAGGACACTATGAATTTAATTTCCTTCCTTTCTTCCCTGCTGGGCTTTTTGATTTTATTTTATGTATTTTTGAGACAGAGTCTGGCTCTCTCACCGAGGCTGGAGTGCAGCGGCATGATCTCAGCTCACTGCAACTTCCACCTTCGGAGTTCAAGTGATTCTCGTGCCTCAGCCTCCTGAGTAGCTGGGACTACAGTCATGTGCCACCACGCCTGGCTAATTTTTGTATTTTTAGTAGAGATAGGGTTTTGCCATGTTGGCCAGGAAGGTCTCAAACTCCTGGCCTCAAATGATCCACCCGCCTTGGCCTCACAAAGTGCTGGATTACAGGCATGAGCCACTGTGCCCAGCCCTGGGTTTTATTGGAATGGCAGATTCATTCCTCTACATAAAGGCAGAGCTTCTTAATAGCAGTCCCTGTCCCATGGCTGCAGCTCTAGTTGGGTCTTTCCTTTGTCCCTTCACATCTAGGGGTGGCCATTGGCCTCCTGCTGTTATATTCCCTGGGTTCTTTGCTATTCATTATTGGTTCCCTTAACCCCACCCACACCTCTGTAAATAGATCTTTCGTTGAAAATGTCTCCATTATTTCTTTGAATGTGTCAACTATTTTCTGCTTGACTTCCATCAATATATGCTACCTGACATCGACATGAATTAATTCTAATAGGAAAAGTTTACAAAGAGAAATTCAAATTCTTTGACATTCCTTTCATTGAGAGGTAGAATTTATTTCTCCTCTTCTTTAACCTTGGCTGAATTATAACTGCTTTGACCAATAGAGAATTGTAGACATGATACTATGCAACTTCAGAAACTAGATGAGAAAGACCGAATCCTTCTGGGCACTTGCTTTCTGGAGATCCCCTGTCCAAACACTTCTTTTCAGAACTCAGCGGCCATATTGTGAGAAGCTCAGGCTACCTGAAGAGATTATTTACAGGTGATCTAGTGACAGTATCAGCTGAGAAGGCCTTGGCATCCTTCCAGCTCAGACACCAGGGACTGTGTAATGTAGGAGAACAATTCATTTTGTATCTGTTACTCTTGTGCACGTTGTACTCTCCAACCACATTATACTTTTTGGTATTTCTTGGATGTGTATTGTTCTTTCTTATTTTGAAGAAATATTCTCATCTTTCTGCCAATGTATTTTCCCAAGAAGCTCCTTCTTCCCACATATGAGAATGACACCACTTTATTCTTCAGATCTGAGTTGAAAATTATTTTCCCAGGGTTGCTTTTGTTGACACTTAGGGCAAGCTTTTGTATGAATAAATATATCGATAAATAAGTGCAATCAGTAAATAATAAACAAATATGCCCATAATTAATGGAAATTTTCAATGAGTAGATGAGCATAGAAAGGTCAAGCAAATATAATCGAATTGGACTTGAGATATAAACTTAATACTCATTATTATTTGGACGACAAAAGATTAGATTGGACAGAAGCTTATATAAAGTGAGGGAAAAAGTAGGCTGATGACAGAACCTACCTGGTGAAATGCTATCATCATCTACCTTGGTTAAAAGAAGAACGACCCATGAAGAAAAACAATCAGAACTTCAGGAGAGAAGTATCAAAGCAGAATGACACAGAAATAAAAAGAGAAGAACGTGTAGAGAAGGAAGAGGAAATGAACAACGTTAATACTGTTCCAGGGAAGTCCATTAATTGTGGCAATTAATGATTTTTAAGTTTGGAAATTTTTCATCTATTTTTGAAAATTGTATCACTTTGAAAATGAAGGTGGTATATATTTAAGGTATACCCCATAATGTTTTGATGTACATATACATAGAGACACAATTACTGCAAAAGCAAATTAACATGCACATCTCCTCACATAGTTACTTTTTAAGGGGTGAGAATGCTGGAAATCTTCTCTCTTAGCAAGTTTCCAGCAAAATCCCTCTATGTTCAATATACATTACAATATAATTAACTGTAGTCCTCATGTTGTACATTAGATCTCTATGCTAAAGCAACTTTGTACCTGCCCAATTTCCCCAACATTTCCACTCCTGGTAATCATCCTTTTATTTCCTGGTTCTATGTATTTGACTCTTAGATTCCACGTAAAAGTGATATCATTCAGTATTTTGTTTTCTGTTTTTGTCTTATTGCACTTGACATAATGTCCTCCAGGGTCATCCACGTTGTAAATGTCAACATGGATGAATAGTATTTTAAAGACCAAATAGTATTTCATTGTGTGTATCTATACATATCTCACATAAACTGCCTTCTGATTCTCCCAAACCCAGGACACTTCTCTCCAGTTTCCCTGCACTATCTAGTGCATACATCATCATCTTTCCTAGGCTAAGGCCTCAGTACTGGTTTTCCCAACTCCAGTCTTGTTTTCTTCTAATTTATTCTCTGCAAGACACCAGCCATAGTGATTTTTCTCTAGATCAAAAATTGTGTATATTTTAAAATCAACTGTGCTGTTAGTTGCACAACTCTGTGAATATATTAAAAATAATTGTACACTTTTATTGGGTGAATTGTATAGTATGTCAATTATATTTCAATAAAGATATTACAAAAATAAGTAGTGTGGCATTTGCCAGATAATATTGTGATAATTTTGAATGGGGTGGGGAGGAGTGAAGATTGTTTTTGGCATGAGAAGTAGAGAACAGAATGTAAGCTCCATGAACCCAAGAGTTTTTGCCTGGTTTTACAGTGTTATAGACACTCTACTGTGTTTAAAAACAGTTGCTGAAAGTATAATAATAAATAAATAAATAAATAAATAAATAAATAAATAAATAAAAAGTTGCTGGCACAGAGAAAGTGCTTGGTAAATATTTGATGAATGAATAAATGAAATAATAAGAGGTAAAAGGGACCACATGAGACAAGAGAGGACTTTTGTTATTTTAGGATGGATGAGATGAGAGTTTCTTTGGACTGAGGTAAAGTGATAGTTGGGAAGGAAAGGAGAGGAAGGAGGTCACCTCTTTGGCTTAACTCTCCCTGCAGAAACTGCAATTGCTTCACCTTTGTATTTGTACTTGTATATTGAGCAGTGGGTAAAAGAGTGATTTTTCAATAAGGTTTTGTTAAGAGTAAGTACTAGTAATTTCTCTGTGATGGGTGGTGGTGACCTTCAAAGCCTCTCTACTGAGAACCTTTATAATTTCACCCGATTGTCTTTCCTCCTACCAAGTATTTACTATTGAGTAAAATTTATCTTATTTATCCTAGCTTTGTGATTAAATTACCAACTTCATTTTACTGATTTATTCTTGCAGTAGGTAAAACAATGGACAAGAGGTTTTATGCAGAAGATTTTAGAGTTACATCCTATATGCTAAAGATTAAGGCGGCTATTTCTTTTTAAATTTCTTTTTATTTTTATTTCAATAGTTTTTGGTGAACAGGTGGTGTTAGGTTACATGGATAAGTGCTTTAGTGGTAATTTCTGAAATTTTGGTTCACCTGTCACCCGAGCAGTGTACACTGTACCGATATTGGTGATTTGTTTGATTTTCTTGTAGATTCCGAATATTAATCCTTTGTTGAATGCATAGTTTGCAAAAATTTTCTCCTACTTTGTGAGTTGTCTGTTTACTCTGCTGATTATTTCTTTCTCTGTGCAGAAGCTTTTTAGTCTAACTAGGTCCCATTTATTTATTTTTGTTTTTATTGCATTTGCTTTTGGGGTCATAGTCATGAATTTTTTGCCTAAGCCAATATCTAGAAGAGTTTTTCCGATGTTATCTTCTAGAATTTTCATGGTTTTGGGTCTTAAGTCTTTGATCCATCTTGAGTTGATTTTTGTAAAAGGTGAGAGATGGGGATTCAGTTTTAATCTTCTACACGTGGTTTGCCAGTTTTCCCAGCACCATTTATTGAATAGAGTGTCCTTTACCCAGTTTATGTTTTTGTGGCTTTCTTGAAGATCAGTTGGCTGTAAGTATTTGGCTTTACTTCTGGGTTCTCTATTCTGTTCGATTGACCTATATGTAAGGGAGATATTTCTAATACGAATAGTTCATCTACCTATGGATTCTAATATTTCTCTGAGATTGAATGTATCATAATTTTAAATTGTTAACCTTGACTTTTAATTTGCTTTCATTCCCTTGTTAAATGTTTCATATGAAATTATACTTTTCATGAAATGTTAATTCTAATAGAGATCTGGCATTTGGCAGTTATTGACAAATGTTGTATCTCCGAGGTTACAAACAAATGCTTATAGGAAATGAGAAAGGAAGATAGAAAATCCTACAGGGAATTTTAGCTATGATCACATTGTTCCCTAAATAATTGAAAAAAAAAATGCCATGGTTGATATTTTGAAATCACATGAGGATTTCAAAAATATATTGTTGTACAAGCTTGTCTTGCATGATTTTGTATAGGAATTAAACACCAAAAATAATACCAGCAAAAAAGAAAAAGGATTAGGAGAAATAAAAGAAGACTGAGGAAAATTAAGTGAGAGGTTATAACATTTTAGAAGTCATGAGAATTTTTGTGTACTTTCACCACCAAGAATGTGGTAGCTTCAAAGACTTATGCATAATTACATAATTTAGAATAAAAATAGAAATATTGAATTGGACAAATTTGAAGGAGAAAAGAGCAGGGGTTCTCTCAAAGCAAAATCATAGGCGACAAACAGAAACAAGAAAGGGGCTGCTGGAGAAAGTGGAAAAAATAAAAGGAGAAGGGAAGGAAAAGATAATAGAGTGTTTTGGAAAAATAAAGATGAGTGAAGAAGTCTTAGGAGCTTCATGTTAATAAAAAATTACCAGGACTACAAAAGAAAAACAGTGAACATAATTATTTCCATCACATTTGGTTGGATAATAATATTCATGGATGCTTATTTCAGCTTTTTTAAACAAATATTTTTACCTTTCTATATCAGGTATCCTGTTAGGTTACAGAGGTGAAAAGCTGAACAAAGTGTTTCGACTCTGAAGTCACAGTCCGTGGAAGAAATAGACACACCTGCACACATACTTTCAACACAGTGTTGTCAAGTCCCGAGATGCACAGGATGCTAGAGGAATAGGGATGAGGGGGACAGAGCTCAGTGGGATGTAAAGAAATTATTTCCAGAGGTGATGATACCTGATGGGAGCTTTAAAGATGAGTGTTTTTCAAAGAAAGGTGGCACGAGAGTCCTTGGAAGACTCTCACAAACTCCCAGAGATATGTAACCACGTCATGTATGCAGGAAGCTACAAGCAGCTCCCTCCTAAATGTGTAAATGAGCAAGAAGGAAAACGTCATGAGAAGGGGCTGAAAATGTGGGCCCAGGCTTGGTCATGAGGACCTTGCTTGCCATGCTAAGGAAGTTCATCTTTTACATTGGGATGTTGGGATGCCAATGAAGGATCTTATTTCGGAGAAATACTTGGTCGTATTTTATTTTTAAATATGGCTGTGGTAGAGATGAATTAAAGGAGATAACATCAAAACTGGAACCAAAAAGACAACTGAGGTATTTTAGGCAAAAGATGATATATAAGAACTAGGGGCCGGGCATGGTGGCTCATGCCTGTAATCCCAACACTTTAGGAGGCCGAGGTGAGAGGATTGCTTGAGCCCAGGAGTTCACGATCAGCCTGGGCAACATGGCCAGACCCCAATTCTGTATTAAAAAAAATACAATTAGCCAGATGTGATGGCAAACCCCTGTAATACCAGCTACTTGGGAAGCTGAGTTGGGAGGATCACTTGAGCCTGGGAGTTCAAGGCTGCGGTGAGCTGAGATCATGCCACTGCATTCCAGCCTGGGCAACAGAGGGAGACCCTGTCTCAAGAAAGAACCAAAGCAGATTCAAAAAATTTCTATGGGACTTCGTGATTATCTGCAGAGAGGAGTCTCAAATGGCATGTACGTGATGTAGGTGACTAGACAGACTGATGCCATCATCTGAGATCTCGAATTAAGAGGAGAAAGGGTTTTATCAGGAAACATGATGAGTCCAGATTTGAATATTTTGACTCTAACATACCTGCTGAATATCTAGGTGGAGATATCTTACAGGTGATTGAAGATTTTATTCTAAACCTCAGAGGAGAGAAGTAAAGTGGTGGAAATTAAAAGCTATGAGAGTGGATGAAATCAACCTATGGAGAACAATTCTGTCTCATTCATTTTTATTATTTCATTAATTTTTATTCTTTAATTCTTCTACTTTATGTGACATTATTTTGCTGTTTCTCTGCTTTCCTACACCGGAAACTTAGGTTTCATTTTCAGACTTTCTCCTTTTTAATATAAACACTTACGGGTATACATTTCTGAGTACCATTTTTTGTTTGTTGCTACATTCTATTCGTTATAAAATGCAGTGTTTTCAAAATCATCGTTTCTTATTTTAGACCCATGAATTACTTAGAAGTGTGTTATTAGAATTCAAAGCAGATATTTTATTAAATAGCCCTTATTTTTAGAACCATTTTAGAGTTACAGAAAAATTAAGAAGACAGTGTAGAGTATTCTTATAGAGCCCCCACACAGACGCCCCTGTTGTTAACACCTTACATCTTTACAGTATCTTCGTTACAAGTAATCAATCAATATTGATGCACTAGTATAACTGAAGTTCAAACTTTGAGTTCCTCAGTTTTACCTGGTGTCTTTTCTCTGTTCCAGGATTCCATCCAGGATAACACATTGTATTTAGACATCCCCTCTCCTTAGTCTTTTCTTGGTTGTGACGGTTTCTCAGATTTTCTTTGCTTTTGATGACCTTGACAGTTTAGAGGAATATCAGGTATATTGTAGGAAGCCCTTCTACTAGAATTAATCTGACATTTATCTCATGATTAGATTGAGATTGCATATTTTTGGGGATAAAGATGATAAAGTGTCATTTTCATCACATCCAATCAAAGATAGGCACTACCATTGTGATTTTTGACTGTTGGTGTTGACCTTGAACACTGCTGGCATGGTGTTGTCAGGCTTCTCCACAGGTTCTCCACAAGTTACTCTTTTGTTGCCCTTTCAGTCGCTATGAGCAACACCCACTTAAGGAGCAATGACTTATGTTCTCCTTCTTTATGGGGAAGTATCTCTCTGAATTATTTGGAATTCTTCTGCATGATTGATTTGTCTCTTCTCCCTTATGTTTTTCAGTCAACAGTGTGGGCTATGGATATTTATTTTGTATTTTGTGTTATGTTTCAATACTATTTTATTCTAAACGCATATTTTCAGTTGTCATTTAAAAGCTTATTTTTACAGAATTGCACTGTAATCAATCAATCAGATGTATATGGTGTGACAGTAGTTCTTTGAAATTTGTTGACAATTCCTTAGGTTCCTAATAGACATTTATTTTCCATAGGTATTCTGTGTGTGCTTAAAGTTAATATGTGTTCTTCAGGTGTAAGGTACCACGTGTGTTAATTACATCAAGACTGTTGATTTTAATTTTCAGAGCTTCCCTATTCTGGTTCATGTCTTTTCCCTCCTTGGGCTATCAATTACTGAGAGAGGTATGTTAAAACTTTCTTCTATGATTGTGAATTGGTCTTTCTTAGGGTGGAGGGCGGAACTTTATAAATTTACCCTTAATTTCTTTAGAAACTGTGATGCACAGGTTTTGGGTGAACATCAACAATGCCACTTGCTGCAGCTAAAAGTTGTGGACTGAAGGTTGGTGGATGGCATTAGTCCCTCATTCTTTTGATATCCTGCAGACAGGAGTCCTTGGACTTGGGTGCAGCTGCATACACTATGGTATTGTATTCCAGCAGAGAAATGCTGTTCTTATTCATAAGAAATGCTGCTTCTTATTCATGTGACAACAGTGATAGCATCCTTGGATGTGAGGAATACGCACTGTGTGCTCAGAAATCAAGGAGTGTGAGCTTAGATGCCAGTTTCTACAGGGGTGCTGGGAGATACCTTCTGTGTTACCTGGCACCCTTAGTCAGGGGTAATGGCTTTATCCATGGGAAATTGACATGATGCATGTTTCATTCACTATGGGAATGGAGAGATGGTAGTCTTATAAGAAGATGACTTTTATTTCATTTTCTTTCTTAATTGCCCTCTCTACAACCTCTAGTAGAAGGAGGTGGTGGTGGTAAGAGCAGATATTATTTTGTTGTTCCTAATCTTAGAGGAGCTCTTTCAATCCCTTACCATTAAGTATAATAGCTATGGTTTTTTCAGAGATGCCCTTTATCAAATTGAGGAAGTTACCTTATATTTCTATTTGTTGAGAGTTTCTATCATAAATGGGTGTTAGACTTTGTCAAATGCTTATTTTGTATCAGTTGAGATGAATATGTGGCTTTTGTACTTTATTCTATTAATATGGCATATTACATTGATCAATTTTCTTATATTGAGCCACACTTATATTCCTGAGATAAATCCCACTTAGTTGCAGTGTATAATATTTTTAATGGGTTGTGGGATTCAGTTTGCTAGTTTTTGGTAATTTTTGTGTTCATATTTGTGAGGAATTTTGATATGCAGTTGGGCATTAGGGCCACCATTATGCTGGGATCATTGAACTTAATTCCAAATTGTGCTTTCTTAGGGTACTAAAGGAAGCTAAAAATTGGTATGAAACTGGGCTTATGTTTAGGAATGCTCATAAATTCATTTCATTGTCTCCTCTCTACCCGTAGCTAAGACCAAGAGAGGAACAAAGCATACCTTCAAGGTGCCTTACTTTCATTTTCTATTTCTTCCTCTAGAATTTTGTCATTCAAGTTCCTGAATTTTTCCCGAGTGCCTGATACAAACTCCCATCCTAATAGAACCTCAGGCTTTGTCTTCTTAGGCCCATTTTGATGGCAGTTTAACATCCAGTTCCAAGCTGGGGATTCTTAAATTCTACATGTTATGGAACACACAAAAATGTTTATATTGCATGACTTGGCCACCTGGAGAGCTAAGTGGATCCGTATCTGCATTAACTGGAAGAAACCCCTTTATGTACCATCAGCTGTGAAGTTCAGCCAAGCCACCAGGAGCTGAAGCTTCTGAGCAAATGCCCACTCAGCTAGTTGACCTCTCTGCATCCAGCTTTTACTCAGAGACATTCGCTTAATACCATGCTGGCCCACAGCCAACATAAAAACTTGCTCATGATATTTATGTTAAGGATTATTTTATGATATCAGTATTGTGATATTTAACATGGCCCTAGTACTTACTTTGCTGAGGGGTTTTCTGAACATCGTGCTTTCCTCTAGGGTTGGACTGTGATCCACCAAGAGATCCTGTCTCAACCTCGGAGCTGATGCTCTGCTCAATAAAGCTCAGGAGCCTTTGGAGTTCACATACCGGAAGAATAAAGAAGTTATGGTCACTTCCAGCTGCTAGTTACTCCTGAGCCTCGGCTGCTGTCTAGTTTTTCCCATTAGTCTGTTTGTCTAAGAGATGATAAAGGACTCTTCTAAAAAGAATCCCTGCTTTGTTGAGTTAGTATTTTATGACTTTGGTTTAAACAACTGGACACACATGTCTGCACATATACACATCAAAGCACAATCCAAAATATGCACCCATTTTACTTCCTCTTCTCCTGTTCTAAGCTATTATATGTAAAGAAGAGTGCATAGGAGTGGAAGGAAGGAGGAAGGAGAGAATAATGTGCCTGAGGATGAAGAGAAGTAAGAAAGCAAGAGTGAGGGTGAGACAAGAGGAGAGAATATGATTCGCAGCCTGACGATGCGGAATTTTGATAAGGGTAATGCAAATACAGTTTTCAGGAAGGCTTTTTCTGAGTTGTGCAAGGTTGATGATTATAGTGATTATAATTCAGCTATTATGTGTGTCAGGAAAAGTTTTTAGCATAAGATGCATTGAATTTTAATTTATATGCAGTAAAATCCATGCTTTTAAGCATACAGTTCTATGCATTTTGGCCAAAGTGTATCATGTTATCAACACTACAATCCGCATGTGAGAAACAGTTTTAAAATAACTCATTTAACTCTCACAATGAACAAAGAGGCAGAAACTGTTATTATGGCCATTTCACAGGTAGGAAACTGAACCACAGAGAGGTTAAATGCTCCAGTGACCGAGAAGATAAAAGAATCCTGGGAGTTTGACTTCAGAGCCTGAATTTTTAACTAATGCAGATCTCCTGCTCATTTTGTCTATGAACTTTTGGTAACAACTTAAATTACTTCTTCTAGACTCCTTGGTCTTGGTTTTGTGTTTTTCTTGGATACAACAATATGCTGAAGATGACTCAAGAAGCACAGTTTGAAGACAGAGGGGTAGATAGAAAATAGAAATTGATCTAGGTAAAGATACATGGATAAGTGTACTGATATTCTGCTCATTTGTTATTCTGTCCACAATATACATTTAATTCAAATAAGCAACTCTTTCTGACATACATTTCTCAATCTGAAATTTGGGAAGAAATAAAACAGGTGTTCTGAAGATCCGTTTCTGTAATTGAATTTACCATATCTTGGTATGAGCTTCTTAGATATAAACGCATGCCAAGAGCCTCATGACATTACCACCATCCAATTCCCCCAGAGATTTGCTGCACTAATGTGACAGAGAACGGGTGATTTGTGTTCTTTCTCATGACACTCAATTGCTTTCCTAAAAGGCTGGATAACATCAGATCGGAAGCTGAATGTTGAGTTCCAAGGGATTAGAATTAGTGTAGACCAGCAGGGACAATTAACTAGACGCCGGGAAAGTGAAATAGCTGCACTCTTGGTGATGCTCCTCCTAGCTCTGGCTGTCTCTGAAGTGGGAGCCATACTAGATTTTTCTTGCAGGCCCACCACCAGAACCTTGTGAGTGTTATAATTCATAGTGATATGTCACCTGAAAAGGGAAAAATGCATTTAATAGTTATTAATTAGAAACAACTTCATTTTGTTTTCAAAAACAATGTGGTATCTCTACTTTTCATCATTTTGTGTGTATCACCTTTAATTCATAGCATAATATGTACATATATATGAAATCACATTTATTTTTTGCTGTTTCTCTTTTCCAGGCACTTTTTTTTCTGTTGAGCTGGACATGAGTCAATAAGAGCTGAAAGCATGTCTTTATTAAACAGTTATATGTGCAAATCATAATAAAAACTATCATTTATGCAGGGCTTGAACATCACAGATATGTCTGCAGTTTCTGAGGTAGGTATTGCTGTCCTGATTTTACATAAGAGTAAACTCAGCTCAGAGGGGTTGACTTCCTCAAGGCCCCACAGCAAGTAATTTATGAGGTCTGAATCCAAACAATCTGACATAAAATATTGTGACATTTAAGTTACACAACACACACACACACGCACATACATACACGTCACACAAACACTAAAGTTAGAGTCATTCTTGGTTATAGAAATAATACATTCAAAAAATTCATTCTTGCAATTATTTTTCTCACCTTATGCTTAATGTACTGAATTAGGGTGAAAACAGAATATGGAAACTCTTTTCATGATTAGCTTTTGATTTGTGTCCTCTGACAATTATTAGATTTTTTTTTTACTAACAAAATGTTTAGCTTAAGGTAGCACTCTTCATTTGCTTACTGGTGCTTGGGAGGCATTGGAGTTCATGAAAAATGCAACTTCATTTTGTTTCTGACATCCAAGGGCTTTGCCCAGCTGTAGCTATTTCTAAGAAACAAAGGGCATGAGTACATTATTTGTTCCTTTTACCAGCCATGCATCTTAATAACAGCAAATATCTATGTACACCATGTACAATTTAATAAGGCTTTTTATTAATGTTATACTCTTCTACATATGAATCAGTACAATCTAGCCACAGAAAACTCTATACAAGACTTTATGTGCTTTATTCTATTTAAATTAGAGCCAGGCGCAATGGCTCATGCCTGTAATCTCAGCATTTTGGGAGGCCCAGACAGGGGTGTCGCTTAAACACAGAAGTTCAAGACCAGCCTGGGCAACATGGCAAAACACTGTCTCTACAAAAAAAAAAAAAAAATTAGCTAAGCAGAGTGTTGTGTACCTGTAGTACCAGCTACTTAGGAGTCTGAGGTGGGAGGATCGCTTAAGCCCAGGAGGTCGAGGCTGTAGTGAGCCATGATCCCACCGCTGTACTCCAGCTTGGGTGACAGAGCAAGACCCAGTCTTATTTAAAAAAAAGTTAGACAGTGACTTTCATTATATTTTGCATTATTATATATTGTTTTACACAAATGCACTTATTCCCATATATTTGTCTTAATTCACTCAGTTTATTTTTGGCTTACTTCTTTTCTTCACTCCTAAGTACATTTTATTTTGGCACATTTTAGCTTGGGCATTTAGGTTTATACTTCTTGTGTCTCTTGTGTTGCATGTATTTATGAACTCAGAAAATTTTATTAAAATATAATTTCTTCATGACAGAGAATGGAATTGAATTTCAAGGGTGGAGAGATTTCCATAATGAGGCATCTGTGATATAAAACGCTGAAGACTTATTTTCAAAAAATACCTAAACATATATTTTTGAAGTGGTTGCACTCAGGGATCATTAACGATAATGTAAATAAACTGAAGGGAAACTTAGAGATTATTTTACTTCCCACCCTCACGTTTTATAGCTCAAAAAATTGCCTTTTGAATTTAACAGCCAATAACCTTAATGTCTTTTTTTTTTTTGACCAAGTCTCACTGGGTTGCCCAGGCTGCAATGGTGCGATCTCAGCTTGCTGCAAGCTCCACCTCCCAGGTTCAAGCAGTTCTCCTGCCTCAGCCTTCCAAGTAGCTGGGACTAGTGCGAACCACCAAGCCTGGCTAAGTTTTGTGTTTTTAGTAGAGACGGGGTTTTGTCATATTGGCCAGGGTGGTCTCGAACTCCTGACCTCAAGTGATCCACCCGCCTTGGCCTCCCAAAATACTGGGATTACAGATGTGACTAACCGTGCCCAGCCTAATAACCTTAATTTCTGTCCCTGTTACTCTTAGAAACTGAACTTGACACCTACTTTCACAGAGGAACTAGAGAAAAAAATAAAGTGCACAAATTCTTTAATTTCCACTCTTCAACAGGACTTGATCACCAAGCAAACATAGGAGGTGATGTTACTGAGCAGAGGGTCTCGCTGCCCGGTGCACTGGAAGCCAATACTGGCTTTTATTGTGAGTCGACCAACACGGAGACCAGGTGTGCAGCTCAAATCTGTCTCCTTCTGCTGGCTTTATAGCCATATTTTTATTAAAAAGGTTTAAAGGTGGATTGGGGGATTAGCAGGCAATTGGTGAAAGGAAAAAAGGAAAAGGAAAGGAAAAAAGTCCTCAGGCATGGGCAGCTATTCTTTCGTGTTACTTCATAGGTCCCATGTGCAAATTCAGGAGGCGTTCATATGAAATATGCTGTTGAAATTCAGGCTGTGATTTCAGCAAGGTTGTTCTGCAGATAATCTAATTGGCTATACTGGTTTTAACTGATTTCAGCCAGTTTTGTTGTCTTACAAGCAAAGGAAGTTTCAGCGTTTTGTGTGTGTGTGTGTGTGTTTTAAAATCTCTTATGCAAACTCAAGAAATTATGTTAGTCATTGATTTCTTTAACTCTTTGGGGCATGGTTTCAGTGAGAGAAAGGGAAGAATTGGGCTTGACTCCTGGCTCCTGACTTCCATGACTGAATGACTATTCACCAAGATAAGAAGAGTCAGGCTTCAGAATGGGGGTTAATACAGCTTTTGAGCTAATTTTTGGATATAGTGAATTGAAGGTGGAGATCACCAGGAAACAGGTATTTATGCAGGCCTTGGAAATCCAGAGAAAAGTATAATGGTGATTTTCTCCAACAGTACTCATCACATTGGGTGTTTGAATGGAGAAGGCAGATGGGTCTCCTGGACTCATCTCCTGGACTCCTTAGACTGCTTGAAGAGCACTGAGCAGAGATGCGCATGCCAGCTGATAGAGGCAGCATTAAATGAATGACTAAACACAGGAGTTTAGAGAAAAAGCAAAGGTGTAGGTGGCTTTGATGAGGTCAAAGAAGTGATATAACAGGAGCGATTCTAGAGATTAATAATTTATACACAAGGCGGTTTAGTGGAGCTAAAGATTTCAGAAGGGGAACTCTTCATAGATGACCACGTAACAGATGTGGCCACAGTGTGGGCTCCTGAGGCATGGAAGGGGGCTGGGGTGGGGTGAAGTTAAACACTCTTGACTGGTATATCTTTTTTGATGCTCTGTCATCTCCCTTCCATTCCCACTCTCTTAGTGGATGCTATTATATTATTTTTCTGGACTATTCAATAGTTTTCTAATTTCTTTCTTTTCTTCCAATCCTTCTGTTTTAATTCATCTGTTAATACTGTGGCTAGAGAAACTTCTCTTAAGTGCGAACTTTCTAGTCTCATTCCATTACCTTCAGAATGATTTCACCTGTTTAGCTTGACATCTGTGTATTTCAATCAATAAATTACATATTCCATACTCCATCTATTTTCAGCCTCATATTCTTTCATTCAAAACAACGTTATCACTGTGGTCATGCTCATGGTGTTGCCATGCCCCTCATTATTATCAAACGCTAGCTAAGCCACACCCCTCACCATGTCCATACCCCACGCTGTAGCTATGACCCTCACTAATAGCCACACCCCTTACTACATCCATGCCCCTCATGACAACCATGCCCCATGCTATAGCCACACCCCCTCACTAACGGCCACACCCTTCACTACAGCCAAGCCCCACATATGGCCACACCCCCTTACTAATGGCCATGCCCCCCACCACACCAAATCCCACAATACGGCCACATCCTCTGACTAACAGCCACATTTCTCACCATCAGCCATGGCCTCTTACAGGTTCACATCACACATTATAGCTAAGACCCTCACTATCAGCCATGTCCCTCACTGTAGCCACGCCCCTCACCAACTACACCTTCTCACTGACAGCCACACCTGGTAATAAGCTTCACCCCTCACCACACCCCTAACCACACCCGCAACTCACCATATAGCCACACCCCCTCACTAATAGCCATGCCCCTTACCAAGCTTCCACTCCTCACTATGGCCACACCTTTCATGATAGCCACACTCCACACTATAGCATGCCACTTACCAAGCCACACCCCTTACCAACAACCATGGACCTGTTTGAGCTGTCTTTCAGCACCAGCACTTTCATACTTCCTTGCTTTTGTTCATGCTACTTTCTTCACTAGACATACCCTCCTTCCCCATCCATCCTTCACCTTCTACTATTCTATGAATCTTGTCTCTAGTATTCCTTCTTGGAAGCCTATTTAGGCTCCTGAAGCTGAGTTAGTCCTCTATTTCTATAGCACCGTGGAGATGTTATCATGACAGCAAACCACATTTAATCAATGTTCTATTTATTTTTTTCATTCCTAGACTAGAGGCCCTTCAGAGTGGGAATCATGCTCTCTAATTTCACTCTTTCCACTTTCCACAGCACTTAGCATCTGGTAGGTGCTAACTCAGGGGGTGACTTGATCACAGGTGACTAGTGAGAGGCGTCCTCTATCTCAGTATTCTTTCACAAATGGCACGGCTTCCCTAGCGAGCTTTAGGGAATTTTGCTCTGCTTTCTGTCCCAACCATCCTGGGCTCATCACCATGAAGGAGAAGGAGAAGCTGCTACCTGTAAATGTTTCTGTTGCTTCTTCATTCTCTAGAATATGATGCCCTAAGGCGTCAAGGCTAAATCAGTCTCATGACTCTGAGCAAATTTGCTGCCCTCTTTCCTTTCAATATGATCAATTTTCTAATTCATTTCCTCCAGGTTTCTCTTTGTGTGCTATTTTCCACTCAAATTATACGTATGATACATTCTATTAATATTCTCTGCACCTAAACCTACAGAGCATATATCGCTTCACTGATCATCTGGAAGGAGACATTGCTAGAAAATAGAGCTCAATTATTTCTAAGGTGAAAGGAATTTCATGATAAGGGATTTTACCTTTAGCAGGACTCATGCTTGTCTTATTTTCTTGAAAAACTCAAAGTCTGAGTCTCTAAGAATTGTACATTTATGATGTCTTTTTGTGCTTTGGGAAAACAGTTCTCAAGAGAAAATACAGAGCATTCTTCAGCAAATTAGACTGGCCAGGAGCATGTTGGACCTGATATTTTCTTAATGCCTCTAGGAGTTTAAGGCACAAATCTGAGAAATCTTTATGCATCCCGCCAGCATTCAAACACTATTTACCGAGAGTACAAACTGGGATTAACAAGTGTTCCTCACATGCATAACAAATCTATATACTTGGCAGTCACATTTTGTATACCATGTGCCTAATATCCTATTGAGTAGACAAGATTTTAGATGACATATAGTTTAACTTGGAGTCATTATAATGGGAATAAATAATGTTTGCTACCAAAGACGGGTAATGTATATAAGAAAATTTATGATGCCAATTTTGTGGTAGTTGCTGAGTTTGCTAAAATGACTAAATATATTCTCCCTTGAGGAGCTCAGTACTGGGATTACCCTTCCAAATGGTTGCATATTCTGCCAAATCAAGTCATTGAATCCTTGCTGAGTGTTGCCCATTTGAATTAGGACCCATATCCCTTTTCTGCCCCTTTCTGCCCTGCTCTGTGCCTCACGGGCCAACTGCCATAGACTCTTTAATATGATCTCCCTTGACTTTAGTTGAAAATGGCCAAGGAGAGGGACCAGCAGAGGACCCAGGGTGGGAGACAGTTCTGGGTGTTTATGACCACATTTCTTCCTATTGCATTTGTAGTTCTGGTGGTGGGGACACATTCCTCTAAGGTCATGATTTCTGTCAGTGGCCATTTTTCTTAGGATCCTCATCTCACCAGGCTCCAGAACTATGACACGCTGTCCCGACATCTGTCTTCAGTTCCAGGGCTGAAATGGTTTCTCCTGTTGCTGGTGCATCACTGGCCCTTGGTGACTCCCTTAATCTTAACTTTATTCAGTTTAATCCTTTTAATGTGCCATTGATTTTGTTCTTAGTGGGACCCCAGGAAAATGAGACACTGAGTGCTAAAAGAGGCCTTTCAACTACAGTAATCTATTTTTATTTCCTGTATTAGTTTCTTGGAATCATGATAACAAATTTCCCAAATTTGGCTGCTTAAAACAACAAAACAATTTATTTTCTCAGAGTACTGAAGCCAAGAAGTTAATAGTCACCATGGAAGCGGGGCCACACTTTCCATGAAGACTCTTGGAAAGACTCTCCCCTGCTCTTTTTAGCTTCTGGTGACTTCTGGTGTTCCTTGGCTTATGGCCACAACACTCCAGTCTCAGCCTGTGTCTTCATGGAGCCACCTCTGTGTGTCTCTGTGTATAAATCTTCCTCTCCTTTTATGAAAACATCAGTCATTGGATTTAGGGCCCACCCCACATCAAATATAATTTCACCTTGAGATCCTTAATTATGTTTGCAAAAATCCTATTTCCACATAAAGTCATATTCTGAGGTTCTGAGTGGACCTGAATTTTTTTGGGGGTGGGGGGGAGCTATTCTATTCACTCACTACTTCACTATGAAAAACATTATTGAATCACTATTTTAGCAGAAGATGATTTGAATATGTTAATAAAAACAGAGAAATTAGCTGTATAAGGATGACAAGCAATATGTTACCAACCCTGTGTTTAGTGGCTAAAATTACAAGTAAGTCCTCACTTAACGTTATTGATAGGTTGGGTCTTGAAAATTGCAACTTTAAATGAAACAGCAAACAACAGGTCCTCCAATAACATCACCTCCTTCAACTTATCTTCTTACACGTTGATAAGAAAAAAAATTGGTGTCAGTATATGTCATGTCACTTAAAGTTTCAATTTCCAAGAACCTATTGATGCCATTAAATAAGGATATTAGAAGAACTGATGGCGTGCATTTATATTCAGGATATAAGTTTGTCTAAATATGATGAGGACTCCAAATAATTATTTTGTAAAGAAAGAAAGATGGTTCTTTCTCAGGCTGTTGTGGTTCTGCTCTACAAGGTTGTCGGGAATCAGGAATGCAGGCATTTTCTACCTCATTGCTCCCCCAGCCTAGTGTTTTGCTCTCATTCAAATGACTTCTCATCCACATGACTCATGAGGGCTCACCAAATGCCTCCCTTCTGACTGTCATGGAGGAGGAAGACTGCCAACAAGGGCGCACTTCCAAGAATTCGTACTTGTCATTTCTGATTGCATGGAGTTAGACAGAGCTTTATTATATGGCCCCATATTGCTGCAAAGGGAGCTGGGAATAGAGGGTTCATTTTGAACAGTCATATGTTCAGTTAAAGGTCAGAATTTACTCCTTATTTAATGCAAAACAAAGAACAGGTTTTTGGAATAATTAGCATTCTATGTCACCCTCTGCAAAACCTTAAGTACCATTTGCTTAATCTTATCTATCTTATACCTTTGCAAGATCTGCAGAATTTTCTGCAAAACGTTTAATGAACTCCTTACAAGATACTTTTTAGATAAATATTTTCTGTGCTTTCATAACCTCATCCGAAAAGTAATTAACACTTATTGTATGACTACCATGTGCCAAACATTCATTCAATCACCATATATTTATTGGGTACCTATTATGTATCAGTATTGAAGATGTGTCAGTGACAAAGACAGCTGAAGTCCTTATCCTTTGGAGGGAAACATATCTCTAATGAGGTGGAAAAATAATCATATTAATTCATTTAATAAAGGTATAAACAAACAAATTAAATCAATTTATATAGTTAAAAACATTAATAAAATAAAATGAAGTATGATACAGAGAATGACTTGGGAGGGGAAAGTTTACTTTGGATAGGAGAAATATGCTACCTTAAAGCTTATTAGCAGTTGTGCAAGGAATATTCTTTTTCCTACTTTCATACTCAAAGTAACAATAGTGTTTATTGTTTTCTCATTTTACAGGTAAAAAAATTGCCCAGGGTCATAAACCTTGTAAATTCAGCCTCTGAATTTAAAGACTAATTCTGGACCCAGGATTCCCTGTCCTTTCCTCTATTCTACATTTCTTCAAATAAGTCTTCTCTAGGGTTATTTCCATTTCACTTTATGAAATATATAGTTAGGCAATTATCTTTTAAGATGAAGGAAGACGCTAATGATTTCATCCAACTCTGTAATTTTTGTGCTGCATCAGGTTAAACTTCAAAGCCAGTTTAGAAAATGTAGGAGATAATTAGAAGAGAGCAAGTGTGAGAGTCCATCGAGGCTCAGTTCGAGGATCACTGGGCATTGTTTGTGGAGAAAAAAAGACCCAAGGGGGCAGGACAGCAGCCTCCAAATATGAAGATTAGATTTGTTCCAAAGACCAATGTATTTTTACCTTCCTCTGTCGTATTTCTGTACTTAACTGATGAGGAGAGTTTTGAGAACGAAGTCAACCATTCCTTTGTAATACTTGGATTAAGTGCTTCATTTCTAGAGTTATATGTCTCTAAAGGTAGTATGTTGGAATCACATAATATGCTGGTTAAAAATATAGATTCCTGTGCATCTCTCTAGAGGCAGGATATATTGTGAAAATAAATAACCCCTGGCAATTCTTTATGCACATTAAATTTTCAGTAGCATTATTTTACCAAAGACTATTGAATAGAAATGAGCCAGGTTAGCCTTTACGCATGGTAATAATCTTACATGTTGATTGGGCAGAAGATTCAAGATAATCTTGGGTAAGTCTCTCAACTGTGGGTTTCCCCATATACAAATCAGCACATGAGGAGCCATGAGAGCCTTGCCGTGTATCTATAATTCTAGATAGTGAGACAGAGCACAGGCATAGAGTCACATATGAAAGAAACTGAAAAGTATGAGTTACGACTGGTTATATCTGCAGAGAAATCAGGAAAAGCTACATTGATTTGTTAAACAGTTATTATTGGTAGATGTCTTAGTACTTTTAACAGCGCTAAAAAATTTAATGAAAGTGAATCACTCTAATGAATACTCAAGTGTTTTTTGTTTATGTTTTACTAATTTATCAGTGTGTTATCTTAAAGAAAAATCAAATTAATTACCCATCACAACCCTACATCATTTCAGAAACTTTAGGATACATTTCCTTTCAAAAAAACATTTAAGTCTGTGCCAACAAAACATTGAGATTTTTCTCATATATTAGGAAAACAAATGAGCAAAGGGAAGGAAGATGGATTGCAACTTGTAATTTAATCTCACGGTACTGATGATATCATAAACATCACAATCTACAGATTGAATTACAACTTTGTGATCAATCTCTCTCCCTATCTATTATCCACCACTGAATAAATGATGGCAGAGGAATCTAAATCAGAAAATGCATCCAGCAACAACATTAACAAATGAATGCAAACTACTCCTGAAACTTCCCTAAACAAAACTACCACTTACTGGTAAAATAAATAAATTTAGAACTTTTTGTATTAACATTGGGACTAAATCTTCCTGAAGACAAAGAACTTTAGAACTAGCACTTCTAGAATGACTGGCTTAATGAAATGATGTCTAAACTTGAAACGCTGTGAAGCTCTAAAACTAACACTCAACATTTTAATTAAAGAGGATTTTGCCATCTGGCATGTTTTGTTGCCACATAGATCTAAGACATTAGAAATCAATGATTTTGTTTGGTAGTGTGATTCCAAATAAGATATTATCTTTGATTTATGGTTCATAAGTTATTAAATGTTTTCTTGTTTGTTTGTTTGTTTGAGACAGAGTCTCGCTTTGTCGCCCAGGCTGGAGTGCAGTGGCACGATGTCAGCTCATTGCAAACTTTACCTCCCGGGTTCAAGTGATTCTCCTGCCTCATCCTCTTGAGTAGCTGTGACTATAGGCATGTGCCACCACGCCCAGCTAATTTTTGTATTTTTTAGTAGAGATGGAGTTTCACCATGTTGGCCAGGATGGTCTTGATCTCCTGACCTCATGGTCCACCTACCTTGACTTCCCAAAGTGCTGGGTTTACAGGTGTGAGCCACCGTGCCCAGCCTATTAAATGTTCTTAAGTGCTTTGGTTTAAAATTGCTCAATAGTGTAAGGAAGAAATTAGAAATGCTAGTATGGACACTAACATATTGAAATATTGGACTGAAGAGAGCGAACTTGTATAAGTACACACAGCTAGACAGACAGTTGTAAGATCCCGATCTAGGACTCAGGTTCCGAAGGTATCTGAGTGTCTTACCTAGTGCATCATCCCATATCTTGTAAAAACAGTAGAATTATTCTTTGAAAATTGGCTTTGTACTGTATATTTGTAATTATAGGTGCATGTGCTTTTAAGAATACAGTAATTTCTCAAAATGAAATACATGCCTTAGTATTTTATAAAGCACTGTTAAAATTGCAATTATACACACTTTTGTAGTCACCCTTAAAATTTTTAGTGAGATGAAATCAAATCAATCTTATTGTTAAAAGTAATTACTTATTAAGTAAAAGAAATTCAGAGTTGGAAGAGAATGTAAGAACCACATTTATTATTTATGCCTCAATTCCATTACTGGCTAGGAAACTACCTGGAGAAAGATACAAATATCTTTGTAGAGGGTTCACCTCCCAGATGCATATTTTTTTCCATATTAAAAATTGCTACCAACTGAAGTGCTGAGGCTTTTAAAAAAATGTACAAGGCATTGTGACAAAACATTATATAATAATACTCTGGAATATGATATGGAAGGTAAAGGTATTTAATTAAAGGATTGGATAATTCAATGGGCCCTGCTTAACGAATATTATAATAATCAATATTAATATTTAGTTAAATTCGTCTGTATTTTCCATGTGCCAGGCACTATTTGAAATACCTTATATTTTAACGTATTTAATACAACAACCATATGAGATGAGTTCTCATATTATCTCAGGTTGCAGAGGAAGAAAATAAGTACAGATAAATCAAACAACTTGCTCATGGTTCACACAGCTAGCCATTTTGGAGCCGTGATTTAATAGCAGTAAATCTGTCTCTAGAGCCCATGAACCTATTCACCATGAGATTCTGCATCTCACAAGCTGAGATTAATCTCTCTTCTTCCATAAGAATTCGCTAATTGAATGTATAAATACCCAGGGCCATGGTAGATATTTTCTGAATATTCCAAAAAATATGCTTTCAGACTTGAATTCTATCTAATTAGGTATTTTATTAATCGGTGTTCTCCAGAGAAACAGAACCAATAGGATGGATATCTATCTATCTATTGAGATATTTATTTTACTTTAAGGAACAGGCTCATGAGATTGTGAAGGACGGCAAGTTTGAAGTTTGTAGTAGGCCAGAAGGCTGAAAATTCCTTGCTGGAATTTTTGTGGAAATTGCATTAAAACTATAGATCACTTTGGTCAAAACTGACATCTTTACTACTGTAAGACATGCAATCTATTAACTTTGTACATCTCTACTCATTTAGATCTTTGATTTATTTTTGTCTGTGTTTCATAATTTGCAGCATATAGATACTATATGTGTTTTGTTAAGTGTTATATTAATTATTTGTCATTGAGCAATTTTAAATGTTTTTTCTTAAATTGGTTTCTGCATGATCATTGTTAGTGTATAAGAATTCAATTGATTTTTGTGTGTTCCTGTATCCTGCAACTTGCTGAACTGACTAATTAGATCCAGAAGTTGTTTGTTGGACACCTTGAGATTTGCTACATAGACAATCATATAATCTGAAAACGGAAAGTTTTATTTCTTCATTTCCATTCTTTATGCCTTGTATTTCTTTTCTTGCTTTATTGCACTAGTTATAACTTCCAGCTATCTTGAATTAGATTACTGAGAGCTGACATCTTTGACATGTTCCCAAGCTGAGTGGGGGTGACTGATCATTTAGTACAGTGTTCACTGTAGGATTTCTGCATATGATTTCTATGAAGTTGCAGCAATTTCCCTTTATGCCTATTTTTTCTGAGAGTTTGCACATAAATAGGTATTGTATTTTGTCAAATGACTTCCTGTGTTAATTAATTTAATCATATGATTATTGTTGATATGATAGATTACGTTAACTGATTTTTGAATTTTAAACCAGCATTGCGTGACTAATAAATTCCACTTGGTTGTCGTATATATTTTATTTTTCGTCATGTTGTATTTAGTTTTGTTGAGTGTTTTTGCATCTAAGCTTATAAGAAATATTGGTCTACAGTTTTCTTTTTACTGTGTGCTGTTTTTGTCTAATTTATGTATGAAGGTAATAATAGCTTTATAAAATGCACTGGAAAATGTTTCCCCCTATTTTCCATCTATTTTATGGAAGTAAATGTGTAGAATTGGTATACGTTCTTATTTAGATGTTTGTTAGAATTCTCCAGTGAAACCACCTGAACCTGGAAACTTATTTTTGAGATTATTAATAATGAATTAAATTTTATTCAAATTATTTATTTATGATTCTCAAGTTTGGTAGTTTGTGGTTTTCAAGGGTTTGTCAGATGTTTTAGTGTTAAGTTTTTGGTAGTGTTCCCCTATTATCTTTTTAATGGCTTAGGAATCTGAAGTGATAGCTTCCTTTTCATACCTGATAGGGGTAATGTGTGTCTTTTCTATATTTATTTTTCTAAGTCTTGCTAGAAGTCTGTTAATTTTATTAAATTTTTTGAGAAACCAGATTGTTTTCATTGGTTCTTTCTATTTTTTTCCTTGTTTAATGTTAATTATTTCTGCTCTTTATTAATTTCTTCCTTCTGCTCCCTTTATATGATATATATTTTTATTTATTTCAGTTTCCATAAGGCAGTAATTTAGATTTTTAATTTAAGACATTTCCTTGTTTATAATGCAAGCATTTAGTGCTATAAATATCCTTCTCAGAACTGTTTTATATGCACCCTACACATTTTGATTAATTGTGTTTTCATTTGTATTTATTATTTATTTATTTATTTATTTTTTGAGACAGACTCTCGCTTTGTTGCCCAGGCTGGAGTACAAAGATGTGATCTTGGCTCACTGCAACCTCCACCTCCCGGATTCAAGTGATTCTCCTGTCTCAGCCACCCAAGTAGCTGGGATTACAGGCGTCCGCCACCACATCTGGCTAATTTTTGTATTTTTAGTAGAGACAGGGTTTTGCCATGTTGGCCAGGCTGGTCTCAAACTCCTGACCTCAGGTGATCCATCTGCCCTGGCCTCCCAAAATGCTGGGATTACAGACATAAGCCACTGCACTAGCCCATTTATATTTATTTCTATGTGTTTTCTATTTCTTTTGAGACATCTTGACCCATGGATTTAGAAGAGTTGTGTTTATTTTTGAGATGTTTAAAGATTTCCTGCTGTCATTCTGTTATTGATTTCTTATTTGATTTTATTAAGTTAGATAATACTCTCTGGATGTTTTTTATGTTCTTTTACACTATGGCATTACATAAAGATATTTCGATCAAAGACAATTGCATATATGACAGTGATTCGGTAAGATTACAATATCGTATTTTTATTGTACCTTTTCTATGTTTAGAAATGTTTAAATACATAAACACTTATCACTGTGTTACAGTTGCCTACAGTATTCAGTACAGTAACATGTGGTACAGTTTTGTAGCATAGCAGCTATATGCTATACCATATAACCTAGGTGTGTAGTAGGCTGTATCATCTAAGTTTATGTTGGTACACTCTATGATGTTCACCAAGCAATGAAATTGCCTAATGATGAATTTTTCCAAATGTATCCTCCTTGGTAAGCAATGCATGATGGTATATATATACTGAAGTTTATTTTATGGCCCAGAATTTAGTCTAACTTTGTGGATGTTTTATGGGTACTTGAAAAAAATGTGCACTCTCTTGTTGTTGACTGGAATATATATATATATATATATATACACATATATATATACATATATATGTATCTCCTAATATATATATATATATATAACCTAATATATATAATCATATACATATGTTAATTAGATCCTGTTGGATTATTATATTTTCAGATCTTTAATATCCTTGTATATTTTCTGTACTGTACCTCTATAAGTTGCTAAAATGAGTGTGATATTATGTTATAGTTTTTTTGTCTGTAGTCATTTCTCTTGCTCTGAACTCTATCAGATATTAATATACCCAGTTCTTGTTTTTGAAAATAACTGTTTGCATGGTATATATTTTTTTCTATTATTTTACTTTCAGTTTACCTAGGTCATTAAATTTGAAGGGCTTTCTTGTAAACAACGTATCGTTGGGTCTTGGTTTTATATCTGCTTTGCCTATCTCTTTCTCTTATCTTTCTGTGACTCCAGTGATAAGAAGGTTGACTATTTTGTTATTATTTTCTCATAGATTCCTGAGACTGCTAAATTTTTTTGAGTCTGTATTATCTCTGCTGTTTAGATTGAGTGAGTTCTATTGATCTGTCCTCAAGTTCACTGATTCTGTTATTTATCATCCATACTCTACTATTAAACTCATCAAGCAAGTTTTGCTTATTGTATTTGCTAGGTCTATAATTTTTATTTCCTTTTTTTTAAATTTATACTTTTTTCTGAGAATTTTTTCAAGTAAAT
The DNA here is from genome assembly GCF_028885625.2 of Pongo pygmaeus. Taxonomy (NCBI): domain Eukaryota; kingdom Metazoa; phylum Chordata; class Mammalia; order Primates; family Hominidae; genus Pongo; species Pongo pygmaeus. Next base: position 88,802,102 of record NC_072390.2, on the reverse strand, counting down.
TTATATGATTGTTGAAGCATTTTTTTCTGATTTATGATTTTAAATACTTGTCAGATATTTCCAACATTCAATTAATCTAAGCATTGGCAATTGATTGTCTTTTCCAATGAAGTTTTGATTTCTTGCTTCTTGGTTTCTGATTTTGGATGGTATTCTGGCCATTTTGTCTATTATAATAGCAGAATGACTCCTGCTTAAATATTTAGTAGGAAGCCCCACTGTTTATGTTTAGCAGGCATTTCCTAGCCTACTTTTGTGGGCTGTATTTCAAATGATGGTTTAATTTTCAGATGCCTTGCAATATTATTTTGGTTTGCTTAGTTTATTTGATGCTGCTTTGGTTTCCACTGGTCCCTATTGCTGTTGCCTGAATGGGCAGGGTTTCTCCAGGCCACCTATTGTCTCTCAGTGGAGGAAGGGAGTCTCAGGTCTATGGGCATGAAGGGGCTACCCTGGTTCAGTGCATGTTGTGATGAGATCTTTCTGCCTTGGATAGAGAGGACTTTCCAAGCAGGTCACTTGCAGGAGTGGGACCTCCTGTAACAGTGCTCACTAGCCACCCATGTCTCTGGGGAAAAGTCTCATGTCTGTGGGGACAAAGAGGCTTCTTTGGCTGGGCCACATTTTATGGTGAACTCTCTGGGCAATGCCCACAAGCCACACTGCTTTTCTGGGCCAGAAGGGGAGTCAAAAGCCCACAGGGATAAAGAGGATTTCCTAGTGTATTGATTTTCTCTTGTTGCCTTTACAAATAGTCATAAACTGAGTGGGTTAAGCAACTCAAATATGTTATCTTATAGTTCTGAGGGTAAGAATATCTCACATATCTCAGTGGACTAAGATCAAGGTTGACAGGGCTGCATTCTTATAGGCTTTGGGTACTATTCATTTCCTTGTCTGTTGCAGCTTCTAGAGATCATGTGTATTCCTGGTCTTATGGACCCTTCCCCATCTTTAAAGTTACCAATGGCAGGTAAGGTCCATTTCACATTGCATCACTCTGACCTACCCTTCTGCCTTCTTTTCCAGTGTTAAGAAGCCATGTGATAATATTGAGCTTACCTAGACAATCCAGGATAATCTTTTATTCCAACTTTCATCACGTCTGCAAAGTCCCTTTTACCGCATGAAATGACATATTCACAAGTTACAGTGATTAGGATATGGACACTGGGCAAAGTCACTTGTGGTATAGTCCCTTTCACCAGTAACCCCAGTTTCTCTGGTGTCTGTGGTTGAAAAAAGGGGATGAAATCCTTAGGGACAAAGAGGCTTCCTGAGTTGGGACACCTGTTGTGGTGGAATGCCTCTAGATTGTGCCACCCTGTCACCTGGTGTGTCAGGGAGGAGCCTCCAGAGGACGGAGGCCTGTGTGGAGGGAGAGTTCTTCTCCTAGTCACTTTTTAATTTTGATACTAGACACAGTGCTTACTTTCTTGAGTCGATTTTTCTAAGTGTATTTAATTGTACTCATAATCGGCAAATAAAAATGTGTACATTTGAGGTATACAATGGGATGATTTGATGTACGAATACACTGTGAAATGATTGCCACGATTGAAGTCATGAACAAATCCATCACCTGGCCCCTTATTGGCAGTGTTTCCTATGGTTCCCCCTGCCAGTGGTGCTGGGCTCAACTGGTGTGTTAAAGGAAGACGCATTCCATCCAAGTAAAGAATAAGGTTACTGGGATGCCTCTGTTGCTGTGTTGGAGATGGGAGGCATGAATTCTTGCTGCCTTGTCTGGTAGCTGGGGTCACCTAAGATGCCTTGCCACTGTGTTGATCCTCCACTCCTGGAGCCCCTAACTAGTTCCTCTTTCCTTTAATATATTTCAGAGACATCTTTTAGTTGTCTCTTTTGTTATTTCCAAAGCTTAAATTTATACTTAGTAGGATAGCAGGGAGAGATAAGTCTACTACATCACGTCTACACAAGAAGTCATCTGTTCTGTTCTTATATTTCGAAGCCCTCTCCTTGAGTTATACACATATTGAGGATATTTATATCTTCTGGTTGAATTGACCCCTTTTTTCAATATGCAACATTACTCTTTATCAATGGTAAGATTTTTTCCAGATGCTTATTTTGTCTGATATTAATATAGCCACTACAGTTTTATTTCTGTATGATATATCTTTCCCCATCATTTTACTTTTAACCTATGTCATTGGAAGGAAAAAAACCTGATTAAAAATGGGTAAAGAATCTGAATAGACATATCTCAAAAGAAGACACATGAAAAACTACATGAAGAAAATGCCCAACATCATTAATAATAAGGGAAAATGAAAATTAAAAACACAATGAGATATCACCCCATATCTGTTAGAATGGCTACTATAAAAAAGACAAAATATAGCAAGTGTTGGAGAGAATGTGGAGAAAAAAGAACCCTTTGTTCCTCAGTATACTGTTGTGGGGATGTAAGTTAGTATAACCAGACACAATATGGAGGTTCTTCAGAAATTTAAAAATAGGACTATCAGATGATACAATCCCACTTCTGGGTATATATCCAAAGAAAATGAAATCAGTATGGTGCAGAGATATATGCATGCCTATATTTATTGTAGCGTTATTCACAATATCCCAGATATGAAGTCAACCTAAGTGTCTATCAACTGATGAATGAATTTTAAAATGTGGTATAATACACAATAGAATACTATTTAGCCTTAAAAAAGAATGAAATTCTGTCACTTGTGAAAACATGAATGGCAAATACCACCTGTTCTCACTTACCTGTGGAATCTAAGACAGTTGAACTTGTAGAAGCAGAGAGTAGAAAGATGGTTACCAGATAGTGGGAAAGGGTAGGGTAGGCAGGAGAAAAATTGGTGAAAGGCTACAAAGTTTTCTTTACATAGGAAACATGCTTTTTAGATCCATTGCACGGCATAGTGACTACAGTTAATAAAAATGTATTACATATTTCATATTACATATTTCTCCTTTCCTTTAAATAATCACTCCATTTTGTTCTGATCTGCAAGGTTTCTGATAATTATTCTACTGTAATTCATATTTTTGTTCCTCAGTATATAGTGTTTCCTTTTCTCTCACTGCCTTTAAGATTATTTTTCTTTGTTTTAAATATTTATTCATTGATTTGTTTGCTTGGTGTTCATCTGCCTTGGAGGATCTCTGAGTTACTTGAGTTTGTGGCCTGACATTTTTATTATATTTGAAATTTCTCTGCCATTTTCTTTTCAATATTTTTTCTTCTATGGATTACCTTTCTCTTCCAATTCTGGGACTAAAATTCCACATATATATTAGACATTTTTGATATTGCCCCACCATTTTTTTTAAATCTATTATTTTTATCAATGTAGTTGCAAGTTGGCTGATTCTTTCTTCAGCCAGGTCAAGTCTGCTGATAAGACTATCAAAGGAATCTTTCATCTCTAGGATTTCCATTCTACTTTTTCTTGTAATTTCTACCTCTCTGCTGAAATCCCTCATCTGTTCCTGAATTGTTCATCTGTTCCACTGGGTTATTTAATATACATCACATTCATTTTACTCCCCATTCTGACAGTTTTAGCATCTGGGTCATTTCTACATCTGGATCTGTTGTTTTATTTTGACAATAGGTTGTGTTTTAATTTGGTATGTCTCTGTTTTGACTGAATGTTGAATAGTATGTAAGGAGTATCAGAGACTGAAATAAATGGTATTTATATCTAGAAATGAACATGCTTCTTCTGTTTTAAGCTAATTAGCATTGAAAGTGACATCAATCTGGTGAGGATCTGGGCTGGATTTGGGATTTATGGTTGCTATGGTTATGCTTAGTGCATCAAAATCTTCAAATTCTTCTAACTGTAGGTTGTTTATTGTATTGTTCCTAGAATAGTGGCTGTGGCTCCTGGGAGTTTTTCTAAATTTTCTGTTTCATCCACAGCTGTGGGCATTTTCTGCATGCCTGCATTACAGAGGAGTTTCTCTCTACATCCTTACCCATCTCCCACAGGTAGCCTTCTCCTGCTGACTATTCATTGCTTCCTATGGTGATGGGATGTGTACAGTTTTCTATTGTGTTGATCCAGCTTCCATGTAGGTAGCTGAGCTAGTCCCAGTTATGTGTCTTTCCTAGCTTCCTGCCTTGCCTCACAGTGCAGTCAATCCCCTGTTTTACATGGTGGGTTCTTGCTCAGGGACAGAGTTTCCTCCCTCTTTGCCTGCTGTTTCAAGCCCTTTCTTGCACTGGTGTAGAACCTTGGGCACAAGACTCTTTCTGACCCTCCTGTGAGGTAAAGTGTTGTTTCCTCCTTACTGCAACCACAGTGGCTCAAGTTAGTTCTTGCATCTCCCCCAGTGGAAGAGAAACTTGCACTCCTCCAGCCAGCCAGTGTTTTCTCTGTGATCCTGAGAAAGAGGCTTTGCAACCTTCCTACTCACCTCCCTTCCCAAAGATTTTAGACTTTTGTAGGTAGAAGACAAGATCAGGCAGTTGGCAGTGCCTTGTGCCTTCCACCTCTTCCACCCTCGGCTACTGTTCATCTCTTTTGAGTGTGGAAGTGACAGGACTTGCTAACCCTCCTCCAGCACTGTAAACCTTTCCATTGCTAAGAGAGAAGGGACAAGGCTGGGAGGTAGAACCACATTATCTTTCCCCTAGTGGTGGCCAATCCCTTCCTTCATTCCTGCACCAATACAGGAGTCTTTTTCCAGTCTTCCCACAATTATCCCCTTGAGCACTTGATGGATTCTATGAGTCGGGATTCCCCCTTGTCTCTGGGGTTTCCATGGTTTTTGCTTATGCTATTTACTCCAGCTCACACTCAGCCAATAGCAATCTATTCCAATTTTAAGTGCATTCTTTGGTGGCTGTCTGATGACCACTATTTCTTCCCAAGTATAACATAATAATCTAGGTCATGCATCCTGTTTCTCTTCACAGTGGTCTGATTTCCCTTGAATTTTGGGCTTATTTATTGCTAAGAAACCTCAGCTTTCTGATAGGCCCAGGTGGGAGAAAATATTTGCAAACAATGCATCCAATAAAAGGTCAATACCAGAATATATAAGGAACTCAAACAGCTCAGTATCAGAAAAACCCAAATAATTCTATTTTAAAAAATGAGCAAGTGATCTGAATAAACATTTCTCAAAAGAAGACAAACAAATGGCCAACAGGTATGGGAAAAAATGTTCCACATCACTAACCATCAGGGAAATGCAAATTAAAACCACAATGAGATATCATTCAACCACAGTTAAAATGGATTCTATCAAAAGGAAAAAAACAACAAATGCTGGCAAGGATAGGAAGAAGGGGGAGCCTTCATATGCCATTGGTGGGAATGTAAAGTAGTACAGCCATTACAGAAAACAGTATGGAGGTTTCGCTCTAAAAATGAAAAACAGAACTACCTTATGATCCAGCAATCGCACCACCGAGTACATTTCCAAGAGAAAATAAATCAGTACATGAAAGAGATAACTGCACTCCCATGTTTATTGCAGCACTGTTCATAATATCCAAGATAGGAATCTACCTACGTGTCCATCAACAGATGAATGTATAAAGAAAAATTGGTATACGTACACAAGGAAATGCTATTTAGCTTTTAAAAGAAGGAAATCCTGTCATTTGAGACCACATGGGTGGACATGTAGGACATTATGTACAGTGAAATAAGCCAGGCAAATAAATTGAATGTTCTCACTTACATGTAGGAACAAAAAATTGAATCTCGTGGAAGTAGAAAGTAGAATAATAGTTCCCAAAGACTGAGAAGGGCATGGGAGAAGGTGAAATAAAGAGAAGTTGGTTAATGGGTTCAAAAATACAGTTAAATGGAAGGAATAATTTCTAGTATTCAGTAGTATTATAGGAAAATTATAGTTAAAATAATTTATTGTGTATTTCAAAATAGCTAGATGAGAAGTAGTATAATGTTTACAACACAAAGAAAGGATAAATGTTTGAGGGTGTGGATATCCCAGTTACCTTGACTTGACAATTACACATTGTATACATGTATCAAAATATCACATCCACCCAAAACACATTTACAACTATGATATATCAACACAATAAACAAAAATAGAAGTTACGGTTTCTTCTGTTAGAGTAAGAATGACGCTCTACCATTGTACATCCCTGGGAAAGGCAGAATGTCCAGGCTATGGTCTTTAAGGGCCAAACATCTGGATAAATGTTGCTGAATTCTGCCATGTTTTGAGTTTTTCTAAATCCATGAATCTTAAGAATCTGGTTGACAAACTTTAGAATGACGATTTTGTGTTGTATGTAGATTCGAATAAATAAAAACATTAAGGTGGATAACACAGTGACACAGATAAAACCCATCTTCTTGAAACTAAGTGCACTGTTACTTTTGTAAAAATTAGATTTATCCACCTTATCACAATTATTAACTGAACTTATTGGCTAATTAGTAGTTTTCCATTTCATTTTCTTTTCATAGGCTCACCTAGGGTATAACTGAACACTGTAGCAATAACTCACCTGTGTCACAGCTTAAAATATTTACTCATAAAGTGTGTGTCTCACAGTGCAAATAAACCTAGACCTAGTTAGTTGAGAGAGTTAAATTACTATATTAAAATTTGTCTTTTTATTTTTGACCTTTTATATATCTTTATCGGTTTATATGGCCATTTATTCTCCTATATAACTGTCCAAAAGATTAAAATTGCATTTTATGCTTCATTAAACTATACATTAGGATTCCTGAGATTCAGAATTAAAGTGACATTATTATGAATAAAATGATTGAAGCATAATTATGGTATAATTACCAACTATTGAGATACTTAACCTAGATGGTTGTGTCAATAAACATAACCATTTTTTTCTAATTTTTATTAAAGAGTCAAATTATAAATATACTTCATGTTTTAAATAGCTATTTCTTCTGGTTTTAACTCATTTTTATCAGAAAAATAATGATTACTTCATTTTAATCTTGAGGTAAATGCACATCCTAAGTATAACCTTGGGATAAGAGAAAGTTTGCATGACTTATGATGCTAGATGTCATTATTGATGAACTTGTCCAGGGAGTATAAAGCCACACTGAAATGTTCCAACTGTTTTCCACTCGGTGGCTCATTCATTATTCACTTTCTGCCTCTATAAAATTAGCCAGTGGACCCTTTACAGGGAAGGATGACTATTCTTACCAAAACTTCTAATTTCATTCTAATCTAGTCAAACACATGCTGTAGTGTTATATTAGTAATGCCCAATTAGCAAGGCCTAGGGTAGAAAATAGAAAAAAAAAAAGGCAAATGCAAGTCACTCCTAGTAAAGTCATTTAATCTCACTCATCAACAGCTTTGCTTATCTTCACTAAAATAGCAAAGTGGAAGTTGTGAGAAAAAGAAAAGTGAGTCAGTGGGTCACAGTTCCTAGACAACATACAGTGTCTGAGCCAATGTCTTTTACTTAAGGCATTATAAGGACAATGACTTGTCCCTAAGCAGAACCTTGTTCAAAGTAGGAATTCAATATAAGTTCATTCAATGAATGGATTGAATAATATGATACTCTGAATTTTCTATGCAAAACTTACAGGTATTAATATTTTGCCATATTTATTAAATTATTCACTCACATATACTCTCTATTATGTGACAGACACTGCCCAGGGTGCTGAAAATCCCTAATTCATTCTTGATACCCTCTCTCAAGCACTTCAGGGATAAAATGAGTTTTGCTGGGATAGAATTATCTTCGGGTGGGTGTGACTGGGACACAGTTTGAACATACCTAAGGTCTCAGAATATTCTGCATCTTGACCTGTGTGCCAATTACTTTGACATTTTACATGGTTAAAATTTATTGAGTTTACAATTATGTGTTTTTTCTGTATGCTTCTTATCTTAAAAACCTTTTTACATGGGATTTATGAATTGACTTTCATAAACACAACGTATTTGGTTTGAGGGTCAAAGTGCAAGCTATAGGGGACTAATAAACATCCAAGATTGCATGCCAATTAAAATACAGGAAGCCCAGTTAAAATGGAATTTCGATAAATACCAACATTATTTTTCCTGTAAGTATGCTCCAAATATTTCATGAACATACTTATAATAAAGAGTATTTAACTAAGTGTCCTACAAATCCTGTAAATTTTTTTTGCTAAGTCAGGTAATCTTAATTGGAAGTAATCCACAATCACTGTAAATCAGCAATAAAATATTGCTTTTTTGCTTTTTACAGTTATATAGTATTTGCCACCTATCTTGAAACAGCTTACATTTTCCTTGTAATGCTATGAAGCTATTATAAATCTACTCTAGCTAGAGAAATTTGCAAGACATATTTTTAATTACAAAAGAAAGATCACCAGGCTTGGTTTTCAAGAATTAACCAGGAAAATTAAGCAGGAGGTGGAATGAGAAGAATAAAATTATCACATTGTAACTCCAACAACTGCCTTAAATTAATATTGTGCAGCTTTCTAAAATCAAATAATAACAGTTTAAACCTATTATAAATAATATATTAACTCTACAGGTAGCTTTTACTATTTCCCTGCAGTTCACGGTGGTCATTCTACTTATTATTAACTTTTCACATTTATGATATACAGATTGGTTTTGCCTTCTTGGCTCATTCTAGAAGTTAACTTTGTTGTACATTGGGCAAAAAGCCAAGGACAACCTGAAGAACTCACTCATCTTATCACTGGTTCCTGCTGGTGGAATTATTTTGCCTGGAAGTGCCACGTGGAATAACTTACTTTGTATAGGCAACTGGTTAAATGGAGTTGCTTGAGTTCCCTGCGTATCTTAGATATCAACACCTTATCAGATGTATATTTTGCAAATATTTTCTCACAACATTGGTTATCTTTTCACTCTGTTAATTGTTTCCTTTGTTGTGTAGGAGTTTTTTAGTTTGATATAACCCCATTTGTCTATGTTCACTTTTATAGGCAGTGCTTTTGGGTTCTTACCCCAAAAATATCTTTGCCCAGACCAATGTCACAAAGCCTTCCCCTTATGTTTTAAATTGAGTTTAAATTGGTTCTTCATGGTTTGTCATTCTTGCCATTGCTTTTACTTATCCCTGCTAGTATTCTGATAGGCTGAACCAAACTGAGGGCCAGAAAGCAAGGGGGTCCTTTTGAAGAGTCAGCTCATGGGACTTACAGCAGGTGGAGAGTAGATCTGATGGAGAAGTGGGAGGTACCCAGGACTTCCTATGAATTCCTTTACTCTGCAGGACACCCCTCTTTTGGAGAGATTTATTAAAGATGCTCATTTATGGGCTGAAGAACTACTCTTGACTTGCTTTTTCATTGAAATAGGCTGTTTGAACATCTTTAACTCATTATATATTTAGCCTTAAGTTGTTGGATTCCCCTTTCAGGTTGAAGAAATGATTTCTAACTGAATCCTTGCCTTTAAATTTTGATGCATATTTGGATGAAACTGTGTTTTTGGATTATAGTCTCAGCCTAGGCATCCAAGCCAGCATTACCATTGTGAGTAAAAGTTAATATTATTTTCCAATAGCAAATTCTCAGTTGCTCTCCTATGAAGAGCGATATCATGTTATATATATATATTTTTGAAACTGTAAAATGTTTATTTGAGTAAGAGCAATTGATAAATTATAGAACATCAGGCTGAAAGATATTTAGTGTTTCATTGACAGTGTAAGAAGCAAGTATTTATTGGAAAAATGTAGAAACAAAGAAATCATTTGTTGGCACAAAATTGTTTTTTACTTTTTTTTGTTTTTTTGTTTGTTTACCTTGTTGGACATTTCCTATATATAAGGTTGTTGGCTACTCCTGGTTGGTTGAGCTTCCTTTCTGTTTTCTAAATAGGCAGGTACAATAAATAATTTGTTTTTCTCTTTTTTTATTTGATTGCTTTGTTGTGTTTTTATTTTTTTATTTTTTTTTGTTTTCTGCATTTGTTTTTTTTTATTATTATACTTTAAGTTTTAGGGTACATGTGCACAATGTGCAGGTTAGTTACATATGTATACATGTGCCATGCTGACGCACTGCACCCACTAACTCGTCATCTAGCATTAGGTATATCTCCCAATGCTATCCCTCCCCCCTCCCCCCACCCCAGAACAGTCCCCAGAGTGTGATGTTCCCCTTCCTGTGTCCATGTGTTCTCATTGTTCAATTCCCACCTATGAGTGAGAATATGCAGTGTTTGGTTTTTTGTTCTTGTGATAGTTTACCGAGAATGATTATTTCCAATTTCATCCACGTCCCTACAAAGGACATGAACTCACCATTTTTTATGGCTGCATAGTATTCCATGGTGTATATGTGCCACATTTTCTTAATCCAGTCTATCATTGTTGGACATTTGGGTTGGTTCCAAGTCTTTGCTATTGTGAATAGTGCCGCAATAAACATACGTGTGCATGTGTCTTTATAGCAGCATGATTTATAGTCCTTTGGGTATATACCCAGTAATGGGATGGCTGGGTCAAATGGTATTTCTAGTTCTAGATCCCTGAGGAATCACCACACTGACTTCCACAATGGTTGAACTAGTTTACAGCCCCACCAACAGTGTAAAAGTGTTCCTATTTCTCCACATCCTTTCCAGCACCTGTTGTTTCCTGACTTTTTAATGATTGCCATTCTAACTGGTGTGAGATGGTATCTCATTGTGGTTTTGATTTGCATTTCTCTGATGGCCAGTGATGGTGAGCATTTTTTCATGTGTTTTTTGGCTGCATAAATGTCTTCTTTTGAGAAGTGTCTGTTCATGTCCTTCGCCCACTTTTTGATGGGGTTGTTTGTTTTTTTCTTGTAAATTTGTTTGAGTTCGTTGTAGATTCTGGATATTAGCCCTTTGTCAGATGAGTAGGTTGCGAAAATTTTCTCTCATTTTGTAGGTTGCCTGTTCACTTTGATGGTAGTTTCTTTTGCTGTGCAGAAGCTCTTTAGTTTAATTAGATCCCATTTGTCAATTTTGGCTTTTGTTGCCATTGCTTTCGGTGTTTTAGACATGAAGTGCTTGCCCATGCCTATGTCCTGAATGGTAATGCCTAGGTTTTCTTCTAGGGTTTTTATGGTTTTAGGTCTAACATTTGAGTGTTTAATCCATCTTGAATTGATTTTTGTATAAGGTGTAAGGAAGGGATCCAGTTTCAGCTTTCTACATATGGCTAGCCAGTTTTCCCAGCACCATTTATTAAATAGGGAATCCTTTCCCCATTGCTTGTTTTTCTGAGGTTTGTCAAAGATCAGATAGTTGTAGATATGGGGCGTTATTTCTGAGGGCTCTGTTCTGTTCCATTGATCTATATCTCTGTTTTGGTACCAGTACCATGCTGTTTTGGTTACTGTAGCCTTGTAGTAGAGTTTGAAGTCAGATAGTGTGATGCCTCCAGCTTTGTTCTTTTGGCTTAGGATTGACTTGGCGATGCGGGCTCTTTTTTGGTTCCATATGAACTTTAAAGTAGTTTTTTCCAATTCTGTGAAGAAAATCATTGGTAGCTTGATGGGGATGGCACTGAATCTATAAATTACCTTGGGCAGTATGGCCATTTTCACGATATTGTTTCTTTCTACCCATGAGCATGGAACGTTCTTCCATTTGTTTGTATCCTCTTTTATTTCCTTGAGCAATGGTTTGTAGTTCTCCTTGAAGAGGTCCTTTACATCCCTTGTAAGTTGGATTCCTAGGTATTTTATTCTCTTTGAAGCAATTGTGAATGGGAGTTCCCTCATGATTTGGCTCTCTGTTTGTCTGTTGTTGGTGTATAAGAATGCTTGTGATTTTTGTACCTTGATATCATGTTATATTTTTGAGGAAGTGAGATTTACCAAAGTGAAATCCTAGATAAATAAAAAACAGATAGCTGAGATTACTGAAGTGTTGCATATAATATTTGAGAACTCTTTAAAAAATGTAATGAAGAATTAGAAATGTAATAACATTGCTCAATTTTTAATTTGAGATGTTAGCTTTGAGCAAATACTCTGAAGAATTATTTTAAAATTTGACAAATGTATTAAATATTTTCCAATCATCATAAAATGTATGTAGGCTTTTAATGCAATCTCTAAAACTATATCTATCATTTGATGATTTTTTCAAATAATATTGTCATATACAACTTCACCATTTTAGAAGCAAAAAAAAAAAGTGGAGAAAAAGTGAAAGAAATAAGCAGCCAAAAGTTACTGTAATATACTTGGAATGCAGTTTATGCAAAATGCTACTATGACACAGTTTAATCCTTCCCAATGAGATGAGTTGTCAGTTGCCATTTAATCTGCTAAAGCATAGTCCTTTGTTGCGGAACAGAAAATAAGAAATTAGGAAAAAAGTAGTCTTTATTTAATCTTACTAACCAGGGCTGTGATAAGCTGACAGAGAAAACAAAAGGGAAATTGAATTTCTCAGAAATAATCTAGAAAAAATGGGTCAGAATGGAGTGGAAAGGGGAAAAAAGACAATACCACTCTACTTTAAAATAGGAGGCAGCCAGAAATTCAACATGAATTATTGTTTATCAAAAGGTACCCACTTTCCAGCCTTGCTATAAATTTCCATTTGCAGAAAGCTCAAATGTCTCTGAACTTGATGCTCTGAATAAAAGGTGTGATTTCTAGAGGAAATTTACTAGCTGTCCTATTTCCCATGCAAAGGGAGAAAATCCTGCAACTTCTAGGCTGACTTCCTCAGTAGGTATGAAGTAATATCTCCTGTTCACATAAGATGAAGAAAAATCTTCTAGTTTGTAGTAGAGAAATATTCATTTTTAATTTGCTAGTTGTTTTTAATTGAAGTTTTAGAATAAAGATATAGTAGTTGGATATCCACAGGTAATTTCCCCTAAATAGGTTGCTAAATATGTTCTGCCTTATAGAACATGCATTCAAGATATCTTGTAGATTTAATTTATTTTAAAGCGGGATTTCTTTTTGAAATCCATCATTGTTTGCTGGTAAAATGAAATGTTGTCTGTTACTGAAAATTTACCTAATTAATTACTTCCAAAATCAAAGCAGTAAGATTCCAAATTGAAAAGGAATAAGTTAAATTGTCCTTGTTTGTAGATGACATAATTATATATATAGGAACCCTGAAGACTCTATCAAAAAACTGTTAGAATTAACAAACAAATTCAGCAGGATACAAAACCAGCATACAAATATCAGTAATGTTTCTACATATTAAAAATGAACTACCTGAAAAAAATCAAGAAAATTCCATTCACAATAGCTACAAAAAATAATACATAAAACACTTAGGAAGAATTTTAACCAAAAAGTTGAACGATCTGGATACTGAAAACCATAACATATTGATGAAAAAAATTGAGAAAGACAAAGACAAACGGAAAGAGATCTCGTGTTCATGAATTGGAAGAATTAATATTGTTAAGTCTACACCACCCAAAGTGATCCACAGATTCAATATAATGTCTATCAAAGTACCAATGACATTATTCATAAAAATAGAAGAAATAACCACAAACTTTTTGTGGGACCACAAAAGACCCTGAATAGTCAAAACAATCTAGAGCAAACAGAACAAGGCTGGAGGCATCACACTATCTGACTTCAAAATTTATCGCAAAGCTCTAGTAACCAAAACAGCATGGTGCTGGTATAAAAGCAGATACAAAGGGCAATATAAAAGAATAGAGAGCCTAGAAATGGATCTCTGCATTTACATCCAACTTATTTTGACAAAGGAGCTAAAAACACACAATGGGGAAAGATGATCTCTTTAGTAAATGGTGTTGGAAAGACCGGATATACACATGAAGAAGAATAAAACTAGAGGCTCATCTCTCATTATAAATAAAAATCAATTCAAAATGGATTAAAGACTTAAATATAAGACTCAAAGCTATGAATATTAGTAGAAGAAAACATAGGGAAAAGCTCCATGACATTGGTCTGGAAAATGACTTTACGAATATCATTCTCAAAGCACAGGCAGAAAATACAAAAATAGACAAATGGAATTTCATCAAACGAAGCAGCTTCTGCACAACAAAGAAAACAATCAACAGATTGAATAGACAACCAAAAAAGGGAGAAAATATTTGCAAGCTATACATATGATAAGGGGTTAATATCTAAGATAGATAAGAAACACAAACAACTCAATAGTAAGAAAACAAGTAACCTGATTTTAAAATGGGCAAATGATCTGAATGTAGATATGCAAATGACCAACAGGTATATATGAAAAAAGGTTCAACATCACTAATCATCAGGGAGTTGCAAATTAAAATCACCACCTCAAATCTATTAGAATGACTATTATCAAAAAGACAAGTGGTAAGTGTTAGACAGATGTGGAGAAAAGAGAACCCTTGTATACTGTTGATGACAATGTAAATTAGTACAGTCATTACGGACAACAGTATGAGGGTTCTTCAAAAAATTAAAAATAGAACTACCATATGATCCAGCAATCCACCACTGGGTATATATGCAAAAGAAAGAAAAATCAGTATGTCAAAGAGTTATTTACACTCTCATATTCATTGTAGCACTATTCACGACAGCCAAGATATGGAATCAACCTGTGTCCATTAATGGATTCATGAATAAAGAAAATATGGTAGGAATACTATTCAGCACTGAAAAATAACAAACTCTTGTCATTTGTAACAGCATGGATAACCTTCCAGGAAATTATGTTAAGTGAAATAAGCAAGCACAAACAGAAAGATACCTCATGATCTCATTTGTCCCTAGGATCTAAAAAAGTTGGTCTTATAGAAGTAGAAAGTAGAATGATGGTTACCAGAGGCTGGGTGGGTTGGAGTGGGGTGGGCAGATGTTGGTTAAAGAATATGAAAGTTCAGTTAGACAGGAGGAAGAAGTTTGAGAGATCTATGGTGACTGTAGCTAATTATCCTCTATTGTCAAAAAATGCTAAGACAGTGGAAGTAAAGTGTTTTCATCACAAAAGTGATAGCTATGTGAGCTGATGCATATGTTAATTAGTTAGATTTAGTCATCCCACAAGGTGTGTATACTTGAAAACATTATGTTGTATACAGTTAATACATTCACTTTTACCTCTTCATTGTAAAAAGTAAAATATTTTTTTTTTTGAGACAGAGTCTCACTCTGTCGCCCAGGCTGGAGTGCTGGAGTGAAGTGCTGTGCTCTCGGCTCACTGCAACCTCTGCTTCCCGGGATCAAGCTATTCTCCTGCCTCAGCCTCCCAAGTAGCTGGGACTACAGGTGCATGCCACTACGCCTGGCTAATTTTTGTATTTTTAGTAGAGACAGGGTTTCACAATGTTGGCCAGGCTTGTCTTGAACTCCTGACCTCATAATCTGCCTACCTCGGCCTCCCGAAGTGCTGGGATTACAGGTGTGAGCCACTGCACCCGGCCAAAAGTAAAATAAAATATTTTTAAAAAGCAATAATTATCCAAAGATTTAATAACTTTTATTTTATTTAATAAATATTCCACTGTGAACATAGCAGTGTACTTGTTCTCTGTTGATCTGCATTCTAGTTAAAATAGACAAGATGAAACAGAATATGTATATATCTATGACTATATACGTACAAGATGTCAACAGATTATATTGATAGACAATATAACAAATAAATTAAAATGTGGTTTCACTTTTAGTAATGTATTTCTGATAAACTGTCATCTCAACATTTTATGTTATAGAATATATTCAAATTCAAATTGCACCTCAAAACTCAGTACATTTATTATTAATCAGTGTCCTAGAGGATTTCTTTGCACTTCAAATACTGCTGCAATAGCTTAGGCACAGTACCTCCCAGATGATGTTAGCATTGACAATCAGATGGTGAGAAATGAAAAGACAACTGTGAGACAATAACTACCTTAGTTTAAGTGTTTTTCTACCACTACTTAGATTTATAGCAATTAATTTCCACATGCTTTAACAATAAACCTGTCTTCATTAAAACACTAAAACCAATATGCAGAAAACATATTACTTCAGTATCTTGTCTCCAAACTGTTATGTTGTCACCGGTTAGACAACATATTTTAAAAATTCACACATCTTAAAGGCTAAGAGGTAAAAAAAATCATACTCAACTCTGGAACATAACATTTTAGGGTCTTATTGTAGGTTCTTCAGGCTTTAGGAAAACAAAATTAAAATGTGCTGGCTTAATTTTCTTCTCTAGTTGTAGCCACATTATCCTGTGTGAGGAGAATCCTTTGATGTTGCAGGAATGCACCTTTTCAGATGTGACTCTAATATATGCTTGGGGACCATTGACCTCATGTCTTCAAGCATTCCATTAACACACATGCACGCGCACACGCACATGCACATGCACACACACACATACACACACACCTCAGAAACCAAAGGTATTAAGAAAAGGAATAACCATATTGTATTTATATCTCAGGCCAAACATTAAAGGTGATCCCTTTCATGATCCATCCCTTTATTTCTTAAATCTTTTATGTCTTTTTCTCAATTTTCTTCCTCAAGAGATCTGCTCAATTGGCTCACATATAACAAACCCTGACAACTTTGCTAGACACCTTGCCCCCAGGATCTTATGAAGATCTGATAAAATAGAATGAAATTTTACCCTGACCTAGAGTTGTATAAAGGCATAGGATCACTCCTCTAAACATGGTTTTTAAACTCCAGACCCACCCAAGCTGGGCCCAGGACGAAAGTGAACCTCTTGATATATCTCTGATCTCCAATGGGTTATTTTAGATCTTTCTCAGAACAAAACCGTAGTAAGAAGTTGCTTTGCTGTCTACACACACGCCTCAATAGTCCAAAAAGAATGAGCGAGGGAGAAATGGAAAGATAATCCAAGCTTGTCTTTCCACATCTTAACTACCCTCGAGCTCTTTCTTTTGCATAAGGATTCAGTAAAATTGTGACCTCTCCCAGGACAGACTAAAACACCTGGATTTCCCATGCTTCACTAAGTTGTAAACAGCTTCCAGAGTCAGCAGCTTGCATTTACTATTTGCAATTTTTAAGGGACTAAAGCTTTTATAGCTAAGAAATATTCTAATGATATGAAGTTAAATAAAAATTGGCAATAAAAGAATACATTTTGAAATCACCGGGGCCTTCTAGTGCTCTCCAAAATGAAAAGAAGTGGGACAAACCTTTATATCATGTCTATTTTTATTGAGCAATGTTATGGTAATAACAAATATAAAAATATTATTCCCATCTTAAATCTGATAAACTTGAGGCTAGGAAAGAGTATGTAACCATCCTATGATACCCATATAGTGAGGGGTGAAACACAGAATAGAAACTTTAAATCTTTGACTCCAATGTGCCCTCCTAAAACCAGGTTACCTTCTGTATTCATACATGGCAATGTGTAGGTAATTTTCTGTGTGATTTTGATTCAGTTGCCTTGTGATCATTTGATCAAATGTTTCAAACTTTTCTCATTCAGTGGACTGTATGTTTCTTTTCAGAGCTGGTAAATGAATACTTGAGGTTCACTGGGTTTAGAGCTGTCAGATAAAATAGAGAAGAGCCAGTTAAATTTGAACTTCAGATACACAAATGAATAATTTTTAGTAGACATTTATCCTAAATATTGAATAGGATATACTTGCAATATTTGGGACACAATTCTACTAAAAATATTCATCTATAATTCAGATTAACTAGGCATCTCATACTTGTATTTGCTCAGTCTGGATACTCTAACTGGGACACCCCAAGTGAAGGTATTATCATTTGTAAATCCATCATTTTTTATCCTGACATTTACCTTTGTTTTGGGTATGTAAGATTAGATGCAAAATTTTACATTGCACTGGGATGAATGTTATAGTTGCATTACTGAATTCTATTATTGAATTTCTTAATTTGAAGCAGAAAATCTATCTTTCACTTTTTCAGCAAGAAAAAAGGTGACTCATGAAAAGTAGAGTAAAATAAATAAAAGTTTCTGTATAAGTATTGCTAACAGGAATGTGCACGCTTTCTTTCAACATTTCATATTTTTATCTTGCTGTGGCACCAATTGTAGTGACTCTTTCTATAGCCCGTGGTGAATCGTTATGTTTGCCATCAATTATTTTTGACAGCTTTAACACACTTCATTGAATATTTAATAATGAGGGCATTTGATTGTACATATTTTTCATAAAGCTTAAGATGTTTTTCTCTATTGAAGTTGAGGGAAAACGAATATGCTGAGGGTAATTTTCAGCAAGTGGCTAACGTCCCTAAGGGTCTAATTTTGTTGAAAATCTGTATAGATAAAAAAATCAAAGTACGTCCTTTGCCTTTCTTTTGGTGTGAATAGTGTTATTTACCAGCTTGGAAGTAATAGTTGTTGCCAAGAAATTAACATAATGCTGTCTATTTTTTGTCTTCTTGTAGCTTACAATGCATTTTTACTTATGTTTTAATCCATAATAACAGCCTAGTGAGTTATATAGGTATTACCCCATATATACATGAATTAATTTTACTGCCTAAAACAAGGAATTTATGTCCTTTCGAATGTACACAAATTGCATGGTGGTATTTATCTGAAAACAATGATCAATGCTGGACAAATAAAGATATATATATATATATATATAAAACACACACATACACATATACTATGTATATACTATACTATATATATTATATATATACACCTGTTTGTGTATTTATATATATAAATGAAGAAAGTGTATTGCAGTGTTAAATTTGCTAGCGTGAGGATGCTTTCTGACATATAAAGCAAATCCTGACTTTTGGGTCTCTGTGGGTACATCAGAATGAACATGATCCTTGTTTTGAGTTATATGAGATTTGTTGCAAAATATTATATACGAATGGGACAAAAACATGTAAAGATTGTATTTTAAAGTGTTACACATAGGATTTTAAAAGTCTTTTGATTGTAGACTTTTAATTTATATGCATGTGGTTTCTATGATGTTATAATTTTTAAAATTTATGAGTATTTCCCTCGTGAATCATTATGTGATCAAAAATTGAAAGCATCTCATATTTACATGACAAGAATCAGATACTCATATTGTGTGCATGTTAGATAACACTTGTTACTTTTGATATCGCAGTCTTCTGTTTTCTTAATAATATTTTATCTTCTTTCTGAAAGAGAGGTATACAATATTTGTGCTATGATTTTGGAGTTGTCAAACCTTTCTTTATGTCCATCAGGTTTTTGTTTTCATACCAGTTATGGACATATTTATAGATGTTCACAAGATGACAACTGTAATATCTTCTTGGTTAGCTACTTGGTCAATAAGAATGATCTGCTTTTAGGACTTTTTGTGCTTTTTATCTTAAATTTAACTTTGTCTGCTGTTAATATTACTACATCCAATTTCTTTTGGTTAAGTGTCACATTTCTATTGCTTATTAGTCTCCATTCCTCATTTTCAAACTTTGACTGCTAAGTAGCTTCCATTTACCAGAGTTTTCTCTGTATGAAATGTGACTATTTCATTAAAAAAAACACTTTTTATTTGTAAACAGTTTTAGATTTACAGAAAAGTTGTAGAGCTAGTACAGGGTTCTCACATATTTCATACTCATTTTCCTATAATTAACACCTGGCATCCTTACAGTATGTTAGTTACAAATTAATGAACCAACCTCGATAACATTATTTTAAAGTAGTGTCCATAGTTTGTTCACATTTCCTTGGATTTTACCTACTGTCGTTTTTCTGTTCCAGGATCCCACATTATTTTTAATCCTCCATCTTTCATTAGGCTCCTCTTGGCTGTGACCATTTCTCAGCCTTTCTCTTTTTATGACCATGATAGTTTTGAGGAGTACTGGTCAGGTATTTTGTAAGTGTCCCTTATTTTTGTGTTCTCATCATGATTAGATGGCGGTGATGGGTTTTGAGATGGAGATGCCAGAAGTAAAGTGCCATGCTCATCGTATCACGTCAAGGTTACAAATCAAGGATACTGTGAACTGAAGAATCACGAGGTTTATAAATTTGGAGAGGAGAGTTAATTTCTTATAAATGGTTACAGCCTGCAGATTGGCCATCTTGACAGAATGGGAGGTGTGCATCACCTCTGGCAGAGACTGGAAGATGGCACTTTTTGGGAAGGGAGGGCGGAACAGGAATTTATGTTGAAAGGTTGGCCAAGTATACATATTTAACAGGTATATGGGGGTTATGCATATTTATGAAGGGGGGATATGCATATGCATGATAAGCAAATATGCACATTACATGCATCTTACATTTACTTTGGGATGGAAATGTAACATTTAAATTTATTACAATTAGACCTTATACATCAAAAGGTGGAGTGACAGGTTTGGTTGCAGTCCCTGTCTCCAAGTGACTACTAATGACTATGACTACTAATGACTATGACTAGTACACACACATGTGCACATGTGCTTCTGCATAGACACACACACAGATGTACACACACTCTGTGAAATAGTAAGTGAGACTGTCAGCTAAGAGGATGGGCACTGTGAGGCAAGGAGCAATATTCAAAAATCTTTCAGCTGTGTTGGCACCCTTCATGGTTACATTTTCATAGGCAGCCAAACAAGGGTGACTGGGGGGAATTCAAAGAGCCGGTATGAAGCCGGCTTCAGGCAGCCAAATGGGTGCTGGGCATATGCCTGCTGTGGCCCCAACACCACCATAAACACTGTTGCTTTCCCCACATTCCATGCCTGCTATTGCCACTAGAGTGCACAGGGACCAGGCCAGCCAAACAGAGGTGCAGTGGGCCAGCTGGAGGGCTGGAAGCTGATGGCATACAAGTAGCTCCTTAGTGGTAGAGGGTAAAGTAACAAGAAATGTGGTTAGAAAATCATCAGAGTTCGCGGGACTACTAAAACATAAAGGGATAAAGAGTTTAGAATGTCGATCAAAGCAGAGAAACTTTGCAGACGTTATTGCAGAGAGAAAGAGGGCATGCTACTTAGAATAGTGGTTCGAAAACTTTAACTCACATGAGAATCACCTGAAGGACTGGATGACTCCTAGATTGCTAGGGCTCAACCCCATAGTTTCTGATTCGGTTTGGTCCAGAAAAAGTTCCAAGGATTTGCATTTCTAACAGATGATCTGGTAATGCTGATACTTCTGGTCTGTAGGCCACATTTTCAAGCCAGAGAATCACTGGCTTGAAAAAATTCAATAGGATAGTTGGGGAGTTTTTTTTTTTTTTGATTTATGGTATTATTTATTTGCACAATAATCATAATTTCTATAACACTGCTCAATGGTTAAGATTCAAGCAGTGATTGTTTTGTTTTTGAGTCAGGGTCTTGTTTTTTTCCCCAATGTTGAAGTGCAGTGGTACAATCACAGCTCACAGCAGCCTTGAACTCCTGGGCTTAAGGGACCCTCTCACCTCAGCCTCCTGAGTAGCTGGGACTACAGACATGCATGCCCACGCCTTGCTAAATTCTTTTAATTTTGTAGAGACAGTATCTCACTATGTTTCCTAGGCTAGTCTCAAACTCCTAGCCTCAAGTGATCCTCCTGCCTCAGCCTCCCAAAGTGTTGGGACTACAGGCATGAAACATGATATCCAGCTTTGGTTTTGACAGGTATACTCAATCAAAATACAAAAGGAAGGTGAGTTTTAAATAATGACAGGAAACTTAGTGAAATGATGGATCATGGAATCTAAGTTAGATACATGTAATGAAGACAAAAAGAAAGAGAGCTGAAGGGACAGGGAGGGGAGTTGAAGAAAAGAGATCAGAGAAGCAGAATCTTGTTTCTCAACCATGGCTGAGCATTAGAATCATCTGGGACTCTTAAAAATTACCTATGCTGGAATCCCAGCACCAGAAGACATTTCAATTCAATTAGTCTAAGCTGGAGTGCAGACATCAGTATTTTTTAAAAGGTTTGTCTTAATTCATTATGCCTGCTATAACAAAATACCATAAACTGGGTGGCTTACAAATGACAGAAATGTATTTTTCACAGTTCTGGAAGCTGAGAAGTCCAAGAATAAGGTACTGGCAGATTCACTGTCTGGTGAAGGCTCACTTGCTGGTTCATAGATGACATCTTATTGTTGTATCTTTGTATAGTGGAAGAGTTTATCTAATAACTCCCTGCAGACTTTTTTATAAGGATATTGATCCCATTCAGGAAGGCTCTGTTCTCAGGGTCTAATCACCTCCCAAAGGTTCTACCTCCTAATACCATCATACTGGGGATTCGATTTCAATATATGAATTTTGGGGGCACACAGTAAGACCCTATCAGTTTCCATAGATGATTCTAATAAATAGTCAGGATTGAAGACTACTGTGCTAAGAGAAGCCCAGGTAAGGAAGAGAAGAGAGGTGTAGAATGGTACTTATCTCAAACTTGCCCAACAATAAGGGTCACTTGGATGATTATCTCATGTGTTGCTTCTCAGGCCTCTGCACTGGAGACTGAGTGGGTCTTGGAAGACAGATTTTTATGGTAAACAAATAACAAGTGATTATTGTTTACTGGTTTACCAAATAATCAGAAAAGATAGGATAATTGTGTTCATGATTGGGGTATCTAAAACAATGATTTTCGCATTTATAGTACTGACAAAATATTGAATCCAGACAAATTTATCTTGTAGATTATAAGAAAAAATAGTTTGGAGGCAAGAGGAGATGTTGGTTCCATTGAAATCACAAGGATACTGGCTAACGTGGTTGGGGATGATGAAGGCTATCGACAATGTCAAACTTTACCTGAGCTCTGTGTCCTTGGAAAACAATGAAAGCGAAAAAAGAAATCTCTCTCACCCTTCTATGTTCCAGAAACAGCTTTCTGGAAAGAATCCCGCTTCCCCATATGACTTCGATAAAAGTTACAGATGCTCCCTTGTTTACCTATGACAAGGCCAGAGACCTTTGATATTCCCATTTTTCTCCCCATAAATGTTTAGCTGAACTGCTTGTCCCCACCAATCAATTGGAACAGAATTTTTGATGAGCATATTGTGTACAATATAAGGTGCTGAGTATTAGAAGAAGACAATGTATTTTCTGCGTAGACATGGACATAAAATGTGGAGTAACAGTCATCAGAGACTCAGAAGGGTGGGAGGGTGGGAAGCGGGTGAGGGATGAGAAATTATTTAAGCAACACAATGTATACTATTTGGGTGATGGTTACACTTAAAGGCCAGACTTCACTGCTACACAACATATCTATGTAACAAAACTGCATTTGCACCCCTTACATTTAGACAAATAAAAAAGTGTAATTTTCAACGCATCATTTATCCAGTACTTCTTTGGGGGCATAAGCATTGTTTCTTCCTCCTCTGCTTGAGTAGTTTACTCATTGTCTCATAGAGTTGGAGTAAACTTTGTGGTTCTTCTCAATGTGACTCACCCAAAACCAGTTGGATGCCTCTTCTGGAGTGGCTGTATGACTAAGGAAAAAGTGCGGGAAAACAAGATGTTCTAAATATTATTTCCTTTCATTGTTCTTTGGCTTTGTTTATTGTTTTCTTCAATTGACACATGGCAGTAGATCCATTATAAACACAGTACTTCAGTGAAATGTGATATAGGGCATTCAATGCCTCTTTTGTGAAATCGCTATTTGATAGGCATACCCTCCCACAAACACATAGCACTAAAGAGGAGGAAGTAATAGACCCTACCTACTTTTTCCTGTTTATGTTGTGCAATTGTTTTCAAATGGAGCATCAGAGAGGCTGTGGGAAAACAAGGAATTTTTAAGATCTCTTTTGTCTTCTGTCTGCATGTGTCACCATTTGAAATGAAAAGAAACGAAACTATAAATATAATAAAGAATACAAAGTCACGAGGGGATGCAGACTGTCATCTTTACACACAAGGGAGCTAATCATTATTTGTTTCCTTGGTTTCTAAAATTGCAGTTTACCTGCCTAAAGCAGTCTGGATAATGCTTATGTTCAACGCATAGTGAGGTGAGAAAGATATTGTATTTCTCCTTGGGGCTGTTTCAAACTAGGAATCTACCTGCCCCTAAGAGTCCATTCCCTTTGAGAAAAGTCCTTGTGACTGGGAGCCACTATGATAGATTTGGGGGACGTGTTGGGGAGTGTGATTAATGCATCAGGAATGCTAGATGAGACAAAGTTTGAAGTTCTCTGTGGAGAGTGTATAATTTGAACCAGAGGTTCTCAAATTGCTGATGTTCTTTGTGCGGGTGTGGGTCAGTGAGCTCATGGCAGAATCCACTGGAAATTTCTTCAACATCACAAATCCCCACTGTGACTACAGATCTTTTGAATCAGAATACCTGAAGGTAAGTCCAGTCATGATTATTCTCAGAAAATCCCAAAGATCACACTTCTCATCAAAAGTTTTTGTTAAATTTTTGAAAAACAATGAAATGTACCTGAAAGGTCATAATATATTAGAAATATTGTGAATATTCACTTCAACTAATGGTGGGCTAGAAAAGCTAAGAAAAATGTTTTTGCTAAGAAGAATGAGATCATGTCCTTTGCAGGGACGTGGATGGAGCTGGAGGTCATCATCCTTAGCAAACTAACACAGGAATAGAAAACCAACACCGTATGTTCTCACTTATAAGTGGGCTAAATGATGAGAACACATGGACACACAGAGGTGAACAACACACACTGGGGCCTTTAGGAGGGTGGAGTGTCGGAGGAGGGAGAGGATCAGGAAAAATAGCTAATGGGTATTAGGCTTAATACCTGGGTAATGAAATAATCTGTACAACAAACCCCCATGACACAAGTTTACCTATACCATAAACCTGCACATGTAGCCTTCAACTTAAAATAAAAGCGAAAAAAAGAACTATAAATCTAAATGAAATATATTAACCTTCTTAAACATTTCTAAAAGCTAATAAGATAGAAAGGAATTATAGGGCCAAAAAAATGAAAAAAAAAAAAAAGAATAAAACCCATAAATGTAAGAGGACAATTCAAAACCATTTTTCTTGAAGGGTATTTGCCTATAAGTGAAGGTTTCTGAAGTCTAGAATAAAACCCATAAATGTAAGAGGGCAATTCAAAACCATTTTTCTTGAAGGGTATTTGCCTATAAGTGAAGGTTTCTGAGGTCTAGAATAAAACCCATAAATGTAAGAGGACAATTCAAAACCATTTTTCTTGAAGGGTATTTGCCTATAAGTGAAGGTTTCTGAAGTCTAGTTGGCTAAAGGTGGTGAGTGAAAGCTCAGGGCTTATCCAAGAGGGAAAGCAGATAAATATCCTTTTCACTTTTATTTGGCACCAAGGGGGACACACATTTCACCTTTTGGGTAAAGAGAAACTGGAATTATGATAACCCTTTGTGAATGATTTTTAGCATTGTTTTGTGTGCCTTAGAAAATCCAGAAAACCTTATCTTTAACATGGCTTAATGTTGTCCTGAAATAATTCCCCAGGTAACCGATAGTAGCAAACATAAATCCTCTCCATAGAAAAAGTACTTTTATTATAAGCCTCAAATTATTTCTACAGATTTTTTATGATTGCTGTCCAGACAGGATCAAAGATGACCAGACACAAAAGCAATCCAGAGTCTTTCACTGAAAAAATAGCAAAACAAAAAAGGCCCACAAAGAGTGTATTAAAAAATTAAAAGCAAGCTTGAGTACGTACAAAGTGAAAATTATGAAAAGATACAATGCAGATTTAAAGAAGTTACAAACCAAACTTTAACAAATTATAGAAGAACTCTAACTGAAACCTTAACATTTGAGTTCAAAAGCACATGAGACATGGATAAACAGAGAATTAGTGAAACAGAAAATGGGTGAAAAGAAATTTTCTAGCGAGAAACAGGAAAAGACAAAATAATGAATAATTATAGAAGAGAGAAGGCGTAAGTGACATACAAATTAAAGAAAATCTAACATAATTTTAATGAGATTCTGTAAAGGAATAAAAGAGAGAAGATGAAGAAGAATTGTTCTGGAGTCAATACTGAAGGATTTACCTCAGAGTGACAAAATTTGATTTGATAGAAGCTCTAGGATGAAACAATTTTTTTTAAAAAGGAGCAAATGTATGGGTAATTCTATATTAATTTAACTACATAAAATAATAATGCCTTGTGGTATTTTACAAATGTTGAATTAAAATATACAACACTGGTAGTATGTATGTTGGGAAGTAGTAAATGGAATTATTGTTCTCAGTTTCTTCTATTGTCCTGAAAGACTTTAAAGTTATTGAGTAATATTAAATTATAATACATTTAAAAACTGCCTATGACTTACAGGATAAAAATAAGGATACATAACTTCCAAACAAGAGTAAATAGTTGCAAGTATTAAGTGTATTATATTTAGTATATACTAAAATATATAGCATATATATAAACTATATAGTATATACTATATGTAAATATATCATTTATAGTATATATACACTTTATAACATATAGTATAAATATAGTACAATTTATATTTGTATATATAAAAGATCTAAAAGAAGGCAAGGGAGGATAGAGAAAAGATACACAGAAAAAACAGCACAGAATGGATTAAGAAATCTAAATATAAATTATTTGTAAGAGATAGATCTAAAACATAAGAATACAGAAAGGTTAAATGTAAAACAATTAAACAAGATATGCCAAGCACATTCTAAGCAAGAATGTGTAGCTATATCACTATCTAATAAAATGGACTTTATAGCAAAAATAATTACTGGACATAAAAAAAGTGTTTCTGAGTAATAATAAAATATCTAACTTCACTAGAAATAGAACATAATAATGAATATAAACATTGGCTTTCTGCTTTTACAATTTAGTTGAATGTGATAAATTAGAATATAGAGTTTATTTTTTAACACATTTCACTGGCCTCCAAGTGCTTACAGAACTGCTCAAGGAGGCTCTGCAAGGGGGAATAGAGGGCGATGTGTTCTGTATCCTAATTCTAGTTGATGATAAAGGGGTGGACACTAGACCTAACAACAGCCAGAGACTATCCAGTGATCTTTGAATAATCTGATTTGAAACCTCAGGTAATATGCAGTAATTGTTAAGGGTGGAGCCTCAGGAGCTGATTGCCTGAGTTCAAGTCCTACCTGACATATACCAGCAGTATGACCTTGGGAAACATGTAACTTTTTTACATCTCAATTTCCTAATATATAAAATGGATCCATAGGAACAAGATAATAAATGTTAGCTATTATTATTTGTGCAAAGAGGCACAGATTACTCATTGAAACTCTCTATGAGGAAGTTTGAATTTGGAAAAGTTAAATAATGTGTAAGAAGAGCAAAAATCTGAGAGCCACATAAAGAATCTGTGGTCCTGGCCAGGCGCGGTGGCTCACGCCTGTAATCCCAGCACTTTGGGAGGCCGAGGTGGGTGGATCACCTGAGATCAGGGGTTCAAGACCAGCCTGGCCAACATGGCAAGACCCTGTCTCTACTAAAAATACAAAAATTAGCTAAAAGTGGTGGCAGGCGCCTGTAATCCCAGCTGCTCGGGAGGTTGAGGCAGGAGAATTGCTTGAACCCGGGAGGCAGAGGTTGCGTTGAGCCGAGATCGTGCCATTGCACTCCAGCCTGGGCAACAAGAGTAAAACTTGGTCTAAAAACAAAAACACAAAAAACAAAAACAAAACAAAACAAAAAACAAACAAAAAGAATCTGTGGTCCTGGACATCACGAGAAGGTGGAAGGTGGCAGGAGAGAGAAGAGTCAGTGTAAGTAAAACGTGTAAGTACAGAGAGGGGCATTGTAAAATGTCATAGCATCGAGGAAGGTGATCAGCAGACTCTGCCTCTGAAGTGGTACTGGGAGTGACAAAATGGCCCAGTTGCTGGAATCATGGTGTGCCGTGAATGCTGCTCTATTTTCCTTATTATCTCTATAGACTGGCTGTTGTTTCCATGTTTTTTTTTTTGTTGTTGTTGTTGTTTTTTGATGCCTGGCTCTTCAATTAGAGATTTCTGCCTTCATCATTTCTAGGTAGATTTTTATAATAAGTCTCCATTATTTTAGGTAAAGAGTGAGCCTCTTTTCATCACAGCTAAGGGGCCTCACGCCACAGGACTGCCCACACAGTGTGGTCATTTAGTTACAGAGGTGGCAGAGTTTGGAGAATGTCTGAGAACAATGCACTTTAAAACAGCATAAGGGGACTAGGGAATACTTTATATAGGAGAAGTTTCTCCTTTGTGGCTTCAAAAAAAAAAAAAAAACCCCTCTTTTTCTGGGGAAAAATGGACAAGTAACAAGTGACATCAACATAAGAAAGATTTTCTAATAAATGGGAAGACCTAGTCAATAGTTAGCATGCATCTTAATGTAGTCAGTCTCCTGCCCTGAGAAGTTTCGAACATTCTCAGTTGTTTCAAATATGGACTTGGAACTTAGAGAAAATGTGGATAATATGACCTTACAGGCCCTTATGAATTTGTGGGTTCAATATTTTAACATTCACAGATAGTTGGCATATGAACTGAGAGTATGGAGGGATCACCAGGTAAACTGGTTAAAGAAGAAGATGGAATAACCAGGTTAGTAAAATAAACTGGTCATTATGCAGAGAAATAAAAAAGTCATAAAAGGTAAGGCCAGAAAGAAAATATATTTAACTTTATAGAAAGGATAGAGTTTTATAAAATGAAAACTAAACAATTTTAATATCACTGACTAGCAAGCTGTGATGTTTACCTGCCCCAAATTATATAGACAACCCCAATAAAGGTTCAAAGGGGAGACATAATAAAACTATTTATTTCAATTTAGATTTACTGTGTTACATTCTGCTTTATGGTAGATTATGTTTTCCAAAAAATGTTTCAAAGAAAGTTCTAAGCTTATTGGAACTTATTTTCAAATATAGCTAAAGACATACGACATACTATTTTTCTAATAAGAAGTCTATTGCCTTTTGGTGGCTGGCCCAACATATTTTTACTAGCATAACTATCACTGTTCCTGGAAGTGCAGGTTGAATAATATTAGTTGAATAAATACATGTAATTAGGAGTATAAGAATCACAATCAGATTATATTTTCAAATAAAATACCTGAGATTATTTCTCCTGTATTACAAAAAAATAACACTAGTGAGTAGACAGCAAGACACACATCCATGTGGCAATGGTTATAATGTACAACTTATTTTATATAACTTTTTATAGTCCTTTATAGTTTGTTGGGGAGGTGAATGATTATATAAGCTGTTTTTATAGTTCTATTCTTCTAAATCTGAGATTAAATTACACTAAAGTCTTACTTTGACAGCAAGTATTTTACAGAGTGAAAAAGGGCTGAAATACAGGTCTAGATTTCACTGGATGATACCTGGAGGAGTATCTTACAGAGACCAGGGGTGGAGGTCCAGCTCCAGACAAGACTATAGTTTGTTAGGAGCACCAGGTCAGCTGCTATCTTGAACTGACTGGATGTTCAGTAAGGGCTATATTCCAATGTTGGGAATTCATAGAAATGTGAAGTATTTATGAATTTCCAGTTGTTAGAAAACTAGGTTGGTTGGCATTATGGATATTTGGAATCAAATGAGGCAACCAAGATTGGAAATGATACTTGTAGAAATTAGGTAATGATTATAACAACATGTGATATTCCAAATAATTAAATATTGGACACAGATGCTGGTTATAATTTTGTTGCCACCACTTATGCTGAGCAAATAAAATATTTTGTTTTAGCCACATAGAAAATTACAATTCATAAAAGAGTATCAACCTATTATTGGAATTAAATGAAATCCAGTGTGCAAATGTGTAAAACTCTTAGTGTTCAGTATTTTTAAGTAACCAGTAAGAGGTAACGAATACTAGTAATGATAATAGTAGTATAGTAGTAGTCCACAAGAGGTAGTAGAAATAGAGGTAGTAGTAGCGGTGTAGTTGAACCTTGTATTAGTGATCAGGGGCCTAACATTCTTTCTATTTTTTCCAAGCTTCTGTCTGCTGAGATCTTGACTTTATCGTCATGATGTAAACAAAATAAAATATAAAATTAGGACCAAGAGCACTTTATAGATGAGGAAATCCTAAGCAAAGATAGACAGACAGATAGATAGATAGATAGATAGATAGATAGATAGATATATAGTTGCTATCAAGGATAAAATCCGAAGTTACAGAATAGTGAAAATAGAAAAATTCATAGAATCTCAATTTTTACCAGTAAAATAAATTTTAAAATAGTAGATGAGTAGTTCTATATGGTAACATTTGCAAAATACTTGGAAGGTAAGAAACTGGCCTTAACAAGGAAAGAGTATGTAGTTATCAAACGAATTTACCCAGGACATTAAACCATTTCTCATGTTATAATGGCGTAGTAACAAATGAATGTATGTATACATGTCTAATGTGTTCATAGTTGTTTTGAACAGGCTTGTACTTGCAGTACTATAGAGCCACATCTAGATTTAAATCCTGGCTGTAGCACTCACTGGTTATCTGAACTTTGGGCTTGCTCCTTTACCCCACAAGACCCGAGGTTTCTCATCTAAAAAATGAGCATTGGGACTTCCAGTTCTGCATGTATGGAGCATGAAAATTGCCACTCCATCCTAAAAACGAGTAGAAAGCTGATCAGACTGAAAAACACACTACTCTTCTTGGGTCTGTAAGGGAAATGAAGACACAGGGAAAACTGCTGTCCCCAAGTCCAGAGAGACAGATGGGAATACATGGAATCATGGCTGCCAGAGCACAGACAGGAGCAGAGACCACCTTGGGAACTAGTGACAGGCCAGGCAGACCTGAGCTGTAAGTGATGAATTGCTGGAGGCTCCATGTAGATGAGTCTGAGAGTTGAAAACTCCACCAGGACCCAGTCATGTGGGGTGTGGCGGGAAGGCGCACACTTTTGTGAATTTTACCTCCAGGAGCTTGATCAGATTCTCACTGGGAGGGGAAATCCCTCTGTGCTGCTGTTAGGGAGAGGGGAAAGGAACCGTTTTGAAATACACGAGGGCACTTTGTTCTTCTTAACCAGGCCTGCCTGCAAGATAACCTGGTTAACCAGACCCTAACAGGCTGGAGTATTACCGGAGCCTAACAGAGGTGCGAGGATGGAGATGCCCAACTCCAGCACACTCTAGCCATCACGTCCCACCTGAGAGGCACTGTGAAGTTCCCAGTCCCCAGGCACAGGCTCCCAAAAAAAGACCGAGACCTAAAATGAGGACTGTAGAACACTTCCACTCTGCCCCACCTTACCACGACATTAATCAAGACCTGTGGTCAGCAGTTCCTTTTACCGGGTACCTCAGGTCTGGTTATCAGATATCAAGAAAATATTGCAAGATGTATTTTGAAAACAGAGCATGAATCAGAACCAGACACAACAGAGAAGTTAGAATTATCAGACTGGCTATTTAAACAACAGTGATTAATATTCTAAGGACTCTAATGTATATTTGTAACTGTGTTAATTTTCAAATATTTAGAGATTTTCAGCATAATTCATTATTTTCTAATTTAATGTCATTCTAATCATAGTCTATATGATTTCAGTCTTTCTAAAATTATAGATTTTAATTGACTAGCATTAGTCAATTATATGAATTCATCTATTGTCAATATTCTATAACTTTGGATTGTATCCTTGATAGCAAATTTCCATCTATCTATCTATCTATCTATCTATCTTTGTTTAGAGATTCTTCATCTATAAAGCACTAGAGAATGTTTAGAATAAAATGTGGATTTTTGCAGTTGTTAGCTGGATTATTATGTAAATGTCAATAAAATCAGCTTGGTCAATAGTGTTGTTTAGATTTGCTTTATCCTTACTTATTTTCTGTCTGTTTTAAATCAGATATTGAGAAAGGAGCATTCACATTTCTCCCCCAGTTCTATCAGTTTTGCTGTGTATTTTGAAGCTATGCTTTAGGCTGCCCACACACTTAGGGTCTATGTGTATATGTACATATACTTTTATCAGATACTGCCAAATCTCCCTGCAGAAATGTTATCCCATTTTTCATTTCATCAGCAGTGTCTATGGGGAATGATAGTGATGATAGTTTCCCTAAGGCATTGTCAAATCTCATTGAATAAGTGTATTGTCTAGTTTTTTTAAATGTTTTTATCTTTTTAAAAAAAACTTTATTTTAAGTTCAGGGGTACAAGTGCAAGTTTGTATCAGGTAAACTTGTCTCGTGGGTGTTTTTTATACAGATCATTTCAGCACCCAGGTATTAAGCCTAGTACCGATTAATTATTTTTCCTGATCATTTCCCTCCTCCAACCGTTCACTTTCTGATAGAATCCAGTGTGTGTTCCCCTCCATGTGTCCATGTGTTTTCATCATTTAGCACCCACTTATACATGAGAACATGTGGTATCTAGTTTTCTGTTCCTGCATTAGTTTGCTAAGGATAATTTAAAATTTTAAAAATTGTGTTTTTCTATTGGGTGAGCAACAACAGTATCTCTGTATCATTTTAACTTGAATTTCTCTTAGTATGAGTAAAGTTAAACATGTTTTTACATGACAGAGGGCTATTTTAATATTTTTAATTGTGAATTGTCTGTTCATGTTTTATCTATTTCTCTATAGAATTTTGACCCTTTTTCCTCAATTTCTAGAATTTCTATATGAATTTGGCGTACTAGCCCTTAATATGTGGTCTGTGCTGCATGTTGCAGGTGGTTTCTCCCAGTTTGTCATTTATCTTCTCACTTTGCTTACAATGTTTTGTAATTAAAAATTGATGCAGTAAAATCTATCAATTTTTTACTGCACTGATATTTCTAGTCAGACTTAAAAATCCCTTCTTGAAACCCAGATTATGAGTAATGTATGTTTTCTTCTAGTATTTGCAGATCTCATTTTTACATACAGACGTCTGATACATTTGAAATTGATTGTCATACATGGTGTGAGGAATAGACCTAATTCGATCTTTTACAAATTGCTACCTTTTTAGTAATGGTAGACACCACTTTTATTATATAGTAGATTTTTAAGTGCAGCTGAATCTATTTCTAAACTTTTCATTTTATTCTGTTGTGTCTGTTTATGCATACACCACAACTACATTTATAGAGGCTTTTTATTAAGTTTTAACAACTAATGGGATTTGGAGCACTTCTGTTTTACTGTTTTCCTAGAAATCATTTTATCTTTATTTTTCCAGTAACTTTGGATCAACTTGTTTATGTTCATTAAAAAATTCCCATTGAAATTTTTATTAAAACTGCATTAAATTTATAAATTAACTGAGGAGAACTGACATCTTAATGA
Source organism: Pongo pygmaeus (assembly GCF_028885625.2). Lineage (NCBI taxonomy): Eukaryota > Metazoa > Chordata > Mammalia > Primates > Hominidae > Pongo > Pongo pygmaeus. The sequence continues at coordinate 88,768,944 of NC_072390.2, read as the reverse complement.
TGTAGAGGTGTCATAACCAAGAACAAGAAATAGCTTTCTATTTGTTCACGGCCATTTTTTTAAATTTTTAAGGAATATTTGATAATTTTTTTATAGGTTTTAAACACTTTTATTAAGTTTATAACCAAATGCTTTATGATTTTTATGGCTATTGTAAATGGGATTATCTCATTCATTGTATCTTCTAACTGGTTTTTATATGTGAATAGAAATGCTGTTGATGTTATGTTGATTTTGTATATTGCTACTTTAACTTCTTTTATATTTTGGTTTCTTTTACTATTGTTTCAATAGAATTCTGATGAATAATAGTATCATGTCATCTGTGTATTGAGATGTTTAAGTATTTTTTGCATATTATGTCTCCAGTTGTTTTCTGAAGTCTAAGTTCATTAGCTAGTACATACTGAAGTATCTTAAATAGCAGTGGAAATAGTCGTCATCCTGTCATTGACCTTGACCAAGTCCATTGACTTGGACTGTTTCTCTAGGGTTTTCCCATTAAATGATTATGTTGGCTTTAGAATCTTTCTGTCTTTCTCTTTCCATCTCCTCATCCCATCTCACTCTATATATCAATAGATAGATAGATGATTGATAGATAGATAGATGATAGACATTCTACCTACTTTTCTACATGATTTTTCAATAGTAATAAATTATAGATATTGTCATATAATTTTTCATGATCTATGGAGATAGTAATGTAAATTTTCTCCTTGTATTGATTAATATAGTCAATTATTGTGATACATATTCAAATTTTGAAGTAGTTTTGCATTCCTGACATAAAACCTGCTTGATGTAGTATCTTCTAAATGTAATGTTGGGGTATTCTGCTAGCATTTTAGGCAATATTTTTGCGTGCTTATTTATAGATGATAGTTATCTTTAATTTTTTTCTCTATGTGCTGTATTTATCAGGTTTCATTGTCAGTGTTATATTTGTTTCATAAAAATAATTTGAAAGTTTTTATTGCTTTCTGTGTTCTGATGAATTTGTGCAAGATTGGTACCGTCTAGTCTCTAAGTTTGGCAGAATTTCCTTTGAGATGACCACAACCTACCATTTCTCTTCTCTTTTCTTTTTTCTAAAGTAATTTTTAATAACTTTTATTTTTTTCTATGAAAATTTGACTGCTTCAGTTTTCTGTCTCTTAATAGGTTCGGTTTTGGAAGACTGTATTTTGTAAAAATGCATCCCTTTTCTCTAGTATTACCATCATGCATTACCATCAATTATAATTTACCCTGGCCTGGGTGTTAGAATAGCAATAGTTGTGAGGCTGGCTAGTATAGTTTACACCTCCAATATTCACATAGCAGAGTAAACAGTATTTTTCCCTCTTCTTTGGGTGGTTTGTTTGTATTGCATTGTTTTAATTTTAATTTTCTATGTATCAATAATTATTTCTTCGTTTTTTCTTAGTTTATATACTTCTGCTTTATCTTACCTTTTTATAGATTAAATTAGTGATTCATTTATTTTAATTTTTTTTCTAATGAAGCAGAATTTGATTTATTTGATGTAAGCTTGTTATTGGTCCTCTACCACACTAATCTATGTTTTTATTTTTATTTCATTCAGTGTACTTTGTTTTAGCTATTCTTTAACACATACATGCAGCCCAGGTTTCTGCATACACAATTAAATATCTAATATTATTAATCTCATAATTTTCAAATTAAATAAATTGCCTTTGTTTTGAAGAAAACCTTACTTATGAAGCTAGAATTCAATATTGTCTCATATGACATCTAATGCAGTACCAAGTATAGAGTCTCTATTCTAAAATATATTTTGAATTGGGAAATTATCAGTCAGTTAAATAATATCTTGAAGCCTGATATAAAACAACTTGGTGAAGTGGCTATAGACTGTTTCCTAGGTTGAAAGCTTCATGTTAATAGTTTATGCACCATGAGGGTTGATACAGTTTGGCACTGTGTCCTCACCCAAATCTCATCTTGAATTGTAATCTCCACAGGGGGAGGAACCTGTAATCCTCACCTGTGGAGGGAGGGAAATGATTAGATTACGAGGGTAGTTTCTCCCATGCTGTTCTTGTGATGGTGAATGAATGCTCACAAGATTTTATGGCTTTATAAATGGTAGTTTTTCCTGCTGTCATGCATGCTTTCTCACCTGCCACCACGTAAGACGTGCCTTCTTTCCCTTCTGCCACGATTGTAAGTTTCCTGAGGCCTTCCCGGCCATGCAGAACTGTGAGTCAATTAAATCTCTTTCCTTTGTAATTTTCCAGTCTTGGGTAGTATTCTTTATAGCAGTGTGAGAATGCACTAATACAAGGGTATATAGCTTTTGCTCTCAAAATTTTAGGTAGACAATAGTCTTATCCATGAAAGCATTAAAGAAAAGGCATAAAATAGTGAGCAAAGTATTATATATAATGTAATCTAATATAATAATAACTTCTAAAATAATTTCTCTAATGGTATCAGAAATGAATAGTTTAATATCAAAACATTGGTGGGTAAGTTGGAGGTGATTATAACCTCATTCCACATAATAGGTCATGTATGTTCTTTAGTAGGGGTGAACCACACCTCAAACAATCAGTAATAATGTGACCAGAGATCTTAATGATTCTTCTAAAATATTAAATATCATAGTGTTATCTTCCTAGACAGATGCCAGAGCAGGGATTTTCACTATTTTTTATTTTGGAAAACTATTGAGAACTGTACAATTTTATTGCTCTCTTTGGTCACACATCATCTGTTACCTCTTTATCCTTCTCCCAGGTGAGAATCCACTCTAAGAAATGATTTTGCAAATTAAAAGAGCTCTTTTTAAATACACCCATAACACATTATATGTTTAAATAATGGCTACTGATAACTATCCCCCTATGGAATTTCTGATGCTGTTTTTCACTAGAAACTCTGATAGCATCTGGGCCATGCACTAATCCTACATAGAAGTAGGTAAGGGCCTGCCAGAGAGGTTAAAACATGAGTCATGTTGACAGATGGCTTGGAAAGCATTTTCAATTACAGAAAGCAAGGAGCTAATGAATAGAGAAGGTGTAAACAGAAGATTACAGTAACCGAGTATCTTGTGCAGAAACTATCGTCTGTAACAATGGTGTGAACACACCTATGAAATATGAATAAAATAGATTATACTTTAAGCAAAAGTCTTTTTTTGTAGCACACACATTTTTAGTCTCAGTTGGTATTTGTAAGTTGGCATTTCTTCTAGGAAAATCTAAATCATTTGAAGTATTTTCTTTTTGTGGGAGTTTCTATTTTGAATTAAATCAGTGCAGGCCAGTACTGTCTTTCTACTCAAGAAAAGAGTAGAAGATTCAGCATTAGAACACCAGGGTTTGAATCCTGGCTTTAGGTTGCATTGTGTTCTTGGGCAATTGCTAACACCAACGCACCTCAGTTTTTAAACCCATATAATAGACATAATAACCTACATGAGAATAAATTTAAGATAATATATGTAGAGGCACTGGATAAATCTTAAATGTAAATTTTTACAGGCATGTTCTTAAATTCTTCTTCCTGTTACTCTTCTTTATTCTTTGTTTATGTATTTTTGTTGATTTTGTTTGTTTTTATTTCATTTCATTTTATGTATTTAAGGTGTCCTTTTTTTTTTTTTTTTTTTTTTTTTGAGATGGAGTCTCACTCTGTCAGCTAGGCTGGAGTTCAGTGGCACGATATCGGTTCACTGCAACCTCCACCTCCCAGGTTCAAGTGATTCTCCTGCCTCAGCCTCCTGAGTAGCTGAGATTACAGGTGCACACCACTGTGCCAGGCTAATTTTTGTATTTTCAGTAGACACGGAGTTTTGCGATGTTGGCCAGGCTGGTCTTGAACTCCTGACCTCAAGTGATCCACCTGCCTCGGCCTCCCAAGCTGTTGGGATTACAGGCAGGAGCCACTGCACCTGGCCTTACATGACATTTTGATATACAATATGCACAGTGAAATGATCACTACAGTCAAGGTAATTAACATATGTATTGTCTCACATCATTACCTTTTTCTGTGTATATAGTAAAGCCACCAAAAATCTATTCTTTTAGCACATTTCCAATACACAATACAACAATATTAAGTGTAGCCCTCATGCTATATATTAGAGCTCTCAACTTTACTTGAATAAGTGCAGTCTGTACCCTTTGACCAACATCTCTCATTCCTCCTATCCCCACCTCTGAAGGTCTTTCTGTTCCTTTGCATTTAACTTTTGTTTCCATTGCACATTTAAGAGAGATTATGCCTATTTTTCTTTTTATGTCTGGTGTATCCCACTTAGCATAATGTCTCCAAGTTCATTTATGTTGTTGCAAATGACAGGATTTCCTTCTTTATTAAGGCTGAATAATATTCCACCATTTGTGTGTGTGTGTATACAACTGATTTATCCATACATCAGTCAATGGTCACTTAGGTTGTGTATATATCATATCATAGCTATTGTCAATAATGCTGCAATGGACATGTGGGTGCAGAAATTGGGGATAATAATGGTATCAGTCACATGTGGGTGCTGTGGGGATTAAAATTTTTAAGAAGTTAAGCTCTTAGCTTAACATGTGCTAAGTAAGTTCCAGTTACAGCTGGTGCTGATGTTTTCCTGCTTTTTTATAGTACAAGAGTTACATTTTTGGTAATAACACAACTGTTTCCCATTTGTGTGTTTTGCCATTTGCGGACAGACCCTATGTGGCATTCAAAGTATATGTGAACCTTACTGGGATTGAACAAATCTCATTGTTAAAGTTATAGTTTATGGACTGTGGTGTCCTAAGTGAGACTAACCTTCCCTGGGAGGAATCAGAATGATTGGGACAGAATGCAGAGGAAATAGCAATTGGCAGTTCCCAGATTTGCTGACTGTATTCAAGCCACGTGGCACAGCTCCAGGCACCATGCAGCTCAAGATGTTCAGTGTTTTAGCCACGCAAGAGAAGCGGATGGCAGAATGATAGAGCCCGGTGCTTAATTGTTTTAACATCCTCATTCAAATGCAAGCTGAGTTTCAAAGATAGACATCCTTTCATATCAACAAAGGGCAGATTTTACTGACAAAAATAAATGCTGAAACTACAGCCTCAGAGAACCATTACATTGCAAATGCTTCATTGAAGTTTGATTCTGTTTTCTCTCAGCTGTGGGGGCATTTATGAAAACGTGAGAGCCACAAAATGATATTCTGGCAGAATGTTATCTGAAATCTTCTCCAGGAAGAAGATGCCTGTGAGTACAATCGGATTTTACTTTAAGGTACTCACAGTGGCCAAATTAATCAGAGTGTATTTTGAGGCAAGTTTTAGCAAGTATGTTCTTATTTAGTGCTGAAATACAGAAAGAATATAATCACAGAGATATTTTAATTTGACTATAAATCACTCCTTGTATAAAACCTATCTGAACTAGAATTTCTAAGTTTTCCAGGTAATTTTTTTTACTTTTAATAACAAATTTAACAACCATATCAATGCTACAGTATAAAATGAACTTAGAATTTTAAGATAGTACTAGACATTTGCCTGTGTTCTGAGCAGGAACATACGTGTGTGTGTGCATGTGTGGGTGCACATGTGTGCATGGGCGTGTGTGTATGTGCATGCATTCAGACATGTACATATGCATAACTTTTACATTTTTATATTATGCCAGAAAGATTTATTTTGTTACAAAGAGATTTACTTAACAAACATGGGAAGAAGGAAGGAAAAGAAAAAAAAATTGCTTGGGAATAAATTGAGAAAATTATTCAAGAATCAGAGCAGTTACTCAGGTCTTAACATTACATGGCATTAAATAAAGCTTTATTTTGAGTAAGCCAACCTATGTTTATGCCACAGAGAGGGGTATATTCTGAAACTTACATATATCCAGTGATGCATAAATCCATCAAATGCAAGTAGCAAAATTCTGTCTCAAAAAACAGTAGTTCTGTTTTTGCTCTTTGTCTTAAAAATGTCTTGTTTCTTGTTAAAGATGAATGAAATGCCTTAATATTTGCTTTAAATGTTAAATAATAATGTAAAATAATTTAACCTGGGTCATCATGCCAGATTGAAATAACAGACTGAGATCTGTTGACAGTGTTAACTGCTAGTACCCTGAAATCAAACTGATCAAGGAGACATCTTTTGGCCATACATAATTATAATTGACATCCATACTGATGACCACAGGATTTTATGAAGTATTGAGGCACTTTTGTAATTATTGACCAAAAAAATTCTGTGTTTTTAAAGATAAAATTTATTTTTTCCCATTGTCTTTAAAGATTGTGTTTCTTCAAGATAGGAATGAGACTTGGAAGTTATATTGTTAATAAAGTAACCAGGTAATTATGACCATCAACCAGCTTTAAAAAAACCACAGTCCAAATACAGTAAAAACTAGCTTTTGAGTCACGCTATTTCTGTTTTAGCTTTGCAGGTTTATAGGGTACTGTATTAGTCCATTCTCACGCTGTTCTGAAGAAATACCTGAGACTGGGTAATTTATAAATAAAAGAGGTTTAATTAATTCACAATTCGGCATGACTGGGGAGGCCTCAAGAAACTTGCAATCATGGCTGAAGATGAAGGGAAAGCAAGTCACCTTCTTCACAGGGCAGCAGGAAGGAGAGGTGCTGAGCAAATGGGGAAAAGCCGCTTGTAAAACCATCAGATCTCATGAGAACACACTCACTATGATGAGAACATCATGGGGGTAACCGCCCCCATGATTCAATTACCTCCTACCAGGTCCCTCCCACGACACACAGGGATTATGGGAACTACAATTCAAGTTGAGATTTGGATGGGGACACAGCCAAACCATGTCAGGTACCCTCTAGGAACAAGAATTCTCCTGCCACTTAGTGTAACTTGGTGTTATTCAAACTCTTTCTCAATTTCTCCAGGTTTCAATTAGCAAAAACAATAGCAAGTATAGTTGATTCTCATTATTTCATGAAATCTTTATTTGTGAATTGGCCTTGCTAAGATTTATTTGTAGCCCCCTAACCAACACTCTCAGTCCTTTCATGGTGCATAAAGCAGTAAAAAATTGGAGTCACCTGATACCAACATTCCCACCTGAGGACAAATAAGGCTATGCCCTGGCTTTTTGTTTCAGCTCTCACAGTAGGAACACCTGCTGATTTTGCAGTCTATGTAGTGCCATGATTTTCACATTTGTGTGCTTTTTTTTTCTTTTTTTCTTCAGAGTCACTCTGTTGCTAGGCTGGAGTGCAGTGGCACAGTCTCAGCTCACTGCAACCTATGCCTCCCGGGTTCAAGCGATTCTCCTGTCTCAGCCTCCTGAGTAGCTGGGACTACAGGTAGACGCCACCATGCCTGGCTAAATTTTTTTGTGTGTATTTTTTAGAGTAGAGATGAGGTTTTGCCATCTTGGTCAGGCTGATCTCTACCTCCTGACCTCAAATGATCCGCCCGCCTCGGCATCCCAAAGTGATGGGTTTACAGGCGTGAGCCACGGTGCCTGGCCCTATTTGTGTGCTTTTTGTTGATGATTCTGCATTTACTATGGCCCCCAAGCATAGTGCCAAACTGCTGGCTAGCGATCTTAGATACAAGAAGTCAGGAATCAGCTTCAGGTGGGCATGAGTTACAGATCATCAATGAGTTCATAATGTTAATGCATCCATAATATACATCAAATGAGGTGTCTTTCAAGAAAATCACACACACAAAAAGGTTATGTATAGATTGTTTGATGAAAATGACCGGAGGCTCACAGGAATCTAACCCTGCATTTCCCTTAGGAGCAACGGTTCTGTATTTGTTAATTTGGTGTTTACAGCAGCTTTATAGAACATAACTACCATGAAACATGAAAATCCATTGTATATGATGAATAAATTTACCTTACATTTTAAATTCATCTAAATATAAGTTAATGGTTTGTTTGTGATTCTTAAAGCCTCTTTCGGATTGTAAAAAATAGAGCCCAATGAAAAATCTATATAAAAAACATAATCTGCATTTGAATAAATGTATTTTTCTTAATAGCTATTGTACACATACTATGTAAAATCCATCTTATTTTATTATTGTAATTAGAGTAACAATAATTATTATTGAGTAGTAACTATATTGGCTGAAAATTCCTAGGTGTCCAGAACCACGTATAGCAGAACACATGCATTTTTTCATTTAATCTTCACATTGTACAGGTGAGCACAGGAAGGAACAGAAGTTTTGAGACTTCCCCAGGCACACTGCTGGTAAAAAGTGGGCTTATTAGTACATATTTTTATGTTAAGTATATCTTGTTTATTAAGTATATATTAACTATTTAGAAATACGTACATATATTAAGTAGATTAAACATGTATTGGAATAACTAATTTTTTAATGTATGTTGCCTTAGTAGATTGTAACTCATAAAAGAGGATCTCTTGTTTTTCTTATCTTGGCTTTAGTGTGTCTTGTGAACACAAGCCCTCAATATTGAATGGACACATAAATGGGCGTGTGTTGCATGTAAAGTGGGCTTTGAGCCCATAATGTCAGTGTTAACATCTTATAATCACAAGGTAAAGAAATCCTAGGAGTGTTATGTAACGAGGAGCACATTAGTCCCCTCCCTGGCAACAGTTAACATTGTCAATATCAGAAAGTCACTGAGTCAACCTGAGTCGCATATTTTAAAGTATACAGTGGGGAAACAGTTTTCTGTCCTTTGCCTTATTGTAAATTACTTCCACATCCAGGACACTTACGAATATTAAATAACACATTAGCTGTAAAAACAATGTCAAACACACAGGAGCTGCTGGCTGTGAATCATCATCATCATCATCATCATCATCATCATCATCATCGTCATCATCATCATCATGGTCATCATTCACTAGATTCTGTCATTTTGTCATCGCTTCTTTTAACATTTAGAGTTTGTCAACTGTTTCCCTGAACTAAGTTCAAGTATGATTCTTAATGTTCCTGCTTTTTAAACTGGTCTTGCCTGAATTTGTATGAGTTGAACCATTTCTAAGACATATAATTAAAATTAAAAAGAAGACTTTCAGCAATTTGTATTTTATATGTTTTTACTGAGTCAATTTTGGCTTAATTTCTCATGTCATGTTTGATTACTTATCACTCAAAGCACATCTGAATTTGGCACTAAATATCTCTTTGATCAACCATCTCAGAACATTGGGATTTTCTTAATGGAGTACCTCCCTACATCAGAATGAAACACACTAGCAAATAAAAGCAATGATATCTTATTGTTCTATAAATAGCAATCAATTAAATCCTTTTTTAAAAAAATTAAAAATTTCCTTACAAACTCATCTTGAGTTTATTAGATAACATTCAAAATCCTGGCATTATCCACCTACAAGCAGAGTTTAGCTTTTCAAATGGCTGGTAGAAAAATTTAACAGCTACATTTTAGACTCAGGCAATTGATTTCCTTTTTATGATGTGATACATTTTAATGCCCGATAAGCTGAATGAGAAAAGAGTCTTCTGTGAAGCATTTACTCAATAAATATTGATGTGGGTTGATTTACAACATTGCGCCCTGTCAGCAATTTATGTTTTTAAGGTAACAAGCTTAAAATGGAAACTGCTAAAGAATTTTACTTGTAAGTGTATGTTGAATACTTAGTTGTCTTCTTTTAACTTTCGTCTCTGCCTTGTTTGGTGACTAACACCGAATATATTCTGTTCCTTGGGTTGCTTTTTCTATGTGACAAGATGGAAACTCACCAGATATACGGCTTGAAAACATTTCCCATCCCAGACAAGGTTTCTTGTCTTTCATTGTGTCATTGGTCAAATACAAATTCTACAATGACCTTTCATACAATGAAAGCAAGATGAAAGTGAGTCCTATGTAGTTAACCACTCAATGCTCTGCTGCCTGTTGAAAAAAGCAATTTTATTTCATAAGTACAGAGTCTAAGCCTGAGACAGTAGCTCCCAATTTCTCTTGAGCCAGTGTGGCTTTAAGTTAGATAAGTTTGAAGTGACTGAGAAAATGGGGAAAACCAATGCATGTTAATATACATTCATTAGGTACCTGTTCTGCATAGGCATGTGGCAACATTATTCAACATTCGGTAAATATTGAGCTGTCTTATGAATAAATAATTTTTCCAGGCATCTGAGATAAGGTAATAAACAAAAGATACAAAGTCTCTTTGTAAATGCAATTTACACTGTAGTGAAATGAAGTGGTTGAATAAATATGTGTCAGGTAGGGATAAGTCTTGTGAATAAAAAGAAACCACAGCAGGCTAAAATAATACACAGGATAGTTTATGTCTGGGCTACCTGTTGTTTTCTTGCTTTATAGACTTTGAGGGAAAACTACTCTAAGGAGGTGATATTTGAGAAGAAACTTGAAAGGAGTGAGGGAATAAGCCAGTTAGAGGTGAGAGAAAGAATATTTCGATCAGAAAAAAACAGCAGGTGGGAACCAACTTGGCATGTTTAAGGAAGAGCGAGATCTATGTGATTGGGAGAAGCAAGTGAAGGAAACCCAGTCAGGGGCTAGAGTTAGATTTATTTTACACATAAGGGGAAGCCATTAGAAGGTTTTTAGTGTGGGAATAGTATTCTCTTGTCTTATTTATATTTCAAGGAAGATTCACTGGCTGTTGGGTAAAAAATAGATCGTTGGAACCCATCTTTATGAGCTTGGAGTACTCAAAGTTCCTTAAATCGGACACCAAAAGCATTATCCAGTGAGGAAATGTTTGACCAACTTGACCTCATGAAAATTAATACCTTCTGTTCATCAAAAGACACCATCAAGAGAGGAAAAAGTCAGCCTGTAGAGAGGGTGGTGATATTTGCAATATGCATATTGCAAATACACATGTATATGTGTATACATATACAAACACACATATATATACACACATATATGTATACAAATATATATACACCAATGTGTGTATATATATGTGTGTGTGTGTATAATGCCTCATATCCAAGATATTCAGAATATAAAGATATAAAGAACTAAAAATCAATAAGAAAAGATAACCCAACATGAAGTAGGCAGAAGACATGGGTGTTTTTATAGAAGATGATACATTTGACTGAACAGTAAAATGGAAAGGGGCTCTCAAGTTTATTAGCCATCAGGTTACAGCAAATTAAAATCACAATTTGATGCCACTAGATATTCACTAGCATGGCTACAAGGAAACAATGGAAAATGTCAAGTATTAGGATGTGGAGCAACCAGAATGCTCAGATGCTGCCAGTGGAAGTGAAAATGGGGATGACAGCTTGACTAAGTACATGGTGTGCAGAAAAGAGAGAGAACAAGCATGCCTCTTAGGGACTTTTGCCTGAGTAACAGAATGAATAATGGTCTGTGTTCAAGATGGAGGTGGCAATTGTAGGTGCCATATGAAAGGGAAGAGAGAGGTGAAGGGTGTCTTCTCCCTGTTTGGTTTGAAGTTTCTATTAGACATTCTAGTTGAGTTTTTCTGAGTAGGTAGTAGGACATGAAGATTAAAAAAGATGTCAGGATTTGTAAGATAAATTTGGGTGTTTCAGAACCTAGATGATACATAATGCATTGTGATTAGATGAGATCACCTGGAAGGTGAATAAAAGTAGAGGAGAGAAGGAGGCCAAAATTGAGACGGCCAAGCATGCCAACATTTGGAGTTTGGAGAATAAGGGAAACACAAAAGAGACTGAGGTAGTCAGAGAGTAAATGCAGAAAAGTACAGTGTCACAGAAACCAAGCGTTCAAGTTCAAGGTGTTTCAAGGAGGACTTGAAGAGGGAATGGCAAACTATGCTAAACAAGGGAAGGTTTTGGAAGATGAAGACGGAAGCTTGACTACTGAATTAGGCAAGATGGAAGTTACTGACAACCTTGAAAGGAGTCTTTCCAGTGGAAGTGATCCCAGAATCTGGTTACAATGATTTGAGAAAAAAAGTTGAAGCTGGGCACAGTGGCTCACGCCTGTAATTCCAGCACCTTGGGAGGCCGAGGCATGTGGATTACGAGGTTAGGAGTTCAAGACCAGCCTGGCCAACATGGTGAAACCCCGTCTCCTACTAAAAATACAAAAAATTAGTTGGGCATGGTGGTGGGTGCCTGTAATCCCAGCTACTCGGGAGGCTGAGGCAGGAGAATTGTTTGAACTTGGGAGGTGGAAGTTGCAGAGAGCCGAGATCACACCATTGCACTCCAGCCTGGGCAACAGGGCGAGACCTCATCTCAAAAAAATAAAAAAGTTGATAAAGGGAAAACAGGATAGGTCACTATTTCTAGGCATACTGTTTCTCTGCTATTAATAGGCACAGAAAAATGGAATGGTAGGTTTAAGGTGACATGGAATGAAAGGAGAGAATATTTAGAAAAAAAGGTATCAAATTCTGATTGTAACCTTATAGGGCTAATACAGTAGAGGAGAAATTGATGCAGAAAACAAAGGGGTGTTTGCAAGAGAAAATACTGAGTATGGAAGAAAGATAAGATGCAGTATACAAGTAAGAAAGCCAATCTTTGCTTACCAGGCAATTAATAGCACCAAAAGCAAGGAAGACTAGAGTATGAGACAAAATAAGTAAGAATATCTCAGACTGCAATCAACCTAGTTGATTGCTACTTAAACTAACTGGCATTTACAGAACACTCCTCCCGATAACATCAGAATATGCATTTTAAAAAATATATATACATAGATAATTCAACAAGGCACACCACATGCTGGGCAATGAAACTAATTTAAATAAACAAAAAATTATTGAAACCATACACAGCTTGTTTTCTGAGCACAAGAGAATTTGATTTAAAGAAAGTAACAGAAAGTTATCTGAAAAATACCCTGAATATTTAGAAATTGTTTACAATGCATTTAAAAACAACCCATGACTGAAACTAATTCAGAAGAGAAATTAGAACATGTGTTGAACTACATTATTTTTTTAAAAAAATCAAAAGTTTGTGGAAAATCTACATTTGTGGGATGCAGCTAAAGCAGGTCTTAACAGGAAATGCACAGGTACAGACAGTTGTATTTGAAAGGAAGAAAGGATCAACACCCATAACTTAAGCTTCCAACTTAAGAAGACTTTAGAAAAAGCAGAGCAAAGCAGGCCAGGCATGGTGGCTCATGCCTGTAATTACAGCATTTGGGATGAGAGGCGAGAGGATCACCTGAGCCCAGGAGTTCAGGGGGGATCCCTTGAGACCAGCCTCAGCAACATGGGGAGACCTCATTCCTATAAAACATTTTTAAAAAGTAAAAACAAAAGAGCAAATTAAAGTCAATTATGTAGACATAAGGAAATGATAAAGAAATGGTAGAAGTGAATACATACAAATGGATAAATAATAGAAAAATATCAATGAATCTAAAAGCTAGTTTATTTGAGTATTATGAATAAAATTGACTAATCTCTAAATATAAAAACAAAGTAGATACACATTACCAATATCAATAATCAAAGAGGGAACAATACTATGAAGTTATTTATCATATAGTACTATGAATAACTTCAGAACAATGTATTTGACAGCTTAGATGAAACAGACAAAATCTTTTAAAAGCATACATTTCCAAAGCTGACTCAAGAAAAAAAAGAAAATCATAATAACTCTATATTTATTAAATAAATTGAATTCCTAATTAAAATTTTCCCACAAATAAAATTCCAGGCCAAGATTTTATCAAACATTTAGGGAAAAATACCAGTCTTACACAAAATATTCCGTAGCATACAGGAAAACGGAACCCTTTCAAACTTACATCATGAGACCAGTATTTCTCTGATTTTAGACTCAGGAAGAGCATTATAATAAAAGGGAACTATAGACAAAATCACTCATTAATATAGAGAAAAAATAGCTGAAGTTTAAGCAAACCATATCCAACCATATATGTGTGTGTGTACACACATATAGAGAGACATGCTTTATCCCAGGATATGTGAAGTTTGTTTGCATATATTAAAATTAAGGTAATCTACCATATTAATAAGTCAAAAAAGAAAAAAGCTTTTAAAAAATCAACACCTATTCATGATAAAACTCTGTCACCAAACTAGGAATAAGAGACATTTTTAAACCTGGTAAAAGGCATCCATAAAAAATAGCTAAAAATAAAATAAAAATAAAAAATATATTTAAATAGCTAATATCAAACATAATGATGAGAGACTGATTTTTTTCCTAGTTCACTAGCAAAACAAAACAAAACAAGGATATTTGCTTTTACTACTTCTATTCAACATTGTACTGAAGATCCTAGCCATTACAGTAAGACAAGTGAAAAAAGAACTCATATAGATTGGAAATGAAGAAGTAGAACTGTCCCTATTTGTAGAGAAGATGATTGTGCATGTAAAAAATCTTTAGGCTTCTTAGTGCTGGTAGCACTGATATGTCATTTAGCAAAGTCACAGCATACAAGGTCAATATTAAAAATTAATTGCATTTCTACATTTAAGCAAACAACAATTTGAAAGTGAAAATATTTAAATGATCATTTACAATGGTATCCCAGAATATTCAGTACTTAATAGAGGTCCCAAGAATATCAAATACATAGGACAAATCTTGCAATACAGTATGTGCAAGACCTGTACATGAAACACTACAAAAACTATTTTTTTAAAAAATGACCTAAAGTAAATGAAATCGTAATCCATGTTGATGCGTTAGAAGACTCAATATTGTTAAGGTGTTCATTTTTACCCCAAATGATACACAGATCTCTACAATCCTAATCAAATTACCAGCAGAATTACATTTATTTATTTGTTTATTGTAAAAATTGACAACTTGTATTTCAATTTACTTGGAAATGTAAAGGATCTAGGATATCTGAAATACTTTGAAAGAGAAAAACAAAAGTTAGATTTAGATTATATGGTATTAAGACTTACTTCAAAGCTACAGTAATCAAAACAGTATGTTACTGATGTAGAATAGACATATAGATCAATGGAGGAAAATAGAGTCAAGAACAGACATAAGGTCAATTGGTTTTAACAAAGATTCCAAGGCAATTAGATGGAGAAAGAAAAATCATTCAATCAATTGTTCTATACCAAATATGTATGCATAGGGGAATAAATATTTATCTTTACCTTAAACCATGTATAATACCATATCTATATCTCTCTGTGATGTAAATATATAATATATAAAGAACTCTTGAGATTCAATAAGAAGACAAAAATTAAAATAGTCAAAAAATGTGAGTACACACACACAACATATATATATATATACACACATATATATCTCCAATAATAGCCAATAATCAAGTGAAAATATACTGAACATCTTAGTTGTCAGGAAAAGGCAAGTAAAAATAACAATGAAATTGAAATTGCTAAAGTTAGAAATAATTGAGAATACCAATCATTGGCAAGGATATGGAGCAACTGGATCTCTCATGCAATGCTCGGGGAATGTAAAGTGGTACAATGACTGCTAAGGGATGCAGTTTGACACTTTTTCATAAGCCTAAACTTACATACAATTCTGCAATTTCTTTCCTACATATTTACCCGAGAGAAATGAAAAATTATTTCACACACACTTACTTCTGCAGAAATGTTTAGAGCTGCTCTATTGGTAATAGCTCTACCCTGGGAAAACGTCAAAAGTTCTTTAACAGTGAATGTATAAACAAATTAATGTCTGTCTGGCCAGGAATATTACTTGGTTATAAAATAGCCAAAAATATCAATTCATGCAATGTTATGGAGCAATCTAAAAAATATTCCTCTGAGGAAGCCAGATTCAGAAGAGTTTATAGCGTGTGATGCCATTTACATGAAATTCTAGAGAAGTGAAGTCTAACCTATAGGGACAGAAATTAGAAGTTAGATCACTGGTTGCCTAGAGTCAGGGGTCCAGTTAGATTGACCTTAAAGGGGCACCGGGAAACCTTTTGTGGTGATGCACATGTTCCATAGGCTGATTGTGATGGTGGTGGGAAGGGCTTTTAGTCAAACCCCTTTATCTGCACTCTTCATTTGTGTCCATTTTAGTCTATGTAAATTATGTCTCAAAGTTAATTTTCAAAAGTTTTGGTCAAAAGTGCACTGTTGCTCTAACAGAATTGTCTCCCAATTTGCGTCTGTGGTATTTGATGAATTAAAATGACATGCAAAAAACTGAGCAGTCAGAAGCAGGGCAGCTGTGGTCTACTTGGTTTCACTTTGAGAGATTTGGTGAGAAGTTTAAGAGGGGCTTATGGCAAAGAACAGTGTCATTAGTGGAATGGTATGCATTAGTTTTTGAAGAATTGACTTGAACCTTCCCTTTTAAGAAAGAATTTGGTGAAGTTTGCCTCTCCTGCTCATTTGGCCTGCTCTACTAAAAAAAAAAAGTAAAGAAAAAAATCAATAAAAGCCTTGCCCTGGATAAAGGTAGAGCTCACCCTCCTTGTTCCCTGGGTTGAGATTTAGACCGGTGTCAACAGCTTGCTACTAGAATTGCTTTCTTCTATCTCACTGTAACTAATGTGTTCAGCCTGCCTAGAGCAAGGAGAATGAACAGAGTATCTAAGAAAGCACAAACACAGGTTGGATTTAAAGCTGAAAGATAAAGAAATCTCACTTTATGTCTCAGGGGAAATAATCAGTAAAGACATTAGCTAAATTGAAAGAGAGAGGGACAGGCTGAGAAATTTTCATCTCAGTGAGTAGACAAATTAGTTGACCGTGTAATTGTCCCATGGCAACTAGGGATTGTTGGAGAATCACTTGGAAGGTACATCTATAGCTTTAAAATGAAACATACTAACAGGGTCTTATGTTCTTAGTTAACTACCCTCAGCTTTGTGGGTACAAGCTCTGAGTAGGGAAAGGAATGAAGATAGCCAGGCTATTGGGTGATTGCGGGACAGGTAGTTGGAAATAGGAATGTTTCTTAGCCACAACGAAATCATAGTTTATTCAAGGGACATACCCACACACATATATTTTTGTTGTTTTCATTGTGATGAATGATTTGTAATTCTCCTCTAGGTCAACCAGTTTTATTTTGTGCTTCCATATTTTTTGAAGTACTGTTTCCTCTACCATGGATAATACCTCTTTCTCCACCTATGACATTCCTATTCATTTTTAGAAACCTC
This sequence comes from Pongo pygmaeus, assembly GCF_028885625.2. Lineage (NCBI taxonomy): Eukaryota > Metazoa > Chordata > Mammalia > Primates > Hominidae > Pongo > Pongo pygmaeus. The sequence continues at coordinate 88,751,853 of NC_072390.2, read as the reverse complement.
ACTGAAATATTCGCACTTCTTTAAAATATTCCCTAATTCAGCTGTATGTTTTATAGATCACTCTGTCTCAGAACATTTTGTTCATGATCAGAGACTTTACAGATTTACTTATTGATTTGACTGTATGTTTATTCCGTTACACCATGACTCATGTCCTCGTCCCATTCACTAATCTAACCATTTGGCTGCATCTCCATTTAGCCCTTTTTGTTAGGGTTATCATAACATTCCCAGTCGCTTCTCTTCATTTCGCAAGGAGGCTCTACCTGGTCCACAGCGGTGTTCTCAATCAGCACACAGAGAGTCCTCCATTCAACCTTCCAGAATTCAATATTTGTCAATATCACTTAACTTTAGTTAACTGAATTAATTCACTGTATAAATCAATGTGGTGGTGTGTTAAGCAAATATATTCCCTACCTAACTGAAACTCATATTCTGCTCATTTCCTGGGTCTTATCATGAAAAGTTTTTCATCTTCATAATATTGAACTAAATTACATGGATTTGTAACTATACCATCTCATCTCTCTCATCCTCCCACTTCACATTTAGTACAACTTTTAAAAGGTAAATTTATTGAGATATTAGAATCTCAAATCCTTCCCTTTCTCCTAGTCCATTATCCTTTGTACACATAGTTAAGGCAGAATATGAAAGTATAAGAAGTGTGAAAAGTGAGAAGAAATTTCATTATTGCAGAGAAACCTAGTGTCCAAGAAAACCACCCTGCTCAGAAGCAGGATCTGCAGAAGTGGATTCTACATTTTTCATAGTCTTAAGAGAAAAATGTTGCTGTTTCTATTTCTGCTGCTTCTTTGACTACTTTTACTAACCAGCTAGGAATTATTGAGGGCTTACTATAAGCCTGGTATTTTTCTTGGAATTGGTACACATGATCACATCTAATTCTCTACAACAATGGTTATCAAAGTGTGTTCCCTGGACAAATCGGCAGCATCAGCAACCCTGGGAACTTGTTAATAATGCAAATTTCAGGTCCCAGCCCAGTCCTACCAAATTAGAGATTTGGGATGAGGCTCAGTAATATGTTTTTCCATCATCCCAGATGGTTTTGAGGCACACAATGAATGTGAGAAACACTGGATTGAAAGATCATTAAATTTCATGCTAACGTGGAATACTTTGGTTTATTCCAGATAGATGTAAATGCCAAAGAGTTTAATATTTTGTTGAAGTTTTTGATGTTTTCTCTATTATTTTCCTCAATATCTCTGGAATAGTTCTTAATCACATCATGGTATATGCAAGCCCTGCAGACCCCAGTTAGAAACAGCTTCATTTTGCTTTAGAGCTTTTGAAACCACTTAGCCTGATTGTAATTTTATTTTCATGCAGCTGAGATACCATAAATGCTCATATTGCTGACCTTGAGTTGCATAACAAGGACAGTATACATTTTATTTTAAACCTTGATATAATCTCCCAGTGCTCAATTAATGTGGTACTATTGGACTGGCAGTTTTAGGTAGCCCAAATAACTATTTGTATGTTTAATTAGGTTTTGAAACATGGCATCAAGTTGAAATAGTGACAACTTTTATTTAAAAAATTAACTTTAAGTCTTCTGTAAACAAATGTTAGAATGCCCAGTTAAAATAAATTTTTGAGAAGTAGCTTATTTAACGTAGGTAAATTCAATTTTTACTAATCTCATTAAAATAGCAATAATGCAATCCATGTTGTAATATAAGAAGATAAGGAAAAAATCTAAAATATTTGTATGTATAGATTTTCCAAGTAGATTTCTACATAGGAAAATTGGTTAATACAAACCAATACACCATTTTTACTACAGGGCATGTTAGAATTGTGAGGAAGCTTACATCTTCTGACTTTTGTCATGGCTAAACCCAAGTGACATGCTGCAAAAACATAAAGGCTTCCCAACCCCCAGCCCCCCCCTCAAAAATCAAACTTTGTTAGGACTGAGAAATGTTGAAAACAAAACAACACAAGAGGTATTTTCTGAATAAAATGCCAACGCAGGTGGCAACTAGTAGAAAACAGACTGCTTGTGGTTACTGCTCCTTATAACTGAAGTGTTACCGTTAATAAACAGGAAGCCGGGAACGAGAATAATTCTAGAATTTCAGAAAAAAATAATTACTGTGAAATTAAATGCATGAATTCACTATCATTAATGACAATGGACAATTTAATCACTGTTAAATTGATTAATCATTATTAAATAGAACCTCATAGTTATATTTGGACTATCACTGAGAAAACAGTCACACATACTGTACCTTCTTATAAAATTATTAGCAGATCGGAATTTGACACTTTAAGTACAAATAGTTAAAATATCCTCTTGAAGAAATTCGTATAAGGGTAGCATATTCTCACTTATGTTTTGAAAGGTGATTTAAAGAATTAGGAAAAATGTACCACAAACCTTAGATATCCAAATGAAGCCACTTATAACTTCACAACAACCTCTACTGTAGGATTTCCGGTGGACTTAAAAGATGCTGTGATCAATTTGAAATCTGATTAGAGCCTTTGGCATCCACTCTCTTCTGGTATTTCTCTGGCCTTTAGGTGTTTGGACTTTGGGAAGTCCCCTCTCCTGAAGGCTTTATCCCTTTTGAGTGCAATTCTTGTCTACTTCTGGGCCCAGGTGGAAACAGTCTCATCAGGGAGTAAACTGAGACTCAAACCTGACAAGTCCGTCTAGTAGTGGATGAACATGGGGGAAAATTCAAGAAATATCTATTGTAAAAAGGCAACAATACGTGGCTGGAGGGCCAACCTTTCTAATCCCCAGACCTCAGGCACCTTCGTGAACAGGTCATTGTCTGCACAACAAGGACTGAGAAGACCTAACTTCTTACTTGGGAAGGGGGAAGTTTGCTTTTAAAACCTGCAACCTGGGAGGAAATCTGTTTAGCTAATGAGACAGCCTTCTCTTGAGGCAGGCACATCTAAGATGCTGTAGCTTATTATAAAATTGTTAATGACATGACATGTAACCATGAGGATGTGTTGCTGAGGACCAATGGTCTTGGCCTCTGTCACAGAGCAGGATTGATGAATACTTGGACTTTGCACACAGAGGCTATTAGGCAAGGCCTTTAGAATTCTTTAGTAACTTTAATTTATTTGCTGGGATTCTCCATTTCTTCATTTGTTTCAAGATAATTCAAATTGTTCAAGGCCTTTAGAATTCTTTAGTAACTTTAATTTATTTGCTGGGATTCTCCATTTCTTCATTTGTTTCAAGATAATTCAAATTGTTCATTGGAGCATTTGAATGATGGCTGCTCTAAATTTCTTGTCGGATAATTCTAAAATCTGATTCATTTTGGTGTTCATTTTCTCATTGGCAACAGTGGATTGTCTATACTACTCAGGTTGTGCTTTTCCTGGTTTGTGGTATGACATCTGCTTTTTCATCATATTCTAGACATTTTGGATGTTGGGAGACTTTGATCCCATTTAAATATATTCTAGCAGACAACTTAGACTTATTTTGCCAAACATTTTTTTTTTTTTTTCTAAACTTTCTTAAGGTTTAGCTTGTAGGTCTTGTCTTACTTTTATAAGCTTTATATCCAATAACAGTTTTCAGAGTACTTGCAATAACATTCTGGTACGCTTTCACTCTTCCGATGTCTCTGGGTCTCTGATTTCTGCAGGTACCTTTGGGTGGGAGTAAAACAAATATTGACCCTGATTTGCTTTCTGATTCAAGGGGAAGTTCAGAGGGATGCTGGCCTTCGGCCATTTTCTGCTGCAGAGTGGAGGTCCCAGGGATATCAGGCTAGCTGGCACTGCCCAAGGGCCGCCCACACCACTGAGAGTGGGACGGGTGATGATGGGTAGGTAGCTGCCCAGGCTCTGCTGAAGTTGATGCTGCTGGCAGATTGAGTCACCACCACCTAGGATGGGGAGGGCAGCTGCTCAGGCTGTTATGCCTGGGGAGGCCTGCTCTTCCCCACGTGTGCTCAGGCATGGATCTCCCTGCCAGGCCTCTGCTGGTCTGTCCCTTTCCTGCCACTTTGTCCAGAGAGAAGCCAGATTTTTTTTTTTTTTTTGACAGAGTCCCACTCTGTCACCCAGACTGGAGTACAGTGGCACAATCTCAGCTCACCACAACCTCTGCCTCCTGGATTCAAGCGATTCTCCTGCCTCAGCCTCATGAGTAGCTGGGATTACAGGCACACACCACTACTGCTCTGCTAATTTTTGTATTTTTAGTAAAGACAGGGTTTCACCACGTTGGCCAGGCTGGTCTCTAACTCCTGACCTCAAATAATCCACCCATCTCGGCCTCCCAAAGTGCTGGGATTATAGGCGTGAGCCACCGTGCCCGGCCCAGGTTTGTTTTCGTTTGTTTGTTTTTCCTATTCCCTTTTGGTCTGCGCCTGTTGTTAGTTTCAAAGTCCAAGACCCTGGTTCCCAGTCTGGGATATAAGAGAGATAAAGGGGAAGCTTGCCGAATTCACTTCAGTGTCACCAAGTCCAGGGATCCCCAGGCAGCCCTCCTTTTTTTCTCCATTTTTCAGAGTAATTTTATCTCTGTTGAATTATTTCCAAGGACCAAGGTGGCCTCCATGTTGCCCTCAGTTTGACCAAACCTCAGATAGGCTTCCTGCTTCTAGGCCTAAACTCCCCTTCACCAGCCCTTAAGGAATGCAGTTACCCTAACCACAGAGGCCTTTTCCCTCCTTTTCCTTAAAGCATTTGTTTTAGAAAACTGGTCATTATCATCACCTGTTTGAGATGTAAATCTTTTAAAATGCTCCTTTGCAGTTTTGTAACCCAGAACTCTCCTTTCAAGCACCTGGGAGCCACCCCTTTGACGTGTAATCAGAGAAGCTAGAGTCCCCACCTCCCAGTCTTTGGGAGAGGGTAGAAGCCTAACTTCCTTGCTGTAGGTTGTACAACTACCTCCTGCAAGAAGATAAGAGGAAATGTACTTTTCCTTTGCATAAGGCCAATTAGCAAACACAGATGGCCTCAGATACTCTCTCCAACTCCAGCTCTTCTTTCTGGGGGCTGAGTCGTGACTTTTCTCTCATTGCAATAGCCTGGAATACAGCCTTTCTTAGCTGGTTACCTTGGTCCAGTGCAATATTTGCCTCTATATTCATATTAGAGTTTCTTGCTGGGAAGCCCTACCCAGTTTTTTAATATGTATTTGGGCTCTGAAAGCCCTCACTGGTTTCTCTCTCTTCCCCCTGGCAAACTTGCTTCATAAGAATGCAAGGAAGGTTTGGAAGGTTTTGGAGGTGATGGGTATGTTTATCGCCTTGATTGTTCTGATGGCTTCATGGGTGTGTAACTGCCCAGGGAGTTCACCTTGCCGGCTGCCTAGATAGAACCAATTTATCAAGATGGGAATTACAATGGAGAAAGAGTAATTCATGCAAAGTTGTCTGTGCAAGAGACCAGAGTTTTATTATTACTCAAATCGGTCTCCTCGAGCATTCGGGGATCAGAGTTTTTAAAGATAATTTGGTGGGTAAGGGCTTGGGAAGTGGGAAGTGCTGGTTGTTCATGTTGGAGATGGAATCATAGGGGGTTGAAGTCAGTTGTTCTTGCTGGCTTCTGTTCCTGGTGGGATGGCAGAACTGGTTGGGCCAGATTACAGGTCCAGATGGTGTCAGCTGATCCACCAAGTACAGGGTCTGCAAAATATCTCGACTTTTTTTTTTTTTTTTTTTTTTGAGACAGAGTTTTGCTCTTGTCGCTCAGGCTGGAGTGCAATGTCGCAATCTCGGCTCATTGCAACCTCCGCCTCCCAGGTTCAAGCAATTCTCCTGCCTCAGCCTCCCGAGTAGCTAGGATTACAGGCATGCGCCACCACGCCTGGCTAATTTTTTGTATTATTAGTAGAGACAAGGTGTCACCATGTTCGCCAGGCCTGATCTTAGGTTTTGCAGTAGTGATATTATCCCCAGGAGCAATCTGGGGAGGCTTAGATGCTTGGAGCCAGAGACTGCACAACCCCTAAACTGTAATTTCTAGTCTTGTAGTGAATTTGTGAGTCCTGCAAAGGCAGACCAGTCCCCAGGCAACAAGGGGGTCTTTTCGGAAAACGGCTGTTATCAGTTTTGTTTCAGAGTCAAACCATGAACTGAATTCCTTCCCAAAGTTCGTTGACTTATGCCCAGGAATGAGCAAGGACAGCCTAAAGCTTAGAAGCAAGATGGAGCCAGTTAAGTCTGACTTCTTTCACTGTCATAATTTCCTCAGTTATAATTTGGCAAAGGCGGTTTCAGGTGTGTGCATATGTTCAAACTCATCAAACTGTACACATTAAATTTGCACAGTTCTTTCTATGTCAATTACACCTCAATAAAGCTGTTTAAAAAATGTACAGGGACTCAGCTTTGAATATGCCTTTCCTTCTTCCTCTCTTTCCCTCCCTCCCTCTCTACCTTCCTCCCTCTTCCCTTCTCCTCTGCTTCTCTTCTCTTTTTCTTCAGTCTTTCTTTCTTTTCTTCATTCCTTTTTCTTTTTCAAAAAGTATTTGGGAGTTTTCTCAACTAAAACTTAGATGAAAATGTAAGAGGACATTTTATTCCCTCTAGGTACATCTGCATTTGAAGAAGGAATCACTTCTTTCCTCTCCCAAATGACTCTTATAAAACTATTTCAGCCATTGGAAGATTTGGTAAGTCTGAGATATGAGATCAAAGTGTCTTTTATCTATTTTTATTTAGGGTGGTAATATAAAGTCAAAGGTTGTTACTGCCTATATGTTTAACAAAGATTTCCCTTGGCGAGAATTGATCATTACATATTTAGATCAACATTTTTTCAATAAAATATTATTAAGGATAGTGGTAAAATTGCCCTTCAGAATACCTTAAATTGCCACAAGAGAACAATACAGTGCCCTGTCTTTATGTCCAAGTCAGGACATTTTTTTTTTTCCCAAATCATTTGAACAGATCACTATTATTAAACTTGAACACAAACTAAATTATTTGTGCTATATTTGGGAGGCAGGTTGTCAAGAAAGCATATTGTATTTTTGAACACTATAATCACACCCTCAACAGGTTAAAAAAATAAATCTCACATTTTGTGAGGCTAAATGAAAAAGCACAGACTTGAGTCTCCCATCTGTTAACGTAAATTAAAATGGGGACCAGGCCTGCAGAAGCCCCAAGCAGACAAAGCCTGTTAGGCCTCGTGACACCAACTTTGCTTGATTTGCAAACATAAGTGAAATGAGCTATTTCTTGTAATTGCCTATTTTGAAAAATAGAACATAAGCTCAACCAACCAAAAGGAGCCAACAAACTTACAATTATATAACTAGAGACTTTCCGGTGGAATAGAACAAATAAGGCAACTTTGTAACCAATCACATATCTTCTTTGCGTGGCTTCTTCCTTCATTCTATAAAAGAATGACCTCCTGCTGCTTCCATGAGAGCTCCAAACCACTCCTGGCATAGAGCTCCTAATTCCGGAATCATTATTTGCTCAAATAAACTATTAAGAATTTTATTGTGCCTCAGTTTTGCTTAGCTTGCCTTTTAATACATTTCATCATCAATAAGAAGTGTATGCTTATACTGCATATCGAAATCATCTCTCTCTCTCTCTCTTTCTTGCCATGCATGTATACAGTTAGGTTTTGGGGGCCAATAAATAACACCCTTCTTTGCTTTCTAGGGCCATGATCTCTTGAGTGATAAAGGCAGAAGTTACATGTTTTCGTATCACAATATCTGCTTTATTACCCGTAAAGCTGATCAGAAAATATGGCCTTGGATTTGCAGCTGACTTCACTGACTAATGAGCCTTCCCCTTTGATAGAGACAGATGAATGCATCAGCCCCAGGCAGTGTTGAAAAACCACACACCATAGAGGCCTCCCAAAAGGACAGACCCGGCCCTGGGAAGCTTGCTGTGTAGGGCAAAAAGTGCAGAATGGGAAAAAGTGGGCGTTTCCTTTATCCCAAACCAGAGACATGAGAACACAGAGAGTCTGGGAAGGTTCCTCCACATGAGAGGCCAAGAATATTCTTTCTTTTTGTTTTCTTTCTTTTTTTTTTTTTTTTGGTAGACACAGGGTCTCACTGTGTGGCCCAGGCTGGTCTTGAACACCTGGTCTCAAGCAATTCTCTTCCCTGGCCAAGTATCTTTCTCAATGAGAGTCTGAGCTTCCTGTATTCCCTTCTCTTCAATACTCTTCCGTGGCGTGTGCCCAGCTGGTAGGATTGAGCCCATGTTGCTTCAGGGTCACAATCTGGCCCCAACCTTGCTGCCTGGCATTCTCCCTCTCTGAGGGGTCTCACTGGGATCTGTGCCAGTGAATCTGCTTCCTACCTTCCCTCTACGTGGCTTTCTCCCTTCCATTTTCATCTACTGAAAAAATCCGGATCATAACTTTTAAAGTATCTATCCCATAGTGTTGTGATGGAAATTGCATAAATTATATTGAATAAACTAATGATCATGGGTTAGATGAGGTTTTTGGTGATTATGATTGGTATTTTTCAGGGTGCTGTTCTGGCACAATGCTGTCCAAAAAACACACTCTCTTTCTTTTTCTTTTTTTTTTTTTTTGGGATATATACATATTATATATATGTTTATTCATTTATTATAAGCAATTGGCTCACGCGATTATGGTAAGTAACTGAAAATCCCAGATTTCTAGGATGATTTGGCAAGCTGGAGACACAGGAGAGGTGATGGTTTAGTTCCAGTCCAAGTTTGAAGGCCTGAGAACCAGGATTGCCAATAGTGTAATCAGTATTTATCCTGAGATCTTTCACCATAATCTGAAGGCGAATCATTGGCTCTCTCCCTTTTGAGTCTCCTGTTTGCATTTCCCATATTACCCTCTTTCTTCGTTTATTTCCTCCTTTCATGGAGTTTTCCTTTCAGTAGTTTCTTTAGATAAGGTGAATTAGAGGTAAATTTTTCGAGATCCTGCAAGAAAACACACTCCCTTTCTCAGCAAGTGGAATGGGTTCTCCTCCTCCTTCATCCCCTCCCAGCACCTTGACCCTGTGTCTACCACGGAAAGATCTTTGTTGACTGCCTTTCCCTGGTCCCTACCATTTCCCCTGTTGCAAGGTCATACTTTACTCCCACCTCCACCCTCATAACGGAGCCCAGGGTTGACAAATAATTACACTTAGTGTTTGGAGAATGAATTTGCTCCTCATCGGTTGAGCTCACAAAGCCTGCATCAGATTCCCCTTCTCTGCTTACCTTAACTCCCCGCGTTCCTCTCTGTCTTCCTCCTTTCCTGATATGGTCTGGCTGTGCGCCCACCCAAATCTTAACTTAAATTGTATCTTCCAGAATTCCCAAGTGTTGTGGTAGGGACCCAGTGGGCAGTAATTGAATCATGGGGGCCGGTCTTTCCTGTGCTATTCTCGTAATAGTGACTAAGTCTCACGAGATCTGATGGGTTTATTAGGGGTTTCTGCTTTTGCTTCTTCCTCATTCTCTTTAGCTGCCACCATGTAAGAAGTGCCTTTCACCCACCACCATGATTGTGAGACCTCCCCAGCCATATGGAACTGTAAGTCAAATTAAACCTCCTTTTCTTCCCAGTCTCTGGTATGTGTTTATCAGCAGCGTGAAAACGGACTGATATATTTCCTTTCTTCTTCTTTCTGTCCATTCTTCTCCCCCATCCTAAGTCAGATGTGACTGCATCTGTAACCATGGTGAAGGTGATGGCAGAAAGAAAGAGGCGTTGATGTGGAAAATCCTCTATCCTCTTCTTCCAGCCACAGCTCTGAAACGGAGGAAGTTTGGAAGCATGTTGGTCACTGGCTGCTGAGGCCTGGACCTCCACTTTCACTGTTGATCTCTTCTTTTGGTAACAACCAGTCTTTTGCAAAATCAAATGAGAGGAGGCTGAAAAAGAGCTGAGCATTGCAGATTCCATAAGTGAGAACTTTTTGTATTGAAATAATAATTCTAGTTTTAAAAGACAGAGAGAGCAGGAAGATTAAGATATATTAACATGTTGATAGAAAACCAATAAATCCTGCTAATGCTTTCCAGTACAGCAGCGAAATGTTTTTAGCCATTTTAATGACCAGCTTATAATTAAGAAAAAGAGCGTACTTCAGAACTAAAAGATGGAACGTGTAATTATTTGAAAGAGTTATGGCCTTCGTCTAGGTAGAGTGGTATAACAGGACTTCCCCTGAGAAATTATGACCAGCACTGGTCTTGGTTAACCAGGACAGAACCTGTTAATATGCTTGGGAGTATCACTAACCCACTTTAAGTAGATAAATACCTGCAGCGTCTGGTAGCAGACCTCATGGTGGGTGCAAAGTGGTTCCTGGAGCTGCTCTGAAAAATGACAGCTCAATTTTATACCATCCTCCATTGCACAGCCTTAGCCTTCCAAAATGAGGAACAGCAGGCCTTTCCACAGGAATTCCTCTGCTGTCAGTAAGAATTCAAAACCCTGTGCACCAGGAATCGGACTTGGAATGGTGGTTGTTGTATTTCTTCTTTTTTACCTCCATGGTGGAATATCTTCTATAGACCCAAGGGATCAGGATGACCATGAACGGAGTGAGGAAAATCCAAAGGAGACATAGACTTTGGGACTTAGATAAGGAGCCCATTTCTGTGTGTGTAATAGAGAGGGATTTTGTGAATCATAAGCTTAGATTTGTCAAGTATGTAACTTTATTTCTTTATAAAGAAAATTTACTTTGCTTTTGAATCTTAATTTCTGTATGTTAAGTGGAAAATCTAATTTTGCTAAACCATCCTAAATTACTTCTTGTGAAAAGTCAGTTTCTAGAGGAAAAAATAATAGGATGATTCAGGGTTCTCCTGTATCTCTCTTCTTGCCTAACTGCCCCAGGTAGTGAGCTGAGTGTTGGGAGCAGGGGTGAGTGGGGTGCCTCCGTGTCACCCCGTGTCTGAGCGAGTGGCGTGGAGAGCCACCGTGTTACCCTCTCCATACGTGGCCCTCGTTAGATGGTTAGATGAGCTTCCTTTCCTCTGGTCCTTGTCATTGTTCACTGATATCTGCTGGTCCTGTCAAAGCCTCCAGCTGCAGGACTCCCCACTCCCATCCCCGCTCCTTTTTCAGCCCAGGTATTTTTGGGTCTGCTGCTCTTCTCTTGGAGTCTCCCTCCTGTCTGGCTAGGGGGACAGGACCTGCCACCTACATTCCTCATGTCCTGCTGGGAAGCCGTGGATTCCACCAGTTCTTTGTCAGGCCCATCCTCTCAGTCTTATTTCTCATCAAAGGTTTAGTGCTGCAGCCAGGTCAGCGCCCGTGCAGACACAGCCTGCCTAAATGGCTCACATTCTCAGCACAGGTCCACCTGCTGGGTTCTCTCTTAATTTAAAAAGAAGTCCACTCAGAAACATAATTCTTTGTTTTATGCTATGTGATTTTCCTTCTGAGTTAATGAATAACTCTGAATCAGTGGGTAGAGGCCGTAAAATGATAAGGAAATAGTGCTGTAATAAACATTCATGTGTGTGTGCCTTTATAGTAGAATGATTTATATTCCTACCAACTCGAATCCCATCAATGATAGACTAAATAAAGAGAATATAGCACATATACACCATGGAATACTGTGCACCCATAAAAAGCAAAGAAATCATGTTCTTTGCAGGGACATGGATGAAGCTGGAAGCCATCATCCTCAGCAAAGTAACACAGGAACAGAAAACCAAACACTGCAAGTTCTCACTCATAAATGAGAGTTGAACAATGAGAACACATGGACACAGAGAAGGGAATAACACACACCAGGGCCTATTGGTGAATGGGGGGTGAGGGGAAGGAATGTAGAGGACAGGTCTATAGGTGCAGCAAACCACCATGGCACACATGTATACCTATGTAACAAACCAGCCTGTTCTGCACATGTGTCCTGTTTTTTAGGAGAAATAAAGAGAAAGAAATTTTTTTAAAAAATGAGAAGAAAAATGGAGAGAAAGGAAAAACACTGTCCTCTTGAAGTAGCACATCACATTTACACGAGTTTAACATCTGTATGGAAGCATCTGGAAATACTTGGGAACATGCAATGCTCAGGGTGCCACATGGAAAGGCCATCCTGATAAGACTATCCAGAAGAAAATAAAAACAAAGAATGGAGAAGTGTGCCAATGAACTTGAGGGTGCTTGAATTTGGGGGACAGGTTAGAGAAAGACATGAAAGGAAACAGAGGAGTATGAAGATCTAGCAAAGTTAGAGCCTTTCCACAATCAGTGTGGGAACCAGGGAGGAGGGAGACAATGGTCCACAACCAGCGGGGACAGATGCCTAACATCCTAGATGGGAGAAGGAAAGGTCAACAGCACGCATTGAGCATCAACAATGTACTTTTGTTAGACTACACATTGTAGAACTCTTCATTCAAGTTTATGGGAAATGTGTTTGGCACATTTTCACAGCAGGAAATGGTGATTCCACTGTGTTGAGAGAGAAAAAGTTCCTTTCCCTGAGATTCCTGGTCTTATAGGTGGAAAAGTTGAAATGCATATCTATTTCTATAATCTCCATTATGTATTTCTTTTCTTTCAGCAGTTAATACCAGCTTATTGCATAGCTTTTTTACCCCATAAACGACAGAACTATAGTTGGGAAATACTGCATTTAATTATATTTTATTAGAATAAGGAAGGCTTTGTTTATTTAAAATAAAATGACAGAGAGCAAGAGGGGGAGAGGGAAAGGAAGAGGGAGAAACAGGAAGACAAAGAAGGGAAAGGAGGTGAAAAGAGGAGGAGAGGAAGAAAATAAAGAGGAAGGAAGGAGGAGAAAAGGAAGGGGAGATGGAGAAAAAGAGGAAGAGGAAGATGAGAGGAGGAGGAGGGGGAGAGGAGGAGCATCATTCAAATTAGATGGAGAAGGATATAATTGATGGTGCATTGCCCCAGGAAAGTGAAAGAAAGTGGTAGAAAAATACAGGGGAAGGATTTTACTTGCCTGGAGTAAGTAACTTTTCTGCATAAACAGGAAAAGCCAATTATATTTGATTCAAATAAATTTGAAGTAAAGAGCGAGGGTGTTCCAGCTTTCTGTGAAGAGGCAGTTGGAGTATGCTGGTTGCTTAAGATAGGGTTACATTTAGGAAGAATCACTGTCAGGCTGGTATGGGGGATGAATGGGGAGGAAGTAAAGAAAATAATTGAACTTAACTAAGGGCCTTGAAGAAAGGCGAGTATCACACTGTGGTTTTCTCTACATTCTGCTTGACACTTATATTTTTTCACTTATAACATTTATATGTTGGGTGTTTTGGTCTCTTAAGTGGGCTAAGTGAAATTTTTACGAGGCACACAGAACTCAAATAATTGCAGTTCCCATAATCAGGTACTGTTTTCACCAGGAAGGATAAAAAAAGAAGGGAAGCTAAAGAAAATATTAGTGAGGAATCTATATTTTACTGAGTGTTTCATTGGGAAGATGAAAGAGTGTGTTTACTTTATAGACTGTCTAAGAATACTTCCAGGACCTCTGGGAGCCTCTAATCTTCCTAATACAGCAACTGCCCCTCTTTCTGATCTTCCTCAGCCCACAGCTTTACGTCCACAGCCCCTGCCTTCCTGCTCTCAAATGCCATTAAGAACATCATTCTCCACCACAGCTCCAGGTCAGTCCCAGTGAGCCCAGCCAGCAAGGGATCTTCCCGGCACGGGAACCTCCATCCTATGAGGGCACTGAAGGGGCTACACATGACACCATCAACAAAAATTGTCTGTGACATAAAAATTCATATATTTTAACACTGCTTTTTCTTGCACATATTACAGAGTAGGAACCCGTAACTTGTAATGCTTACATTTAGTCTATTATATAACAAGAAGATTGACCTAAAACTCTTCAAAGAGGAAAAGTATCCAAAATAAAAATGAATAAATCCTGAAACATATCTTTAAAAATACCAATTTCCTTTGGATATATAATCAATAATAGAATTGCTGGATTATATGGCCATTTCATTTTTAATTTTTTGAGAAACCTCCATATTGTTATTCATAATGGCTGTACTAGTTTATATTCCTATCAACAGTGTGTAAGAGTTCTCTTTTCTCAGCATCCTTCCCAGCATTTATTATTTTTCTTAATTATAGTAATTCTAACTAGAGTGAGGTGGTATCTCATTGTGGTTTTGATTTGCATTTCCATGATGATAGTGATGTAGAGCATTTTTTCATGTATCTGTTGGCCATTTGTATGTCTTCTTTTGAAAAATATTTATTCATGTGTTTGCGTATTTTAAAATTGGATGATTTTTTTTGGGGGGGGATGGCAAGATACAGGATCAACCTAAACATTCATCTAATGACGAATGAGTAAAATAAATGTGTTATATATACATATTTACAAATATACATATACATAGACAATGTGGTATATACCCCCCCACACACAAACATATATACACATACACACAATGGAATACAGTTTATCCATGGAAAATCATGAAATCCAGCATGGATGAACCTAGAGGATGTTACGTTAAATAAAATAAGCCAGGCACAGAAAAGCAAATAATGCATGATCTCACTCATATATGGGACCTGAAAAAGCTGATTTCATAGGAGAGATTTCATAGAAGTAGAGAGTAGAACAGTGATTACCAGAAGCTGGGGATAGATGGTAGGGAGGAGGGGGGACCAGGAGAGGCTGGTCAATGGGTACAGAGTTACAATTAGGAAAAATATATTTTTGTGTTTTATCACACAGTAGGGTGACTATAGCAAATGACAGTGTATTGTATGTTTCAAGATAGCTAGAAGAGAAGATTTTGAATGTTGCCACCACAAAAAAAGATAAATGTCTAGAGTGATGAATATGGTAATTACCCCCATTTGATATAGTGTGCATACATGCATTGTAACATCATATTGTAGGCCATAAATGTCTACAATTATAAATTTTAAAATTATAAATTTGAATTAAATAAAAATAAAAATACAAAATATAGAGATTTACATAGTCCATTTTAATGACTCACTAAATACTAAGTACCTAGAGATACTTTGGAATTTCTGTTCTTGTGATGTGACATATTTTAATAACAGACATTAAAATATGTACATAATTGTTAAAATCTTTGGGTTTTTACATTTCTTTGTTTTTTAATTACTTTGTTTTAATTTTTTTATTTCAACAGGTTTTTGGGGAGCAGGTGGTATTTGGTTATATGGATACATTTTTAGTGGTGATTTCTGACATTCTGGTGCACACATCACCTAAGCAGTGTACACTGTACCCAGTATGTGGTCTTTTATCCCTCACCTCCCTCCCACCCTTTCCCCCAAGTCCCCACAGTCCATTCTATCATTCTTATGCCACTGCGCCCTCATAGCTTAGCTCCCACTTATGAGTGAGAACATACAATGTTTGGTTTTCCATTCCTGAGTTACTTCACTTAGAAAAATGGAATTTCTTTAACCAATATCTCCTGATTAATAGTTTTCTTTATTTTGCTCCTTGTTATCTACTATAAAGATACTATAACACATGTCCTTCATTTAAACCTTTCAAAATTGTGCAATTATCCCCTTGGGAAAAATTTATGAAAATTAGGATTTCTGTAATGTCAAAGGGGAAAAGTGTCATTTACTTTGTATCTCATGGAGTGCCTGAAGAAAAACCTTAAAAATAATAGATGTTTAATAAATAGTGGCTGAATGAATGAATTCATGAGTAAATTAGTGGTTAGTAAATTAATGATTGGTTACTAGATGGGACTACTTATTTTCATAGAAAAATCATGCAAGAATTACAAAGAAATAAATAATAAGGCATGAAATGTACAGGGTAAAAGACATAAATAAATAAAACATATAAATTTCCCCCTGATAAATATATCTGAAAATGTTGATAGACTATTATTACTCATAGTCGTATTCTAAGTGGAAAAAAAGAATATAAAAGAAAATAATGCTTTCACTTTTTTACTGTACCAATTGGCATGTACTGAGCATTTCTTCTCTAAAGAAAATTTTAATTTTTTTTCTATGACAACTGGAAGGTGACATATTTGGAAGTGTAAAGAATGTAAAGAAATGTTGCCATGATTAAACATGTGAGGTAACTCTCACACTGATAAATTTTTAAAAAATCTGCCATGTACAAATTAAATTAACATATTTGGTGGTGTTTTACAACTGTATTAATAATCATTTTATTTTTAATAATTTTTATTGTGTATATTTAAAGTGTGGAACATAAAGTTTGGATATGCCTATACATAAGTCATTGCTACAGTCAAGTAAATTAAAATACCCATCACTTCATATAGTTTTCCTCCATCCCTCCCTTCCTTTCCTTTCCTTCCTTCCTTCTTTTCTTCCTTCCTTCCTTTCCCTTTCTTTCTTTCTCTTTCCTTCCTCCCTTCCCTTCCTCTCTCCCTCCTTTCCTCTCTCTCTTCTTTCTTTATTACACATATCTTGGCAAATATCTTGACTATAGTCCTTATGTTGTTCATTAGGTCTCTCAGAATTATTTATCCTATATAACTGTAATGTTGCATGTTAAGAACTCCCACCATGAGAAATGAAAAAGCAGCTATGTACAAATAATATAATTTGTAAATTTAAATGACAGATTATTTGGAATAAACGCGTGTTCTATATAAAGGTGTTGGCTGATGATATACTTACCACTCCTCTCCCAAATCTTGAGATATTTAAAAAGTAAGAGTAACAATAGCTTACAATAAAACACCGGGGAGTGTACTATCAACAAAGTAGGGCACTCATGAGTTGTAAGACATTGTAATGCACCAAAGAACAGATTCATGGCAAAATCCAGTGAAGCCTAGGAGATTGTAATTCTAAAGAAACACACACATACAAAAAGGTCACTTGAAACTATGTTTTCTTGTTTATTTTTTCTGTGGAAGCCTAAAATAATCTCACAATAAGAAGCTGCAACTACTTTGAGAAGGAATAAGCCACAAGGCAGTTAGTTAAGGCCTTAATGGAGGTTAGAGAAATTAAGCTCTCAGTCTAAAATTCCTTAACTCAACCAAGGCTAAAATCTCAAACAGAGCTCTTCAAGTGGGTTGTAACCTCCAGGAAGATTCCAAAAGTAGATATAGGGGTTGGAGGGGAAGCAAGGTGGGGCACAAGGTGAATTGAAGCTGCTCCTAGCGATGGGAGGCCACCGCAACCAAAATACGCGTCTCCTGCCAAGGAAAGGTTACCCCATTATTTTTTCTCAGACTTAGTTATTTTAGAACAAGTATATATTTTAGCAAAAGTGAGAGAAAAGTCCAGAGGGTTTCCATATATTCTCTGCCCTCACACATACACAGCCTCCCTCATTATCAACATTTCCCACCAAAGTTTTCCCCATTGCACGCTCACACAAAATAATAAAAATGAACACTCTTTTGCCTGGAATGCATATGTACTGCCAGGACAATATGTATTGTTATTTGTTCTAAGGATATCACACCACTCAGAATAAATGATCAATGAAGGTTGTTTAACCATCCGTTCTTTCAACTAATGTTTGTAGGCATCTGTTATTGGCCAGGTGCTGCTGCAGACACTGGAGATATCACAGTGAGCAGATACAACTTAAATCTTTGAACAGATCTCCACAATTCACCCCTCAGCAGTCTCAATTTTAGGCATTTATCTAAAAGAGATAAAAACTCATTTACACCAAATGACTTGTTCAAGAATATTCCTAGCAGCTTTTTAATAATAGCCTATACCAGAAAAAACACATATATAAAAATAGGAGAATGGATAAACAAATTGTGGTATATTCTGAATGGAATACTACTAGGCAATGCAAGGAATAAACTACTGATACAAACTCAACATTTTTGAATAGTGAGAATATTATTACGAGGGAAAAAAACCACACATACATATGAAATTCTAGAAATAATAAATCTATTCTACAGTAACAGAAATCACAACCACTGTTGCACTGGGTTGATGCTGGCTGGTGAGACAGGGATTGATGGAAGAAGCATAGGGAACTTTCTGGAAAGATGCAAACATTCTCTCCTTTTATTGAGGTGGCAGTTATATGGGTGTATCATTTTTCAAGGCTCATAAAAATGTACCTAAAAATGTATACATTTTATTATCTGTCAGTTATATAGCAATTAAAAAGTGATACCATTTCATATAAGAGTGGTCTTTTTTCCATAGCGGCTGTACTAATTTACACTCTCACCAACAGTGTATGTGTTACCCTTCCTCCAAATTCTTGCCAGCAAGCATTGGTTATTTCTGTCTTTTTGATACAAACCATTTTAACTGGGATGAGATTATTTCTCATTGTGATTTTCATTTGCATTTCTCTGATTAGTGACATTGAGCTGTTTTTTAAAAATGTATCTTTTAATCATTTGTATGTCTGAGAAATGTCTATTCTGGCCTTTTGCCCTTTTGTTGTTTGTTTTTTGAGACAGAGTTTCACTCTTGTTGCCCAGGCTGGAGTGCAATGGCACGATCTTGGCTCACTGCAACCTCTGCCTCCCAGGTTCCAGTGATTCTCCAGACTCAGCCTCCTGAGTAGCTGGGATTACAGGCATGCACCATCAAGCCCGGATAAATTTTGTATTTTTAGTAGTGATGAGGTTTTTCCATGTTGGTCAGGCTGGTCTTGAACTCCCGACCTCAGGTAATCCGCCCGCCTCGGCCTCCCACAAGTACTGGGATTACAAGCATGAGCCACCATGCCCGGCCTTTTGCCCACTTTTAAATCAGTTATTTTTTTCTATTGAATTAAGTTCCTTATAAATTCTGATTATTACTCTCTTATTGGATTGTGTGTTAGTCTGTTATCACACTGCTGATAAAGACATTCCTGAGACTTGGTAATTTATAAAGAAAAAGAAGTTTGAGTTCCCCATGGCTGGGGAAGCCTCACAATCATGACAGAAGGTGAAAGGCACGTTATACGTGGTGGCAGAAAGAGAGAACTGAGAGCCAAGTGAAAGGAGTTTCCCCTTAAAACCATCGGATCTCATGAGACTTGTTCATTAATATGAGAACAGTATGGGGGAACCGCCCCCATGATTCAATTATCTCCCACTGGGTCCCCCCCACAATATGTGAGAATTATGGGAGCTACAATTCAAGGTGAGATTTGGGTGGGGACACAGCCAAACCATATAAGATGGAAGTTGGAAGTTTGCAAATATTATCTTCCATCTTTAGCTTGTCTCTTCACTTTGTTGATTGTTTCCTTTGCTGTATCAATTTAAAAAAAAAGGAAATTTAAAAAGTGGCCTGAAAAATTAAGAAGGGTCAGACAGTGAATGACGTAGCAAATGGATGAATTAGCCAGGCTGTGCTGTTCAGAGTTTGTCCTGTAGGTGATGCAGATGTGCTGGAGAATTTGCAGCAGGGCTTCCCTCCAGTGAGCTATGCATTACAAGGCAGTAACTCCCGTGACAACGTGGAGAGCAGTCAGGGAGCCCCAAGCAGAATCCACAGGAGAAATCGTGAGATCCTTACAGGAGGATGGGGATGATTTTAAGGGGTAGAATGTTTGGATATAAGTTAACAGTCTTGGTAGTTGATTGGATGTTTGAGATGGAGAAAAAGGAGTTGCTCCAAGTTAGGTGGGCTTGGTGAGGCGCTGCGGTGGAATTGAGCAATGGGACTTGGGCTGGAAGTGAGATGAGTGAGTCAAAACATGACAGGCAGCATCAAAAACTCAGTCATCCAGATAAAGGCAGGATTAGAACAGGAGCATATTTGAGTGGGAAGATCATGAATTTACTTTGGAAAATATTGACTTCCAAGCAAAAAGAATTGAGTACCATGGCACAGAAAAGGTTTGCTTTATAATTTCAAGAAGATGACAAATGAGGTAGGTCTAAGAAGAAAAAAAAAAGAAAATAAAAAGAAAGAGTTGAGCAGCATTTAAATTAATTCACTCAGATACCCCAGAAAAAATCGTAGCACAAAGGGGATCACAGAGCCTCTACCCTTAATATTATGGGTTGGCATTCTATATGACACTTGATTTTTATTAGTCTCAATGTGTTCTACAACCCAACAGGTTAAGAATTACTAGAGAATATGTTGAAGCAGAGTAAGGGCGAGGAAAATTATATGTAAAGAGCTCATTTTTTCCCCAGTAAAGTAGGAATCAAGGTCGTTTGAAAGTGAACCAACAAAAATGCATTAGAAAGACAGAAGAAGGTGGGAAGAATATAGAACAGCTGCTGTGGAGAACTAGAAAGAGTCTACTCAAGATTAATTAAAGATATCAGCGAGCACCATTGAGGACTCACTGACTGATCCCAAAAGCAATACATTTTTTAAAAGGTTTTGTGCAGAGACACTATGATTGGATAAGTATCCATCTCCTCTATGTGACCTCTTTTAGGTAAGCAAGACTGATTTGTACTGTAAGTTGATTTGTTTCATAAAATTATATTACATGATTTTATAGGCCTGACTTGTATTGCAATGATAAACCCAAATAAAGACTTTCTATTAGAATATACTTTAGAATACCTGAAAATGTTTACATTAAAAATCCTTAAACATTGGATAAAGCACACAATTTCTTTGAAGTAAACACTTCACCAATCCTACAAATGTCACTGATCAAAGCCAGCAGTATTAGAGATTTAAGCTGAAACTAAGTAGCACACTGAAGCAAGGAAGATTTTTAAAGCCATAAAACCATAATCCTCTATTAAAATACGGGATTCCATTGCTTTGTCAAATTTGAGAGGTGTAGTTTTACCTTGAAGTCGATAAAAGCCTCAGAAGGAAGGTGACAGAGGATAGCAAGTCAGAGTGTTTTTCATAAGTAGAGAGAGGAGAAGTGCTTTGCTTGGTATTAAGCACTCTATTATTTAGGGAGGCTTGTGAAATAAAAATAACGTAAGTGGATTCCACTTTTATCAGATACAAGTGATGTTACTATCTTTTCAAGTGTCAAATTACCTCACAATGAATGGAGTAGATATGTTGCTAATACTTTGCAACTATTTCTTGAACACCTGATATTATCCAGCTTACAGTTGATAATAAAATGCATTTGTGTGGAGAATAAAGTATGCTATAATTAGGTAGGAAAAGTCTTGAGCAATAAGAAATAAATATAGAGAAGATTGTATCAAAATGGCTATATACCCAGTAAATAGTGAGATAAACACTGGAAAGATTGTATACTTTCAGTTTTTAAATGGAATATTATATATGCGCACACATATATATTTTATATATATAATGTTTGAAAGATATCTTTAACAAAAATAAATATTTAATAAACAATTTGCCACACAATACTAAAAACAGTAAAAACAAATATATTTACTGACATACATATTAGAATGGCCAATTCCAATACAGAATATGATGAAACCAAATGCTGACAAAAATGTGGAGCAATCAGAATGCATATGCCAGTGGAAATGCAAAATATCACAGCCACTTTGGAACAAAGTTGACAGTTTCTTACAAAATTGAACATAGTCTTACCATATGTATTAGGGTTGTCTAGAGGGACAGAATTAATGGAATATATACACATACACACACACACATATATATGTGTGCATATATATATATGTATATATATATGTGTGTGTGTGTGTATATATATATATGTATATATATGTTGCAGGACCCAGAACTGAGGGACCAGCTGAAGCCATGACAGAAGAAGGTGGATTGTGAAGATTTCATGGACATTTATTAGTTCCCCAAATTAATACTTTTATAATTTCTTATGACTGTACTTAGTGCAATCTCTGAACATAAATTGTGAAGATTTCATGGACACTTATCACTTCCCCAATCAATACCCTTGTGATTTCGTATGCCTGTCTTTACTTCAATCTCTTAATCCTGGCATCTCGTAAACTGAGGAGGATGTATGTCACCTCAGGACCCTGTGATGATTGCGTTAACTGCACAAATTGTTTAGAACATGTGTGTTTGAACAATATGAAATCTGGGCACCTTGAAAAAAGAACAGGATAACAGCAATGTTAAGGGAACAAGAGAGATAACCTTAAACTCTGACCGCCAGTGAGCCAGGCGGAACAGAGCCATATTTCTCTTCTTTCAAAAGCAAATGGGAGAAATATCGCTGAATTATTTTTCTCAGCAAGGAACATCCCTGAGAAACAGAATGCATCCCTGAGGGTAGTCCTCTAAAATGGCCCCTTCGGGGGGCGGCCGTCTTTTTATGGTTGAGCTGTAGGGATGAAATAAGCCCCAGTCTCCCATAGCGCTCCCAGGCAAGGAAATTCCCACCTAATAAATTTTTGGTCAGACCAGTTGTCTGCTCTCAAACCCTGTCTCCTGATAAGATGTTATCAATGACAATGCATGCCCGAAACTTCATTAGCAATTTTAATTTCGCCCCGGTCCTGTGGTCCTGTCATCTCGCCCTGCCTCCATTTGCCTTGTGATATTCTGTTACCTTGTGAAGCACGTGCTCTCTGTGACCCATGCCCTATTTGTACACTCCCTCCCCTTTTCCTACACTCCCTCCCCTTTTCCTACACTCCGTCCCCTTTTCCTACACTCCCTCCCCTTTTACTACACTCCCTCCCCTTTTCCTACACTCCCTCCCCTTTTCCTACACTCCCTCCCCTTTTGAAAATCACTAATAAAAACTTGCTGGTTTTGCAGCTCAGAGGGCATCACTGAACCTGCCGACATGTGATGTCCCTCCCGGACACCCAGCTTTAAAATTTCTCTCTTTTGTACTCTGTCCCTTTATTTCTCAGACAGGCTGACACTTAGGGAAAATAGAAAAGAACCTACGTGAAATATTCAGCCCAATATCTGGCTGAATTTACCCTGATATATATATATATATGAGTTTATTAAGTATTAACTCACATGATCACCAGGTTCCACAATGGGCCATCTGCAGGCTGAGGAGCAAAGGCAGCCAGTCGAAGTTCCAGAACTTAAGAACTTGGAGTCTGATGTTCAAGGGCAGGAAGTACCCAGCCCAGGAGAAAGATGTAGGCTGGGAGGCTAGGCCAGTATCGCTTTTTCACATTTTTCTACCTGCTTTATATTTGCTGGCAGCTGTTTAGATGGTGCCCATCCAGATTAAGGGTGGGTCTGCCTTCCTCAGCCCACTGACTCAAATGTTAATCTCTTTGGCAACACCCTCACAGACACACCCAGGGTTAATACTTTGCATCTTTCAATCCAATCAAGTCGACACTCGGTATTAACCATCACAAATCCACCCCTTGTCAACTTGAACCCATACACATCTCCTGAGATCATACATAATCTTCAAATAAAAACAATAATAACATCATAATTATGCCTAACATAATACAACTATCCTTTGTACAACTGGAAGCGCACCAATCCCCAACCCAAATACTATTACATTAAGTTAACAATACTTAAATGCTGATATGAAGTCAATAAGTCTTATGTTACATGATAAAGGGAAAAGGAAATAAAATGAAGATGTTTTCTTAGTACAAGTGTATACATGGCCAAACATGTTTTTAACAAAAGGAGGAAATACTCATGACAATTCTGCAGCTGGTCACGTGGTTGTAGCTGATATTGATGACTACCTTCTTCTACTACCCATTCTGTGTTCCCTTTGCCTTCAGGAAGCACCTCAGCAGGTCATTTTTTTTTTCTTTTTTTCCTGATGGAGTGATCCAAACCGTCATTCCTGAAGGGTCTGGGCCATTTGTCGTCCTGCCTGGACAAAGCTGTTGTAGTTTCTCATTGACCTTAATCACAGGGCATGGTGATACTAAGGGATACCCTAACTTTGTCCACTGAACTGAGGAGCAACCAACCAACTTCATTATGTTCCTTGGTTCTCCACATATGGTCAAAGGTATTACGTATAGAGTCACTAAAATCCTTGCCTCTCATGAGCAGTGAAGCAGGAATTTCAAATGCATTTATTTTGCATAACTCTCTAAACAGGTCATGCCAAGAACTATCAGTGTTCTCCACACTATTAGAAGTAGAGTCCTTAGCATTTTGGTGTCTAATCCTATTAAGCAGCCAACTCCAAAAACCCCCAAACTAATGAAAGAACTCCATCCTTAGTATTCTGTTCCTCTAGAACCACTTCTGGTACCAAAATTTGTATTAATCAGGGTTCTCGAGACAGAACTAATAGGATAGACATATATATAAAGGGGAAGTTATTAAGTATTAACTCACATGATCACAAGGTTCCACAATAGGCTGTCTACAAGCTAAGGAGCAAGGAAAGCCAGTCTGAGTCCCAATATTTAAGGACTAGGAGTCCAGTGTTCAAGTGTAGGAAGGGCCCAGCATAGGAGAAAGATGTAGGCTGGGAACCTAGGCCAGTCTCATCTTTTCATATTTTTCTGCCTGCTTTATATTCCAGCTGCACTGGCAGCTGATTGGGGGGTATCCCCCCAGAGTAAGGGTGGGCCTGCCTTTCTCAGCCCACTCACTCAAGTGTTAATCTCCTTTGGTAACACCCTCACAGACACAACCAGAATCAGTATTTTGCATCCTTCAATCCAATCAAGTTGACAGTATTAACCATCACACCATATGTCCCTAGTGTAGGCCCACCTTCAAACCAGGGAGAGCCTGAAGCCTGAGGGCCTGGCTGACACACCAGAATGGGAACTTATGGTGGTTTTTCTGGCTACCCATGGCTGCCCATGAACCAATCAGCATTCACTTCCTCCCCTCTGAAGCTCATAAAAACCTTGGACTCAGACAAACTAGAAGAGATGCCTGGATGACCTGCCTGCAGAGAGGAGCTTCCCACTCCAGGGTCTCCTCTGTGCTGAGAGCTGGGTGGATGTAGAGACTACCAGCTGCACGGAGGAGCTACCCACTGCAGGGTCTTCTCTCTGCTGAGAAATGAACACTCATCAGGACACACTGCCTGTGAAGAGGAGCTACCCAGTGCAGGTCTCCTCTGAGCTGTTCTGTTGCTCAGTAAAGCTCCTCTTCACCTTGCTTACCTTCCACTTATCTGTGTATTTTATTCTTCCTGGACAAAGGACAAGAATTTGGGACCTGCTGAATGGTGGGGCTAAAAGAGCTGTAACACAAACAGGGCTGAAATACACCCCTTGCTCACCACATTGCAGGCAAAAACAAGGAAAGAAGAGAAAATGGGAGAAGAGCTGTGGCCCTCTGGGGAGCCCAAACCTAGGAACTCCCCAAGCCAGGGCTGTGGCACCCACTGTGGGGCTCTGCAGTTCCTGTTGTCTCCAAGCTTCCAAGAGCCACTGTGTTCTCTGGTGCCAGCTGTAGAACCTGCTTGTGGTACACCTGGTCCAGCTACAGACTTACAGGGAGCTGGCACCTATGCTGGTGTCTGTAGCTGCCTCCCCCACCACAGCTGGTGTGCCTGGCTGTGTGCAGTGGCTGAACACCATGCTTGCTCGCTTACACACCCCTCATAGCTCTGCACCTGGCTCACGCTTGGCAGGCATGATATTCAGGTTGGTAGCACAAGATGAATGCAGACTGCCAGGTTGAGTGGGCAGAATGAGCCCAGCAGGCCTGAGTAAAATCTCAGGCAAAGGGCCACCAGCCACAGACGTTTCTGGGTGGCAAAGTGACACCGCGAGGATCCTGTGACAATATCACCTCATGTCCATTAGAATAGCTATTTTCAAAGGAAATGCAAAATAAGGAAGGAAGAAAGGGAGGGAGAGAAGGATGGAAGGAGACAGAGAAGAAGGGAGGGAAGAAAGGATAAAGAAGAGAGGAGGGAAGGAAGAAAAGAAAGAGAAAGATGGAAGGAAAGAAGGAAGGGAGGGAGAGAGGGAGGGAAGAAAGAGAGAGAGAAAGACAGAAAGATGAAAGAAAGAAAGAAAAAGAAAGAAAAGAAAGAAAGAAAGGAAAAGAAAAAAAAGGAAGGAAGAATAGAAGGAAAGGAAGAAAGAAAGGAAAGAAAGAAAGAGAAAGAAAGAAAGGAAGAGAAAGAAAGAAAGAAAAGTGGGAAGGAGAGAGAAATAATAACTAGAGTTGGCAAGAATGTGGAGATATTGGAACTCTTGTGTATTGTTGGTGGGGATGTAAAATGGCGTCACCATTATGGAAAACAGTATAGTGGTTTCTCAAAAAGTCAATGGAATCATCATGATCCACCATGGTATGCTGAACATGCTGAATATCCACATGTAAAAAAATGAAGTCGGATTCATACCTCACCCCATATTCAAAAATAATTTGGATGTATCTGGGTATATATCCAAAAACAGGCTCATGAAGAGATATTTGCATACCTATGTTCATAACAGCATTATTCACAGTAGCCAAAAGGTGGAAGCAACCCAAATGAAGAAGAATCAACAAAATGTGGTACATATGTTGTACTACAAAAATGTTGCAATAAGCATTCTTTTGCAAACATATTTTTATTTCTTATTATTTATTTTATTATTAACTTCTATATGTATACTATGAATAGAGAATATAGCTAGTACTAATTTTATAATTTAAATTTATTTTTTAATATGTCTTTTGGGGGATGGTAACTATGTAATCAATTATCTAATTGTTCCGTGGATATAATAAAATGAATATTTTCTATATACCTATTAGGATGATTATTCATTTCATCCATTTCTTTACTTACATTTTTGGCTATTAGAATTGACTGGGATAGATTGAAATATCCCAATGTAGTTTGCTTTTCCAAGTTTTATTTGAATTTTTAACAATTTGTCTCTGAAAATGTTGTTTGCCTTCGTAGTGCTTTTTTTTTAATTTTTAATTTTTGGGGGCACATGGGCCTTCGTAGTGTCTTTAATCTTCTTGAATCAATATTAGTTTTGCACTTCTTCTGTTTACTCACATCCCACCTTTTTGTTTTAGTATATAGCTGCCCATCCCTTCATATTACATTTCATAAAATGTAATTTAATGTAGTTCTTATAAATTCCCTTTAACAAGCAGTTGGCCCATTACTATTTAGTGAGACCTGTTATACTCTATTCCTCACATTGTATGTATGCCTACTACTTATTTGTCATTTCCCTTTCACCTGTACTTGATACTTGCCTAATTTATCAGGTCACTATATTTTGTTTTCTCTCGTTTGCTAATTTGGAATTGATACTATATGCTACTATTATTTTAGAAGATAAAAATGTCCTTTGTTAAAGGAAATATAGAGTTAAATCCTGATTATGTTAATGGGGCTATCTTTGGCATTTCCTTGTGTTGTATTGCTTTCGTAGAGTCTTTTTTGCTTATTTGGTTGAAATTTCCAGAAGGACAAGGGCCGTTATTCACAGTTGCATAGCTAGTGCTTTGGGCATAATAAACACCCAATAAATATCTGTTGACTAATGAAGATTATATCAGTGAATCTTCTGGAATCATATATATGTGTGTAAATATGTATATATACACATATGTATATATGTACACATATATGTATATATATGTGTACATATATGTACATATGTACATAAACACATTTACACATTCAGTATAATGCTTAAAACACTAATTACAAATAATAGATAATCTAAAGTAACGTTGAAATTTCTAGAAAATCTCAGGTATGCTAATAAAATAAGATTGTGGGTATCTGAAAACACACTTAACTGTTTATATGTATAAACAATAAATAATTTTTATTATAAAAATTTAGCTTCCTCTGAACCACTTCTAGTGAGTGTAATATGGGTGTTGGCTTGAACATACAAAACTAAGCTGTTCTGGTTTCCCTTGTAAACCCACATGGGAGACCTGCCTTTACCGTGACTAACAACTTGGATGGTATGCAAGTCATTTGATAAAAGTGCCATTTAGTGAACTGTGTTTGCAGTTTCCTAAACAGCAGCCATGAGGCCTGAATGTAATTACAACTCCTCCCTAAATGATGGGAAAATTTCCACTAATTAGGCCTAGATGCTTTTATGTGTTAATGACATTACTAAGAAAAAATACTTTAATTAAAAGTTAAGTGTATTTGAAGATAAAAAGGCCATCACTGAATCCAGCTGTTTGTTACTGTTTGTAATAGACTTTCTTTACATTAAATGGCAAAAGAGTAATGTGTTCATATTAGAATTGCGTTAACATTACACTGAAGTAAACAGAGGAGGAGCAGCTGCCTCCTGTTCCACATGCTGCAAATACATTCTTGCAAAATCTTGAAGCTGTGTAGCAGTTCTCACACATTTGATGTACCCTGTAGACTCTAAGTCAGAAGTTTTGACAGTCTCCTGAGTTAAGTTGAATTCACAGTTAGTAACATTATTATTAAAGGTCATCTTTACATGACCTTCAAATTATTTACTGTTTCATTTATTAAATGTATAAACTGACCATGTGAATTGCCATGCAGTTTAGAATCTAGAGGAACTTCAAGTACCTGGTCATTTTCGCCTATTGGACATTTCCTGAATGCTGGAATGGTATAGGATGTAGGGTGTGAGAGCTGGGCTAGAAAGGCTGAATGTAGTACCTGATGAGGAAGCAACCTGTAGCAAGCATGCCAGCTTTTTTCTTTCTTGAACAGGTAAAATAAATGAAAGGAGAATCGAAAGTCTGCATATATTATTATTCCATTTAAGTGGCATTCCACCCGTATAATGAACAATTTTGTAATAAATGGAGAAGGCAAAATTTAAGGACAGAGAAGAGCGGTGCCAGATACAAGGTTGTGTGAATGAGATAAATATAAAGGGACACAGGAAATTATTTGGAGTTATGAACCATCCATAATTTGATATGGAGATGGTTATGTCACTCTATGAAATGCCAAAATTCATTTCACTGTGGTTTCATCAGTCCTATATTATAATGAAAATAAAGTTGAACAAACTGAAAATCAGTGAGTTTTCTTGCAACTTTCAGAGAACTGAGGTTGCAGGGCAAACTGCCACCCCAAATTCTGGACAGACAGATAAACACAGAAAATCACAGCTAAGATCGGTTTACCTGAAGCAGAAGCCACTGTTATTATAAACTGGTAGAAATACAAAAATGGTAACCTTCACAAATGGCTTTTGTGGAGGCTGAGTGTACACCAGTGTGAGTGTGAGAAACTCCTCAGGGTGGTAATCTTAAAGGATCACCCCCTTTCATGGGTCTTATCTCAAAAACCCCACTAGGTTGTCATGAAGAGCCAAGAGAAAAAGAAAACCCTCTTGTATCTGGCAGGAGAAGGGAAAAAGCAACAATTTAAATGTACACATAGAGGATTCATCATGACAAAGGCCTACTCTGCAAAGGAAAAGACCTTACCAGGGCCTCATCAGACCTAGTAGAAGAGCAATTACTCAGCTCCATCCCCATCTAGCCTTCCTGTGTGGGGAAAGGAGAGCAACGTGTGACGGTGACAGCCCAGGGACACAGGCCACTATGAGACTGATATTTAACCATAAGATTATAGAATGCTCCTCTTCTCTTCTCTTCCTTGTAATATTGCTGTTGTTTCTTATAATATTGCCGTCATTCATTTCATTTTTCTGTATAATTACCTACTACATTGTCACTATTATTTGAACAAATAATTAGCTATTAGATCCATTAAGAACAAAGAAAAAGTAAAATATATTATTTTACCTTCATTTATCTCTTCCCCACTGCAATTGCATCACGTAGACGTGAGTTTCTGATCTGTGTCATTTTCTATCACCCCGAAAAACTTTGAATGTTTCTTGCATGTCATTTCCACTTGTGATTAATTCCTTCAATTTATATTTGTCTGAGGAAGTCTTTGGTTCTCCTTCACTTCTGAAGGATAATTTCAGTGGATATAGAATTCTAGGTTAGTAGGATTCTCTTTCTTTAAATCCTTTGAGTATTTTAGTCCACTCCCTTCTGGCTTTCATGGTTACTGATGCAAAGTCCAATGTAATTGTTATTTTTGCCCCTTTCTAAGTAATGTGGTGTTGTCGTTTTCTGTCTTCTTTCAATATTTTATTTTGCCTTTGGTTTTCTCCAATTTAAATATGATATAATGAGACGTATTTTTGGGGAGTTATTTAAACTGGTTGGTATTCTTCTTCGATCTGTGATTTTTTTTGGTGTCTGCCATAATTTTGGAATATTCTCAGGCATTAATGCTTTAAATATTGCTTCTGCTACATTATTTCTTCTTGTGTATTTCAATTATGTATATTTCACATCTTCAAAGTTCTTGAATATTCTGTCGTTGTTGTTGTCCAGTCTGTTTTCTTTTGCTTTTCAATTTGAACAGTTTCTGTCGATCTTTCTACTCAGTGATTCTTTCCTTGGCCATAGCCAGTCACTAGTGAGCATATTTAAGCCACTCTTCATTTCTCTTATAGTGTTTTTACCATTTCCTTCTCATTCTTTCTTAGAATTTCCATTTTTCTTCTTACATTATCCATCTGTTCTTGCATGTTGCCTACTGTTTTCATTAGAATCCTTATGTATTAATCATAGTTATTTTAAATTCCTTGTCTGACAATTTTAAAATCTGTGCCATATGTGAGGTCTTATTCTGATGCTTTCTTTGTCTTTTCAGATTGTGTGTATTTGTAGGTTTTTTAAAAAAATTCATTCCTTTGGGAATGCTGTGTACTTTTTTGTTAAAGGCTAGACATACAGTACAGGGTAATAAGAAGTGAGGTAAACAAAACTTTACTGTAGGGTTTTATAATTATCTGCTAGGAGTTGCTCTGTGTTCTATGTTTACTGTAGCTAAATTGTCAGAGCCATCACTGCCTCTAACTTTGTTTTTCTCCCATTTTCTCTTTAGTTTTCCTGCTATCTCCCTGACATACAGTCTACACCTTGCAGCTTCCTGGCTGTAATCCACTGCTATTTTGCTGAAGTTCTGTTGTTGCAGAACCAGGGGCTCCAATGAGAAATTGCTTATTTTATGAGTGAGCCAGAAATATACATGATGAACCCGTAACTCTTCTAGTGCCAGAAAGTTCTCAAAAAACAAAACAGAACAAAACACATTGATGGGAGTGTGTCAAAAGAGTGCAGGAGCTCATTGAAAAAGCCATCAATGGCCAAAGCTGAAAAAAAATTGTATTGGATTGCATTATATTGGATTATAATCCGAAGTACAAAATAAATGGTGGTGATTTCATGGAGATTTTTAAAAAATGTCAGAATGAATTAATCAGCAGTTGAAAAGAGAGAAATCTTCCAAGCAAAAAAATTCCACATCATTTACACAGACACTGTTTTCTAAGGGAGGAGGAGCATAACTCTCCACTTGTTGAATTCGAGTTGCACAGAGACTTCTGTCCAGAGAGCAGAGTGTGGAAAGGGAGAAAGGAGGGTGGTGGTTAATTTTATGTGACTTGACTGGACTACAGGATACTAGGATAGCTGGCAAAACTTTATTTCTGGCTATGAATTTCCAGAAGAGATTAGCATTGTGTTAGTAGACTCAGCAAAGAAGATCCACCCTCACCAATGTGAGAAAGTATCATCCAATCCATGGATTGCCTGAACGGAAAGAAAGGTAGAAGAAGTGTGAATTTGCTCTATTCTTGAGCTGAGACATCGGAGTTGCCAGGGCCTTAGGACTTGGACTAAATTACACCACTGGTTTTCCTGGTTCTTTAGCTTGCAGACAACGTATCACGGAACTTAGCCTCCATAATTATGTGAGCCAGTTCCCAAGATACCTCTCTTCTTTTGTATTTACATCGCTCTTGTTGGTTCTGTTTCTCTGGAGAGCTCTGAGTAATACAGACAGGGACAATAATCTTTCCACAGAGAAAACTGACCAATCTTACCATAGCCATGTGTTCAAGGTTAGCAAGAACAGTGATAAATTATGTTGATAGCATGTACTGTGATACGATGTGATGAAAACAATACTTTACTCCTGTGGTCCTCCTCACCAAACTTATAAATCTAGTCTAATCATGAAAAGAAAGCAACATTAAACTTCAATAAATGAGTGTCTTACAGCATACCTGACCAACGTATGCTTTAAAATTGTCAAGGTCATCAAGAACAAGGAAAATCTGAAAAAAATGTCATGCCCAAGAGGAGCTGAAGGAAACTTGATGATTAAATGTAATAAGATGTCCTTGTTGGGAATCTGGAAAATAAAATATATTAGGTATAAACTAAGAATAGCTGAGTAAACGATGGACTTTAGTTAGCAATAACACATCAACGTTGGCTCATTGTACAAATGTACCACAGTAATGTAAGATGTTATTAATAAGAGAAAGAAATTTGGTGTGGGGTATACCAGAATGTTATGTACTGCCATCTCAATTTTTCTGAGTAAACTTTTCTATAAATTAAAACAATAAGAATATTTTTAAAAAGTTTTACCAACAATAAGGTGTCCTATTATATAATATTTCAACAATGAATATTATAAATTTTCAACATTTTCCCTAACCTGATAGGTAAAACAATAATAAAATTACTTAATTTCTCACTCGCATAAAACGTTCATTGAACTAGTAAAAATGGTACATTTTACTGAAAATAAATTATAATTTAATAATCCTGATTTTTTTTTTTTTTGAAAAACATAAATTCTTACCATCAGTAATCTGGTCAAAAGAGAGAAAACCAAACTTCTAATTTAAATGATCTATTACTAAAAATCCTATAGATTTAAAAAGGAATTAATTGTATATATAAACACTCTTCATGAAAATAACTATAAAATTTAGATGAAATTCAAAAATTATTTTAAAAACAAAATTCTTCCTTTTTAATGTGGGCATTGAGCTCATGTCCTATGCAGGGACATGGATGGAGCTGGAGGTCATATCCTTAGCAAACTAACACAGGAACAGAAAACCAAATAATGCATGTTCTCACTTATAAGTGAGAGCCGAAGGCTGAGAACTCGTGACACATAAAGGGAAACAACACACGCTAGGGCCTTTTGGAGGGTAGAGGGTGAAAAGAGGGAGAGCATCAGAAAAGGTAACTAGTGGGTACTAGGCTTAATATCTGGGTGATGAGGTAGTCTGTACAGTGAACCCTCATGACACAAGTTTACCTATGGGACAAACCTGCACTTGTACCCTGAACTTATAAAAGCTAAAACAAAACAAAACAAAACAAAAAACACTGTGCAATGAAACTGTAAAAGAAAATTCAAAATATGTATTCTAATTCATAATACAAAATCTCCCCAATAAAAAAAAATCTAAGACCTGATGACTTCATTAGTAAATTTTTCATTTAAGAAGAGAATAGGGGCAGGCGCGGTGGCTCATGTCTGTAATCCCAGCACTTTGGGTGGCCGTGGCGGGTGGATCACTTGATGTCAGGAGATCAAGACCATCCTGGCCAACCTGGTAAAACCCTATCTCTACTAAAAATACAAAAATTAGCCAGGTGGGGTGGTGCACGCCTGTAATCCCAGCTACTTGGGAGGCTGAGGCAGGAGAATCACCTGAACTCAGGAGGTGGAGGCTGCAGTGAGCTGAGATAGCATCATTGCACTCCAGCCTAGGTGACAGAGTGAGATTCCATCTCAAAAAAAAAAAAAAAAAAAAGAGAGAACCAATATTATGCATACAATTTCCCTTAATTGTGAAAGGTGGGTCATTGCCAAACTTTGGTAATTAAAGCAGTGTACCACTGATAGAAAACTTATATACAGTCTATTATGAGAAAATAAAATTAGGACCAACATCTTTAATGACTATAGATACAAGCAAATGTAAACCACCATAATAATAAAGTATAGTCAAAAATATAAAAAAATAATTTCCAGGAGGAGTTTATCCTATAAATGGAATTTTGGTTTAAAATTCAAAATTAAACGTTGCATTATGACTATTAGAAGATGCAAAAGTAATTAGATAAAATTCACCATACATTTATAATTAAAGTTCTCAGCACACTCAGAGTAGACAGGAACTCCCTCATTCTAATTAATGGCATTTTTGAAAAACTTATATAGTTAACACCATATTTATTTTTAATATATTAAGCTCTTTCCCTGTAAGATCAAGAAGGCAAAGATGTCCACTGTCACTAATTCTATCAAATATTGTACTAAACATTCTAGCCTATGTAAGGCTAGCAAAATGCATATATTATATATATAAAATATATATAGCTATATAAAAATATATATTTATATATAAAAATTTATATATATTTTACATATATAAATTAATATATATTTTATATATAAAAATTTTTATATATTTTACATATTTTTTATATATAGCTTTATATATATTTGCTGATATTTATGGGTTGTGTTACATATATATAGCATGTATTTATGGGTTGTGTTATATATATAGCATATATAGCATGTGTGTGTGTATGTGTGTGTATGTGTATATATACATATATGTATATATACACATACATGTCACAGCAAGTCACCATTATACATGTACAAGGATAGACTGTAATGATGTGTAAATGTATGGATCAGTCCTTAATAGCATTATGCCTTTAAAGGATTGCTTTATTGGTTAAAAAAAAAAAGACTGAAATACAATTATTCCCTATTCTTTCTCTTCATTAGTGTTATAATTAATAATTTATATTTAAGTTATTCAAAGCTCTAGATTTAATTTAAAAAGAAAAATTAATTATTAGCACTTTAATAAGTAAGAATTCATTTGTATATAAACGAATTAAATGGATAAAATTTTATAAAATATTCTATTTTCTAAGTGATATCTATATTTTCCAAGAAAATGAAACAAGAGCTTATGGTGTGCCAGAATGTTTTTTTAAAAAAGAAAACCTCCAATATGTAGCACTTTCCAGTTTGCCTGCAGTGAATACTCTTACATCAGTGATACACACAATCAGATCTGGAGAGCCAGGGCTCTCTAACTTCAGGGCACCACAAGAAACAACACACTCTGAATTTGTTCTTTTCACAGTCTGTATTGTTGTTTGTCCCTGGACCACACTGAAAAATGACTTAAAGATCTAGACTTCCCATGACAAGGGACTTTCTAATGATCCCCAAGCCATGAGTATCTGGAGTCTATCAACAGACCCAGGACTCTTAAGAAAATCAGTGGCAAATGAATGTTTCAACTGTTGGAAGAACTCAGTATTCCTATGCATTCTCCCAGAGGCAATGAGTATGAAAGTAGGGAGTGTGTTTGCTTTTCCACAAAAGTATTGGTCTGTAGGGTCAACATGTCAAGGAGCATCCTGGGGTAAGATTTGGAGAGCCTCATTCAGATAACTTTGCTATGGATGCAAGAATAATTCATTTGCTCTTTTCTCTCACTGCTTTTTGAAATGAAAGGATAGTTTGGCTTTATGGTAGAAGTAGAAAGGGAGAAACTGACAGCTTTATATGCTAGCTCATGAACATATCATAGTCAAATCTTCCTTTGCCTATCCTTAATCAGACCAAGGAAGACTTAAGAGTTTCACTCATATGGCAGAGCTGGTATTTAGTGATACAGGATGATAAACTAGTATGCACAAAAATGTTCTGTTTTCTCACTTGAATTTTAAAAAAGATTTTCTCCAGTTTCTCTGAAACAGCTGTTTCAGAACTGAGACAGTAGAAATGGTGAAATTTTGGATCTATGTAAGCAAAGCATCTAAAAATAATGTCACTTTTCAATGAATAGAGACACAGGCAAATATGACTGTGATGTTAATTTTAACAAACATAGAAAATATAAAAAATGCAAATTAAGAACTATAAGCCATATTCAGAATTAGTAACTTAAAAAGTGACATACATACTTCCATCTTTTGTCTACCTACTTGTCTAACCGATGTCTATTTAGATCTGTGTCTATACCTGTATCTACCTATCATCTATCTAACTAAAATGTCGTTCAAATTTTCTCAATACTCCCGATATCTATCCTGACAGCTGTTTTGCATTTATTTAATCTGTTACTTCTGATCTCTATCTTTCAATGTTTCTGTGTCATTTTGTTTTATCTGTCATGTGGAGATAGTATATACATTTTATTTGTTTTTCTTGTTGATTGTTATCTAATTCGTTATTAACTGTCTTTATCATGGAAATTTATCCTTTTTCTCATTCTTATCACAGATGTATTTGTTTTAATTTTTCATCTTATATTTATCTTTCCTATTTACCATGTCCTGTTTGTTTCTATTTTTATCTTTCTTCAGGCTTCAGATGGGTTGGTGACAAGATTTCATTGTTTTATTTGTTTTTGTTGTTAAAAAATTTTGTTCATTAAAGATTTGGAAGTTACACACTCTACTTATATTCCTTTTTTGTGATTACTCTTAGATATTGAATGCCTATTTTGAATGTGATTTTTTATTGCAAATGCTAAAACAAATCATAGCCTCTAGCCTCTTTCTAAATAATACAAAAATCTTAGTTTTCTTTTTAGTATTTCTGGATATCTCCATTTCCATTTCCCAATATATTTTTGCCTAGAAATTTTGTTTAGCTTATTTCTAAATATGTATTGATGCAGAGAGATAGACTGGTAGAGGAATAGATATAGATAGGTAGATAGATAGATAGATACACACATACATAGATACATAGATAGACAGATGCATTCAAGCTTCTGGTTTTGAGATCCACTTGAGTTTCATTTATTGGTAATCTCCTTGCTTTTTCCTTCCAAGCTGATTTTTAACATTTTATCTCCTTAATATTATTTCGTTTATTTCATTGCATCTACTGTTATTTCTATTACTTTGATTTGTCTTGTATCCTTACTGACTTTTCCAAAACGAAGCCTTGCAATTTTCTGAAGATAATTCTGAGCCGTTATGTTTTCAAATATTGTGTCACCTGTGTTCTCTCTACCCGATATATGTTAGTACCAATGGATTTATCCTCCATACATCCAACTTGTTTTTCAAAAATGTTAATCTACTTAAAAAATTTTAGCTACATTCTCAGTTGAATCTTCCAGTTTAGTAGTTCTTGTTTCTGTTAGTTTTGTATTCAACACATCTACTGTTGTTTTCCAAATTTTTTTTAAATTAAAAAATATATCAGTTTTCTTTTTTAAATTTTATGGCCTCATTGTTTTGTATTTATGTTTCACTACCCAGTCTCTATTTCATGGGCATTATTCCTTCTGTTTATCATGGGCAGTATTAAGCACACTTACTATGAAGGCTATCAAATTGCTCAATTCCCTCAAGCACACTTACTATAAAGGCTATTAAACTGCTCAGTTCCCTGTTTTTCCTCACTTTCATGTGTTCCATTTGTTGAACATGCTGCTGTATTTCTCACTGTGTTGGGCTGGTCTCATACTCAGTGATTCTTGCTTTGAGGTCATAGTGTGGGTGAGTCACAGTTTCTCTCCAGGTATGGAGCATGAGGTTATCCTTTGTGGATGCTTTAGTAATGACCTCAGCACTGGTCTTCTAGCCGAGCTCTGGTCCGAGTCTTTCATGGTCATCTTGTTTAGGGGCTTTTCTCATGTGTGACCAATGTGGTTTCAAGCTTCTTCCTAATGTGATGCCCCACTGTGGCACCTGGTTACAACCCATGTCATCTCCAAGGATGTCCATGGTCATGTCCATGGTGCCATACTTGTGCCATTCTTGGACATGACGATGGTTGTATCTCAGCTGGGTTCTGGCACTCTCCAGTGGGGTGAGGATAGTATGAGAGATTCCTGGGCCCTGGTGTGGCCAGACAGCATGTCTAGAGTCTTAGCTCTGCACAGTGTAGGACCCTAGCCCAGAGCTTCACAAATGTTTCAAATCCTCGTCCCCAGTTCTATGTGTGCAGACAACTTTCTCCATACCCTTACTACAAAATATTGGTTCCTACTATGGGTGTTGTTTTCTTACTTTCAGGGATATTTATCTATTTCTAACGGATGAATATTCCCCATTTCTAACTGATGAATATTTATAATAATTGATTATACTTGTTTATTAATTTTCAACAAAGTAATTTATTACATCTACTGTATTTAAAGCAGAAACATTAGGTTTTAATATGTGCTCAGCCGAATGGGGCATTGAGTTTTATTGGACTTTTCTTGGTCTTTGTGTTGATACAAATGTACTTACAATGATTATTATTACAATCTTCTCCTAGAACTTCTGGGAAAAGTATTAACTACCTTTCCTGGATATGGCAGAATATTCCTTTCTGCCATAACACACACACAATGGCCTTGAAATTAAATATTTGCATTATATAACTGCTTCTGTTCTGATTCATTTAAGATAAAATGCCTACCTGATTATAAATAGACTTCTCAAGACATTTTTCAGGTAAAGAATACATGGTCATTCCAATGATCAATTCTGGTTCAAAAGAAATTTCTACTCCTAATGAAAAAAATGCATAAAATTCAAATAAGATTAATCCTATCACTTCAGTTTATTTGTATTTTATATTTCCTATTGGTTTGTGGAGTAAATTCTAGGTTGAATTTTTGTGTCTAGGACCAATTATAGTTTCATCAACAAAATGCTGATACGTGAGGTTTCCTGGGTATATTCAATAAATCATCTCAACTATCACTTCTTTTTATTTTTCTGTATATGCTACTCTTTCCATTCAAAACTTCTATGAAAACATTACGGTCTGCTGAAGACACTAAGTTAGTGATTGTGGCTTGATGCCTACATG
Source organism: Pongo pygmaeus (assembly GCF_028885625.2). Classification (NCBI taxonomy): domain Eukaryota; kingdom Metazoa; phylum Chordata; class Mammalia; order Primates; family Hominidae; genus Pongo; species Pongo pygmaeus. Next base: position 88,713,425 of record NC_072390.2, on the reverse strand, counting down.
AAATATGGCTAATAAATTCTTCCTCACCTTTCCACACTACATTTGCATTCATTTCCTCTATTTCTTGCTCTATTTTATTCTTATCCATCAGAGACACATCAGTGACAACTAAGGTGAAATATATACTTTGACATTTTTTGCTGCACATCGTTGTGCTATACAATGTATCAATCCCTAGGTTTGCTTCAGTTGGGAACAATGTTTTACTTTCTTTGATTTGCTTTATTTGCGTTTACAAAATCATTTGTTTTTATTGTTTGAATTTGCACCTCTCTACATCTCATTCCCACAGAAGACCTTTGACTGCTCACTGAACTTAGTAGGGTTAAAAATTAAAGGTGAAGGCCGGGAGTGGGGGCTCACACCTGTAATTCCAGCATTTTGGGAGGCCGAGGCGGATGGATCACATGAGGCCAGGCGTTCGAGACCAGCTGGCCAACGTGGTGAAACCCCGTCTCTACTAAAAATACAAAAATTAGCCAGGTGTTGTGGCAGGCGCCTGTAATCCCAGCTACTTGAGAGGCTGAGGCAAGAGAATCTCTTGAACCCAGGAGGCGGAGGTTGCAGTGAGCTGAGATCATGCCACTGCACTCTATCCTGGGTGACAGAGGGAGACTCCTTCCAAAAAAAAAAATAATAATAAATAATGAAACAAAGCAGACTTGCAGGGTAGCACAAATAAATAAATGGCTATTTATATTCTCCACTTGCATTCTGCACACCATTTGGTTCATTCCTTTAAAAATTCTCAACCAAAATAGTTACTTCATTGATAACTCATTAGTTTATTTTTCAAGAATAACAAATGTAACACCAGCCATTGAAATGTATTTAGAATAAAAATATTTTTGTAGTTTAGATGATATAAATTAAAAGTCTTAGCAATTTCTAAAACCTAGGCACACATACAAAGGCATCATAAATTATTAGCCATTCTTGTTAATGGAATTTATAGTAAGACTTAGTCCAAGAAGTTGGAAAGTTAGATTGCCCTAGGGTGAAATTTTAAAATCAGTGCATAATGGATCAGAGTAGAGGTATGAAAAATCCTTTAGAATGAGAAAAAAATAGTTTCTATAAATATAGAGGTGGGTTTATAACTTAATTAAGTACATTAGCATATATAAGTTAGGAAATATCAATTCAAAGGCCATTCAATCATCTTTGAAAGCTGAAAAAGAGAGGACCACTTTCAATTTTCTGAGCAGCGAGAATCAGAGCCAATGGACTTGGGGTGTTCTAGCCTCTTGGTAAAACAATTCCTACTTTGAGATGTCTGTATCATTCTTGATATAATTAAATATTGTACTCTAACTGCTCTCGTTGATTTTAAGCTCACCCACACTATCAGCTTCCCTTCTCTGTCTGTTTAGGTAAAATCACAGGGAGTAATAATCTGAAGCCTGTAGTAACTTTGCCACTTGGCATAGAAATTAATCAATGCTTCCTTTTCTTCACACTTGAGCTGGGGTGAATTTACCCTTAGTTCATTGGATAAGTCACTTTTCTGAGCCTGAAAGCAAGAGGGCTCAGTTTTCAAACTGAGCAAATTTACTAAGATATCATCTAGCATTGAATGGGGCATCCAGAAAAATGACTACAGACTATTTCCTAGCCTTCCCATGCCCTCAGCAACTTTGATGAATGAGAGTATGTCTATTTTCTACACTGATATCCTAGGCAAGGCATAATTCTCCATAGAAAATTGCTAATAGGTCAGTGTGAGAAGTACCCAGGAAGAGAATTGGGTAGAATGTCCATTTTTTCAAATAGAATTATCTTAAAATTATATTTTTTCCCTAAAACTTTTAGATCCAAACAGTTTTAACTTTAGAGACAAAATTATTTATCCTATTCAATAAAGGAAAATATGTGACCTGGTGTTTCATCAAATAACAGGACAAGTTTTAAGATATATCAAAGCTTTCAGGAGCAATGCTCTTCTGATTTAAAATGGAGGGCAATTTCTATCATAATAACATTAATATCCTTTACTTCTCTAATAACTGAGAAGAATGAATTAACGTTTTCATTCATAAGTTGACACATGCTAGTAAAACACCATGAGCCATTTGGGACAGAAGATTATTAGGAATAATAATAGGGCATTACATAATGGTAAGGGTCAATTCTCTGAAAACACATAACCATCCTAAATGACTTTATATCAAACAAGAGACTGTCAAAATACATGAGGCACAAACTGATACGAAAGAGAGAAGTAGACAAATACACTATTGTAGTTGAAGTCTTTAAGACCTCTCTGTTATTAACTGAAAGATCAAGAAGGTAGAAAATCAGTAGGGATGTAAAAAACCCTAACAGTGCTATCAATCAACTTGATCTAATGCACATTTATGGATACTTGAAATGACAGTAGAATACACATTCTTCTCAAGTCAACAAGGAACATTCACCAACATAAACTATATTCAGTGCCATAAATCGTGACTTAACAAAATTAAAAGAATAGAAACAGCATAAAATATGTTCTTAGGCCACAACAAAATTAAAGTAGAAATCAATAACAGAAAGATAAATAAACAAATCTCTAAATACTGAAAATTAAACAATACACTTCTAATAACATATGGATCAAAAAGTATCAAGAAAAAATGAAAAATAAACTTAAAATATTTTTATTTTTGAATGAGTTATTTTTCAATATAGTTAAATTTGAAATTAAAAAATTCCTTGAAATATCAAATTTCAATGAAAGTTGAAGGATGCAGTAAAGCAATACTTATAGAAGTTTTATAGTATTAAATGTATATATTGGAAAAGCAAAAAGTCTAAAATTGTTAACCTAAGTGTTTTCCTTTGGAAACTAGAAACAGAAGAACTAATTAAGCCTAAAGCAAGCAGAAGAAATGTAGCAGTAAAAATTAGTGCAGAAATCAATGAAACAGAAAAAAAAACAGGAAAGCAATAGAAATCAACATTTTTCTAAAAAAAAATAATGAAGTTAATAAACCTTTAGACAGACTAAGCAAAAAACAAAAAACAAAACAGAAAAACAAAAAACAAACAAAAACAAAAGGAAAAAGAGGAAAAGAAAAGAGAAAGATAAAACACTCGTATAAATTCCTGATATCAGACATAAAAAAGGGTCATCATCACGGATCCTGTGAACAATAAAAAAAAAAGAAGGACTATTTTCTATGCCCACATATTATAATTTAGATTAAAAGGGTCAGTTCCTTGAAATATGAAAACTACCAAAACTCACACGAGGAAAAATAGACAACCAAATATCCCTACCTATTCAAAATTTTGTGTTAATAATGAGTGACCTTTTAAAATAGAAAGTACCAGCCCTGGATGACTTTACAGGGTAATTCTCAGTTTTATAACAATTTTATAACAATTTTGTTGAGATATAATGTAGAGGCTGTATAAGTCACCTTTGTAAGCTGTACAATTCAACTATTGCTTTATTCACAAAGCTGGAGTGTTCTCACCACAGTCAATTTTGCAGTATTTTCACCACCCCCAAAGAAACCCTGTACCATTAGCAGTCACTATTCTTATCCCTCTAAATCTCCAGTTCTAGGCAATCACTAATTTACTTTCTATATGTATATACATGCCTATTTTGGACACTTCATTTAAATAAAATCATTCAACATGTATTCTGACTTGCTTCTTTATATAGCATAATGTTTTCAGGATCATCCACATTGCAAAATGTATCAGTACTTCAGTCTACTTATTGCCAAATAATATTTCATTGTATGAATGTACAACATTTTGGGTGGTTTCCTCTTTTTGGTTATTATTAATTATGCTGGTATAAGCATTCGTGCACTGGTTTTGGTGCGGGCATATGTTTCGCCTTCTTTCTGGTATAGACTTAGTAGTGAAATTGCTGAGTCAAATATTAACTCTATGCTTAACTTATTGAGGAACCGCCAGATCATTTTCCAAAGTACTTCCACCATTTTACATTCCCACTAGGAATTTTACATTCCCACCAGGAATTTTAGATTCCCACCAGAAATTCCAACTTCTTAATACCCTTACAAACAATTATTTTTGTCGTTTTTCTTGCAATCATTCTATTGGGTATAAAGTAGTATCTCATTTTGGTTTTGATTTCCATTTATGAAGACTAATGGTGTTAAGCATTATTTTCTGTTATTGTGATTTGTATGTCTCTTGCAAATGCCCATTTAGATGCTTTGCTCATTTTTATTTGATTATTTATATTTTTATTGTGCTGGAGAAGTTCTTTACACATCCTAAGTATAAGTCCCTTATAATATATATACTTTTCAAATATTTACTACCATTCATTCTTTGGGTTGTCTTTTTACTTTTTTGATGGTATCCTGTGAGCAAAGAACTTTTTAGTGTGATAAAGGCAAATTTATCTATTTTTTGTCTTATGTCACTAGTACTTTCACTGCCCTATCTAAAGGGACTTTGCATAACTAAGGTCACAGATCTTTACTCGGATATTTTCTTCTAAGTTTGTATAATTTAAGCTCTTACATTTAAGTCTGTGTTCATTTTGAGTTAAAGTTTGTGTGTGGCATTTGGTGTGAGGAAGGTACCCAACTTCATTCTTTTGCTTATGAATATTCTGATATCCCAGCACCATTCTTTCCCCCCGAATTGTTTTGTGACCATTGTTCAATATGAATTGGCTGTAAATGTGAGGATTTCTTTCGAGACTTTCATGTCCATCCATTGGTCTATATATTTACCCTATAACTTTATCTCAGTCTTGATTACACGGTTTTATACCAAGTTTTATGACCAAGAATTGTGTGCCCTCCAAATTTGTTCTTCTTTTCCAAATTTGTTCCTCTTTTTCAAAATTGTTTTGACTGTTATTGGTCAGCTTGAATTTCCATATGAATTTTAGTATTTGCTTGTTGATTTTGGCAAGTAAATCAGCTGGATTTTGATAGGGATTGAATTGTAGCTGTGCATCAATTTGGCAGATACTGTTATCCTAACAATATGAAGTCTTCTGATCCATCAAAATGGGGTAACTTAACACTTATTTAGGTCTTCTTTATTTTGCAGTTTCACAGTGTGAGTGTTTTAATTCTTCAGTTAAATTTATTCCTAATTGTTTTATTCATTTTAATGCTAGTACAAATTGACTTTTTAAAAAATTACATTTTTGGATGGTTCATTGCAAGTGTACAGAAATACAATTGGCTTTTGCATATTGACCTTGCATCCTGGAAACTTGCTGAATTTGTTTATTAATTGTGGTAAACTTTTAGTGGATGTCTTAGGATTTTTTAATATACAAGATTATGTCATCTTCAAATAGAGCTTGCTTTATCTTTCTTTCCAAGCTGTATGCCATTTATTGCATTTTATGTCTTAATTGCCCTGGGTAGAATTTCACTGCGATGTTGAATAGAAGTGGTGATAATGACCATCCTTGTCTAAAATCTGACAAAGTCAGAAGCATTTGTCCGCTTAGCATCAACTGTGATATTTGCTATAGATTTATTGTAGATGCTGTTTGTCAGGTTGATAAGTTATCCTTCTATTTCTATTTTTTTATTTGTTTATCATGAAGTATTGTAGGACTTTAAAAAATTATTTTTATCCATCTATTGTGATAACCATCTTTTAAAACATTTTTCTAATAATATGCTATATTTATTAATTAATTTTCAGATGTTAAGCAACCCTTCCATATTTGGATAAATCCCAATTGATCATGGTATATGATCATTTTCATATGGTGATGAATCTGGTTTTCTAATATTTTGTTGAAGATTTTTGTGTCTTCATAAAAGATTTTGGTCAGTTGTTTACTTATGATGTCTTCTGGGATTTGTGTCAGGGAAATAGATGCCTTATATAATCCGTTGGAAAGTGTTCCTTCCTCTTGTATATTTTTTGGAGGAGTTTGAAAGAAGTTGATATTAATATCTTTAAAGGTTTGGCAGAATTCACCTGTTAAGCCATCTGTGCTGTATGATCTCACTTCTACGTGGAATCTAAAAAAGTTAAACTCATAGAAGCAGACAGTGAAACAGTGGGTCTTTTCTGTATGGAAACTTTAAAAATTACTAATATAAATTATTGTTTTCAATTAATTCATTCTTAATTTTAGTAATTAGAGTCCTCCCCCTTTTTTTTAGTCTAAATGTTTGTCAGTTTTGTTGTTCCAAAGACCATGGGTTTAATTCCATTGATTTTCTCTATTTTGCATCTTACTGTTCCTTCTTTCATTTTGAGTTTAATTTGCTCTTTGTTTTTCACTGTCTTAAGATAGAAGATTAAATTGTTGATTTGAGATTTTTTTTTCTTTTAAAGTCATTTATAGCTATATATTTCTCTTAAAATATGACTTTAGCTTAATTTGGTACATTTTGGTGTCTTATGTCTTCATTTTCATTCATATAAAACTTTTTTTCTAATTTCTCTTGTTACTTTTGCCTGATCCATTGGATATTTAGGAGTATGGCATGTACTATCATCATATTTGTCACTTTTTAAGTTAGTTTCTGTTGCTGATTTTTAATTTTATTTCATTGTGGTAAAATAAAATACATGCTTGTTTTTAATTTAATGAGGCTGGTTTCAATTGTGAGGATCTAGTGAGGTTCCTGGGGGTAAAACCCACAAAAGTGTGGGGGTCAGCTAAGACTGGGCCTCCAATAGTTCCTCATTCCTCTGCCAGTCTACTCCAGCAGTAAAGTGTCATTATTACCATTTACTTGTCTCTACCAGCATACAGCTCCAGTAATTTCCGCTGCAGGAAACCTGATTTTGGTTACGATTCTCTATATTCATATATTTCTCAATTTCAGGGTCTGTTTGCTCTGTGATCTCAAATCTTTGAGGGGTCCAAGGAAGTCATTGATTTTCAGTTTACTCGGCTGTTTATTTGTTTGTTTGTTTGTTTGTTTTAATGTGAGGATGGGAGACTGTCAATCTCCTTATCATGTTGAACTCAATCCAGAAGCCATCCTCCAAATCCCTCACTTCCTAATGATGATGGCAAGCTTTCCCATCCCTGGTAGAAACCGATCAATTCTGCCGTTTCTTAGATTTGTCTACCTTGTGCCACCCTCAGAGTTCTTCATTTGCTCTAGTGACCTTAACTTGAAATTATGCGGCCCCTTGAACACCCCCTACCCTACCCAACTTTCTACCCTCATCTTTCCATAACTTATCTTTGAAATTCTCTCCCACATCTAGAGTTTGTTTTTCAGAAACACTAGCAATAGCCCCATTGCCATCCCAACACTTTAATTCTCACACATTTATCCACATCTTTCTTCTTACTATCCCAGTTGATACATTAAATGGCTGATGAAAGCCTAGCTTCTTCTGTACATTCTTGTTCTAATTGTAGAAGGTCTGGAGCCCTCTGCATTGTCTGGTAGATTGAGTAGGGAAGTCCACACTTCTATTAATTAGCTGCTTAAGTTTTATTTTCTCCATTAGGCCATTTTCCCAGGAATTTCCATACTATACTAGTTCTTAAAAGGGATTATACTCCTTGATCAGACCTTTCAATTGAAGGCTTCAGATTTAATGAGGCAACTGAGGTTAATTTAATTAATTTGTTAAAATTGTATGCCCCAAATTATCTTACTGATGTATACTTATGTATTCAATAAAGTTTGTATTTGGACAGTAAAGCAATAAATCTTTGACTCAAGAGCCAAATTATATCGTAATCCAGTAAAATTATGTTTAATTAATATCTGGGATATGAAATTTGGTTTAAAAGTAGGGCTCTCTTTTAGAAACCTTCAAGAAAAAAATCTCATTAGGCTTCAAGATACAAGAAATGCTTAGAAGTTTAGAAAAATTAAAAATAATGAAAACAAAAAATAGAAAATGTCTATAACAGAAATATCATTGTTAAGTGGAAAATTTTTCAATGGCAGAATTAACCTTTGATTTAACTGAGATAGACTCAATGGACATGAGGACTGCAAACCACTAGCAAGCTGCAGGTGTTCCTAAGAGTAAATGGTATTGGTGTTATTGTTGTATAATAGGAAATTATAATGGCTCTCTTTGTGGTCACTCACATAGGTTATGGAGTAGAGGAGCTGACCTTCTTACAGGGTGGCTCCTGGTCCCCAAAACACCAAATGTTTCAGGAAGGTTCAGACAAAAGTTGTAGTGCACTTTAACTTCAAGATTAACCTGAGACTGGTACAGTGTCACTTCTTCCACCTGCAATTCATGAACCCAAGTAGCTGACCAGCCCAGAATCACTATAGGAAGTACTACACCAAGGTATGAATAGTTGGAACTCCAGTTTCATGCAGGGAATCTTTGAAGTCTAGATGCCAAAGAGGGTGGAATAAGTGGTCTCAGCTTGTTTGAATGCTGTCAGTAAACTTTCCTGCGCACTTTACTACAAGTTTGTCTCTTGTCTATGCAATGTAATCCAATGATTATTTAAACATATTAATATATAGAAGTCTGTGACTTTGAACTTCCAAAGTAGAATGAATTATATCTGCTAACTCTAATTAAGGAAAAAGGGTTTCTTTTCTTTGAAGAGAATATTATGTTATTTTGCTTCACCTTTTGTTTACTAAACAAAAAAAAATCAAGTCTGTGATTATGAGATGTCAAAATAGAAACATCATCATCCTGGGGAAGCTAAAAATGTGTGTTCTTGCCCAGATGTGATATTTAACTGGTAATTTAATACAGTTGACCTGTGAACTACATAGGGGTCAGGGCATGGACCGTCTGCATTGTTGAAAATTTATGTGTGTATCTTTTGACTCTTCCAAAACTTAACTACTGTTGACTGGAAGCTTTACTGATAGCATAAATGACCAATTAACACATATTTTGTATGATGTAAGTATTATACAATATATTCTTACAATAAAGTAAGCTAGGGAAAAATCGTATGAACAGAAATATATTTACTATTTATTAAGTGGAGGTGAATCATTATAAAGGTCTTCATCTTTACTGTCTTCACAATGAGTAGGCTGAGGTGGAGAAGGAAGAGGACGGGTTGGTCTTGCTGTCTCAGGGGTAGCAGATGCAGAAGAAATCTACCCTATATAAGTGGACTCATGAAGTTCAAACTTGTGTTATTTAAGGGTCAACTGTATTTTTGGGTCCTTGGTATTTTCCCAACAATGAGAGGATATTGGATTTAGTTGACTCTGTTTTCTTCCTCTTTGAAACTTTATGCTTGATTTTACCTAATATGAACTTTTGGAGGAAATAGGGACCTCCAGGGGTCCTTCATCATCTAACTTATAAGTACAAATGTCTAGTTAAGATATTGCACATATTCTTGTTATCATAATGTTCAAGATCCTGAGATGCCTAGGAAGAAACAAGACATTTATTTATTTTTTTCTTATTTTAAGTTTAGACATTTCCTTAGGACCCCAATCTTTCTTCAGCCTACTGGCACCAACCCAGTTACCCACACACATGCATACACATACAGAGATGTGTTGAAAGAGGTTATCATCAGATCATCCTTTTCATTTTCTCATCAGATTATTATTGAGAATAAGCTTGTCCATTACTCCTGACTTTGTGGTGAACATATATTCAACTGTGGCTCCTGCCTTTTTCATTAGAGCCCTTTTAAGTCAGAAAAGTTTTTTTTCGTCAATCTGGGGCATAATATGGTAAAATGATCAAACTATAAGCTACTGGAACCAGGAAGTATGAATGATCATGTTTGATTCAGAAAATGCCCTAAGTTTCTTGTTTTCTACACAAGAGGGAACTTTAACTAGATAAAGCTCAGCCTAGCAGTTGAGCTTTTTCACCAAAATCCAGGTACTCTACAACCATTTCTATAGTTATAGAACTCAAGGAGAAACAAATTGGAGATATTGCATGCAAAATTAGAACAGCATGCTGCCAGTACATGTTATAATGAGAGCAAGCTGACTTGCAGAAGAAAATTGACCCTATCTGTGTAACTAAGAAAAAATAGGGCACTACAAATATGGGAAGACTTTAAACTTAAAAGTATGAAATTTGAATAACGATAGACTGAGAAACATAATTTTGTGCAATTCATACCAACAGTCCTGGTCTGTGAAAAGGATCGATTCAATACAGATGGCTCATCATTCAAATAGCATCAGTCATTGAAAAGGAACTAGAATGTTGTAAAAAGGAGAATGTTATAAAACAGCTGAGCCCAAAGAAATCTGATTTGGTTTTGTCTGGAAAATGATCTCACTGATTTCTTAGTTAAGGGAGAATGGATGTTAAAGTCAGAATAAGACTAAATCTTCCTTTTAGATTTATCCATGTGTAATTTTGACCCAACCTCTAATAATCTGCATGTGATTCTTGCTTGCATAATGGTCATTCTTTATCAATAGGTTTCTTTGTTATTAAAAAAGGAGTCATTAAAAGGCAGGTACCTAACAAGGTGACCACCAATCTATAACTAATATTGATACTTGTCCCCAGAATTTATAAGCTAAGATTTTAATAAAATGCAGTCCATTCTGATTGTATCACGTTTTATTTTCTCCGTATTTCTAGGTTAGTAAATGATCTGCAATTTTCAAAACCATATTCATTTGTTTAAAGAGTAGTGTGTCTTTAGAGTGCACCTTCTGAAGTTCTTGTTAAATATGCAGAACTTCTGAGATACCGACTAAAAATTGAGAATGACTCTTATGAGTTTTTTGGTCTATCTCTGTAATAAAAATATAATTAGTTTATGAACCCAAATTTTTCTTACGTTCAAACCTTTTTATATAGGGTATAGACATTTATTGCATACCACTATGTATTATTGGGGATTCTGCTAGCCATAGTAAATGAGAGGATATTAGATAATTTTCAATTATCTCTGCTAAATCAATACAAGTGAAAAATAAAATACAAATGATTAGTAGTGTGTAACAGTAGAAATCCAGACAAAACATCTCCTCAAGGGTTTTCTTTTTTCCTACTGTCAGGTCAATTTTGATTCAAAAATGGGTGGTGACGATGAATAAAACTAATGCACACAGATTGAATCTCAGAATTGGGAACGGATGAGTAAATATTCAGCACTTGTGTTCCCTCTTTTTAGAAAATGCTTTGTCAGCAAAGCAACTTGACAATGCTTCTTGAAGGAAAAATGATCACAGAGGGTTTCATTTGGATCATAACTATTCTTAAATGAAATATATATCTGGAAATCACAATACTCTAAGACCTGAATGATTTTTAATATAAAATTTAAATTCCACTCTTGAATTATTAACTAGGCCATTTTGTCAAACCAATTATTAATTGTTTATAAATATTTCATTGTAGCTAGTACTATTTTCCAAAGTCATAGTCCTGAAAGAGGATTTGTAAAGAAAAGTAATGTGCTCAGGTCTTCTTATATAAAAATTACAGGTAAAATATTAGCTATTGATAAGCTATGAAAGATTTTAAACTTCCCAACCAGGCTACAGAAATTTCCTTACAAACGATGGCAATTTAAAAGAGATTTCAGTTCCATTTCTCAGTGTTAGTTTGGGTGCCTATATGTAGGGCAACATGCTGAGGTCTGGATACAATGAAAACGAAAGTGGTATTTATGTACCTGTAATGGAGTAAAGAAACATATGATTCTGTTTACATTCATATAAGGAAAAGTTCATTTACAACAAAGTTCTTGGTATATATTTTATAATTGGAAAACTTACTGAGTTTCTATGTGCTAAGGATAATTGCTAAGTTTATATACTGAGTTCTGTTATAAAGAATTGCAGAAAGAACTGATAATAATGGCAAAATATTCTGAGAAAACTGGAAAAATTGCTCAGACCCAATTTCCTGATGAAAAGACTGATGTTTTCGACAGTTCTGAAAATTGTTTTTCTTTTCTCCTGTTGCTCTCAGCTAATTGTAATATCCATATTTCACTTTTTATTAGTGCCAGATTGCAAAACCCCTGTCAACAAGATTATAACAAGGTTATAAATGTGGGAAAAGAATAATACAGATTTCCTTCCATATGGTATATATGTACATGTAGGACTTTTGGAATTTGTTGCCATGTGCCAAGGAGCTCGGTAATAACCAAGATGGAATATCAAAAGATGAGACAAGGTCATTAGAAGAGGTGATATTACCCGGTGATATTACCACCGGGAAGGTGAAGATTGCAGAAAAAAAAAGAGGCAGCTTTGCTTGTTTTCCTCATTAGCTTCCCCTCCTTCCTCTAACACATATTCACAGGTACACTGTTATGGAGAGATAATGGAAAGTATTAAGATGGGCAGTAAGAGTAGTGGGGTTGCTGTAGAGGGGATGTGGGGATGGTTAATAGGTACAAAAATTATGAAGAATGAATATGAATAAGACCTACTATTTGGTAGCACAACAGGGTTACTACAGTCAATAATAACATAATCATACATTTTAAAATAACTAAAAGGGTACAACTGGCTTGTTTGTAACACAAAGGATCAATGCTTGAGGGACGGATACCCCATTTTCTATCATGTGACTATTACACATTACATGCCTTTCTCAAAACATTTCAGGTACCCCATAAATATCTACATCTGGTATGTACACACAATTAAGTAAGTAAATAATAAATATACATTTTATTGCTACCTCAAACCCACTTCCCGTTCTTCGTGATGACACAACTTCAAATTTCCTTTGGCAACCAACCCTCCCCACATTCGTTCATGTCATTTGGGATTATTCTAATATAAAGCAATCAGATTATCTCATTTTCACTGCCACCACAATTGGTTCTAGAGTAGTTGTTATGGTTTGAATGTATGTGTACCTCCTAAATTCCTGTGTTGGAACTTAAACCCCAAGATGATGGTGTCACAAGGCGAGGCCTTTTGGAAGTGATTAAGTCAGAAGGCTCTACCCTCATGAATGGGTTAATGCCTTATAAAAGATGTTGAAAGGAGTACCCTAGTGACTTTGCCCTTTTCCCTCCTACCTCCGGCCATGTGAGGATGCAGCAAGAAAGTCCTCAGCAGACACCTGATCTGAGGCCTGGATTTTGGACTTCTGAGTGTCCAGAATTGTAAGAAATAAATTTCTGTTCTTTATACATTACCAAGTCTAAGGTATTCTGTTATCGCAAGAGATAGAGACTAAGACATTGGTCTTGGCCAAGTAAGGCCACTGTGAGGCTCTAAAGAGGCACCCTGTGGGGAGACCCCGAGATGGCAAAGGACATTTAAGTCCTCAGATGAGCCACACGCAAGGAAACCAACTGATGACATGGATTCTGAGGGTGTCTGAGTCCTGGATCAAGCTATGCTTGACAACATTGTCATCTTTCCAGTGGTGACAGTCAATAAATAACCTTCAGGTTTTACATAAAATTTATTTGGCATTTCTGCTGCATACAAATGAATTAGTTCCATAACACATTTGTAGATGTTTTGCCATTTTCCCATAATCCAGCATGCTCCAAGATGTACTACTGTATTAATACCAAGTATTGTTCTGGTAAAAAAAAAAAAAAAATGAAACAGTAAGTTTTTGCTTTCCTTGCCCAGTCAAATTGTTTAGCTAACTCACATGGAGTTATATTTTTAAAATCCCATCTGAAGTCTTAATGACTCTAAGAACAATGTATGTAGGCAATATCCAGTTGCTATGTATAAAATTTCAAGAGTTGCTTACAGAGTTGATTAAGATGGCTTGATTTGATTTGAATAAAGAAATGATTGGCCTCAGAAGGATTTGTTTCTGTCTTTTTTCCTATCTCTATATATAGATCAAGTATTCTGCCATACATTTTGTTAATGTAGCCTTGGACATGGAGAGTTAACAAAAAACAGGGAAAATAAAATGTTATGTACTTTTTTTTTGGTGGGGAGGGGAAGGTATTATGTGTCTGACTTCCTCTATGTGCTTTAAGTTTACTGGTCGTCAGATAACTAACACTGTATTCATCACCAACTTATAATCACTTAGTAGCTTATGATGACATGTGATTTGGATATTTAATGAGACTTGAAAAGAAACAAAATTCTTTTTTGTAGCTCCCTACATATATCCAATAACATAAGCTTGACACGTGCAATAAGTTGAAATGCCAGATGCTCATATCATGAGTATATTTGCCGAAGTGTCTTTTGCTCAGTGCCTGTAACAGAGTAGGTTCTGCAAGACCATTCACTCCATCAGTCTGAGTCCCACGCTTCTGTATGAGAGGGATTTCAACACTGCATATTACTCATGATCTCGCCACATGTAAAATAAGTCTTTTTGCAATGTACAGAATATCTTTGCTTTCAACACTATGTAAAGCATAAAAGAAGAAAAACCAACACTAAATTATTTGAATCTATTATAGATTAATATTTTAATTTTTTTATTATTAAGAATTTGATAAATTATGTAGGAAGGCCAAGATAAATTAGCTATAAGAAGCTCATTTGAAGATGCTGAAATTCCACTTAGAACTAATTTGCTAATTAGTCCAGAAATAGGCTGTGTTGACAATGCTCATATTTCATGGGTGTATTCTCTTCAATTCTCATAATCTTTGTGACCATGAGATTGATTAATAAGTATTTTATCAGAACTCTTTCTTTCAAGTATGGTGTAACCTTGCTGTACATCTTTGATTTAATTCCTGCCGAGCTCCATTTAAGAAAAATAGCAAATTTGTTTTTGTATCAACAAATGGCACTTTCATTGTTACCTCCATTGAACGTTACCCTGAGACAAAGAAAATACTGTTTAGTTTTATGTTCGCTGATTTTTCAAAAAATTAACTTTGACTAAGCATTCATTATTCTTCCTAATAAATTGATGTGTCCTCACTATATCTGTCATATTATAAAAATATATTGACAAAATAACAGCTTATATAAGCTACTTATGCCATCAACTTTTCTTAGTATGCATTCTGTACAAATAGTTTGAAATAAGTTATGCAGGGAAAGTACTGAATATTATCATTATCCTGTGCATCAACAAGCCACCTAACCATTTGGGAGTTTCATTAGAAATGACATTTGAGAAGAGCAACAAATTGGGACTTCCTAACCATTGTTATTCTCTGTGAGTGCCACGGGCTGTTTATAGATTACTCCTGCAACATACTTTACATGACAGAAAAGGAAAGGGAAAGGAAAGGAAGGAAAAGGAAGGGAAAGGAAGAAAGTAAGGAAGTCTAGGCAGCCTGAAATTATGAAATTATGGATTGCTTTGATGTACAATGACCAAATAAATAAATGAAACAAAAAAATGACATTTGAGAAAGAGAAAGAAAGAAAGAGAGGAGAGAAAGAGAAGAAAGAAAAAGAAAGAGAAGGAAGGAAGAAAAAAGAAAGAAGGAAGGGAGGGAGGGAGGAAGGAAGGAAGGAAGGAAGGAAAATGGTTAGTTTATTCTCCAACTATTGTTGGCTTCATAGCGTATTCTTCGAAAAGAGTGGCTGTATTTTTCCTAGCATGTTTCTCTTATTTTGAGCTTGGCAACTGAAAAGTTCTGGAAAGGAGAACGAAGGAAAAACAGAGTCTATGAACTTAGTATGAATTAACATTGAGATGGACACTTTGGCCTTCTGGTCTACCAGTAGAGCCCTATGGAATGATCTCTTGAGGATATAATGCCAAGGTATACTGAGGGAAATTATATCAATGCTCAGGTTGGAAATAAGTTCTAGTTCCACCTTATAGGTACCCAAAAAATACCAACTCCTGCATCAAACAGCAAACATTTAGCTCCATAGAAAATGTTTAGTCACTCTCTAGGCTATATATCTTGGAGCTGTTGTTTGATGAGTCTTCAAGAAGCTACTGGTGAATAAGCTGTCCACAGATTTAAAACTTCCATGAAATAAATAATTATCTTGTATGAAATTATGAGACAGCTATAATATTGTCATGACTGGAGGGCATTCTGAATCTCCCATCTACTCCCTAGAGGAGTTAAACATGCAATTGGAGTT
This sequence comes from Pongo pygmaeus, assembly GCF_028885625.2. Lineage (NCBI taxonomy): Eukaryota > Metazoa > Chordata > Mammalia > Primates > Hominidae > Pongo > Pongo pygmaeus. Next base: position 88,697,553 of record NC_072390.2, on the reverse strand, counting down.
TCAAGATGTTTGGCCAAAATGTGCTGGAAAAGCAACCTTCTCTTAAGAATGACAGAGCAGATTACGTAAAATATGGAATATGTCTTTTTGTGTCTCATGTTCAAATGTCATACATAGAATGCTTCTGCTAAAGGCAAATGTAAAAGGTATGAGGATGGAAGTTAACTTTGAGAATGACTGGTCTAGCAGGGGCATCAGCTAGAGTCAAGTTGCTCAGTATCATTGTGGAATCCCCAGTCCACCTGTACTTCAGAGCCACGAGACGTATTCGGAAACTCTTGTGGAATATTAAATTGTGATACAGCTTTTCCCATGCTTACAACCTTTGAGGGTTTCTTCTCTAAATAACTTATTTGAGTGGATTACAGCTAACTAGGTGGGAGAAATAGAGTCAATGTTTAGACTCCAATCAATCAACAAAACGTAATCAAATGCCAAACAAGAGTTAAATGATCTCAACTCAAATGAAACAACATTGTTCTGAAGGGATCTGGGGCCTGGTTCAATCTTGCCTTAAAGCATAAACTTTAAACATTTGTTAAAATCACTTCTCTTCAAATTTTCCATAATTTTATAACCTCTTCTGTCATTCCAAGCAGTTTTATTTACTTGAATATATGTCCTCATTTTACCTGTGTTATGTATTAATTTGAAAAATTAACCTATTATTGACTTAAAGTAATTGAGGAAATGCTACAAATTTTTGCTTTGTTAACATGTACACTGAAATATTTACATTTATTCAGTCCTGGCAGTTATGCATTTTCCTTATTATTCCTGTATTCAAAATTTCTAGTGGAGTTTAACAGGATTTTAACAAATTCATTCTTTTAACGATTCTAGGAAAACTTAGCACATGATTTTTTTTCCTCCTGGATGCATTAGGATAAACCGACTGAAGTTGCTCTTTGTCAATGCTGTGATTTCAGTGCCTCTGTGTTGTTCAGTAAAACATATGTTACAACAGATTTGGTACTGTGCCCTCATTTCTATAACAGCCTTAATTCTGCAGGTTCTTGATCCAAGTTGTTGGCCTTTGTTTTTGTTTGATTCTCACAGCATATGAGCATTTATAACGTGAAAAAGTCTCGTTTTTTTACATACTTGTAGAAATATCTTTGCCATTCTAGTATCTGATGTGGTTTGATTTTAACAACAAAGTCATCCTTGTTTAATATCTTCAGGATGTTTGCCTTTCTGTTCATGTGTCAGGACTTTAATTGCAGAGCTCTGCGGTGGTGGCTGTCTCAAAATGTGAGAATGTACCTTGTAAATCAGCATTCACCTTTCACTTTGTCACTGCTAAAGTACCAGAGAAAAATACTGTCTTAAAAATTATTTTCGTTTGTGTCAACTTCTTTTACATTTTTTCTAACTATACTCTTTAATGCAGTAGAGTGGCTGTATTTTCACTGAAAAAAATTCACTGATCAAGATGATCTCCAAACTTCCAATCTCAATCTTCTTCCTGGAATGAGCCACTACTATCATGTTGAATTACAACCTTCCAAACTTTCAACCATATATGCATACACATGTATACAGATGTATGTTCATCTATTTATCTAATGCAGCCTATGTCTTAGCTTTAAATGTAAATGATATTGTATTATCTGTTGCTTTTTTTTCACTTAACAAACAACATGTTAAAGATATCTTTCCTATTTCTGAGTGTAGAATCTCTCTCTCTCTCTCTCTCTCTATATATATATATACCTATATATATATATAGGTATATATATATAGGTGTATATATATATATATATATATACCTCTTCCTTGGTAAAGAATTAGGTAACTCACTATTTTTCTGCTTCAAAAAATCATGCAATGCACATCAACATCATTATAAAAATCTTTTTTATCTGTGTACTTTTATTCCAGATAAATGCAGATTTGCAATTTTTGGATCTGTGGGTGATGTGTGAGTAATATTGTAGGGGGGAACTTACATTTTTAAAAAGTTATAAAAAAAAGTTCACTAAAAGATCTGTAACATTTAAAACATTCCTTAGCATTTATCACATCTTCACAACAAATTCACATCATCAAATTTCGTATATTTTTAATCTGGTGGTTGAGAAACATTGTGTGTCATTATTTACTTTGGATTTTAGTGATTGTTACTGAGATTGAGCATCTTTTCTTAGGTTTTTCAGCCTTGTTTTGGTGAGTCAATTATTCATGTCTCTTGTCTATTGCTTTTACTGCATTGTTTTTTATAAAGATATATAGGATTTAAACATATTCTGCATATGAATTATTTGGTATTGTTAAAAGAAAAACTTCAGCTGAATTAATTTTAAAGGGGTTTAATTGAGCAATGAATGATTTGCGTTTCAGGCTGCTCCCAGAATCACAGCAGATTCAGAGAAACTCCAGGGTTGCCATGTGGTCAGAATAAATTTATAGACAAAAAAAGTAAAGTGAGGTACAGACATCAGAAGCGAGGTACAGAAACAGCTGGATTGGTTACAGCTTGGCATTTGCTTTATTTGAACACAGTTTGAATGCTCAGCATTGTATGAGTGGTTGAAGTGTGGTTCCTAGGATTGGCCAAGACTCAGCGATTGTTACAGGCGCATATTCCTAGTTAGGTTTTCAGTCTCGTCTACCTATTAAGCTAGGTTATGGTTCATCCACAAAGACTCAAATACAGAAGTACAGAGTCTTCTCAGGCCATATTTAGTTTGCTTTAACAATATTAATATTTAAATAATTTCTCCCAATTGATTTGACTTTTAACTTTATAAATAATATGATGTACAGCAATTTTAAATTTGAAGCAATAAAGCTGCATCTTTTTCTTTGTGGTTTTTGGATTTGCATTTTTTCTTAGAAGCTCTGTTTAGTTTAAATTTATATAAATATGTTGATATTTTCCCTTGATTTTTTTTGACTTATGATCCTTTAAATCCATCTGGAATATTAATGTGATGCTAAGTGACTCTAAATTTATAAATTTATATATTACTAAGCAGGTATATAAGTACCATAGTTTTATTAGTGCCCCATTGATTTGAATGCAAATCACCACATTAGTATGAGTTGTCTACACAAGAGCCAACCACGATTTCCTTCTGACTTTTCTTCATTTTCTATATTTGTCAGAAAGCGTGGACATTCAGTTACCCAGAGTCCTTTGCAGCTTGCTGTGGATGTGTGATCCAGTTCTTGCCAACGAATTTCAATGGGGTTTCCTCAAAAGTTTTATCTATGGATCCAATTAGCATCGCTTATTTGGCTTTGGTTTGGTCATGGTCTTCCAGGTTAGAATATGAATGAGTTTTGAGGAACAACTATCTTGAATCCATGTGACAAAGCTCCATATGGAAGGAGGGTGGGAGAGAAGGGTGAAAAGGTCTGCATTTCTAACAACATCACTACACCACTCTTTTCTTTTTTTTTTCTCTTCTTATTTTATTTATTTATTTATTTATTTATTTATTATTATTATACTTTAGGTTTTAGGGTACATGTGCGCAATGTGCAGGTTAGTTACGTATGTATACACGTGCCAGGCTGGTGCGCTGCACCCACTAACTCGTCATCTAGCATTAGGTATATCTCCCAATGCTATCCCTCCCCCTTCCCCCCACCCCACAACAGCCCCCAGAGTGTGATGTTCCCCTTCCTGTGTCCATGTGTTCTCATTGCTCAATTCCCACCTATGAGTGAGAATATGTGTACACCACTCTTTTCAATGCTGAAATACTATTAACCACAATTTATCTGAGCTGATGTTGTTGGGTTTTCTGCTGCATGCAACAAAATGCGATCTAAACTATTAGAAACATAAACTAAATTCCAATATATTTCAGACTCTGTTTCTTGTCTGTTTCCTTTCATATTACTATTTATTCCCACACAACAATAATTGAATTAATATTTAATTCACATAGATTTTATTATGTATGTTTAATATGTGGATGTAATATCTTGTTATTTAATTTTTATAAACTTTTATTCTTTAATTCAATGTTAAAATTTATGATTTATCATATTTTCTAAAAATCATATCTAGATATATTTTGTATATTATTTATAGAATTATGTTATGAATAGATTGAATGTTTTATTTGTTTTGTCTTTGCATAGTATTTTCTAACTTATTAATACAGAAAATTACATTATTATGTTATGTAACTTGAACTATTCTGGATTACAGAGGTAAATCCTGGTTGATTGTATTGTGGTTTTTATTTTAGTATATTTTCGATGCAATTTGGTAAAATTTTTGGAGAATGATACATTTGTGCTTATTACTGATATTGAATTGTAGTTTTCTTTCTTTTGCCATCATTTTCTGGCAGTATACCATGGTTATTTAGGTCTGAGAAAATGATTTTGGTATTTTTCCATTGTTTGCTCTGAAATACTTTGTAAAAGTTGTGAATAATCTGTTCTTTGAACATTTGGCAAAACTTGTTCATAAACTATTTAGGTGTTATTGGTAGGCTTAGTTCTTGAACTTAATTTTTTTTTAAGAATTCATCATTCTAAAATATTTAGTAATGACTATAATGTTGGTAAGTTGCTGATTTTGTCTTTTATATTTCGCCTTGTAATTTCTCAGATAATCAAAGAAAATCAAATAAGATATGTATTATACAAATTAACATTTACAAAATAGCTAACATTATTTGAGGTTTTCAGTTTAAGTAACAAAGGGAATTTCTTATGACAAAGTAGCATTTCTTTTAAGAAAGCGCTCTTAGAATTCGTGAAAAATTGTAACATAATTTAAAATACAGGTTCTAGATTTTTATTTATAATATTAAAAATTTATATTTAAAACTGATTTAATGGGAATGTTATTGAGGACATCAGACAAATATCTTGACAAAGAACACAAAATATATAATCTTAGAGAGTATCATAATACCTCACACTACTGTCTTATGATTATAGTCATTTTCTATAAATGCCTTTTGAAGTAGTAACAGACAGGGGACCTACTGCTTCCTTACAAAATAGGCACCTCTCTTCTAAGCAATACTGAACACGAAGTATATTCGATTTTCAAGTAACAAACATATTGATATTTGTTATGTTCAATTGATTATAAAAAACAATATAACTAACATAAAACCTAACAATTTTTAAGTATAGAAATTTTTCATTTTGATTATAGTTCATATGACATTATTTCATGGTAATGTTTTATGTATCATGATCCTTATCTGGTGTTGTGAACTATACATTTGTGCAGTCAGAATCAGGAATTATAAGTCACTTATACATCTGGAGGATTCTTTTCAAAGTTAAAATATGTGTTTTTTTACATATATATTATATATATGTAATATTATATATATTATATATAGATATATAGATATAAATGAAGTTAAAAAGAGCCTCTGTATTCATTGGCTGTGGCAGCCTGATAGGAAAGATCAAGGGTGACTCCTGGGGTTTAGGCTGGAGAAACTAGCAGGCAGGTGATAAAATTCCTTTTCTTATTGGTTTATGACCTCTATTTGTAAAAATTTGTCTGTTATACTTGTATAAATTGTTTTTCCAACTAGTTTCCTCATAAATTTTTAATAATTATTTTTGACATTAAAAAGTTCAAAGTGGTCAAATCTATTTAAGACTTCTTACATGGATTTATGCTTAGAAGATCATTTCCCATCTTCAGAGAAAAGATGCCTTAATTTGCATCTTTAAAAATATTATTCTTTTATAGGTAGCTCTTTAATTTAGTAGAAATGTATTATGTGGTATGATGTGAGCCTATATATTAATATATTTTGTTAAAATTAAGCTAATTCCACAAAAGCATGATTATTGGACTGGAGCGCACATAAAAGTAAGATGTTAAAGTCAGAGAATTCTCAGGCTCTCTTTATCTGCATCTCACGTCTCATGAGCAAAGTAAAGAGGGAAAGGTTCAAGGAGAGGCGTTTGCTCCATTTTTACTGCTCTTCAGGCAGGAAGCAGTATTCCTCCTCTGATCTCTTATTCCCTTTTGCTGTCATTCTTCAATCAGGCACCTCCTTATGATTTTCTTACTCTTGGTCCTCAGATTCCCACTTCCAGTACCTGTGGTTCATTTTCTGATGCTCAAACATTATAGTTGTTTGAGCCCACAACACATACATTTTATTAGGCAATAAGATATTATTTGATGGCCCATGATTTGAGAAGCACTGGTGATTGTCATCTTTGATGGAGCAAAGGAGAATAGCTAAAGGAATAAAAAAAATTTTTTTAATGGAGTAATACAGATTTCCTAAATGCAAAGCTGAAAGCATAAATGCACTTAATTTTCTTAACTATCTCTGATTGTCAGAAGGAACTAAAACTCTTGGTAGAAGAAATATTAAGCAATATTTTGTTTCAATTTTCCCTCACAAAGCTGAAGTTACATTAGTCTTTATGCCAGCCAAATTTACATTTATTCAGGCATTCTTTCCCTCGTTCTTTCAACTTACTCATTTTTTTCCAAGCAGTATTTAATTAACTAGGTACTAAGTGTCAAGTTAGCTTTTAGCTATAGGTTATTGGAAGATGAGTGACATTCAGCTTCTGCCATTAAAAATCTTCAAGCCTTAGTGTGAGATGTAGATGCACAAGAAGATTTTTATCATCCTGTGGTAAGGGCAGTCATGGAGACTGGGCTGGTTTGAATGCACACGGAGGGTCGGCTCCCTGAAATTGGTTTATGTGGTGAAGGGTAAGTGTTCCTGAAAGAAATGTTATGCATTACATTAGTGAGCTTACTTTAAACAAGGGGGAATGTAAAATTAGCAACACTGGAGAAGGGAGTGGGATGAGGCAGGAGGACAATCTAATTCTATGCATCTTTAAAATTTTAACGTATGAGAACAACATATTTTCTGAGTTTTATTGGGAGTGCTCCCAAATAATGAACACGAGTTGGTGAGTCAGGTAACCCCAATTCCAGAAGCTGTTAACTTTGTGCATGAATCATGCTCCCTGGGGACCAGCATTCAATACAGGCTGTGAGGTGAAGCTGATTAGGTTTAGCCGTCTAGAAACTAGAGCCACAACTTATTCAGAGATAGTAAAGGTTACTGCTTATTTTGGCTAAAATGGTTGTGAAAATATAAAATATGACAATATTTTCTAAAGCATGTAGGCATTCTAAATGAGTTTGTAAAATTGTATAAACAACAGTAAACCCTAATTATTCTGTAGTGGCAAAGTATGTTTTCTTCTCCCGAATGTTAATATTTTCTCTTTCTGTAGAGATAGTTCTAGGCAGAGTTACCAAATTTCTACCTTGACGTTTATTGATATTAACAATGGAATATCTCTAAATTAAATCATTAATTAAGAGATCTGATGACATTTGAAAACGATATTAAAATAAGTCAAATGTTTAACCAAAAAGAAAGCCAGTGTTTTCCTGTTGATAAATCAAGCCCATTAAGTTGCTTCTTTGTGTGTTTCAGATAACTATAATCTTACCTCAAGTCAACTGGAAAAATTGTCCGATTTAAAAAATTGCATTTAATTTCTTACCAGTGAGCACAAAAGTGCTCTAGGGTTAGAATAAGATGTATAGGATCACAGAAAAAGTTATATTCTCTGAATGTTTTTGAGATGAAATACGTTGCTCTCATACTGGCTGGGAAATGACCTTTTTGTGTTCTTTTTAATAGCTTCAAGAGATATTTGATTTTCTAAAGAGGAACAAAGGAAACACCAACATTCTGTTGCCTTTTCTCTCTGGTGTGTCATTTTTTTTTTCAAACATGTTCTTCAAGCTATGCAAATGAAAGTCAAATTGCTGTCTGACATACCACACAGTCAGAGAGAGCCAGAAGGAGTTTTTAAAGATCTATAGACTCACACTCTAGACAATTTATAAAAGGCTGATGTATAATTTGATTCATTAAAGTTCATATTGAAAAATTCCATTTTATAGTTATTTTAAATTATTTCTGCATAGTGTGGTATATGTGTGTGTATACATGTGTGTATGCATTCATGCACATAACATATGTATAGGTATGTATTATTAAAGGTCATTTTATTTATATTTATGCCTATACATACACACAAACACACACAGAGGCATAAAGAGACTTTTCCCTCAACAAATTCAGAATTGATCCCATATAATTTCTTTCACCAGCACTCACCTGAACAAACTTGACTTCTTTTTTTGGCATCTTTCTTCCCACATCCACCCCATTTCCTCAGTAAATCTGAAAGTTGTTTTTTTTTGGTTTTTGTTTTTTTTTTTGCATTTTTGTTGATACAGCAGGCCTCCGTTCTACAATATGGCATAATGGAAATCAGAATTGGGAGGTGAGCTGGAATCTGAGTGCGCTCCAGTCCTGCTTTGTGGGAAGCAGCCACGCCCTCAGGCGAAGCATTTAACATGGGCTCCTGTGCCGGGATCATCACAGCAGCCGTGAAGCTTATCTTAACTTCTCATTTAAACACAAATCACCTGGTTCTTGTTTTTTCTCATCTGCAAGATAACTAGAATAACCGTACTTATGTCACAGAGATGCAGAGGGCTGGAATAAGATATTGTGTGCAGTGCACGTAGAATGATGGCTGGCACCCAAAACATGTCCCATTAATATTAGGTGCTACGTTGTGGCGAGATGGAGACTTGGGGGATACCTGGATACAGGTTATCATGCAGGCAGTAAATGTAGGTGGGACCACTTAGAGAGTGTAGAATGAGGAAAGCGTCCAGAAGTGCATTGTCTGATAACATAGCCACTAGCCCAACAAAGCTGTTTAAATTTAAATTAATTAAATAAAAACCAGTTCATTAGATACACTGGCCACATCTCAATCTCCATATGCACATGTGTTCATTGGCTACATATTGGCCAATGCATTTTCATCATCACAGAAGGTTCTCTGGGAAGCAGTTATCTTGCATAAAATTCTAATTAATGTGCCTAATTAAGAGATCATGATAGGAATAGCTAATAATCACTGAGCATTTACTGTGTCATGTGCTGTTCTGAAAACATTAATAAATTATCTGCATTTTTTCCACAAAAGCTCTATGAAATACTCATTATTGCATTCCCATTTTACATCAGAAGAAACCAAGAATCCTGTAATTTAAAGCATGGCTCTGGGTGACTTATCAAAGCAGAATTTGGAGATGCCATGACTCAAATCTAAGTTTGATGTGGCTTGGTTGTGTCCCCACCCAAATCTCGTCTTGAATTCCCACGTGTTGTGGGAGGGACCCAGTGGGAGGTAACTGAATCATGGGGCCAAGTCTTTCCTGTGCTGTTCACGTGATAGTGAATAAGTCTCACGAGATCTGGTGGTTTTTAAAAGAGGAGTTCCCTTGCATAAGCTCTCTCTCTCTTTGCCTGCTGCCATCCATGTAAGATGTGTCTAGCTCTTCCTTGCCTTCCCCCATGATTGTGAGGCTTCCCCAGCCACGTGAACTGTAAGTCCAATTAAACCTCTTTCTTTTGTAAATTGCTCAGTCTCAAGTATGTCTTTATCAGCAGCATGAAAACGGACTAATACAAAGTTGGATTCCCAAATAGCAGTTCCATATCAGTGTTTCATTTAGTCTCTATCAGCCTTATTATCACACATGGTTGATTCTAAGAATTCTACAGGCAACATTATTTATATTAAGAAAACATTTACTCTTTATGTGTAAGCTAACTTTCTATTTCTGAAGTTTGCTGTATCTTCTATGGTGATACAGAATGGTTATATTATTAAAAATTTTTAATTATTTTTAATTTTTCAAATATTCCAAAGCCAAAAGACAGAACTGTTAAATAATTTACCCAATGGCACATATCATTGAGTGTCTGGCCAGGAGTCAAACCAACTCTTTGGGAAATAGCACAAACGCTGAAACTAATTCTCTAGAGCTCATTATCTGAGCGTTTCTATTTGCTATCTCCCCCTCTGTCTCCCTGGAGTGGTCATATGCACCTTTACTGTATTCCTTATGTACTTACCTTATTTTATAAAACCTGTGGTCAAACATTTGCTGAGTACAATTAAAATTGTGCACAAATCACTGCTGTTTCTTCTCTTACCCATAAAAGAAGCCAAGATACTGTAGCCTGTTGTTTCTGGCCTCTGTTTTTCACTGGTTCTGTTTTGTGTTATGTCGATAATAAAAAATGCTTTACTATTTTGCTTACAGACATTTTGACAATGCTGTAACTCTTCTATCATCAATCTTGTTAATAATAAAATTAAGACAATCAAGCTCTATTATAGCCATTCTGAAGTAAAAACTGTTCTTCTCAGGAATAATAACTTTTTTGCAAAACTGCATTTTCCCTCTGTTTCTGCAGTGTGCTGCTGATTGGTCTGTGCTAATCTGTCACTCTGCATACCTTTCCATTTATTTTTAAGTGGCATTTTGATGATATGTGTGACTCATGTGATGCTAATGATACTTTTCATATTCAATTCAATTTTGTCTTATATACTGTACCGACGTAGCCATAAAATTACTAGCATTTGTATAAAAACAGTTCTACACAATTATCTTGAGCTTAGAGAATTCTCTTTCAAATTCAAACTAAAAATGTCACCACTTAACTACTTCTATCATCCTGTCAATCATACCCTGAGATGTCATTTCAAGGTAGGAATGAAAAATCATGTTCTCAACAAAAAGAAAAATAATAAAACATTTCTATCTCAAGAAAATCATATCCCAGTCTCATGTATCAGGGCTATCTAATGACATAAGAGACATGTCATTTATTCTCATGGGAAAACATATGCCAAAAAATTATGATTGAAAATTCTATTATAACATTCTTGTCTCTATTGTGTATTTTCAATAAACATTTCTTGACTGACAAACATGTCAGATTGGGTGTAAAATGCTACTCAGTAATTATTTTTTGTACTCAAATTTTAAGAAATGTAAATATCTGCAAATTATTTTTTAAATGCCTGTAATCTTGATGCTGTTACACAATATTTTATGTTTGTAATTTTTATCTGAAACTGTACCAACATAGCCATAAAATTACTAGCATTTTTACAAAAACAGTTCTACACAATTATCTTGAGCTTAGAGAATTACTCTTTCAATTCAAACTAAAAATGTCACCACTTAACTACTTCTAAAATCCTGTCAATCATACCCTGAGATGTCATTTCAAGGTAGGAAAGAAAGATCATGTTGTCAACAAAAAGAAAAATGATAAAACATTTCTATCTCAATAAAATCATACCCCAGTCTCATGTATCAGGGCTATCTAATGACAAAAGAGACATGTCATTTATTCTCATGGGAAAACATATCATGCCAAAAAAATTATGATTGAAAATTCTAAAATAGTTTATAACATTCTTGTCTCTATTGTGTATATTCAATAAACATTTCTTGACTGACAAACAGATGTCAGATTGGGTGCAAAATGCTACTCAGTAATTAATTTTGTACTCGTATTTTAAGAAATGTAAATATCTGCAAATTATTTTTTAAATGCCTGTAATCTTGATGCTGTTACACAATATTTTATGTATGTAATTATTATCTGCAACTGAATATGAAATCTGAAAAAGAATTTTAACTTCGGTTTTGGAATTTATATTTCAAAAAATAGAACAAGTATTCAAAATCAACTCAATTTCGTGAAGTAGCACCATTAAAAATATATATACATAATTTTTAATATATATACATACTTTGTAATGGTGCTACTTCATGAAATTGAGTTGATTTTGAATAGTTGTTCTATTTTTTGAAATATAAATTCCAAAAGCAAAGTTAAAATTCCTTTTCAGATTTCATATTCAGTTGCAGAGATTCAGATAAAAATTACAAACATAAAATATTGTGTAACAGCAACAAGATTACAAGCATTTCGGGCAGATCATCTGAGGTCAGGAGTTTGAGACCAGCCTGGCCAACATAGTGAAACCCTGTCTCTACTAAAAATACAAAAATTATCTGGGTGTGGTGATTGGTGTCTGTAGTCCCAGCTACTTGGGAGGCTGAGGCAGGAGAATCACTTGAACCTGGGGTGCGAAGCTTGCAGTGAGCTGAGATCGTGCCACTGCACCCTAGCCTGGGTGACAAGAGCAAAACTCCATCTCAAAAAAAAATAATAATATGTATATATAATAAGGTTGATATGATAAATTAATTAAAAAATTCATATTTATGTTCCACCATATGCCCGTCTCTATGCAAGGCATATGCAATGCTTCTATACTAGGCACTATATGTGCAAATTATATATATATATATATATATCTCCTGATCTCTGTATTTAATGAGCTTGAACTCCAAAAACAAACATTTTAATAAATGAAACATCAAATATAAAATCTGTAAGCAAATAATTCATAAGCTACCTACAGAGATAAGACTACTACTATTGTTAACATCAGTTAAAGTCATTTTATGGAGAAGTTGGCACTTAATATGGGCCTTGAAGGACTGGTAAGGTTTGAATGAGACATGCAAAACATTCAATAAAAAATGATTATTGGAAACAAATAATTAATTATTTAGAACATATACTGACTTAAAAATATGAAATATAATAGCACACCTATTATAAAAAATATAATTATAAATATAGGAATCGACTCTTTAATGTATACAAGAAATACAAAGTCAAGTTGATTTTAACTGTGTTTAATTGCAATTAAAGTAAATTAATATTATTTAAACATAATAATTACCACTAAACAGTCTGGGAGGAATTCTTGAGATTCTTTTATTTCACCTAGTCATAAAATTTGCATATATAAAATAATATGAACACAAATTATTTTGATGTCCTCTAATTTGCCTAGGCCAAAAGATCACACTTGAATCCTTTTGCATCAATTTGTATTATGTGCTTTTGCCTGTTTCCTTTTTAAGTTAGGAATATCTGGGAAAGATAGATTTTAGTAGAGTTTATGTAGCCATGCTCTTAAACGATCACATATTATAACAAAGGGCAAGTTGAGAAAGAACTGATAAAATTACCATGGACTCCTTTATTTGGACACTAGAGATAGATTTTGTTGACTAAATTTATAACTAGATAAAAACTAAGGGAAATCAAATTATAGAGGATATAAGCATTTCTAATACTGGTATAAATTATTAACAAAACAAAAGGGTATAAGAGGAAAACTTCATTGATAATAAATGAAATCAACCCTAAGAAGAGCTTTGTGCAAAACATTGAGAACTAGCAAGCGAATGTGTATTTACTCTCTGAGAAGTTGTACGTGCTGAAAATATAAATAAGCAGTTTCCGCTGAGATGAGAGCAAAACAATCTGAGGGTTATGCCCCCTTAATGCAGCCCTTAAGAGGCTGCAAAAAGAAAAAGAGTTTAACAGATTCTGAAAACTAACCTAAACAGTATGAGAAGCCACTGTGGAGAAAATATTATTGAGTCATATCAGTCTACTGGGATGCCATAACAAACCAGGGGCCTTACACAACAGAAATGTATTGTCTCACAGCTCTGGAAGACAGAAGTTCCAGATCAGGGTATTGACAGGGTTGGCTCCTTCTGAAGTTTGTAAAGGAGAAGCTGTTCCAGGCCTCTCTCCTCACTTCTAGCTTGCTGGAAATCTTCGGCATAGCTTGGCCTGCAGGTGCATCACCTCATCTCTGCCTTCACCTGCACGTGATCACATCATGTTCTTCTCCTGCACGTCTGTCCCCAAATTTACTCATTTTATAAGGACACTTATCATAATGGACTAGGAGTTTACCCTAGTTATCTTAATGAATATGTCTTCAACAAGTTAAATAAGATCAGATGCTGATTTTTAGAACTGGAAGAAACTGCATCAACTAACGAGCAAAATAACCAGCTAACATCATAATGACAGGATCAAATTCACACATAATAATATTAACTGTAAATGTAAATAGGCTAAATGCTCCCATTAAAAGACACAGACTGGCAAATTGGATAAAGAGTCAAAACCCATCAGTGTGCTGTATTCAGGAGACCCATCTCACCTGCAAAGACACACATAGGCTCAAAATAAAGGGATGGAGGAAAATCTACCAAGCAAATGGAAAACAAAAAAAGGCAGGGGTTGCAATCCTAGTCTCTGATAAAACAGACTTTAAACTAACAAAGATCAAAAGAGACAAAGAAGGCCAGTACATAATTGTAAAGTGATCAATTCAACAAGAAGAGAGCTAACTATCCTAAATATATATGCACCCAATACAGGAGCGCCCAGATTCATGAAGCAAGTCCTTAGAGACCTACAAAGAGACATAGACACCCACACAATAGTAATGGGAGACTTTAACACCCCACTGTCGACATTAGACAGATCAATGAGACAGAAAGTTAACAAGGATATCCAGGAATTGAACTCAGCTCTGCACCAAGCAGACCTAATAGACATCTACAGAACTCTCCACCCCAAATCAACAGAATATACGTTCTTCGCAGCACCACATCACACTTATTCCAAAACTGACCACATAGTTGGAAGTAAAGCACTCCTCAGCAAATGTAAAAGAACAGAAATTATAACAAACTATCTCTCAGACCACAGTGCAATCAAACTAGAACTCAGGATTAAGAAACTCACTCAAAACCGCTCAACTACATGGAAACTGAACAACCTGCTCCTGAATGACTGCTAGGTACATAATGAAATGAAGGCAGAAATAAAGATGTTCTTTGAAACCAATGAGAATAAAGACACAACATACCAGAATCTCTGGGATATATTTAAAGCAGTGTGTAGAGGGAAATTTATAGCACTAAAAAGCCACACGAGAAAGCAGGAAAGATCTAAAATTGACACCCTAACATCACAATTAAAAGAACTAGACAAGCAAGAGCAAGCACATTCAAAAGCTAGCAGAAGGCAAGAAATAATTAAGATCAGAGCAGAACTGAAGGAGATAGAGACACAAAAAACCCTTCAAAAAATCAATGAATCCAGAAGCTCGTTTTTCAAAAAGATCAACAAAATTGATAGGCCACTAGCAAGACTAATAAAGAAGAAAAGGGAGAAGAATCAAACAGATGCAATAAAAAGTGATAAAAGGGATATGACCACCAATCCCACAGAAATACAAATTACCATCAGAGAATACTATACACACCTCTATGCAAATAAACTAGAAAATCTAGAAGAAATGGATAAATTCCTCAACACATACCCCCTCTGAAGACTAAACCATTAAGAAGTTGAATCTCTGAATAGACCAAAAACAGGCTCTGAAATTGAGGCAATAATTAATAGCTTACCAACCAAAAAAAGTCCAGGACCAGATGGATTCACAGCTGAATTCAACCAGAGGTACAAGGAGAAGCTGGTACCATTCCTTCTGAAACTATTCCAATCAATAGAAAAAGAAGGAATCCTCCCTAACTCATTTTATGAGGCCAGCATCATCCTGATACCAAAGCCTAGCAAAGACACAACCAAAAAAGAGAATTTTAGACCAATATCCCTGATGAACAGCGATGCAAAAATCCTCAATAAAATACGGGCAAACCGAATCCAGCAGCACATCAAAAAGCTTATCCACCATGATCAAGTGGGCTTCATCTCTGGGATGCAAGGCTGGTTCAATGTACACCAATCAATAGACATAATCCAGCATATAAACAGAACCAAAGACAAAAACCACATGATTATCTCAATAGATGCAGAAAAGGCCTTTGACAAAATTCAACAACCCTTCATGCTAAAAACTCTCAATAAATTAGGTATTGATGGGATGTATCTCAAAATAATAAGAGCTATTTGTGACAAACCCACAGCCAGTATCATACTGAATGGACAAAAACTGGAAGCATTCCATTTGAAAACTGGCACAAGACAGGGATGCCCTCTCTCACCACTCCTATTCAACATAGTGTTGGAAATTCTGGCCAGGGCAATCAGGCAGGAGAAATAAATAAAGGGTATTCAATTAGGAAAAGAGGAAATCAAACTGTCCCTGTTTGCAGATGACATGATTGTATATCTAGAAAACCCCATTGTCTCAACCCAAAATCTCTTTAAGCTGATAAACAACTTCAGCAAAGTCTCAGGATACAAAATCAATGTGCAAATATCACAAGCATTCTTTTACACCAATAACAGACAAACAGAGAGCCAAATCATGAATGAATTCCCATTCACAATTGCTTCAAAGAGAATAAAATGCCTAGGAATACAACTTACAAGGGGTGTGAAGGACCTCTTCAATGAGAACTACAAACCACTGCTCAGTGAAATAAAAAAGGATACAAACAAATGGAAGAACATTCCATACTCATGGATAGGAAGAATCAATACCATGAAAATGGCCATACTGCCCAAGGTAATTTATAGATTCAATGCCATTCCCATCAAGCTACCAATGACTTTCTTCACAGAATTAGAAAAAACTACTCTTTAAAGTTCATATGGAACCAAAAAAGAGCCCACATTGCCAAGTCAATCCTAATCCAAAAGAACAAAGCTGGAGGCATCACGCTACCTGACTTCAAACTATACTACAAGGCTATAGTAACCAAAACAGCATGGTACTGGTACCAAAACAGAGGTATAGACCAATGGAACAGAACAGAGCCCTCAGAAATAATACCACACATCTACAACCATCTGACCTTTGACAAACCTAACAAAAGCAAGAAATGGAGAAAGGATTCCCTATTTAATAAATGGTGCTGGGAAACCTGGCTAGCCATATGTAGAAAGCTGAAACTGGATCCCTTCCTCACACCTTATACAAAAATTAATTCAAGACGCATTAAAGACTTAAATGTTAGACCTAAATCCATAAAAACCCTAGAAGAAAACCTAGGCAATACCATTCAGGACATAGGCATGGGAAGGACTTCATGTCTAAAACACCAAAAGCAATGGTAACAAAAGCCAAAAGTGACAAATGGAATCTAATTGAACTAAAGAGCTTCTGCACAACCAGAAACTACCATCCGAGTGAATGTGCAAGCTACAGAATGAGAGAAAAATTTTGCAATCTACCCATCTGACAAAGGGCTAATATCCAGAATCTACAAAGAACTCAAACAAATTTACAAGAAAAAAAACCATCAATCCCATCAAAAAGTGGGCGAAGGATATGAAAAGACACTTCTCAAAAGAAGACATTTATGCAGCCAAAAAACACATGAAAAAATGCTTATCATCACTGGCCATCAGAGAAATGCAAATCAAAACCACAATGAGATACCATCTCACACCAGTTAGAATGGCGATCATTAAAAAGTCAGGAAACAACAGGTGCTAGAAAGGATGTGGAGAAATAGGAACACTTTTATACTGTTGGTGGGACTGTAAACTAGTTCAGCCATTGTGGAAGACAGTGTAGCAATTCCTCAAGGATCTAGAACTAGAAATACCGTTTGACCCAGCCATCCCATTACTGGGCATATACCCAAAGGATTATAAATCATGCTGCTATAAAGACACATGCACACGTATGTTTATTGTGGCACTACTTACAATAGCAAAGACTTGGAACCAACCCAAATGTCCATCAATGATAGACTGGATTAAGAAAATGTGGCACATATACACCATGGAATACTATGCAGCCATAAAAAATGATGAGTTCATGTCCTTTGTAGGGACATGGATGAAGCTGGAAACCATCATTCTCAGCAAACTATCACAAGGATAAAAAACCAAACACCGCATGTTCTCACTCATAGGTGGGAATTGAACAGTGAGAACACTTGGACACAGGAAGGGGAACATCACACACTGTGGCCTGTTGTGGGGTGGGGAGAGGGGGGAGGGATAGCATTAGGAGATATACCTAATGTAAATGACAAGCTAATGGGTGCAGCACACCAACATGGCACATGTATACATATGTAACAAAACTGCATGTTGTGCACATGTATCCTAGAACTTAACATATATATATAAAACATATAACATATATGTTCTTTGAAACCAGTGAGAACAAAGACACAACATACCAGTGAATAAATCGTGAGACTTATTCGCTATCATGAAAACAGCATGGGAAAGGCCTGTCCCCATGATTCAATTACCTCCCACCAGGCCCCTCCCAGGACACGTGGGAATTCAAGATGAGATTTGGTTGGGGACACAGCCAAATCATATCATAGAATAAGCCACTGTGATTTGTGGAAATGTGCTTTGTCCCTTGAGGAATTTTGATGTGGACCTAAAATTTGGGAAATGTTATTATTTGAGTTTTGCATTAAATTCTACATTTAGGCATGGTTTTCTTTTCCTTTCACTGTTCTCTCTAACAGCATTGATACCTCGCCTACAACCAGTGTTTCAACTACCACCCAAAATGTGCTTTTAGTGTTGAATTCACAAACTATCTTCTTTCCATTAACTGGACAGCTCTGCCAGAATCTCAAATTCTATACTCTCTAAAACTAACCGCATCAATTTGTTTTTCTTTCTCAGGATTTTCTGACTGTGTCTTTTCTTCTTTTCCCCCATTGTCCTTATTTCAGGCTGATTTTTCTCACCTTAACAGTGGCAATGGCTTTATAATGCATATCATCTCATTCAGCGTAGGCTTCTTCCAGTAAATTTCTCAACTATCTCCAAGATTATACTTCTAAATGCATGTGAATCGTGGTAATCCACTCTTTAAAATCTGTAAGTAGCCTGTTATCTCCTTCCCCCCAAAATAAAAGCATTCACATAATAAGACTTTTCCTAATGTGACCTAAGAGTTCATCTCAATCGATCTCTCTGGCTTCTCATTTTTTTTCTTGTGTTCCTTATAGTTCATCCTTCCAAAAAAAATTGCAGTTCCTCAATGTTACACTCTCTTGGTCTGTTCTCTTAGTGTAATCTTCCGCATACACATTCTTTGACCAAAATTAACCTTTAATACTTAGCTCACTTTGGGAGGCCAAGGCAGGTGGATCACTTGTGGTCAGGAGTTTGAGACCAGACTGGCCAACCTGATGAAATCCTGTCTCTACTAAAAATACAAAAATTAGCTGGATGTGGGGGTGCGCACTTGTAATCTCAGATACTTGGGAGGCTGAGGCAGGAGAATTGCTTGAACCCGGAGGTGGAGGTTACAGTGAGCCAAAATCACACTGCTGCATTCCAGGCTGGGTGACAGAGCGAGAAACAGTCTAAAAAAAAAAAATTAGCTCAAGTGCCCCCTTCTTGAAGAACTCATGCCTGCAGCCCACTGTTCTTATATTTTAACATAGCTGATGCATATGAGAAGCTCAGTATCAACCTGTATCCAAGTGAGCTAGAGCACATGCACTTCTTATTATACATGTTTAACCTTCTACCACACTGTGAGCTTTTGAGAGAAAACAATAGCTCTTTTTATTATATCCTTAGTGATAAAATAATATTTGGCTCACTTGTATTTTTTGAAAGAGTAAAAGAATTCATAAAATTGTGCCTCTTTCTGATTTAGTGCCCTCAGTGTTCTGTTGATCAAGTTTCTCTGTTCTCATCAGGGTAAAGTAGATTTTTCAAAACATGATATTTGAACTAATTCATACATGTTTGCAGTAAAATTCTATCAGTGCATATCAACTAGAAAAGATGTTATAATTTCATTAAACCCCTTTCAACAAAATCAAGATTTAAATTGCTACTTTTCTCGTACCATTCAAACTACAAAGCCTCTGATAAGAAAAAGAAGAAATCTTGAAAGCTGATTTTTATATCGCAGATGTTGCATGAGTATTTATATAGAAGGGGGTGGGAGAGGGAGAGAAGCAAATACAAGACAGCAGAGGAGAGAGGGAGGGAAGGAGAGAGAAGGGGAGGCACATATATGCTTTCGTGCTTTCCTTTCAACAAAAAATATTGCCTGCCCTTTCTTCTATGTGTAGTAGCTAGAATAATGCTAAATTTAATTCAATATCTAATGCTAGATATCGTAATCTTTCAGCAGAAAAATCTACTGAAACTAGCCTTCCCTGTAGCATTTTTTTCATGTACAGTGATTCTGGAACTCACAATTAAGTGAGTATGTAACAAGACAAGCATAAATCTTGTCAAGACATAACTTTACAGAAATCATAGTAGATTTGCAGACTGAAATAAGCTTTGAACATTCAAAATATTGCTGGTTTTGCTCATTTTATTGAGGCTCAAAGGTCCCTGTAGGACAAATAAAATTTTCTTTGAATACCCTGAAGCATGATTAATAATTTAAGTTTATTCTGCGTGCCTCCTTCTCGACATAGTAATAGAATAAAGGTTTGAGGCACTATTCTTTGAGCCTCTTGTATAATATATCTTCAACAGTAAAGTATATCATATGTTTGGATTCTGGACATAGACGAGCAATTTATACCTCAGTCACATCTGTTTGTTCCAGTTGTATTTTTATTGATATATGAGATTGCAATATTATTAATTAAGGTAAGAGACTTAAAAATTACAATGATAATGCAACTCATTACTTGCTCAAAATAATTATTTATGTTTTACACTATACTGATTTTAATCAAAATTAAATTATTCTGTATTTTCACATTTTCAAAAATTATATCAGTTTAAAAATCAGAAATTAAATATCTAGGATTATAGAAAGCATGTATGTTTCAATACAACAATGGCTCGATAAAACCTTGTAAAACCAATATAACAATGTATTGCAGCTATAAATAAATAAGGTGTTTTTTTTTTCTTGCTACTTCTGCATTATTTTGGACATTGCCTCTTATTGGTTTCATTGATATAAGTATATCCTAAATCATTGGATGGGTTCATAAATAATTTTATGGTTCTTAATATCTTGTCTTAACTTGACCAGAAATATCCAAGTGTTGCTAGGATATAGCAAGTATATGCCTGAAAATCTGTATCCTCTTAGAGAAGAGAAGCAACCTCAGAAGCAGAACATACTGTCAGTGATAACCCGGAAATTAGATTTTCTGTAAGGCACATATAAACTCATCAAATATTTAGAGGGTCTTGTGTTAATAGTCATATCAGGAAATATGCCTACATTCAGCACTATGGGTTGTGGTAACCATGTAGATGAAACCAAAGAATATTCTGTTTACTTCTAGTACCTTTTTATCTTTAATTGTAAAAATGTTATTTATTGAATAACCATTTCCTCTTTATCTTTGTAGCCAGTAAAAATCAAGAGCTGGCAGTTCTCCACGTTTTGACTTATGTCTCCTAGAGAAGAACAGGCACTCTGCCTGGAGCATGACTATACAACACGGTGTAACTTGGGTGAACTGTTAGATCCTTCAGTGAACAGAATGACATTGCCCTACCCTGATAAAAGTACTGCTGTTGTAACAATTAAGCTCTTTCTCCATAGTTTCCCCCTCAATAACAAGACTCCTATTCTCCCTCTTTCCCCAGGAAAGAAGTTACAGGCAAATTGTGGAATATAATTAAAATATTTTCTTGAATCTATGAATAGGAGACCATCCTTAAGTAAGATGAATTGTGAAGAGAGATGTGTTGTCTTCTCTGTAAATATGTCTTTGGAAATCAGTACAAAGTTGAGCTACAAAGTAGCAGTACTCTTCTACACTAAAGGCGCAAAAGGATTAGCCCCATGAGGAATGATTAAGAACTGTGACTGGAAGTTGACATAACAAGGATTTAATCTATTTCATTTCCTGGATAAAGAATGTCTAGCCCATCCTGTATGAAGGAGTGACCGTACTGATTCATTGCTGGGATTCGAACTGGCTGACAGGAAATATATTAAAGCTAGTAGTAATAGTCAAAAAACTGTTTACTTATATGGGCTTAAGACTAACCTTTGTCCTACCTTAGGTATTTTACGGCCTCCTACGCAGAAGTTTGATGTTTGCTTTAGGCCTGGGAACCTGGCCTTTAATCTTTACCCTCTAGTGGTCTTTACTCAGAACTTTTGTTAATGAGTCTTACTGAATAAATGCGAACCTGACTAGTGGATCAGGGCCGAGTCGCAGCTGTTTACAGAACTCAGATTGGAGCCTGTAAGCTGCTCAGACCCTCGGCTGGACTGGCAGATCATTTTGTTTGCTGTGAGAATACCTTATTAGGAAAACCGCATACTATAACAATGCTTTAAAATGCGTCAGGAGCAGATGTGTGTGTCAGTGTACTTTATTCATCTGTCGGAATCAGGGGTCTACAGGAACAGACCCCCCGCAGCTAGTGCCCTCGTGAAAGGAGCACTGCCTCAATTCATCACATTAACCTGTTCTTCAGGCCCCTTCATTCAATATGTCTTGACGGTCGGCACATATCACCAATGTTTCACATTAGTGTAAATGACAGCTGCCATTTTACTATGGTAAGTGAATAACATGAATGGCTGGTGATGTGAAAATGGTATTTTCTTTTAGTGTTAATAACATTTTAAATGTAATTTGGTATAAAATTTAGCATTTCAAATACAGGTGCCATTTAGTATAAATTAATTACAGGTGCCATTTTACTATGATAAGTCAATAACATGAAAAGCTGGTGATGTGACAATGACATTTTCTTTCAGTGTTAACATTTTTAAATGTAATTCAATGTAAAATTTAGCACTTTGATACATTTTTACTACTTCCTTTGGTTCACTTCCATTACTGGAAACATCCTATTTCTTTTAATAAAACCAATATAAGGTCAAATATTTGGGATGCCAAGGCAGGAGGATTGATTGAGGCCAGAAGTTCAGAATCACCCTGGGATACACAGCAAGAGTCTGTCCCTACACAAAGTAATAAATTATCCAGGCATGATGGCTCACAGCTCCAGTTCCATCTACGCTGGAGGCTGAGGTGGGAGGATTGCTTGAGCCCAGGAGTTTGAGGCTGCAGTGAGCCGAGATTACCCCACTGCACTCCAGCCTGGGTGATAGAGAAAGACCCTCTCTCTCTTAGGAAAACAAAACAAAACAAAAGGTCAAATAGAAATTTTCCTGCTCTGCCATATACATGGCCCACTTAAAAAATAAAAATACAACAAATATATGTATAACAGTCTTTGTTTCTAAAATATTTTGACACACAACGTCCTTTCAGTATTCACAGCCGAGTTATGTGAGATAGTGGAGCCAGGCATGTCTCATGCACTTCACATAGCTCAATGCTGTGCTTATTGTCTTAAACAGTTATGTGAATTAGAGCTTTAATATAACTCATAGAATTAAAGTGGATACATTGAAACCCAGCATTTTATAGTTATCTCTGCTATACACCATTTGATATCCACATATAAAAATATACAAACAGAAAGGTTTTAACATAGCTCCTGTCAACAATAGACACTGGGGACTCCTAGAGGCTGGAGGGAGGGGAAGCAGGAAGAGTTGAAAAACTGTTGGCTGGATGCGGTGGCTCATGCCTGTAATCCCAGCACTTTGGGAGGCCAAGGCGGGTGGATCACTGGAGGTCAGGAGTTCGAGACCAGCCTGGCCAACATGGCAAAACCTTGTCTACTAAAAATACAAAAAAAAAAAAAAAAAAAAATTAGCCGGGTATGGTGGTGCCGCTCTGTGATCCCAGCTACCTGGGAGGCTGAGGCAGGAGAATTGCTTGAACCTGGGAGGCAGAGGTTGCAGTGAGCCAAGATCGCACCACTGCACTCTAGCCTGGGCAACAGAGTGAAACTCTGTCTCAAAACAAAACAAAACAAAACAAAACAAAAAACTGTTGGGTACTATTCTTGATATCTGAGTGACCAGTTCCTTCATACCCCAAACTGCAGCTTCATGCAGTATACACAGGTAACAAACCTGCACATGTACCACCTGAATCTAAAAAGTTAAAATAAAATAAGAAGAATAAAATTCTTGAATAGATTTGAAGACTCGAAAGTTGACCCAAACCTCCCAGTAACTTTCAGGTTATCCAGTACAAGCGAGACCTACTGACCTTGAGCACTGCTGATCATGAGAAACTGGAGGTAATCAATCATGAAACTGAGAACGTGAAATTCAATATAATTTAATTTCATGAAATTGAGAACATCTTTGACAATTTTGCAGATGCATGCATTTATTTTATTATTTTTTAAGTCTCTAGTGTGACATGTGATTCGATTTTGAAGCATGTTATGTATTTTTCTGGGGGAGACAAAAGGCATGTCTTTGTGAATACTCCTTTTCTGCATTATCGTCCTATTTGAGTATATGGTTGTACACTTCCAATCCTTGACATCTTTAAAATTGTTTACCTTTTAAAAACTGAACAGAATTAAGATAACTCTCATGGTGCCAATCACCCTGCATTCCTTCTTCTTGGATGACAGCTTATGCTATTTGATGTGAATGAAGCTTCTGTGCCCCTCTGTGTTGACCAGCATCCTAAACTGGGCACTGATTGCCTTCACTTATTTGCTTTATGAATAAAGCAGACCTAGAGATCAGTTGTTCAATACTTAATTTTCTAGGATAAATCTAAGACCTTCAGATCAAAGACATTTTAATTATGTAATACAAAGTTGTACATGGATACATATCTCAGAGGAATATTAAAAAGTACCCCAACTTATTCACAATCTTTGAGAAGCTATTAAACCTGAGAAGAGAACTAAGCAGTTCCTCTAATTACTAACATATATCACACATCTTATGGCTGTATTTCAATTAGTGTCTCTTCTCTGTGTGCTCTCAATGTCAAAGTTTCCTTTCTGAGTTCATTAGGGTGTTTGAAGAGGAGGAGAGAAAGTTTGCATGCACCTGCACTGCCCCCATCACTACCTGCCCAGAGCCGTGTGGCAATCCCCATATTTTCCTGACAGGCTTAACTACACCCTTACTTTTCCTTAAGCACTTAAGTGTGACTAACAGAAGCTCTTGAACTGAAGTCAAATACCGTTTAATCTTTTATATTCTGGAAAATGAGAAGGCAGTCACAGAAGTAAAACCAGAAACCATAAAACAAACATGTAAGTTTTGGGTGTTTTCTATGCCATAGAGAACTGAGAAGAGAAAAAAGAAATCATGACAATAAAGTTTGATGATGTTAACAATGGTAGCAACAGGGCTTTCCTTGTCAGATGATGCTCTAAGCACTTCACCCACGTCATCTCATTCATTCCTCACAACAATCTCATTAGATGTGTGCTATTTTTAGCCCCATTTTAAAATGGAGGAAACTGAGGAATTAAGATGTTGAAAAATTGCTTAATGTCATATATCTGGCAAGGCCTGTGGCTGTCATACAAAAATGACAATCAGTATGGCCTTTGCAGTCAATAACTTTTTAATGTTAAGAAGTAATTGCAGCTTTATGAGTCTCAATCCCTTTGCTTGCACAAAGGAGGATGTGTGTGAGAATAGAAACAGCCTGAGCTTTGTTGCTTGTTGGATTCCACACTCAGGATTCTGACATATTTCCTTGGGTAGATTTGACATAGATGAGGACCTTTGATAGTTTTATTTCACAGAAAATGAAAATAATGATACCTACCATGTAGGAGTTTGGGGGGTTGAAAAGTTAACATGTTTCACATGCCTTGCGCAGTTCCTGATACATTGAAATCAATAAATATGAGTTCTTATTCTTTCCCTCGTTAAATAATGGTGGAGGGAAAAATGATACTCAAGGATTCTATGATTCTTAAACAATGATTTCAAAATAAGTTCATTATTTGGAGGATTGAGAAATATAACTGGTGAAAATGTATAAGTACATAAGAATGTACATAATTCCAAAGTTACCATAAAATATTTTAAGAAAAAATAATAGAATTATTAAAATTGGATTCAGAGGATTCTAAAAAGATATGATATACTTGATGTTAAAAATGAAGGATACACAACAAACTGAGTTTGAAGTAGGAAGGGAACTTATGAA